>NW_027256887.1:86311441-86911441 GCF_029215685.1 Pituophis catenifer annectens
AAAACTTCCAGTGTTGGAGCATTCGCAGCTTCTGGAGGCAAGTTGTTCCACTGATTCATTGTTCTAACTGTCAGGAAATTTCTCCTTAATTCTAAGTTGCAATGCCCATCAGCCTCAGCAAAATCAATTCGAGATGATGGGAATTGTTATCTGGCTACATCCAGAAGACGGTTGCATTTTTTTTGCTTCATGAAGTCAGCATTTTAGATTGTGGAGATTGTATTTAATGCACCCCATGTGAAAATATTCGGCTCATGAAGCCCCAATCTAAACAAAATCCCTTCTTCTCAACATGCTAGTTTTTTCCCAAGCGGGAATATTTTTTTTATCGGGGGTGGGGACCAAGAAAAGTACAATCTCTTCCCCATCAAACACATTTCAGGTGAAGTCCAGAAATAACATAAGTACCGCTAATATTCTTCTGATGGTAACAGGGGCTCTGAAGATTTTAGGAAGTGTGCCTGGTTATTTTTATCAATTGGGGTGTTTCTTCACACTTTTTCGAACTGTTTTAAATATGACTTATTTACATTTATGGCCTGACTACCAGATTTCTTGGTTTTCTGTCTTACTCAGATGATCCAGAGTTTATCGACTGTGAAAAGGAGGGTTTTTTCTCGCTGCATCAACGGAGAGGAGCCATCAAGCAAGCGAAGATTCATAATGTCAAGTGCCACGAGTTTACAGCCACTTTCTTTCCCCAGCCCACTTTCTGTTCTGTCTGCCACGAATTTGTCTGGTACGAGTCCAAGGGGCTCCTTTTGGGGTTGGTCTGTGAAGGATAGGATGCAACTTTCTTTCCTGATGGGAAGATGCTTCCTCTGGAGAGCTGCTACGATCCACTGGTCACCAGAGCTGCTATGATCCATTGGTCCAACAGCTGTTGTGATCCAGTGGTTGAAAGAGCTGCTATGATTTTTTGATCAAAGGAGCTGTTGTGATCCATTGGTCCAAAGAGATGCTATGATCCAGTGGTGGGTTTCAAATTTTTTTACTACCATTTCTTGGTGGGCATGACAGGGGAAGGATACTGTAAAATCTCCATTCCGTCCCCAATGCAGGGGAAGGTTACTGCAAAATCCCCATTTCCTCCTGATCAGCTGGGACTTGGGAGGCAGAGAATAGATGGGGGCAGGGCCAGTCAGAATTTTTACTACCGGTTCTCTGAACTTCTCAAAATTTCTGCTACTGGTTCTCCAGAACTGGTCAGAACCTGCTGAAACCCACCTCTGCTATGATCCATTGGTCCAAAGAGATGCTATGATCCATTGGTCCAAAGAGATGCTATGATCCATTGGTCCAAAGAGATGCTATGATCCATTGGTCCAAAGAGATGCTATGATCCATTGGTCCAAAGAGATGCTGTGATCATCTCCATTTAATGACCCCATAATCCCTTGTAGGGTGGAGTCTGGGCAACTGAATGGAGCTGAGTATTTACTGGCCGGATGCCCTTCCTGTTGCCAGTCCAGAGTAATATTTAGCAGATATATTCTCATCGTGCCCAGAGAGAGAAATATCTGCCTCTACCTAGGATCGAACTTACAGCCTCCTGATTGTGAAACGAGAGCTCCAACTCTAGGCCACCACACCAAAAGAGCTGTTATGATCCATTGGTCAAAACTGATGGTTCCCAGAGAAAGAGCCTTTTCTGTGGGGGCACCTACCCTTTGGAACAGGTTACCCCCAGGGATACGAATGATCCCAGATCTTCGTACTTTCCGTCGTGCACTTAAGACCTTTCTATTTCACCGAGCCGGGCTGGCATAAATCTCTTCTAATTGTTCTAAATCTTTATGCTGAAAATTCTTAACCGATGAACCAAATTGGCTTAATCATCTTATATTCACATTTTATATGTATGTTATTTTAACTGTTCACCGCCCTGAGTCCTTTGGGAGAAGGGCAGTATAGAAATTGAATAAATAAATAAATAAATAAATAAATAAATAAATAAATAAATAATAATAATAATAATAATAATAATAATAATAATAATAATAATAATAATAATAATAATAATTTTATTTCTATACCGCCCTTCTCCCGAAGGACTCAGGGCGGTGTACAGCCTATTTAAAAACACAAAAACACAACAACAATTTAAAATTTAAAATCATTAAATAATTAGGCTCCAATTAAAATCCCAGAAATTTAAAATACCCCAATTTAAAACGTTATGTTAATAGCCCTGCCTGGCGGAACAACAGGGTCTTCAGAGCGCAGCGAAACACCCGGAGGTCGGAAATCTTTCGTATTTCGGGGGGCAGTTCATTCCACAGGGCTGGGGCTCCCACAGAGAAGGTCCTCCCCCTGGGTGTCGCCAGCCGACATAACTTGGCTGATGGCACCCGGAGGAGACCCTCTCTGTGGGAGCGGACTGGTCGGTGGGAGGCTATTGGTGGCAGAAGTCGGTCTCGAAGGTACCCGGGTCCTATGCCATGGAGCGCTTTAAAGGTGGTAACCAACACCTTGAATCGCACCCAGAAGACCACTGGGAGCCAGTGCAGCTCGCGCAGGAGGGGTGTCACGTGGGCGCAACGAGTTGCACCCATAACCACCCGCGCGGGCCGCATTCTGGACCAGTTGGAGCCTCCGAGTGCTCTTCAAGGGGAGCCCCATGTAGAGAGCATTACAATAGTCCAACCGGGAGGCGACAAGGGCGTGAGTGACCGTGCGCAAGGCGTCCCGATCCAGAAAGGGCTGCAACTGGCGAATCAGGCGAACCTGATAAAAGGCCCCCCTGGCCACGGCCGTCATGTGCTCTTCTAAAGACAGCCGTGCGTCCAGGAGGACACCCAGATTGCGAGCCCTCTCTGTGGGGGGCAAAGATTCACCCCCAATAGTCAGCGATGGCACCTGCTGACTATATCGGGGCGCCGGAAGCCACAGCCACTCGGTCTTGGAGGGGTTGAGTCTGAGCCTGTTCCTCCCCATCCAGGCCCGCACGGCCTCCAGGCAGCGGGACATCACATCAAGGGCATCGTTGGGGTGGTCTGGGGTGGAGATGTACAGCTGAGTATCGTCAGCGTACAGATGACACTTCACCCCGAAACCACGGATGATCTCACCCAGCGGCTTCACATAAATGTTGAACAGGAGAGGCGAGAGGACCGACCCTTGCGGCACTCCCCATGCGAGATGCCTCGAGGTCGACCTCTGTCCCCCTGCCAACACAAACTGCGAGCGGTCGGAGAGGAAGGAGGAGAACCACCGCAAAACGGTGCCCCCTATTCCTAACCCCCTCAACCGCTGCAGCATGATACCATGATCGATGGTATCAAAAGCCGCCGAGAGGTCTAATAGGACTAGGACAGAGGAGCAGCCCCTGTCCCGAGCCCTCCAGAGATCATCCACCAACGCGACCAATGCCGTTTCAGTGCTGTACCCCTGCCTGAAGCCCGACTGGTACGGGTCTAGATAGATAGCTTCATCCAGGTGCCGGGGAAGTTGTCGTGCCACCACGCTCTCAACAACCTTCGACACAAAACGAAGGTTGGAGACTGGACGATAGTTGGCTAATTCAGCCGGGTCCAGGGAAGGCTTCTTGAGGAGGGGCCTCACTACCGCCTCTTTCAAGGCGGCAGGAAAGGCACCCTCACTCAGAGAAGCACTTATAATCCCCTGGAGCCAGCCTCGTGTAACCTCCCGGGAGGCCAGCACCAACCAGGAGGGACACGGGTCCAATAAACACGTGGCGGCACTAATCTTACCCAGAACCCTGTCCACATCCTCGGGAGTCACAGGATCAAACTCCTCCCAGGTAACATTCTCAAGACCTGCCCTCGTCTCCTCCCGTGGACTCATCCAGTCGGAGTCCAAGCCATCCCGAATCCGAGCGACTTTATCGTGCAGGAATTGCACAAAATCCTCAGCACGACCCTGCAAGGGATCTTCCCGCACTCCCCCCCGGAGGAGGGAGTGGGTCACCCTAAACAAGGCGGCTGGGCGGTTCTCTGCAGATGCGATAAGAGCGGAAAAGTGGTTAGACTTTGCCGCTTTTATCGCCACTAGGTAGGTCTTGATATAAGACCTCACCTGTGTCCGGTCGGAATCGGATTGGCTAGTCCTCCAAATGCTCTCTAGGCGTCTTTTCCGACGCTTCATCTCTCTCAGCTCCTCAGAAAACCAAGGAGCCAGTTGAGATCGGCATCGGGTCAGAGGCCGCAAAGGCACGACGCGGTCCAAAGCTCCAGCGGCCGCCCTTTCCCAGGCGGCCACCAGCTCTTCAGTCGAGTCGTGTGTTAGGGTCTCAGGGCACGGCCCAAGCTCCGTCAGGAACCTTTCGGGTTCCATCAGGCGCCTGGGACGGAACCATCTAGTTGGCTCCGTCTCCCTGCGGCGGGGGGCGGCGGTAGGAAAGTCTAGTTGGAGGAGCGAATGATCTGTCCATGACAAGGGTTTAATATCTAGGTCCCCTCTACCAAGATCATTCAACCACTGACCAGAGACAAAAATCAGGTCCAGAGTGTGTCCCCCTATGTGAGTGGGGCCTTGAACTAACTGGGTCAGGTCCATGGCCGTCATGGAAGCCATGAACTCCCGAGCCACCTCTGACGCCTCACCCGCGGATGGAAGGTTGAAATCCCCCATGACAATAAGTCTGGGGGTATCAACCGCCACCCCGGCAATGACGTCGAGTAGCTCGGGCAGGGTCGCTGCCACGTGGCAGGGAGCCAGGTACGTAGTCAGCAAACCCATCTGCACCCCACGGCCCCACTTCACACAGAGGGACTCACATCCGGCTATCTGAGGAACAGTGGTCTCCCTCGGACAAAGACTTTCCCTCACAATCACTGCCACTCCCCCACCCCTCCCCTGGGCCCTTGGCTGATGAAATGCACGGAAACCTGGTGGGCACATCTCAACGAGGGGGACCCCCCCCTCCTGGCCCAACCAGGTCTCCGTAATACCTGCCAGGTCCGCACCCCCCTCCGAAATAAGATCACAAATGAGGGGGGCTTTATTAACCACCGACCTGGCATTACACAACATCAGCCGCGGACCCAGGGCCTGAGACTCTACACAACCCAGGACACGAGTCACGCATCGGGGGCCGGAGTGCGCAATTGCTCGTAAACAGCGTATGCGCACCCCCGACACTTGATATGGCCCCCTGCGTCCGTCATACCTGCCCCTCCCACTCATTATTTCAATTTCACAGCCCTTCCTGTCATCCCCCTGCTTCCCGGTTAAATTTCCTTTCGCGACCCTCCTGCTGCAACTAATCGACCCATCATCCCGCTCGGTTGCTATCTGGACCCCCCCAGGTCCGCTTTTACAACCCCCCCCCTCCCTCCCGGGTGAATGAATGAATGAGATGATATGATATGATTCATTGGTCCAAAGAGCTGTTATGATCATTTGGTCAAAAGAGCTGCTTTGATTCATTAACCCTAACCATACATCCATAGATATTTAATCTTATTCGGGTTGAGTTGAAGCATCTTCATCCCCACCCAGACCCAAAGATGAGACCTCAAATCATCACTTGATTCACCAGGGGTTGAGATATGCAGTTTCTTTTTCAGAGCTGTTAAAGATCCATTGGTCAAACGTTTCTACTGCTGTAGGAGGAAGAAATATGAGAAGCAGATGGAGAATCTCCAGCATTGGAAGAACCATGCATCCATAGAGACTTAGTTTTACTTGGGTTGAGTTGAAGTATTGTCATCCCCACCCAAACCCAAAGAGCTTTACATAGTTGAGACCTCAATAGCATCACTTTTCAGGGATCAAGGATTGAGTTCTGCAGCTTCCGACTTAACATTCCAGTAGCCAAGGTTTTGAGTTCGAAAAATCAGATTAATTCCCTTTGACAGTCAAAAACACGTCAGTTGGGAGTCTTTCTTTGTTCCAGATTTGATCCAACCCAGTTTGGGTTCCTAATCTGAACCAATCTGATGGGCCAACTCGATTTAGAAAGTTGAACTGCATCATCAAAATCGGGTTTGATTCAGTTTTATTTTTCTGATTGGGATAAATCTGCCTTTTTCAGATGCTGCTTTTGATTCTTTGAATCATATTTATTTTTTTAATCTGATAAATTAAATTCAATAAGACTGAACAGGAATCGCTGCACTTATTGATTTTTTAAAAGTCATTTTTCTCAAATGCAGGCATGATTTCAAATCTGTTTTATATTAATACTGTGTTTTTTTCCATTTTATTCCAGGGGCCTTAACAAGCAAGGTTATCAGTGCCGGCGTAAGATCTTTCAGTTTATTATATTTATATGTTGATGGTTGTCATAACTGTGCAATAGTACTTAATACTCTGCTGAAAAGCCTAAGAATGAAAGAGTAATTAAATAATCATAACAATATCTGTATGGAAACAAAACATGCAGTTTTAAAAAAATATTTAAGTGGGGTTTTTAAAAAAGTCTTACAATCCTGCTCATATTTTTACCCTTCTCACAACCCAGTATGTTTCCAAATCATTGTCTATCTCTGAGAAAGAAAATAAGACATTTTAGGTTTTCTGTTTTTCTCAGGGTCTTCAGGAAGAAAAATTAGTCTCAAGAGTAAAAAGCCAGAATCAAGGGGGAAAAAAATTATGATTGAATTGGAACTTCCAGTTTTCCCTGTTGGTCAAAATACAGAGTTTTCTGCCCTTAGAAACCTGAACCATCTCAGGGGAAAGAAGAATAGAGAGTAGAGAGATGTAAGAGAAGGGGAGAAGAGAAGAGAGAGGGATGGAAGAGAGGGGAAGAAGGAAGAGGGGGGAAATCAGAGTAGGAGAGAGGGCTAGACAGAGAGGAAGAAAGGAGGAGAAGGAGAAAGGAAGAGGAAGTAGAGAGGAGCAGGAGAGGAGAGAAAAAGAAAGTAAGAAGGAAAGAAGAGAGGGAGGTGGCAGGATTGAGAAGAAAGATTGCTGTACAACAAAAAAGATGAAATGGAAGAAAGGCAACCCCGGACACATATAAATATACTAAGATAAAGAATGAATGGTTAAAAAATTAAAGAGAATAAATATGAATAAGCAGGAAAATTAGAATTTGAGGGCGAATGAAGATGTTGTTTATATAAGTAAGCAAAGAAATATTGAAATATGATTAAAAAAAAGGGAAAAAAGAAAATTGTGGCAAAATTTGTAATAGAATAAAATGTATTTGAATTTGATAAATTGTATAAGATAAGTTATCTGTTCAAAAAATATGTGGGTGAATGTGGGGGGGGGAAACCCCAATAAAACTTGATTAAAAAAAAGAAAAGAAACCTGAACCATCTCAAAGTTTAGAATAACTCAACCTTTTTTTGCAGATGGACGATCATTATTTGAGTACATGCTGGGATTTGCGCTCCCAAAAAGAATGAAAATAAAATTAGATTTAACCGACACAATTAATTAATTCAATATCAGGATTACCTTTAGCCGTAAAGATGGAATCGTGTAATCCTTCCGTCATATCAAAATGAAAATTGTGGGTGGAATTTAAGGAGCCTGGATAGCTCTGCAGACAAGGCACTGTAATTTAACACCAGCTGTCTGCAATTAAAGTAAGTTCGAATCTTGCCAGGCTCAAGGTTGACCCAGCCTTCCATCCTTTCTAAGGTAGGTAAATTGAGGACCCAGTTTGTGGGGGCAATAAACTGACTTTGTATAAATATACAAAAGGATGAAGGCTATTGCTTAAGGCATTGTAAGCCGCCCTGAGTCTCCAGAGAAGGGCGGCATATAAATCAATCAAATAAATAAATAAATAAATAAATAAATAAATAAATAAATAAATAAATAAATAAATAAATAAATAAATAAATAAATAAAAAACCAGAACCTCAGTGGTTGCTCCTAAGACTGGAGAGGCTGGGAATCTTACACATACACACATAAACAAACCCACAATGAAACAAACACACAAACACCAAATTCCCACCAAATTTTTACCTACCCACGTCTGGTGTTTGAATTTCAGAAGTTCTAGAGGCAAATTTTTATGCAAGGCCGAACTTGGGGGGGGGGGGAACCACAGAATAACACAAAGATGGATGGGACCTTGGAGATCTTCTAGTCCAACCCCCTACTCAAGCAGGAAACCCTCTGCTATTTCCGACAAACGATTATCAAGGAGGATTTGAATGAATATCTCAGAGAAGAAGGGGGAAAGAAACTGTTTTGATGGTTCCTCCTCTTGAGTGCCCCCTGGGCAACCCAGGGATTCTGCTGGGTATGATCAGAAAAGTCAAGATAGAGATCAGGATGGCACTATCAAGAGCTCTGCCTGATTTTTAGATCAGGGGTCTCCCACCTTGGCAACTTTAAGACTTGTGGACTTCAACTCCCAGAGTTCCTCAGCCATCTTTGCTGGCTGAGGAACTCTGGGAGTTGAAGTCCTTAAGTCTTAAAGTTGCCAAGGTGGGAGACCCCTGTTTTAGATGGCATCTCAGTGGTGAAATCCAATTTTTTTTTTACTACCGGTTCTGTGAGCGTAGCTTGGTGGGCGTGGCAGGAGAAGGATACTGCAAAATCCCCATTCCCTCCTTACTCTGGGGCCAGCCAGAGGTGGCATTTGCTAGTTCTCCGAACTGCTCAAAATTTCCGCTACCGGTTCTTCAGAACCTGTCAGAACCTGCTGGATTTCACTCCTCTGGCATCTTGGCATTTGTTATCCAAAACCAGTTGTCCACTCCTGATTGGGACCAAAACTGATTTTTTTCCTTTGCCCCATCTTGTTGTATTTCTGTCCAATCGTGTGTGTAAAAGAGTATAATTTGTATTGTGGTCTTTTTGTGTCCCCTGTAAAACTTTATTTTAGTGAAAACGATCTCTTTTTTTCCCCCCCCAGAATGCAATGCTGCGATTCACAAGAAGTGTATTGACAAAGTCATCGCAAAGTGTACCGGATCGGCTATTAACAGTAGAGAAACTATGGTAGGTGTGGGGTTGTGTTACTTTTGTGACTTGGTCGCTAGAGTCCAAGGGATGCGGTGGCTCAGTGGCTAAGATGCCGAGCTTGTCAATCGAAAGGTCGGCAGTTCAGCGGTTCGAATCCCTAGTGCTGCGTAACAGGGTGAGCTCCCGTTACTTGTCCCAGCTTCTGCCAACCTAGCAGTTCGAAAGCGCGTAAAAAATGCAAGTAGAAAAATAGGGACCACCTTTGGTGGGAAGGGAACAGCATTCCGTGCGCCTTTGGCATTGAGTCATGCCGGCTAAATGACCACGGAGATGTCTTTGGACAGCGCTGGCTCTTCGGCTTTGAAACGGAGGTGAGCCCCCTAGAGTTGGGAACAACGACCACATATGTGCAAGGGGAACTTTTACCTTTAGCTGGAGTTACCCAACCCAGAGGCACTAAACTTGGCTATGATATCCTTGATTTGATTTTGTCTGTCTTGGCACGCCATATGAAGCAATAATAATAATAATAATAATAATAATAATAATAATAATAATAATAATAATAATAATAATAATAATAAAAAAAATAATAATTTAATCAAGAATGTAATGCAATAACTTTTATGAAGGATTTGCTATTACAATAGCAGTTACAGTAAAAGAAAAGCGAAACACGTAGAAAAAAATGAGAAATACAGAAATTATCACCATAGAAAAAATGAGATATGCAAAAGTGATCACCATGTCAGTTAATACTTAGTTAGGTAATCTTTAGCATGAATTACGGCCTTACAAGGTCTTCCCATGGAGTGAACCAAGTCTTTTAATTCTGCAGCTGTTCTAATGTGAAACCAAGATTGATTGAATGATGGCTTCTATTAACTGGGTTTTATTGCTGGGTCGCTTCTGACTCACAAGTTTCTTTAGTCGGCTCCATAGATTTTCAATTGGGTTAAGGTGTGGGCTATTCCCAGGCCATTCCAGCAGTGGAATAGGATGATCTTGAAACTCCCCCAAAAAAGTGGTGTTATTAGCCATCAAACCTCAAAAATACACTTTTCCCAAAAGGTTTCCACAACTTTGGCCACGACTGTTATACAACAATGTGAAATCACAGCTACCAGTTCAAAGCTATGGGGACGTGTTAACCTTCATTTCCCCTTCTTTTTCTTCCAGATCCACAAGGAAAGATTTAAGATCGACATGCCCCATCGCTTCAAGGTATACAATTATAAAAGCCCCACCTTCTGTGACCATTGTGGAACACTGCTCTGGGGCCTCGCACGGCAGGGCTTAAAATGCGACGGTGAGTTGGGATCGCTTTGGAGATAAGCAGGGGATCTGCAGCATGACATTGGAGCCAGACTGCAGACAGAACACAAATTTCTACGACATAAATTTTGGAAATTGTGGTTGTAAGTCGAGGACAGACAGTCCTTGACTTAGGACCACAATTTCCAAAATTTCTATTGCTGAGTAAGACGTCGGTTAAGTCAGTTTCACCCCATTTTACGACCTTTCTTCAGTGGTGGGTTGCTCCCGGTTCGCACCGGTTCACAAGAACCGGTAGTAAAAATTTGTAGTAGTTTGGAGAACCAGTAATAACATCAGATGGCCACGCCCCCGAACCGGTTCCTGGCCTGGTCGCTGCTCACTTACCCCGCCGACCTCCTCAGAGGCTTTTTTTTTTTTACTTTTAAAAGCATTTTTTTCTGCAACCTCTTCGGCCGAAGAGTTTGTAGGAAAAAAAAATGCCTTTAAAAGCCTCTGGCGATCCCAGCTGAGTTGCCTGATCGTCAGAGGCTTTTAAAAGCATTTTTTTCTGCAACCTCTTAAGGTTGACCCCCCTGGGGAAACTGCAACCGTCATAAGTGCATGCCAGTGGCCAAGTGTCCAAATTTTGAACACGTGACCAGGGATGCTGCAACGGTCGTTAAGTGTGAAAAATGCTCTTAAGTCCCTTTTTTCGGTGTCATCGTAACTTTGGTCACGAAACAAACTGTTGTAAGTTGAGGGCTGACTGCAGGAGCCCCTTTCCCTCCCCATCTCCTTTCCCCCTCCCCATCTCTCAATCGGTGGGTTTCAAAATTTTTTACTATCAGTTCTGTGGGCGTGGCTTGGTGGACGTGGCAGGGGAAGGATACTGTAAAATCTCCATTCCCACCCCACTTCAAGGGATAGGTTACTGCAAAATCCCCATTTCCTCCCGATCAGCTGGGACTTGGGAGGCAGAAAATAGGTGCGGGTGGGGCCAGTCGGAATTTTTACTAGCGGTTCTCCGAACTACTCAAAATTTCCGCTACCGGTTCTCCAGAACTGGTCAGAACCTGCTGAAACCCCACCTCTGCTCTCAATCCAATCTTTGCCGTTTATGTCCTATCAAGGCGGTGAACGATTTAGCAATAAAATGTTAGAAAAATTTAAAGCAATAATTTCAGTTTGGGGCAAAAGAACACCACACACGTCTCACAAATAGTTTCGAAGCTGCTGGAGCAGGGGTGAAATCCAGCAGGTTCTGACAGGTTCTGGAGAACTGGTAGCGGAAATTATGAGCAGTTCAGAGAACCGGCAAATACCACCTCTGGCTGGCCCCAAAGTGGGGTGGAAATGGGGATTTTGCAGTATCCTTTCCCCAGGAGTGGGGAGGGAATGGGGATTTTGCAGTATCCTTCCCCCAGGAGTGGGGAGGAAATGGAGATTTTGCAGTATCCTTCCCCTGCCATGCCACGCCCACCAAGCCACGCCCACAGAAACGGTAGTAAAAAAAAATTGGATTTCACCACTGTGCTGGAGATCTGACCGGTGACTTGGTCTCTGCCTTGCAGCCTGCACGATGAACGTCCATCACAAGTGCCAGACCAAAGTGGCGAATCTTTGCGGCGTGAACCAGAAACTCATGGCAGAAGCCTTGGCGCTGATCGAGAGCAGGCAACAAGTGAGTAAGGGGGGACGTCCTTAGGGTTGTTTTTGTAAAGAAAGATGGACGGGAGGGAAATGAATGGAGAATATATCTTTGTTTACGGTCGCTGTGAGTTCTCCGTGGTTGAACCTGGTCCTGCCTAGAACAGATTCCCCTAGCAGAGCCCCCCTCCCAAAAGCATTTGGCTAGGGAATCCTGGGAGTTGAAGTCCAATAGCAATAGCTGTAGCACTTAGACTTATATGCTGCTTCACCCTGCTTTACAGCCCTCTCTAAGCGGTTTACAGAGTCAGCCTATCACCGCTCACAATCTGGGTTTTCTTTTTACCGACCTTGGAAAGGCTGAGTCAACCTTGAGGCTGTCAGGATCAAACTGGCAGTGGGCAGAGTTTGCCTGCAATACTGCATTCTAACTACGGTGCCGCCAGGGCCCTTCCTTCCTTCCTTCCCTCCCTCCCTCCCCTTCCTTTTCCTCTTCTTCCTTCCTCCCCTTCCTTCCTGCTCCTCTCCTTCCTTCCCTCCCTTTTCCTCTCCTTCCTTCCTTCTCATCTTCCTTCTTTCCCTCCCTCCCTCCCACTATTTCTCTTCTTCCATCCCTCTCATTTCCTTCCTTCCCTCCCTTTTCCTCTCCTTCCTTCCCTCCCTTTTCCTCTCCTTCCTTCCTTCTCACCTTCCTTCTTTCCCTCCCTCCCTCCCACTATTTCTCTTCTTCCATCCCTCTCATTTCCTTCCTTCCGTCCCTTTTCCTCTCCTTCCTTCCTTCCCTCCCTTTTCCTCTCCTTCCTTCTCTTTTCCTCTCCTTTCTTCCCTTCCTTCCCGCTCCTCTCCTTCCTTCCTTCCTTCCTTCCTTCCTTCCTTCCTTCCCTCTTTCCCTCCCCTTTCCTCTCCTTCCTTTCCTCCTTCCCTCCTTCCTTCCTTCTCACCTTCCTTCCTTCCTTCCCTCCCACTATTTCTCTTCTTCCATCCCTTTCATTTCCCTCCCTCCTTCCTTCCTTCCCTTCCCTTCCCTTCCCTTCCCTTCCCTTCCCTTCCCTTCCTTCCCTTCCTTCCTCTTTCCCCTTCCTTTCTTAGCACTTAGCAATAGCACTTAAACTTATATACCACTTCACAGTGCTTTACAGCCCTCTCTAAATGGTTTACAGAGCCAGCCTCTTGCCCCCAACAATCTGGGTCCTCATTTTACTGACCTCAGAAAGATGGAAGGCTGAGTCAACCTTGAGCCGGTGAGAATCACCGAATCATCGAACTGCTGGCAGTCGGCAGAATTAGCCAGCAATACTGCATTCTCACCACTGCGCCAAAGAAATTTCCCTTTTTTTTTCATCTAACGGCACTGTCATAGCTACCTCCCGTAACTCCAGCGATAGGAAATGGATGGTCTTATACACAAATGGTGTAGTGAGGAACAACTGGAACAGTCAATCCTTGAGCCCAAAATTTCTGTCGTTATGTGAAACAGTTAAAGTGAGTTTGGCCCCTTTCTAGCCACAGCTGTTAAGTGAATCACTGCAGTTGTTAAGTTAGCAACACAGTTGTTAAGTGAATCCAGCTTCCCTCTTGGCTTTGTTTGTCAGAGGGTCGCAAAGGGGGGTCACATGACATTGTCATAAATACGAGCCTCTGGCCAAGCATCTGAATTTTGATCACACAGCGGTAGGAACGGTGCCGCAAAGGTCATAAATGTGCAAAACAAGTCACTTTTTTCCCCAGTGCCGTTGTAACTTCAAATGGTCACTAAACAAACGGTTGCAATTCAAGGACTGCCTGTAACCAAAAATCTTGGGGAATGTTCCACTCCAGGGCAGTGGCAAATCTGTGCAATTCCTTTTGCAAAACCCAAGCTTCTTCTTCCATACGGATGCAAATTTGCAAATTGGTGTCTTTCTTTGGGGGGCACGGGTTCAAGAATAGAATAGAATAGAATAGAATAGAATAGAATAGAATAGAATAGAATAGAATAGAATAGAATAGAATAGAATAGAATAGTATAGAAATAGAATAGAATAGAAATAGAAATAGAAATAGAATAGAATAAGAATAGAATAGAAATAGAAATAGAAATAGAAATAGAAATAGAATAGAAATAGAAATAGAATAGAATAGAATAGAATAAGAATAGAATAGAATAGAAATAGAAATAGAATAGAAATAGAAATAGAATAGAAATAGAATAGAATAGAATAGAATAGAATAGAATAGAATAGAATAGAAATAGAAATAGAATAGAATAGAATAGAATAACACATCTTTTTTTATATCGAGTTGCATGAAAAGAGTTGCATGAAAAGGTAGAAATGTCCTCTCTTATCCTTTGCTTGCTGATTGGTAGGTTCTTCAGATCCGTTCCTGCCCTGTCTCTATGTGAGGTCACCCAACACGTTGCATGGATGTGTTCTTTTTTGTTTGTTTGTTTGTTTTGTGTCGATTCAGGCCCGAAGTCTGCGTGATTCAGAGCGGATTTTACGAGAAGGACCGGTTGAAATCTCCTGTATGAAAGAGGAGTCGCTTAGCCCTTCTGTGCCCCCAACAGGCAGAAAAGGTATTTCATGTTATTAATACGTTTTCCTAGTTCAGGGGTCAGAAACCTGCGGCTCTGGAGCCACATGTGGCTCTTTCATCCCTCTGCTGCATCTCCCTGTTGCTGGTCAGCACCACAATTTTGAGAGGAGCTTCCGGTTAGGACCTTGGTGGCTCGTTGAGGGTTTAAGGTTGCCGACTCCTGTCCTAGTTCGTAGAATTTTTCCTTACCTCTGGGCTATACCGGTAGTCCTCAACTTACGACCACAATTGAGCCCAATGTTTCTGTTGCTAAGTGAGAAATTTGCTCCGTGAGGTTTGCCCCATTTTACGACCTTTTTTTTTTTTTAATTTGATTTATATGCCGCCCTTCTCTGGAGATTCAGGGCGGCTTAAGCAATAGCCTTCATACTTTTGTATATTTTATACAAAGTCAGCTTATTGCCCCCACAAACTGGGTCCTCAATTTACCTACCTTAGAAAGGATGGAAGGCTGAGTCAACCTTGAGCCTGGCGAGATTCGAACCTGTAGTAATTGCAGGCAGCTGGTCTTAATAACAGGGTACTACCAAGGCTCTTTGTTAAGCGGATCACTGCCATTCCTAAATTAGTACGGTAACACGGTTGTTAAGTGAATCTGGCTTCCCCATTGACTTTGCTTGTCGGAAGGGGATCACATGAGTGACCCTGGGACACTGCGACCGTCATAAATAGGAGTCTGTTGCCAAGCGTCTGAATTTTGATCGCATGGCTACGGGGATGTTGCAGCGGTCGTAAGTGTGAAAAATTGGTCATAAGTCACTTTTTTCAGTATTGTAACTTCGAATGGCCACTAAATGAACTGTTGTAAGTCGAGGACTACCTATATGTTGACTTTAATTAAATCACAGACACACACACACATGCCCAGAAACCAGCATGACAGACTGAGGAATTCATGGAGTTTGTCAGAGTATATTCATGAACTGGAATAGGGCATAGCAACAGGTCAGCCAATGAGGGCTGTTTGGTAACTGAAACATAGTATTTGTTGTATAGGGCCATAAGAGACAGTTTGGAGCCTGGGCGTGGCTTAACTGTTCTGTATATAAGCTTGAGGGCAGTAGCTTCTCCATTTTGCCTCCTCCATTTTGTGCTGTGTTTTTTCCAGAGATGGGTTTCAGCAGGTCTGACCAGTTCTGGAGAACCGGTAGCGGAAATTTTGAGTAATTCAAAGAACCAGTAGTAAATATTCTAACTGGCCCCACCCCCATCTATTCTCTGCCTCCCAAGTCCCAGCTGATCAGGAGGAAATGGGGATTTTGCAGTACCCTTCCCCTGGATTGGGGGCGGAATGGAGATTTTACAGTATCCTTCCCCTGCCACGCCTACCAAGCCATGCCACTCCCACCCAGCCACACCCACAGAACCGGTAGTAAAAAATTTTGAAACCTATCACTGGTTTGTACTTGCTATTTCTCTTCTCTACAACGTGAAAAAACCTACAATGGTATTGTATATAAAGACATTTTCTTATGTAGTTGAATCCTGCAGAATTATTTAATTGTGTCTGATTGCGTGTGCTGCAACAACCTCCGAAGTTGAAGTCCACCACAACTCTTAAAGTCTGGAGATTCCTTGTGTAGTGTCATGTTGTATTATTCTGCCTTAAAGGATGGAATGAATTTTTTTTTTTAATGAATATATTTCAACACGAATGCCCTGGAATTTTTTATAGAACCACAAGGAATTTCTTGGGAATCCCCAGCAGATGACATCCCGGTTTCTGATTCTCCGGTGGAACTGGAACTGAGGAAAGACATTCAAGTAGAATTGCCAAAATTGACCATCGATGATTTTTACTTGCACAGAATACTGGGGAAAGGAAGTTTTGGCAAGGTAAGGTGATGGCGAGGAGAAAAAAAACTTGATTTTTAAATTACGCAGCAGGAAGTGTGTAGTCATTTTCATAGTTCTGTCCTTTCCACTCCAAAATCCTCATTTCCTTCACTCTTGCTACTAGTATGAAGGGGTAGCTGCAGAGCTGCTAAGCCACCATTCCTCTGTTATATTGAAAAGACCCTCTGAAACAAGAGCCAGGAAGACAGGCGAAGCCAAATTTCCTGCCAATGGGAAGCCAGCTCCCTCATAAGCTCAGAGTTGAGGTGAAGTATACAAAAAGTCCACTTTTGCCATGATTTCAAACTATTCCTGGCCCAGAAATAATTTGATTCTGCTGCTAAATATAGATAGTCCTCGACTTACAAATACAATGGAGCCCAACATTTCTATTGCTAAGAGAGAGAGTTATTAACTGAGTTTTGCCCCATTTTACGACTTTTCTGGCCACGGTTATTAAGTGAATCACTGCAGTTCTTAAGATAGTGTGATGGTTAAAAGTCTGAAGAGATTCTCAGTCATCATCCAGGTCATGGTTGTCCCAAAGGTGCTTTTTCAGGTGGCAACTGGACTTTCCTGTTTTTTTCTTTGAAGACGTTTCGCTTCTCATCCAAGAAGCTTCTTCAGCTCTGACTGGATGGTGGGGAATGGAAGGATTGATGCTCCTTGCAGACAGCTGGTCATTTGCATCCTTTTAGAGAGTCATTGAGACCACTTGGAGGTTTATCTGTGTCGTCAGGGACACGACCATCATAGTGTGATGGTTGTTAAGTGAATCTGGCTTCCCCGTTGACTTAGCTTGACAGAAAGTCGCAAAAGGGGACACTGCAACCGTCATAAATATGAGTCTGTTTACAGTTGCATCCTAATTTTAATCACGTGACCACGGGGGAACGCTGCAACGGTCACGTGAAAAGTGTTCCTAAGTCACTTTTTCCCAGTGCCGTTATAATTTCCAATGGTCACTAAAATGAACGGTTGTAAGTCGAGGACTACCTGTAGACCTAACCTGAGGGCCCGTTCAGATCCACAACGGATTGCAAACTGATATACAAAGCCCTCAGGCCCGTGTGTGCGTGAATTATCTTCCTACGTTTGTGACTTTGCCCGTCTAAGCGGCTCCTTGGTGATTATTTTTTTTCGCTCCAGGTTTTCCTTGTCGAACTCAAAACCACGAACCAGTTTTTCGCCATGAAAGCCCTGAAGAAGGAGGTGGTTCTGATGGACGACGACGTGGAATGCACCATGGTGGAGAAGCGTGTCCTCTCGCTGGCTTGGGAGCACCCATTTCTCACCCACGTCTTCTGTACTTTCCAAACTAAGGTTAAAAAGAGACATTAATCAATCAACCACTTCGTCCAAATCACGCAGTTACTACCACTAGAGCAGGGGTCACCAACCTTTCGGACCTCAGGGACCACTAAATTCATAATTTTAAATCCTTTGGGCCGCTAAGATGATCTGCCTAATGACCGGCTGGGTGGACGTGGCTAGATGGTCATGTGACTGGGTGGGTGTGGCCAACTCGATGTCACTCACATTCACATGTCTATTCACCCCTCCCCTCCTAGCAACTCCTCGCCTCCCCGCCCGGGCTCCTTAGCGCCCCAACAGGAAGCAGTTGTTGGAGCTAAGCAGCCACCACAAGAAAGAGTTGACAAAACAGCTCAGTTCAAATTGGATCTGACCAAGAAGGAGGCTCAGTAGAAGCACCTCACTGAGGACTAGGAGCATAGGCTTTCCAAGCAGAGGGAACACCTGCAGGGGTGCAAGGCCAGGTACTGGTGCCTGGAGGCTCAGCGGGCTGAGATTGTCAGCCAGTTCCAGGCCATGATGCAGTCCCACTGGACAAGGCCCTCTGGCTCTTCGCCATCAGAGGCATGTTCTGTCCCCGTCTCACACACGCACCCCCACAGACAGTCAATAGTGAAATAAACCAGCCGACAAAGGTTTCTCTAAGAGCAGAATTGGCAGCAACCCAGTGGCTGGCTGCCAAGAGTCTTACTTACGAAGGGAGTGTTTTTCAAAGCCAACACACAAGAGATAAGAGAATATTCAAAAAGTCCAGCAATGCAGAGAGGTTTGTTCAATATCAGTTTTTGCTCGTCACAGCCACCACACCCCCTTTTATACCCTGTGGGGTGTGGCCAGTGACTCAGCCTAATCCCTGGCACGCCTCTTCCTCTGCTGCGCGCGCTTATCTCTGCGATTCTGTCGAGGGTCCAGCCAAGACTCATCATCATCATCACTGTCCACCTGCGGCTGCGTGGAAGTGCTTGGCCCCGGGCCTATCTCTTGGCCTTTGGAGGACACCGGAGGCGTTGCCAGAGAGGAGGGTCCTGGAGAGGGAGGCCTTGCCAACTCCTCTCCTCCACTCTTGGAGTCCTCTCCTGCTGATAACACAGGCTCGGTGATCGGAGCCATAACAAGGCACTTCCCTCCAGCCTTTGCCCAAAACCCCACACCAGGAGGCCGAAGCAGACCCCAAGTTGGAATTTCTGCCCCCCTCCGACCCACACAAAAAGACCCCGAAGGGGGAGACTCTCTGCAGCAGCACAAGCGTTCATTGCACGTATCCGCCTCTGTTTGAGGACTCCTGATTTCGTGGAATATAAAAAATGCAAATAATTTTTCTGCGGACCACCAAAATTTTCTCGTGGACCATCAGTGGTCCACGGACCACCAGTTGGTGACCACTGCACTAGAGCTTTTGCCCAAATACTAATGGTCATTCTTTTGCCCCTTGCTAGGAGAACCTGTTCTTTGTAATGGAGTACCTCAACGGAGGAGACCTCATGTTCCATATTCAGAACTGCCACAAATTTGAAATGGACCGAGCAAGGTGAGGTGGGCCTGGCTTGACTTGATGGAACAGAAGCAATCAACCAGCATAAATTTATTTACACAATAAATTCTGAATAGACTGACAGCACACTAAGCTGTGTGCCTGTAACTATAACCTCCTGTTCTGACCTAGGCTTCCTGAGACAGTAAAAAGCACACAATTAGTCCCAAAAACCCTCTTATTATTTCAACGGCTGTGAATTCTGTTCATCCACAGCCCGTGATGAGTCACAAATAGTTTGTAAAGAGTCCGATAGGCGTCTGCCACAGTCCTTTGGGATAAGGCTGATAAGCACCCACCTTTATCTCCCTTGACACACTGCCAAAGATCTAATTGCCAGTTAGCTCTGCGAGGTCCACATGGAGCACAGAGTCAAAACGGAGCTTCGGAATTTAAACCGACTAGAACGAACAAGGTTGCTTCCTGCAAAGGCTCACGTGCCTTTGCTCCTCCGTTATGTCTTATGGGAGGGTCCAATCATCTCCAAGCCTTACTCCCAAGTCGCCCCTTTTGTCTTAACTGTTCTTGCCTTCTGGCAGCTCTGCGCATGCGCGCACTGGGAACAGGCTCCCCCTATTCCTCTGCCTCGCTGACGTCACACTCTGGAGGCTCAGGAATCAGCACATAACTCCCAGGTGACCCTGTCCCTGTCTCTGCCTCTGACGCAGAGCCCTCGTCCGAGCCTTTCCCAGACTCCAGGACTGGCCCATGTTCCTCCTCAGCCTCCTCACCGTCCGACTCTGCTGCCAGCTCCGCAGGCTGCCGCTGGACCACAACATCTCCATCTTGACCTTTTGATGTACCTATTTCTATTCTGTGCTTTCATTATTCGATTGAGTAGACAAATAGAAACGACAACAAACCTTATTATTAATAATTATAATGAAATATCATTGTTCGCCTCACCTGAGCCAGCCAGAAAGATTCTTCTTTGGTTCTTGTTGTGATAAAAGGAATGTTTCCACATTTTATAGGTTCTATGCTGCTGAAATTATTTGTGGGCTTCAGTTCCTTCATTCCAAAGGCATCATATACAGGTAGGGATTATTATTATTTTCTTTAAATCCTGAAATTTTGCCAGTTCCAAATAAAAGATCAGCGTACAGAGAACTTTGAGGGTTCTGTGCCAGTTCTCCTCATTGTTGCCCAAATTTGGATCACATGACCATGGAGGGGGGATGCTGCAGCAGTCGTAAGTGTGAAAAACAGCCATAAGTCACTTTTTTCAGTGGACGTTGCAACTTTGGTCATTAAATGAATAGTTTTAAGTTAAGGGTTACCTGTATTCTGTATGTTCTCCACCTTGAGTTACAGTGATACCTTGGTACTTAACTGCTTTGAAGTCATCAAATTTGGTACTCAATGAATTTTGATGCAAAAATTTTGTCCAGGTACTCATTGTTTGATTCGTACTCAACGCACAAGCTACATGTCAGGGTTCCGATGGATGCCCTATTTATTTATTTATTTATTTGTTTTATTTATTTTTTTTAATAGACTTTATTGAGATTTTTTACAGAACAAAAAGGAAATAAATAAATAAAAACAAACAAACAAACAAACAAACAATCATTCAAACAATAACGTAGAACACATAAATATAATAAACATTTTCAATTTGTATCGGATATGCAGTGTTTTAACTATTTACATAAATAATACTTGTTGATATTTTGACTCACTTTTAACCAATATTTAACACACCTTTGATCTTTCTTCCATTTTATCATGCAACCACTTGTACCACCTTTCCCACACCATATAGTGTACTGACTTTTCATCATTTAATTCATAAGTTAATTTAGTCATCTCTGCGCACTCGAGTATTTTCTTAATTATAAGCTCTTCTGGTGGTTGAATTTTCTCTTTCCAATACTGTGCGTATGCCAATCTAGCGGCTGTAATTATATGGATCATTAAATGTGTCATTTCCTTTCTATATGGCTTCTTTATTATTCCCAGGAGGAAAATCTCTGGTGTTAGTTCAATATCCTTTCGCTTCCGGGCATGTCCACCACAAGTGAAAGAAGGTGCCTTGGCCATGGCCGCATTTCCAACAATTGGGATGTATATTGGGATATATCTTCGCTAGTCTGGCCGGGGCTAGGTACCACCTATGAAACATTTTGTAATGATTTTCCTTATATGCCACCGCTCTAGTCAATTTAAGATTTCTATTCCATGCCTCCTCCCATTCCCCAAAATTTATATTGCACCCTATATTTTTCTCCCATGCAATTATTTGATTCTTTGTAACATCTTCAAACTTCTCATCGCTTAACAAATAATTGTATAATTTTGCCAGAATCTTTTTATTTGTTCCCATCAGGATTTTATCCAATCCATTTGGTCCCGGTTCTAGACCGTATTGTTCTTTGTCCCTCTGATATCTGGATTTTACTTGTGAGTAGGTCCACCAATCTAAAGTTATTCCTTGCTCTCGTAAGGTATCATTTGGTTTAAGCCTCCCTCCTTCGTCTAGAATATCTTTATATCTGGCCATTTTCTCCCTCTCCCACCTATTTGGGTGAGTCAGGGCCTCCATCGTTGAGAGCCAATTTGGGATTTTCTTGTAGTGTTTTTGTCTGATCTGGGTCCATGTTTGTATCAAGGAATCTCTAATTTTATGTCTATGGAAATATGTCTTCTTTTTCTTCTCCATTTCCCAGATGTGGGCGTGCCAGCCTTTTTGCAAGTCATGGCCTTCTAGAGTAAGAATTCTCGCATTTTCCAGGGTGATCCAATCTCTTATCCAAACTAGCTTGGCTGACCTATAGTATGTTTCCCAATCCGGGAGTCCAAATCCACCTATATCTCTTTTGCCTCTTAAAATTTTAATGGAAAATCTCGTTTTTTTTCCCCTCCCATATAAATTCTCTAATGATTTTGTCTAATTCTAGAAAGAATTTTTTATCTAAATTTATTGGTATATTTTGGAATAGAAATAATATTCTGGGGAGGATGTTCATCTTAATTGTGGCTATCTTGCCCAAAAGTGATAATCTTATTTTTTTCCAGTTATCTAGGTCTTGTTTTATTTTTCTAATTAGGGGAATATAGTTATCGTCTTTCAGAGTCGAACATCTTGATGTAATCCAAATTCCTAAGTATTTAATTTTTTTGGCAACCTGTAGTCCTAATACTTCTTCTATCTCGTTTATTTGTTTTAATTTGTATACCGCCCTTCTCCAACAGGACTCAGGGCGGTGAACAGCCAAAATAAAACAGAACATACAAAATTTAAAAACAGTTTAAAAAATAATTAAATATTTTTGGCCACAATTTAAAACAACCCAATTAAAATCAATTCAATTTAACCGAAAACAGTGGGATCAAGCCAGCCCAGCTAGGTGAAATAAATAAGTTTTCAGGGCCCAACGAAAAGTCCGGAGGTCTGGTATTGTGCGTATCTCTGGGGGGAGGTTGTTCCAGAGGGCGGGCGCTGCCACAGAGAAGGCTCTCCCCCTGGGGGTTGCCAGCCGACATTGTCTGGCGGACGGCATCCAGAGGAGGCCCTCTCTGTGCGAGCGTACTGGCCGGTGGGAGGCTATTGGTGGCAGAAGGCGGTCTCGTAGATACCCCGGCCCTAAGCCATGGTCACCAACACCTTGAAGTGCACCCGGAAGACCACCGGGAGCCAGTGCAGCTCGTGCAGGATCATGAATCATGAGCCTCGAGCCAAGCTTCAAAAGAAATCCAGTTATTTATTAGGCGCTTCACGTCAGCACATTCCAAGTGAAGCCAACTCTGGCCCCAAGTAATTTATGACCCAGGCATGACCCTGATTCCCCCCTCCGCCCAGGATGTGTCATCAGTCACCTTCACCAAAGAAGCAATTTCTCAGGTTGTAGAGATCACTCCCCTCCAGCTACTGTGGGTAACCCTTGGAGACAGCCTTGGAAAAGATATGTCTGGAATGTGCTTTTGTTTTTTGGCTGCCGTGCTGCTTCTCCTTTTCCCATTCCCCTTGCCATGGCAACTCGAGAGCAGGCCAGGGATGCTTTGTGAGTTGGCACTACAACTTGTCGGTGTTGGCTGCCTTGTGACTCACTACATTATTCCTTATGGGAATAATTTGTTTGGTACACATAGTTTTTGGTGCCTCCCGGAAGCATTAACAATGAGTACCGAGATATCGCTCTACTTGCAAAAAAGCAAATAAAGGTAGGATATAAATTAAATAAATAAATCGATTTTAGGAGCAGGGAATGGCAGCCACAATGGATTGGAAGATTGGAGAAGACTAAAAAAGGGACTTTTGAAGGAACAGAGCTAACCCTTCATCCTCTTTCAGAGACCTCAAGCTTGATAACGTTCTCCTTGACAAAGAAGGCCACATCAAGATTGCTGACTTTGGCATGTGCAAAGAGAACATGTTAGGCAACGCTAAAACGAGCACCTTCTGTGGGACGCCGGATTATATTGCCCCTGAGGTAGGTGGGCGTGGACCTTTGTTTCTCCAAAATAAAAGAACATACAGTATAAAGAATGGTTGCTGGAATTGGGCACGTCTAGTCTAGTGAACAGAAGGACCAACGGTGACATCAGTGGTGGGATCCTGCCGGGTTAACAACCGGTTCGGTGATCATGTGTGCAGTTTTATCAAAACTAACCTTCCATGTTACTTCTGGGGAGTAGCATAGCTGAGGCACGGCAGTCCATTCTGCCACGTGAATCAGCTGAGAGGGTAAAGGTAAGTAAAGAGCAGAGGCGGGTGGGTGCACCCACCTGATCGTCGGAGCTACCGGTTCACCTGAACCAGTCCGAACCGGCTGAATCCCACTCCCGGGTGACATGATAGCAGAGTTCCAATATTTGAGGGGCTGCCACAAAGAAGAGGGAGCCAAGCTATTCTCCAAAGCACCAGAAGGCAGGACAAGAATCAATGGATGGAGACTAATCAAGGAGAGAAGCAACCTAGAACTAAGGAGAAATTTCCTACACAGTTAGAATCGGTGGAACCACTTGCCTCCAGAAGTTATAAATGCTCCAACATTGGAGGTTTTTAAGAGGAGATTGGACAACAATTTGTCTAGAATGGTAGAGGGCCAGTGGTGAAATGTAAAATTTGTTACTACCGGTTCTGTGGGCGTGGCTTGGGGAGGGGTAATATGACTGAGTGGGCGTGGCCAACTTTTTTTTTTTTAAACTTTTAAAACCATTTTTTCTACAACCTCTTCGGCTGAGCCACTGAGCCACCTAACCAGGCTCACTTAACAACGATCACAAGAAAGGTCATGAAAGGGGACAAAATTCACTTAGTAACTGTCTTGCTTAGCTGCAGCAATATGAAGCCCAGTTGTGGCCATATGTCGAGGACTACCGTCCTTCTTTAAGCTTCCTTTTGTTTGTTTTTCAACTCTCCCTTCTCTTTCCCATTGGCAGATTCTTCTTGGGCAGAAATACAACATGGCGGTTGATTGGTGGTCCTTCGGGGTCCTTCTGTACGAGATGCTGATTGGCCAGTCCCCCTTCCATGGCCAGGATGAAGAACAGCTCTTCCAGTCCATCCGCATGGACAGCCCATTCTACCCCCGCTGGCTTGACAAGATTGCAAGGGACCTCTTAGTAAAGGTGAGGTTGGGAGATTCCATTATACCAGAACGGGGGTGTTTCCAGTTTGAATATCCCATCCATCCAGTTTTGGTTGCCATGATGTAAAAAAGATGTGGAGACTCTAGAAAGAGTGCAGAGAAGAGCAACAAAAGTGATTAGGGGACTGGAGGCTAAAACCTATGAAGAACGGTTGCAGGAACTTGTTGTGGCTCCGTTACCTGAGCCTGTGTCATCGGCAGGAGAGGACTCCGAGAGTGAAAGAGAGGAGTTGGCAAGGCCTCCCTCTCCAGGACCCTCCTCTTTGGCAATGCCTTCGGTGTCCGCCGAAGGGCAAGAGATAGGGCCGGGGCCAAGCATGTCCACGCAGCCACAGGTGGACAGTGATGAGAGTAATGAGTCTTGGCTGGATCCACGCCAGTGTCGCAGAGATAAGCGCGTGCAACAGAAGAAAAGGCGTGCCCGAGATTAGTCTGAGTCACTGGACCACACCCCACAGGGTATAAAAGGGAGCGTGGTGGCCAGTCAAACCTTGTGACGAACAAAGCTGAAAGCTTCCACGCCATTCTGCATTGCCGGACTTTTGCTATAGACTTTGCTGGATTATCTCTGGACTTGATTGACTCCGTAATTATTGAGCTGTTTCTTTTGATGTACCAGAAGCGGGGAGAAGTTATCTCTCCTCTTCATAAGTAATAAACTCTTGGCAGGCAGCCACTAGGTTGTTGCCAAGTTCCGTTATCATAAGGAAAAGGATTTTGCCGGCTGGTTTAGTCTTTAACTCTTGGACGTCTGTTGGTGTGTGTGCGTGTGGGACAGGGACAGAACAGAACTGGGTATGTCCAGTTTAATGAAAAGAAGGACTAGGGGAGACATGACAGCAGAGTTTCAAATTTTGAGGGACTGCCACAAAGAAGAGGGAGTCAAGCTATTCTCCAGATACAGATTAACAGAATTGGAAGGGACCTTGTAGGTCAGTGGTGGGTTGCTCCTGGTTCGCAAGAACCGGTAGTAAAAATTTGTAGTAGTTCGGAGAACCGGTAATAACATTGGCTGGCCATGCCCCTGAACTGGTCCCCGGCCCGGTTGCTGCTTGCTTACCCTGCCCACCTCATCAGACTTAACAAATGTCTCGTTTCAGAATAGAAATTTTGGGCTCAATTGTAGTCGTAAGTCATAAGTCGAGAACTACCTGTACTTCCAGTTTTCAGGAAAACAGTGCCCTGTTTTAACAACTGTGGGATTGGCTTAACGACCACCATTTTTAAAAAAAGGTTTTAATATGAGATTGATCATGTGACTGGCCCATTTTTATTTTTTTTTAACAACTATCACCCCTTACGACCATGGTGGAAGGTTCCATTATGGTCATAAGTCGAGGACTACCTAAATTCTTTACCTTAAGTTCTAAAGAGAAGGTTTTCTCGTTCTTTAAAACCATTTGCTAGTGAGGGAGCAAATGTTTCACGTACCTTTTATCCATTTTCTTAACGCTTCGATCTTTTGATTTGTAGCTTTTCGTTAGAGAACCGGAGAGGCGGTTGGGAACCCAAGGGAATATTCGACAGCATGCCTTCTTTCAAGATATCACTTGGGAAGCTTTGGAAAGAAAAGAGATTGACCCGCCTTTCAAGCCTATCGTGGTGAGAATTGTTCCTTTGACTCTCTTAATTTCTCTGAATAACTTCCTGAAGCCACAGTTAATTTAATTTTAATTTTTTTTGTGCGTTTATTCCAGGGGTGAAATGTAAAATTTGTTACTACCGGTTCTGTGGGCGTGGCTTGGTGGGGGGGGGGGTTAATGTGACTGGGTGGGCATGGCCAACTTTTTTTTAAAAAAAACTTTTCAAAGCATTTTTTCTAACTGGTTTTTTAAATTTTTGTATTTATGTATTTTATTGCTTGGCTGTTCACCGCCCTGAGTCCTTCGGGAGTAGGGCGGTATACAAATCAAATAAACTAAACTAAACTAAACTAATGCTTTGAAAAGCCTCTCTGATGATCAGGCAACTCAGCTGGGATCGTCAGAAACTTTTCAAAGCAATGTTTTTTACCACCTCTTCGGCCAAGAGGTTGCAGAAAAAAAAGCCTCTGACGATCCCAGCTGAGCCACGTGATCATCAGAGGCTTTTTTTTTTAACTTTTAAAAGCATTTTTTCGTCAGAAGAGATTGTAGAAAAAATGCTTTTAAAAGTTAAAAAAAAGCCTCTGATGATCGTGTGGCTCAGCTGGGCATGTGGGGGGGCAGGGATTTTTGCTACCGGTTCTCCAAACCACCCGCCTCCATCGCTACCGGATCGGGCGATCCGGTCCGAAACGGGAGCATTTCACCCCTGCTTTATTCCATTCAGATAGCATTCCCCCCATTTACACGTAGTCCTCGACTTACGTCCCTGCATTTAATTACAACAGCACTGAAAAAAAATACAGGCAGTTCTCGATGTATGACCACATTGGAGCCCAACGTTTCTGTGGTTAAGCGAGACATTTGTTCACTGCTTTCCGAACTTTCTTGCCACAGTCGTTAAGGATAAGGATAAGGATAATTTTATTTCTATACCGCCCCTCTCCCGAAGGACTCGGGGCGGTGTACAGCCAGGTAAAAACACAATGCAAATATCACAATTTAAATTTAAAAAATTATTAAAACTATTACATTTAAGGCCAATTAACTAAAAAACCCAACAATTTAAGAATTCCAAATTTAAAACGCAATTATGAAGCTAGCCCTGCCTGTCGGAAGAGCAGGGTCTTAAGAGCACAGCGGAAAACTCGGAGGTCAGAGATCTTGCGTTAAGTGAATCACCACAGGTTGTTAAGTGAATTCGGCATTCCCCCGTTGATTTTGTTGGTCAGAAGGTTGCAAAAAGTGAAACCACACATTGGGACACTGCGACCGTCATAAATATGAAGCGGTTGTCAAGCATCCGAATTCTGATCACATGACCACGGAGCTTCTGCAATGGTCGTAAGTGTGAAAAATGGTCACAAGTCACTTTTTTCAGTGCCGTTGTAACTTTGAACTGTCACTAAATGAACTGTTGTAAGTCGAGGACTACCTGTAACTTATGTGCATTTTTCACACTTACGGCCGTTGCAGCATCCCCGTGGTCACATGATCAACATTCGGATGCTTGGCAACTGGCATGTACTTATGCCTGTTGCATTGTCCCAAAGTCATATGATCCGCTTTTGACAAGCAAAGTCCATGGAGACGCCCGATTCACTCAACAACCGTGTTATTAACTTAACCACTGCAGTGATTCACTTAAGAACGGTGGCATAAAAGAACATAAAACGGGGCAAAACTCACTGAACAATTCTCTCGCTTAGCAACAGAAAATGTGGGCTCAATTGTCATAAATCGAGAACTACCTGTAGTTCAGTTTTGCTATGGGGAAACCAGGTTATTGGGTTATCATAATTGGGTGAATCAGGCCATCACATTTCAACTGTAACTCAGTTTATCTGTGGTCTCGGCAAATTACATAGCCTAATTTTTTGTGCAACAGACAAAACGGAGAGTTTTTAAATTATGTATTTATATTTATACGGCATCCATCTCATCAATGCAACTCTGCACAGCTAAGAAAAATTAAAATACAATATAAATACATCCAATGCTTTAAAAAGTACTATTCGCACTCAGATGTCTATGGGGAGTCTCAATCATCCAGTCATGATTGTCCCTAAGGTGCTTTTTCAAAAGGCAACTGGACTTTCTTTGTTTTTACTTGAAGACATTTCGCTTCTCCTCCAAGAAGCTTCTCCAGTTCTGAACCGAACTGAAGAAGCTTCTTGGACGAGGAGTGAAACATTTTTAAGCAAAAACAAAGTCCAGTTGCCTTTAGAAATAGCACTTTTGGGACATTCCTAGCCAGGTGTTTACTACCCAGGGGGAAAAAAAAGTTACGTTCTGGGTGCGAATTCATACAATTGGCTTCACCACATCAAATCAGGTCCTAGCAGATGCCTTCACACAATACGCTAAGTTTAGTTAACCTTAACCTTGGTAAATTTTCCTCTAACTGCAAATCCAACTCACCTATGGTTTTTTTTTAATGCAAACCCACAACACGAGAATTTAATAACCAGGGTAAGTATCTGCAAAGAGCAGGCAGTGTGTGGGTGTGTGAGAGTGGCTTATATGTGCATGCCACTTGATCGTGCAAATGCTACTCTACTCTACTCTACTCTACTCTACTCTACTCTACTCTACTCTACTCTACTCTACTCTACTCTACTCTACTCTATTCTTCGCATTCCTAGAGTGGCTGCATCTTCTTTCTAAAGATTGTGGAAGACTTTCTACATTTCTCCTCAGAAATTATGTGACAAGGGCACAGGTTACTGCTATTTTTCCAATCCTGTCTTTTTTTAAAAAAAGCTCAGAGGCTTCATCTTCAGATAAATCTCCCTCTTTATTGGCTGCTCGAGAGGAGTTTTCTCCTTTGTCTGGGTCTAACGCCACTTTCTCTCTCTTTCTCCTTGAAAGAAATCGCCAGGAGACTGCAGCAACTTCGACAAGGAATTTCTCAACGAAAATCCCCGCCTCTCCGTCGGAGACCGGACTCTCATCAACAGTATGGACCAAAACATGTTTAGGACTTTTTCGTTTACCAACCCCATCATGGAGAAATTGCTATCCTGAGGAACGACCTACAGTAGAGGCATCCTTTAAGCACCTGGTGAAGCCGATCCAGAGACAGTGGGACGTGACTGGTTTGCACCTCTGTCTACATCTTCCCTACTCTGAACTTGCAACTTCTGAGAGTGCAACAATTGGTGGGATCCTTGCACTCTGTGTCTTCTCGTTCACCGGGCAACCAGGAGGATAGGAGGACCTGCTTTGAGAAGAAGACTTGAAGTGTTTCTGACCCAGCTCCCCAAACACGACAAACCCTCTGCAGTGAACTTAAAAGATTCCTTTCTTAGGAAAATGCCGGCAGTCCCGGTAAAAAGTTTCTCTCTCAGGCTAACAAGTCTGTCCATCCGGAAGATGAATAGTTATTATTATTATTATTATTTATGGAATTTGTATACCACCCTACTCCCGAAGGACTCAGGGCGGTGAACAGCCAGATAAAATACATATAATACAAATGTTAAAAAAGCATTAAAATACAATTAAATAATTGGCCCGGAAAACGAAATTTAAAACACCCCAAATTCATAAAACAAATTTAAAATTGAAGAATTTTAAAAGTTTAAAAAGTTTAAAAGAGAGGTTAGGCCAGGCCGGCCTGCTGGAAAAGAAATGTTTTGATGGCATGGCGAAAAGCGCGCAGGTCCGGGATCCTCTGTATCTCCGGAGGGAGCTCGTTCCAGATGGCGGGTGCCCCCACAGAGAAGGCTCTCCCCCTGGGGGCCACCAGTCGACATTGTTTGGCTGACGGCACCCGGAGGAGCCCCTCTCTATGGGAGCGTACTGGTCGGTGAGAGGCTACTGGTGGCAGAAGGCGGTCTCGTAAATACCCCGGTCCTAAGCCATGGAGCGTTCTAAAGGTGGTAACCAAAACCTTGAAGCGCACCCGGAAGACCACCGGGAGCCAGTGCAGCTCGCGCAGGAGGGGGGGTCACATGGGAGCGCCCCGTCGCTCCCATAACCACCCACGCGGCTGCATTCTGGACCAGCTGGAGCCTCTGGATGCTCTTCAAGGGGAGCCCCATGTAGAGAGCATTGCAGTAGTCCAGGCGGGAAGTGACGAGGGCATGAGTGACTGTATTTAACGAGTCCCGATCCAGAAAGGGAGGCAACTGGCGAATCAGGTGAACCTGATAAAACAGTTGTCTGCCACATCTATCCATCTCCACCCCCTGCCTGTTATCCCCATAGCTAGGGTGGGGCTTCGCTAGCAGCGGTGGCTCTTCCTTTCCCAGGACCGTCTCATAGATTTCCACTGCTCTCCTCTCCTCTCCTCTGCCTTCTGTGCATCAGGCACAGGACCCAGCTGTTCCTCCTCTTCCTCATCAGCCACCTCCAGACCTGGAGGCTGTGACTCTCCATCTGAGGGCTGACAGACGGCCCAGGCTCCGCCTCTCTCTCTCTCTCTCTGACAGATCCATTCCCTCTTCCTCCCCCCTCGGAGCTCTCAGGTTGCCTGGATGCTGACCCTGACTCCCACGGCTTCTTCTCCTCATCCGATTTGGCTGTTGGAGGGGCCGCCGGCCAACAGGCCACAACACTCCCAAGACTGGAATTACAACTGCACAGATTTTGCAAATTTGCAGACCTGTTCTCTGTTTTCCCCACTGGGGAAAAAAAACAACAACAGGTCGTCTTTGAATCTGTATGTGGGATTCCTTTGAACGACTGTAATTTCACATTATATGAGCCGAGGTGGCGCAGTGGTTAGAATGCAGTACTGCAGGCGACTTCTGCTGACTGCCAGCTGCCTGTAATTTGGCAGTTCAAATCCCACCAGGCTCAAGGTTGACTCAGCCTTCCATCCTTCCGAGGTGGGTAAAATGAGGACCCAGATTGTTGGGGGCAAGAGACTGACTCTGTAAACCGCTTAGAGAGGGCTGTAAAAGCACTGCAAAGCGGTATATAAGTCTAAGGGCTATTGCTATCTCCTGTATCTGCTGTTTTTCCTTCAGTGGCTAGAAAAACTGGACTGCGGTGTTTTTGAGTTGTGAATATAGGATTGGTTTTTTCCCACATTAAAAATGTTTATTTGTGATGTTTGTACAGTGTAATAAAGAACAGTCATCCATTAAAAAGCATCTGTCAACTCTTTGATCATTCATAACCACTATGGAGAATTATTTTATGTACAATTTTGACACCTAGTGATTTCAGCTCTCCTGACCCAGAGTTTGCCTTCCAGTTCATTCTATTTGTTATGCTTCTGTGCTCCAATGGAAGATTGTTGTAAATCGTTGTAAATCAGCTTGATTAAACACGAGCATCATATCCAGTGATGGGATTCAAGTAATTTAACAACCGGTTCTCTGCCCTAATGATTTCTTCCAACAACCAGTTTGCCAAACTGCTCAGAAAGTTAACAACCGGTTCTCTCGAAGTGGTGCGAACCGGCTGAATCCCACAACTGATCCATATCCAGTGGTGGGTTTCAAAAATTTTTTACTACCGGTTCTGTGGGTGTGGCTTGATGGGTGTGGCATGGCTTGGTGGGCATGGCAGGGGAAGGATACTGTAAAATCTCCGTTCCCTCCCCACTCTAGGGGAAGGATACTGTAAAATCTCCATTCCCTCCCCAATCCAGAGGAAGGTTACTGCAAAATCCCCATTTCCTCCCGATCAGCTGGGACTTGGGAGGCAGAGAATAGATGGGGGCGAGGCCAGTCAGAATTTTTACTACCAGTTCTCCAAACTACTGCTCTATATTATCAACTACTCGGCTACTTCTGATAAGGTGGCTGTTGAGTAGCAGACATGAGGCAGCATCCATCCTGTGGTTTCCGGCTGACTCGCTGCATAGCAAAAACCACAAATGCCGTTGCAACGCACCGTACTTCTGTTCAATGCAGCGGCTTGACCTACATTTAGCATCGGTGGTTGCGGAGGTGTGATTGAAATGAATCTCACATCGCTTTCCTTTAATTCTGCTGCCACGGATACGGTCAGGTCTGCAAAGCAACAGGTGCTTTGTTACCTCCATAAATGGCTTTATCGTGCAAGGGGGAGAATAGAGACCCACGTTAGTCTAGTAGTAGTTAAGGCACCAAGCTAGAAAGAGGGAAACTCTGAGTTTATTTATTTATTTATTTATTTATTTATTTATTTATTTATTTATTTAATGGGACTTGTATGCCGCCCTATCTCCACAGGACTCAGGGTGGCTGTTCTGTCCCCGTACCTCACACACACCCCCACAGATGTCCCGGAGTTAATAAGCCACACAACAAAACTCTTTGATGATAAAGCTGGCAGCAACCCAGTGGCTAGCTGCCAATTCAGACTTTACTCACACAAAACAAAGATTAGACTGCCAGCATTCCGATAAAACAGGCAGAGTGTCAACAATACAAGGATTAATCCAAATGCAGTCCGATAAAGCAGGCAAAGTCCAGTAAAGCAGAGATCATGGAATATTTCCAGTTTTTGCTCGTCACAAACTGAACCAGCCATCACACCCACATTTATACCCTGTGGGGTGTGATCCAGTGACTCAGCTAATCTCTGGCACGCCTTCCCCTCTGCTGCGCACGCTTCTCCCTGCGCCTCTGTCGAGGGTCCAGCCAGCACTTATCTTCTTCATTGCTGTCCACCTGTGGCTGCAGGGACGTGCTTGGCTCTGAGCCTATCTTTTGGCCTTCAGTGTCCTCCGGAGGCATTGCCAGAGAGGAGGGTCCTGGAAAGGGAGGCCTTGCCAACTCCTCTCCCTCACTCTCAGAGTCTGTATCTGTCGATAGCCCAGGCTCAGGCAACGGAGCCACAACAGCATCTCACAACAATTAAAACAGAACAAACAAACCATTAAAACAGAAGTCCAAGTTAAAATTAAGAAATTCAATAAAACCCAGATTAAAACCCCCATCAGTCCAAGGCGGCCAGGTGAAATAGCCAAGTTTTCAGCCCACGGCGGAAAGAGCGAAGGTCGGGGGCCACCCGGAACTCCAGAAGGAGTTGATTCCAAAGGGTAGGTGCGCCCACAGAGAAAGCTCTCTCCCTGGGGGTCACCAGCCGACATTGTCTGGCAGACAGCACCCTGAGGAGGCCCTCTCTGTGGGAACGCACTGGGCGATGGGAAGCTGTTGCTGGCTGCGGATGGTCTGCCAAATATCCCGGGCCTAAGCCATGTAGGGCTTTATAGGTCATCACCAGCACCTTGAATCTCACCCGGAGGGCAACCGGCAGCCAATGCAAGTCGCGCAGGAGAGGTGTAACATGGGAGTGTCGGGACACTCCCATCACTACCCGCGCAACCGCATTCTGCACCAGCTGAAGCCTCCGAGTGGTCTTCAGGGGCAGCCCCATGTAGAGAGCATTGCGGTAGTCAATACGAGAGGTGACGAGTGCATGAGTGACCGTGCGTAGGGCATCTCGGTCCAAGTAGGGGTGCAACTGGCGCACCAGGCAAACCTGGGCAAATGCCCCCCCCCGGGTCACGGCCGTTACATGATCTTCCAAATTTAACCGTGAATCCAGGAGGATGCCCAGGTTGCGCGCCCTATCTACAGGGGAGTTAAGAGTCCTACCTTAAGCATGAAAGCCAGCTGGGTGACTTTGGAGTTTGGACCAATCAGGAAGGGGAGGAGGGGGAGGAGGAGGAGGAGGAGGACTGTGGGGTCCTTAGTGGTCTCTGAGTGTGGTTGTTTTCTTGCAGATGTTTTATGACCCAACTAGGTAACATCATCAGTGCTTGAAGAGAGTGGGGTATTCAGGGAGGAGGAGGAGGAGGAGGAGGAGGAGGAGGAGGAGGAGGAGGAGGAGGAGGAGGAGGACTGTGGGGTCCTTAGTAGTCTCTGAGTGTGGTTGTTTTCTTGCAGATGTTTCATGACCCAGCTAGGTAACATCATCAGTGCTTGCAGAGAGTGGGGTATTCAAGGAGGAGGTGGATTGTGGGCTCTTTGATGCTTGGTTGTTTTCTTGCACACATGACCCAACTAGGTGCCATCATCAGTGCATCTATAGGGTGTGAGGTTTGTTCTCTGTTTATGTACAAGTAGTTTGACCTTGTCAATGTTGGCGGGAGTGTTGTATTCTTGATTGGGCTGTTATTTACTATTTGATTGTTTGTCTGACTGACTGGCTCCTTGACTGAGGTGTTGTTTCCCGTTTGATTGTTGGTCTAGTATTAATCCCGGTGTTATCTCTGCTTCTCTGGGTATGGATTGTTGGCAAGGAGGTGTTCTGTTTCGTTAACTCAGCTGGTACTTAGGCATAGGTAACCCTCTGACAGGTCCAACAGAGAGAAAAACAGTCTGCTAGTGCCTCCTAGTGGACAACAAGTGAATAAAAAACATAGTAGTACAAAGTTATAACTACCACCCCCACCAGAGGTAGTATTCAGCCGGTTTGTACCGGTAGCGGAGATTGTGGGTAGGCCCGACCACCCACCGTGGCTCTATGCCATCCCATTTAGGGACATTTTCGACATGCCGGGCGCATGTACTATTCATAGTTTCTACACATCTAGCTGTTCTAGTATACTATGTTATGCTCAGGGGTGGTATTATTTTCCCGACCAGTTCACAAATGTGAGCACGTGTGCCGTCCATGCATGTGCCTGGCCTTCCGCACATGCCCTTTGCTGGCACGCGCACCTTTTGTGCATGCGCCTGGCCTCAGAAACGTGCCTAAATAGGATGGCATAGAGCCACGGCAGGTAGCAATTTCTGCTACTGATCCGAACCGGCTGAATACCAGCTCTAGTTACGCTAACTATGTTACCTGTTCAACTTATTATACAGCTAGTCCTTGACTTACAACTATTTGTTTAGTGACCATTCTAAATTACAATGGCACCGAAAAGAATGACCTATGACCGTTTTTCACACTTACGACCGCCGCAGCATCCCCGTAATCACATGATCAAAATTCAGACGCCTGGCAACTGACTCATATTTATGACGGTTGCAGGATCCCGGAGTCATACAATCCCCTTTTGCGACCAGCAAAGTCAAGGGAGAAGCCGGATTCGCTTAACAACTGGGTTGCTAATTTAGCGACTGCAGTGGTTCACTTAACAATGGTGGCAAGAAAGTTCGTAAAATGGAGCAAAGCTCACTTCACCACTGTCTCACTTGGCAATGGAAATTTTGGTCTCAGTTGCGGTCATAATCGAGGAGCAGCTGTAGAGATAGTCCTCTACTTATGACCTGTCACTCAGCGATCATCCAAAGTTACAACAGACCACTCAAAAGATATTTATGACCCAGTTCCAAAATTTAATGGCTGCCTCCCCTCCCCTCCACACACCATCAAGTGATAGTAATTTGGGTGTTAAGCAATTGGCCCACATTTATATTTATATAACCATCAATTTCAATGCTTTTGCTTTCAACAGTCATTGACTTCCACTTTTCAGCAAAACAAAATGGGTTTGTTTAATGACCGTGGCAGTTTAATGATTCGCTTAACAACCATGGTGATTTGCTTAACGACCGCCACAAAAAAATGACACAAAAAAAGTGTCATAAAATCGGCTTGGTCATGTTGGCTTTATGATGGTCGTGACTTACGACCGGCATTTTTTGCTTAAGCCCTCAAATGGCTTATAAACAGCTTATCAATTCAAAATAAATCAAAGGAACAGGACTGCCCCAAATCTCCCTGGAAAAAAACACTCCATACTAAAAAAAGTGCTGTGGAAGGAGCGGGGGGTGGTGGAATGGAGATTCTCCTTTGACAAAGAGGCTTCTTCTCGTCATCTGAGACTCACACTCACAAAAATCACTGTTGCACCCACACTACTCTTGCTGTAATCTCCCGATTCCCAAACTGTAGTTCTATAATCAAACCACTAGGTGGCAGAGTTGACTATTGGACGTAGAATAACTTTGTCACTTTAAGATGTACACTAATCCACATATACAGTCGTGGCCAAAATTGTGGAAACCTTTTGGGGAAAGTGTATTTTTGAGGTTTGATGGCTAATAACACCACTTTTTTTCTGGAGTTTCAAGATAATCCTATTCCACTGATGGAATGGCCTGGGAATAGCCCAGACCATAATCCAATGGAAAAGCTATGGAGCTGACTAAAGGAACTTGTTACCATATTTCCCCGAAAATAAGACCCTGTCTTATACTTTTTTGAACCCTGAAAAAAGCGCTTGGCCTTATTGCCATGCGCTCAAAAGCCCGATTGGGCTTATTATTAGGGGATATCTTATTTTGGGGGAAACAGAGTAATCAGAAGCGACCCAGCAATAAAACCCAGTTAATAGAAGCCATCATTCATTCTTGGTTTCACATTATAACAGCTGCAGAACTAAAAGACTTGGTTCACTCCATGGGAAGACGTTGTAAGGCTGTCATTGGCTAAAGCTTACACAACTATTAACTGACATGGTGATAATTTTTGTATATCTCATTTTTTCTATGGTGATCATTTTTGAATATCTCGTTTTTTCTACGTGTTTCAGTTTTTGTTTTGTTTTTTTTAATTTGATTTATATGCCACCCTTCTCCGAAGACTCAGGGCGGCTTACAGTGCGTTAAGCGATAACCTTCATACTTTTGTATATTTTATACAAAGTCAGCTTATTGCCCCCACAAATTGGGTCCTCAATTTACCTACCTTAGAAAGGATGGAAGGCTAAGTCAACTTTGAGCCTGGCAAGATTCGAACTTACTTTAATTGCAGACAGCTGGTGTTAAATTACAGTGCCTTGTCTGCAGAGCTATCCAGGCTTCATATAAAGTTTTCTTCTTTATACTGTAACTGCTATTCTAATAGCAAATCCTTCCTAAATGTGACTGCATTACATTCTTTATTAAATTATCTTTCCATTGATATATAATTTTATGGTAGGGACCACCTTTGGTGGGAAGGTAACAGCGTTCTGTGCGCCTTTGGCGTTGAGTCTTGCTGGCCACATGACCACGGAGACATCTTCGGACAGCGCTGGCTCTTCGGCTTTGAAACGGAGATGAGCACCCCCCCCCCTAGAGTTGGGAATGACCAGTACATATTTGCGAGGGGAACCTTTACGTTTACCTTTACTATACTGTACTTTTAAAAGTGGAAAGGGGTCCCGAGAGCTACAGTTTTAAAAAATACTCTGTTATTCAGAGTTGTTGAGGTAATCAGAGCTTTATTGCATCAAGAAGGACAAAATGTATTGTGGCAGAAAACATATATTAGCTCAGCTGATAAAAAAATTTACAGGATATTCCCAACACCTCGGATCGCCTCACTTGACGCTGAGTATTTGAGAAGTATTTCAGACTTTCAACTTGGTGGTAGTTACTAATGAATCTCTTCATTTATGGCTGAACTTCCTATGCCGCCCACGCCAACGTCTCAAAAACTCTACCAGCCTTCAGACACATTAAACACTTAGTTTAAATTACAGGACATGAACCCAAATGCCAGTGGGTTATATTTACAGACACCCCTGTTTGACTGAGCTCCTATCCAAGGTTAAATCCATAGGGATGTGTGTTGATCCAAGGATTTAGAGAGATTATATCCTTTGGCCAACAACTCAAGGATTGCTGTTGATGGCACGTTTTCCCCCAATCTGTCATACTTTGGATGAGCGAAGGTGACACAAAACCCATCATTCCCAGCCACACTTGATAATTGCAGCAGTGGGGAGGATCAGAATCCTGGTGTTGGTCCTCAGAGGCATTGGGCCAACAGGAGATCTCCAAGGAAGTGTGATGTCCATCAATCTGTCAGTTACAAATCCAGGACGGCTACCACAATATGAAACTGAACAGGAGCCCTTAAAGGGAATTTAAGAAAGATTGAGGAAAAAATGGAATTGTAACGGAACAGAATAAGAGGGTTGGTCTGACCCCCTGCACGAGTGGGTCGAGACCCCATACCATTTCAGAGAAATGGCTGTCCAGTCTCTTCTTGAAAGCCTCCTGTGATGGAGCAGCCAATGACTTCTGGTGGCAAGCTGTTCCACTGGTCAATTGTTCTCACTGTCAGGAAATGTCTCCTTAGCTCTAAGGTTGCTTTTCTCCTTGATTGACGAAATAACAGAGTTGGAAGGGACCTTGGAGGTCTTCTAGTCCAACCCCGTGCTTAAGCAGGAAGCCCTATACCAGGCGTCAGCAACCTGTGGCTCCGGAGCCGCATGCGGCTCTTTGGGCCCCCTGCTGTGGCTCCCTGTCAGGTGATCCCACTACTGGCTGGCCCCGCCCCTCGCCCTCCCAGTCACTCCTCGCCTGGCCTGAGAAGGTAAGGGCGACAGCATGGGATGGAGAAGCGGCCAGGGCAGAGACAGAGAGATTCAGAGAGAGGGGTAGAGAGAGAGACATAGAGAGATACAGAGAGAGGGGGAGAGAGAGAGACATAGAGAGATACAGAGAGAGGGGAAGAGAGAGAGACATAGAGAGATACAGAGAGAGGGGGAGAGACAGAGAGATACAGAGAGAGGGGGAGAGAGAGAGACATAGAGAGATACAGAGAGAGGGGGAGAGAGAGAGACATAGAGAGATACAGAGAGAGGGGGAGAGAGAGAGACATAGAGAGATACAGAGAGAGGGGGAGAGAGAGAGACATAGAGAGATACAGAGAGAGGGGGAGAGAGAGAGACATAGAGAGATACAGAGAGAGGGGGAGAGAGAGAGACATAGAGAGATACAGAGAGAGTGGGAGAGAGAGAGACATAGAGAGGGGGAGAGAGAGAGACATAGAGAGATACAGAGAGAGGGGGAGAGAGAGAGACATAGAGAGATACATAGAGAGGGGAAGAGAGAGAGACATAGAGAGATACAGAGAGAGGGAGAGAGAGAGAGACATAGAGAGTTACAGAGAGAGTGGGAGAGAGAGAGACATAGAGAGGGGGAGAGAGAGAGACATAGAGAGATACAGAGAGAGGGGGAGAGAGAGAGACATAGAGAGATACATAGAGAGGGGAAGAGAGAGAGACATAGAGAGATACAGAGAGAGGGAGAGAGAGAGAGACATAGAGAGATACAGAGAGAGGGGGAGAGAGAGACATAGAGAGATACAGAGAGAGGGGGAGAGAGAAAGACAGAGAGATACAGAGAGAGGGGAAGAGAGAGAGACATAGAGAGATACAGAGAGAGGGGGAGAGAGAGAGACATAGAGAGATACAGAGAGAGGGGGAGAGAGAGAGACATAGAGAGATACAGAGAGAGGGGGAGAGAGAGAGACATAGAGAGATACAGAGAGAGGGGGAGAGAGAGACATAGAGAGATACAGAGAGAGGGGGAGAGAGAGACATAGAGAGATACAGAGAGAGGGGAAGAGAGAGAGACATAGATACAGAGAGAGGGGAAGAGAGAGAGACATAGAGAGATACAGAGAGAGGGGGAGAGAGAGAGACAGAGAGATACAGAGAGAGGGGAAGAGAGAGAGACATAGAGAGATACAGAGAGAGGGGGAGAGAGAGACATAGAGAGATACAGAGAGAGGGGGAGAGAGAGAGACATAGAGAGATACAGAGAGAGGGGGAGAGAGAGAGACATAGAGAGATACAGAGAGAGGGGGAGAGAGAGACATAGAGAGATACAGAGAGAGGGGGAGAGAGAGACATAGAGAGATACAGAGAGAGGGGAAGAGAGAGAGACATAGATACAGAGAGAGGGGAAGAGAGAGAGACATAGAGAGATACAGAGAGAGGGGAAGAGAGAGAGACATAGAGAGATACAGAGAGAGAGGGGGAGAGAGAGAGACATAGAGAGATACAGAGAGAGGGGGAGAGAGAGAGACATAGAGAGATACAGAGAGAGGGGGAGAGAGAGACATAGAGAGATACAGAGAGAGGGGAAGAGAGAGAGACATAGATACAGAGAGAGGGGAAGAGAGAGAGACATAGAGAGATACAGAGAGAGGGGGAGAGAGAGAGAGACATAGAGAGATACAGAGAGAGGGGAAGAGAGAGAGACATAGATACAGAGAGAGGGGAAGAGAGAGAGACATAGAGAGATACAGAGAGAGAGGGGGAGAGAGAGAGACATAGAGAGATACAGAGAGAGGGGGAGAGAGAGAGACATAGAGAGATACAGAGAGAGGGGGAGAGAGAGACATAGAGAGATACAGAGAGAGGGGAAGAGAGAGAGACATAGATACAGAGAGAGGGGGAGAGAGAGAGACATAGAGAGATACAGAGAGAGGGGGAGAGAGAGAGAGACATAGAGAGATACAGAGAGAGGGGGAGAGAGAGAGACATAGAGAGATACAGAGAGAGTGGGAGAGAGAGAGACATAGAGAGGGGGAGAGAGAGAGACATAGAGAGATACAGAGAGAGGGGGAGAGAGAGAGACATAGAGAGATACATAGAGAGGGGAAGAGAGAGAGACATAGAGAGATACAGAGAGAGGGAGAGAGAGAGAGACATAGAGAGTTACAGAGAGAGTGGGAGAGAGAGAGACATAGAGAGGGGGAGAGAGAGAGACATAGAGAGATACAGAGAGAGGGGGAGAGAGAGAGACATAGAGAGATACATAGAGAGGGGAAGAGAGAGAGACATAGAGAGATACAGAGAGAGGGAGAGAGAGAGAGACATAGAGAGATACAGAGAGAGGGGGAGAGAGAGACATAGAGAGATACAGAGAGAGGGGGAGAGAGAAAGACAGAGAGATACAGAGAGAGGGGAAGAGAGAGAGACATAGAGAGATACAGAGAGAGGGGGAGAGAGAGAGACATAGAGAGATACAGAGAGAGGGGGAGAGAGAGAGACATAGAGAGATACAGAGAGAGGGGGAGAGAGAGAGACATAGAGAGATACAGAGAGAGGGGGAGAGAGAGACATAGAGAGATACAGAGAGAGGGGGAGAGAGAGACATAGAGAGATACAGAGAGAGGGGAAGAGAGAGAGACATAGATACAGAGAGAGGGGAAGAGAGAGAGACATAGAGAGATACAGAGAGAGGGGGAGAGAGAGAGACAGAGAGATACAGAGAGAGGGGAAGAGAGAGAGACATAGAGAGATACAGAGAGAGGGGGAGAGAGAGACATAGAGAGATACAGAGAGAGGGGGAGAGAGAGAGACATAGAGAGATACAGAGAGAGGGGGAGAGAGAGAGACATAGAGAGATACAGAGAGAGGGGGAGAGAGAGACATAGAGAGATACAGAGAGAGGGGGAGAGAGAGACATAGAGAGATACAGAGAGAGGGGAAGAGAGAGAGACATAGATACAGAGAGAGGGGAAGAGAGAGAGACATAGAGAGATACAGAGAGAGGGGAAGAGAGAGAGACATAGAGAGATACAGAGAGAGAGGGGGAGAGAGAGAGACATAGAGAGATACAGAGAGAGGGGGAGAGAGAGACATAGAGAGATACAGAGAGAGGGGGAGAGAGAGACATAGAGAGATACAGAGAGAGGGGAAGAGAGAGAGACATAGATACAGAGAGAGGGGAAGAGAGAGAGACATAGAGAGATACAGAGAGAGGGGGAGAGAGAGAGACAGAGAGATACAGAGAGAGGGGAAGAGAGAGAGACATAGAGAGATACAGAGAGAGGGGGAGAGAGAGACATAGAGAGATACAGAGAGAGGGGGAGAGAGAGAGACATAGAGAGATACAGAGAGAGGGGGAGAGAGAGAGACATAGAGAGATACAGAGAGAGGGGGAGAGAGAGACATAGAGAGATACAGAGAGAGGGGGAGAGAGAGACATAGAGAGATACAGAGAGAGGGGAAGAGAGAGAGACATAGATACAGAGAGAGGGGAAGAGAGAGAGACATAGAGAGATACAGAGAGAGGGGAAGAGAGAGAGACATAGAGAGATACAGAGAGAGAGGGGGAGAGAGAGAGACATAGAGAGATACAGAGAGAGGGGGAGAGAGAGAGACATAGAGAGATACAGAGAGAGGGGGAGAGAGAGACATAGAGAGATACAGAGAGAGGGGAAGAGAGAGAGACATAGATACAGAGAGAGGGGAAGAGAGAGAGACATAGAGAGATACAGAGAGAGGGGGAGAGAGAGAGAGACATAGAGAGATACAGAGAGAGGGGAAGAGAGGGAGGAGAGAGGAAGGGAGGGGAGAGAGAGATATGTCAAAAGGATTTTGTGGTTCCCGGTGTTTTTTAACAATTAGTTCTCTGCCCTAATGACTGGCTGGGTAGGCATGGCTAGTGGGGGTCATGTGACTGGTGGAAGTGAGTGACATCAAGTTGGCCACGCCCCACATAGGTTTTGTGGTTCCCGGTGTTTTCTTTTCTGTGGGAAATGGGTTCAAACGGCTCTTTGAGTATTTAAGGTTGCAGACCCCTGCCCTATACTATCCCAGACAAATGGCTGTCCAATCTCTTCTTGAAATCCTCCAGTGATGGAGCACCCACGACTTCTGGAGGCAAGTCGTTCCGCTGGTGAATTGTTCTCACTGTCAAGACATTTCTTCTTGATGGAAGAGGGTGACCATATCTCTGCCACCTTCCTATAAAATAAATTCAAAACAGCGACATCCCTTGGTGTTGAAAGCTAGCAGCGTCTTTCCCCCAGAGAGGTTATTTCTCTAACTGCAAAGAATTATGCAAACAGGCTGAAGGACTGGTTATATAAGGGCCTTGTTCCTGAGCTGGTTAGAAACAGAGACAGTTTTTATGGACGGGAGCCTAGAATGCTTCTTTTTTTTTTCTTAGCTTGCTTTTATCCTCAAATGACCCACTTTTGATCCTGGATTCCAGCATCCAATTACATTATTAAAATAATTCGCATAACATTTCCCCCTCCCCCGCTCCCAGTGGGCCCCTCCCTAATGCCCTGGTAGCAAAAACCCCCCCCAAAAAAACATGTGGGATTTTAGAAATTTGCAAAAGGCCAGATTATCAGAGGGTGTTTGCCGCAGCGAAGCGGGAGCTTTGCTTGCGGAGAAAATAGGCAGAGCAACTGACCAGATCTAGAACTGTTTTGCCTGCCTGCCAGTAAATCTGACATGCAACAATTGGGGTGAAGGGTGGAGGTGAAGGGTGGGATATAATGCATTCAACAATGCAGCAGAATCTACAAAAGATTTGCAGCCAGGTAACTTTTTATTAAGGTAATGCCCAGCGTTTTTGATGTCAAGATTGAAGCAAGAAAAAGAAGGTATCAGATGTTGCAAGAAAAGAGCCTGAATTGTATTGTATTGTATTGTATTGTATTGTATTGTATTGTATTGTATTGTATTGTATTGTATTGTATATTTTTTAATATTTAATATTTAATATTATTTTCTAATTTTTTCTAATTTTCTAATTTATATTGTATATTTTAGTTTTTAGATTATTTTAGATTATTTCATATTTTACATTATTTTATATTTTACATTGTTTTATATTTTACGTTATTTTATATTTTATTTTTTATTATTTTATTTTATTTATTCTTTTATTTTTTATTACTTTACGGGTAGTCCTTGACTTTCGACCACAACTGAGCCCAAAATTTCCATTGCTAAACGAGACATTTGTTCAGTGAGTTTTGCCCCCTTTTACGACCTTCCTTGCCACCGTCGTTAAGTGAACCACTGCAGTCGTTAAATGAGTAACATGGTTGTTAAATGAATCTGGCTTCTCCGTTGACTTGGCTTGTCCGAAGATCACAAAATGTGATCACGTAATTCTGGGACATTGCAACCATCAATGTTATAACAGTATACAGTATACACTGTTATAATTTTAAACTGTTTTAATAGGGTTGTCGATTTTAATTTATTTCATTGTGATTTGTATTGGAATTGTCATTTTGTAAGCTGCCTTGAGTCCCTAGGGAGAAAGGCGGCATATAAATCGCAATAATAAATAATAAATAAATAAATAAAATCATAAATATGATCCAGTTGCAAAATATCCTAGTTTTGATCACGTGATCATGGAAATGCTGCAACGGTCATAAGTGTGAAAACTGGTCATAAATCACTTTTTTCCAGTGATGTTGTAACTTTGAATGGTCACTAAACAAACGGTTGTAAATCGAGGATTACCTGTGCCTTATTTTACTTTACTTTACTTTTATTTTACTATTTTATTTTACGGCTTCCTAAGAAAACTTCCAAAGGCAGGCAATACCTGAGAGATTGGATAATAACTGGGAAAGCAAAACATTTTGTTCAAAATACCAAGTGAAGCATTTGTCTTGCGTGCTTAATCACGATCATGCATTGCAGTGAAGGAAAGTTACTGCTTCTTGCATCATCTATCATGTAGCTGACCTTCAAGGACTTAATAAACTAAGCAGGGTTATTACTGAAATGAGAACAGCAAGATCAGGCTGAGAAATCTCTGAAAAAAGTGCTTGGTGAACAGTACAATGTCTGAGACAATTTACTTCACACAGAATACTAATAACAATAATAATACTGTTTAGGTAAAGGTAAAGGTTCCCCTCGCACATATGTGCTAGTCGTTCCCGACTCTAGAGAGCAGCGCTTATCTCCGTTTCAAAGCCGAAGAGCCAGCGCTGTCCGAAGACGTCTCCGTGGTCATGTGGCCGGCATGACTCAACGCCGAAGGCGCACGGAACGCTGTTACCTTCCCACCAAAGGTGGTCCCTATTTCTCTACTTGCATTTTTTACGCGCTTTCGAACTGCTAGGTTGGTTAGAAACTGGGACAAGTCACAGGAGCTCACCCTATTACGCAGCACTAGGGATTTGAACCGCTGAACTGCCGACCTTTCGATCGACAAGCATCTTAGCCACTGAGCCACCGCATCCCCTATATGTATAGGTATACATGATGGTAATCTTTCAACTTCTTTTTTTTTTTTTTTTTAATTTGATTTATATGCCGCCCTTCTCCGGAGACTCAGGGCGGCTTACAATGCTTTAAGCAATAGCCTTCATTCTTTTGTATATTTTATACAAAGTCAGCTTATTGCCCCCACAAACTGGGTCCTCATTTCACCTACCTTAGAAAGGATGGAAGGCTGAGTCAACCTTGAGCCTTGGAGAGATTCGAACCAGCAGAAATTGCAGGCAGCTGTGTTAATAACAGGGTGCACTAAACCCCTGTACTATCAAGGCTCTTCTAAATACAAATACATTGTAATTATAGTATATTATATTTTGTAGCAGTATTCATAGTAATGTTTCCCCAATTTCTACTTTCTACCTCTTTTTTTTAACCTCCAATACAATAATTCCCATATTAAGAATTGTGTATCTATCCATCATCTCTTACCCTTTACTTTTTAAGCATACATAATAGTAGTCTTTCAACTTCTAACGTTTACATATAACGTACATACCGTAGGAATTATAGTAACTTATATCATGTGACAGTATACATAATAACATTTTCCCAGTTTCTAATTTCTAGCTCTAACTTCTAATCTTTAGTGAAACAAATCCCATATTAAGAGGTATTCTGTCTCTATCCATCATCTCTTGCCCTTTTTAGTATTTCAACTCTTATTGACTTTTTGATTAATCTCCCAAGCATCTTGCCAATCTTGGTTGATCACAATCCCTCCACTCCCAGGTTTAGACATATCAATGACAGAGCCAAATCGGAGAATGCCAGAGAATTTCTAGAGATCTGGCACTAAGACAAATCGGCCATCAACAGATGCATGGAGATAAACAACATCTACATATCACTCAAAAGAGGCAATCAAAACTGCTGTAAATTGAGCATTTCCTGTACGATATAATCGTATCACATATCATATCAGTTAGCATTGATGATGTGATCTAAATTGATAATGAAACGTTCGGAAACTAAATTGAAACAAGCTTGGCGAGCAAACCACGCCCAAAATCTAAAACCCACACAACAAATATTTTCTATTATTTCAAAATCATATCAGTCTTTCATCCTTCAAGACTAGCACAATAGAAACTACTTGGCCAGAAATCCGCAAATATGCTGTGGGATTAGCAGCCAAAATAAATACTTGACCATTTATTTTAAGCGAACGAGCTATTATTTTTAAGTTGCGTGCCATCAGTTGCAGCTACTACAGTAGTAACCAAAATTGTGGAAACCTTTTGGGAAAAGTGTATTTTCTAAAAATAGCTAATAACACCACTTTTTTTTTTTTTGAGTAGTACCATAAAATTATATATCAATGGAAAGATAATTTAATCAAGAATGTAATGCAATAACTTTAATGAAGGATTTGCTATTAAAATAGCAGTTACTTACAGTATAAAGAAGAAAAGTGAAACAAGTAGAAAAAAAACGATATACAAAAATTATCACCGTAGAAAAAATGAGATATACAAATAATGATCACTATGTCAGTGAATACTTAGTTGGGTAACCTTTAGCATGAATGACGGCCTTACAACGTCTTCCCATGGAGTGAACCAAGTCTTAGAGTTCTGTAGCTGTCATCATGTGAAACCAAGATTGAATGATGGCTTCTATTAACTGGGTTTTATTGCTGGGTCGCTTCTGACTAACAAGTTTCTTTAGTCAGCTCCATAGATTTTCCATTGGATTATGGTCTGGGCTATTCCCAGGTCATTCCAGCAATGGAATAGGATTATCTTGAAACTCCAAAAAAAAAAAAGTGATGTTATTAGCCATCAAATCTCAAAAATACACTTTTCCCAAAAGGTTTCCACAATTTTGGCCACCGCTGTAAATTTGCAAGGCTCCTTGGGAGCTCCAGCTTTTAGGCAGTTAAAAGCAGCTGATAATATTCACAGACAATGCATGTCTGGAGCTTCAAGAGGTAAAATAAGGATAGGGCACATTTTGTGAAGTTCGCAGGGTTTCCTTTCAACAAATCCCCTCGTTTTTAAAAGAAACAGGCAGTTTCCCGGCTTACGACCACAACCGAGCCCAACATTTCTGTCGCTGAGCGAGACCGTTGCTAAGTGAGTTTCCCCCCCATTTTACCACCTGTCTTGCCACCGCTGTTAAGTGAATCACCGCAGCTGTTAAGTTAATAACAACGGTTGTTGAGTGAATCCAGCTTCCCCAGTGACATTGCTTGTCAGAAGGTAGCAAAGGGGAGATCATGTGACCCCGGGACCAGTGGTGGGTTTCTACTAGTTCACCCCGGTTCGGGCAAACTGGTAGTGGGGGCAGCGGGAGGCTCCGCCCACCTGCCCGGACGTCATCACAGACGCTCTGAACACGCGCAGAAGTTTCCCGGTTGCGAACCTGTAGCAAACATAAGAGGAACCCTCTACTACCCGGGATATTGCAACCGTCATAAATGTGAGCCAGTTACCAAGCGTCTGAATTTGGATCTCGTGACCACGGGGATGCAGCAATGGACGTAAGTATGAAAAACGATCCTAAGTCAATTTTTTTTTCAGTGCCATTGTCATTTCAGACAGTCAATAAATGAATGGTTAGATCAGTGGGGCGTTTCAAATTTTATTACTACCGGTTCTGGGGGTGTGGCTTGGTGGGCGTGGCGTGGCTTGGTGGGCGTGGCTTGGTGGACTTGGCAGGGGAAGGACAGTGTAAATTCTCCATTCCCACCTTACTCCAGGGGAAGGATACTGCAAAATCCCCATTCCCTCCCCATTCTAGGGAAAGGATACTGTAAAATCTCCATTCCCACCTCACTCCAGGGGAAGGATACTGTAAAATCCCCATTACCTCCCCATTCCTGGGGGAAGGATATTGCAAAATCCCCATTTCCTCCCCACTCCAGGGGAAGGATACTGTAAAATCTCCATTCCCACCCCGCTCCAGGAGGATACTGTAAAATCCCCATTCCCTCCCCAATCCTGGGGGAAGGATATTGCAAAATCCCCATTTCCTCCCCACTCCAGGGGAAGGATACTGTAAAATCTCCATTCCCACTCCACTCCAGGGGAAGGATATTGCAAAATCCCCATTTCCTCACCACTCCAGGGGAAGGATACTGCCAAATCCCCATTCCCTCCCCACTTCTGGGGGAAGGATATTGCAAAATCTCCATTCCCCACCCCACTCCAGGGGAAGGATACTGTAAAATCTCCATTCCCACCCCACTCCAGGGGAAGGATACTGCACAATCCCCATTTCCTCCCGATCAGCTGGGACTTAGGAGGCAGAGAATAGGTGGGGGTGGGGCCAGTCAGAATTTTTACTACCGGTTCTCCGAACTACTCAAAATTTCCACTACCGGTTCTCCAGAACTGGTCAGAACCTGCTGAAACCCACCTCTAGGTTATATCTACTGGTTATAGGACAGGTAGTTTCCTAGCTACCTGTACTACAAACATGTACCACACAGGTGTGGTAAAGAGCCAGCCACAACATTTCTGTTACCAGGAAAGCTTAGTTTAATGTTCCCTTTAGATTTCGGGACAGATTTGTGTGCTGTATGATATCAGATCCAGGGCGGAAACTGACTGTGACTCAGAGTCTTGTGCTAACCCAGTAACCAGGTTAAAGAGGAGACTTCAGGTGACACACTTAAGACTAACTTAATTTGTTCATTAGGTGAACAAAGCACACAAAGATTCTGTTTGTGCAGTGGACTGTTGTCTCAACAGGGAAAAGATTATAGTGCCGTTTCATGTGATAGGCTGATTCACACAATCGACTGGGTTTTTCTAACACATAAACCATAGATGACCAACTTCATGCTAGTCTAACCTAAGTGTGTTGTATGAAGCCTGCTAATGTGTTATATTTAAATAAATCAAAAGGAAATAAATCCTGCTTCATCTCAAACTTGCTTTCTGGGCAATGCAACCGCTTCTACAGGCGTTCAACTTCCTAGTAGATGAAGCTGCAACTTCCACTGAAGTTCCCGTTGGCTGTTCTGGCTGGGAATTATGGTCTTTGTAATCTAACGCATCTGGATGCATCCGATCCGTCCCCCCTTTTGAGCAATACAGAGTGGGGATATCTTTGAGGGGGGATATCAAAATATTGTAATGCATGTAAGTCTAGTAGTGGTTAAGGCATCGGGCTAGAAAGGAAGGGGATCATGAGTTCAAGTTTCACCTTAGCCAGGAAAGCTGGCTTGGGTGACTTTGGGCCAATCATTGGGAGACTCTTGAGTTCTAGTCCCGCCTAAAGGCATGAAAATTAGCTCGGTGACTTCGGACCAATCACCAGCAGATTGTGAGTTCTAGTCCCACCTTAGGGAGGAAAGTCAACTGGTTGTCTTTGACCAATCACCAGGAGACTGTGAGTTCTAGTCCTGTGTTAGCCGTGAAAGCCAATTGGGTGACTTTGGGCCACTCACCAGGAGATGATAAGTTCTGGTCCCGCCTTAGGCATAAAAGCCAATTTGGTCACCTTGGGCCAATCTCTTGCACTCAGCCCAACCCACCTCACAGGATTGTTGTGGAGAAAATAGGAGGAGGAAGGTGTGTTGGATAGGTTCGCCACTGTGAGTTATTTGAAAAACAATAAAAAGATGGGATATAAATAAATAATACGAAAGTAACATCTCTGGGTTGATTTGTTCTACAATCCATTCCTTTATTTTCTCGGCTATCCAAACTATTGGTGTGTTGGATATGCTGCCCTGAATTATTTATAAAAATAATAAAGACTGGAAAGGAAGGAAAGGAAGAAGAAAGGAAAGAAGAAAGGAAGAAAGGAAGAAAAAAAGGAAGGAAGGAGGAGGGAGAAAGGAAGGAAGGAAGGAAGGAAGAAGAAAAAGGGAGGAGGGAAGGAAGGAATAGAAAAAGAGGGAAGGAAGAAAGAAAGAAGAAAAAGAAAGCAAGAAAGCAAGAAAGAAAAAGAAAGGAAGGAAGAAAGAGAAAGAAAGAAAGAAAGAAAGAAAGAAAGAAAGAAAGAAAGAAAGAAAGAAAGAAAGAAGAAAAAGGGAGGGAAGGAAGGAAGGAAGAGAAAAAGAGGGAAGGAAGGAAGAAAGAAAGAAGAAAAAGAAAGAAAGAAAGCAAAAAAGAAAAAGAAAGAAAGGAAGGAAAGAAAGAAAGAAAGAAAGAAGAAAAAGGGAGAGAGGGAAGGAAAGAAGGAAGGAAGGAAGAAGAAAGAAAAAGAAAGCAAGAAAGAAAGAAAGAAAAAGAAAGAAAGAAAGAAAAAAGAGAAAAGAGAGGGGGAGAGGGGGAGAGAGAGAGAGAGAGAGAAAGCTTCTTTTGTGTGACCATGGCTGCCATGTTATCATCATCATTATTTATTAAATTTTGCAGCCCATCTTTCCTCTAAGGTGACTCTGTCGACTTTTCTGTCCCTCCTGCCAATGTTCCTGAGCACACCTCGCCTCTCCTGCAGGAATCAGACTCCGAGACAAGCCTTATCAGATCCAGATTGGGTATCTGGAGAGAAACAGGAAGGAGAGCAAAATCATTTCGGGAGATCAGCTGAGGGTAGATCCCCAGCCAAGATCTCCTCCCGATCTCTGAGCGAGCGTGCAAGAGGGATGAACTCTGCTCACCGTTCAGAATACACATTTCCCTCTTGCAGAGCCATTTCCTGAATTTCATCGCATGTGACCGCAAGGATTTCAGCTGGGAACAAAGACACCAGATGCTCTCACCTTTATGGTGAAGTCAGCTGATCCTCTGCTCATAGCCCAGAGGGTATTCATTATCAGGTTGTGGGGCAACTCTAAGGTTAGAGATCTTGAAGTTCCTCCTAGAGACTGTTAACTCCAGTGAAGCCTCCATGTTCCAAGACAATCTATCCTCAGCGGGGGAAAACAAAAAGTTTTTTTTTTTAATGTAATGTCAGATTCATTTAATATTGAGAGCTCCTGGATGGTCTCTGAGCTGGGTTATTTTCTTGCAGACAGTTCGTTACCCAAACTAGTTACATCACCAGTGCCAGTAAGGAGTGAGGTTCAAAGTTATTATTTTTTACATTTATTTATTGGTTCAATTTATATGCCGCACTTTCTCTGGAGACTCAGGGCGGCTTACAATGCATTAAGCAATAGCCTTCAGACTTTTGTATATACCTGCTTAGTAGGGCTTTCGCCCCCCCCCAAAGCGGTGTTCTTTTTTATACAAAGTCAGCTTATTGCCCCCACAATCCGGGTCCTCATTTTACCTACCTCGGAAGGATGGAAGGCTGAGTCAACCTTGAACCTGGTGAGATTTGAACTTGCAGTAATTGCAGGCAGCTGGTGCCTGCACTAAAGTGCAGCTAACAGCACTTTAGTCTGCTGCGCCACCAAGGCTCTTTTCAACCTTTGCTCTTTTTACATGCCTTTGCTAAAGAACTATTCTAGAAATGTGCCATTTAAAAAAAAAACCTTTAATAGTGTATTTGCGATCAATATAATCCATATAAAGAAAAGTAAAAAAATTAACCAGTGGAACGGCTTATCTCCAGACGTTATGGGTGCTCCATCACTGGAGGTTTTTAAGAAGAGAATTGGACAACTATTTCTGGTATAGGGTTTTCTGCTCGAGCAGGGGGCTGGACTAGAAGACCTCCGAGGCCCCTTCCAACTCTGTTATTATGTTAAAAACTGTTTTGGGGTTTTTTTTTCATACTTTTTAAAAGTGGGAAAGTTTTCCTGAGAACTACAACTTTAAGAAACTGAGCCTACAGGATAATTTGGATTGCAGTATTCCATAAAACCACTAGGTGGCATTAAAATGCCAGTTTTTTTCTGCCTCTCTTTGCTGCCATCTCGTGGCCATTTGAATTCCCGCAGCCCAGATATGGAATCACCAGAGAAAGAGTCTTTATCAAACTCAGAGAGAAGAAAGATCTAGAAAGGAATTAGACATTTGCAACCTGTTGCATTCAGGTGAGTGGCAACTATCCAGAGCTATCCAGAGCCTGGATAGCTCAACAGACAGAGCTCTGTAATTTAACACCAGCTGTCTGCAATTAAAGTAAGATCGAATCTCGCCAGGCTCAAGGTTGACTCAGCCTTCCATCCTTTCTAAGGTAGGTAAATTGTTGGGGCAATAAGCTGACTTTGTATAAATATACAAAAGTATGAAGGCTGTTGCTTAACGCATTGTAAGCCGCCCTGAGTCTCCGGAGAAGAGCGGCATATAAATCAAATTAAAAAAACAAAAAACTATTACATCCAAAAATGCCAGCCTGCCCCCATAAGATTGCCAATTTGATTGTGGTGTTTTGGTGGGTTGTTGTTTTTTTTTTGCAACAAAACTTTAGCATTGCAGCCACAAGGAACTGATCGGACGCTATTCCTTGTTTCTTGGCTTCAAAGTGAATGTCACGAGAAAGGATGAATCAGCCTCTGTTTGAAATCACATGAGGAGAAATATTTCCCACTTGAGCTGAATGGGAAATGTTGCCGTCATCCTGCTGAAACCTGCTGGGTAGAAGATCGTGTTTGTCTGGGGTGACTCACACAGGTAAAGAATGCATCAGATTCCAAGACAAAAATGTGTGCGCTGGAGAAAAAAAAAAAATCCGGTGTGGCTGAAAAGGATCGCACAATGAAGTCTGTCTGAATTGTGTTGACTTAAGAGCAAGCTCACACAGAAGCACAATGCAACAGGAAGGCTGTGCACTTTGGAGGGGGTGGGGTGGGTGGAATTGTTGCAGAGCCAAAATTTGGAGAGCGTCCAGCAAAACGCAGACAGGATCGCTCTAAGAAAGGACGCGCTTGTTGCAAAAGAAAAGTCCTCGATTTACAACAGCGTTATGTCGCTCAAGGCAGAATATAAATAATGTTCCAGTCTCTTATTTTTCCCCATAACAACAAGATAATGTTCTCTGTTTTAATGATGGGGCCAAATGATTTAATGTATTTTTAAATTGTTTTTAAATGTTATATGGGTACTTGTTTTATCTTTGGCTGTACGCCGCCCTGAGTCCTTCGGAAGGAGGGCGGTATAAAAATTAAATTAATAAATAAAATAAATAAGACTGTGAGGCAGGTTGGCTGAGAGGGGGAGAAAAGGGAGGGGCAGGGATGGGCTTCAAAAAATTTAGGAAGGGGTTCTCTATTTTTTTTATTTTTTATTTTATTTTTATATGCCGCCCTTCTCCGGAGACTCAGGGCGGCTTACACTGCGTTAAGCATTAGCCTTCATACTTTTGTATATTTTATACAAAGTCAGCTTATTGCCCCCACAAACTGGGTCCTCATTTTACCCACCTTAGAAAGGATGGAAGGCTGAGTCGATCTTGAGCCTGGTGAGAATTGAATTCACAGTAATTGCAGGCAGCTGCATGTTAAATGCTGCCTTAGTAGGAGGCATTAGCCTCCTACGCCACTCAGGCTCTGCCCGGTTGCTGGGTGGGCATGGCCATGGTGGGCGTGGCCTAGTCGGCCTCCTGCACCATTGGCACAGGGGGGGCTTTTTGCCCTCCCCAGGCTCTGGAGGCATTCCTAAAGCCTCCAGGAGGGCAAAAAATGGCCTCCCCAGGCTCCGGAGGCCCTCTGGAGGCCGGAAATGGGCCTGTTTCCAGCCTTCCCGAACTTCCGGTAGCCCTGTTTTTTGCCCTCCCTGAGCCTCCGCGCACTCCCTGCACTTATCTGCATCCAAAATGGGCCACGTGGGGACGCGGTATCCCGGCGGGGATAGCCAGGAGTGGGATTTGGGGATTCTCTGAACTGCACAGAATCTTAGCTAGGGGTTCTCCCGAACCCCTGCCAACCACCAGCCGCCCACCCTTGGGAGAGGGGCAACCACCCCAAAATCACCCCAAAGTCACCCACCCAGTATTTCTACCACAGGAAGGAGAAAGCTAATTGTCGACTTACAACGATTTGTTTAGTGACCACTTGAAGTTACAACGGCATCGAAAAAAGTGACTCATGACCATTTTTCACACTTACAACTGTCGTAGTATCCCCGGGGATCAAAATTCAGGCACTTGGCAACTTGGATCATATTTATGACGGTTGCCGCGTCCCGGGATCGTGTGATTCCCCTTTTGCGACCTTCTGACAAGCAAAGTCAAGGTGGATTCATTTAACAACCATGTTATTCACTTCACAACTGCAGTGATTCACTTAACAACTGTGGCAAGAAAGGTCTTAAAATGGGACGAAACTCCTTAACCGTCTCACTCAGCAACCGGAAATTTGCGTTCAACTGTTGTCCTAAGTCGAGGACTCTGTGGGTATGTCCTCTGCCTGCAGGCTGGATTGTCTGTTTTTTCAATCTAGATTGGGGTGTCCAAATTCGTCAACTTTAAGATCTGTGGACTTCAGACTCCTAGAATTCTGGGAGTTGAAGTCTACAGGTCTTAAACTTCCCAAGGTTGGACATCCCTGATCTAGAGAGATCTGTCTTTTCACGGTTGCAAAGGTTTGCATGGGTGGGCTTCAAAAATTTTAGCAAGGGGTTCTCTGCCCGGTTACTGGGTGGGTGTGGCCATGGTGGGTGTGGCCTAGTCAGCCTCCTGCACCATGGGGGGGGCATTTTTGCCCTCCCTGGGCTCCGGAGGCTTTTCTCGAGCCTCCGGGAGGGCGAAACAGCCTCCCCAGGCTCCAGAGGTCCTCTGGAGGCCAGAAACAGGCCTGTTTTCTAAACTTCTGGTAGGCCTATTTTTCACCCTCCCTGAGTCTCCGCGCACGACCTGCACTTACCTGTATCCAAAATGGGCCACGTGAGGACTCCTGGGAGGGGAGGGGAAGGTGGGCGGGGCCAAACAGGAGTGGGATTTGGGGGTTCTCCGAACTGCACAGAACCTTAGCTAGAGGTTCTCCTGAACTCCTGCGAACCCCCACCCCTGCGTGCAGCAGAGAAGAGTAAACAATGGACAACCTTCCCAAACTTTGCAACCTGAGGAGAAAACCTCTGAATTCCCCTTTGCTGAGGACGAAGGAGAAACATCCTCTTCCAAACTTCTGCATTATTTGTAAATAAGGAAGTTGAGGGAAGAAGGATTTGGGGTGGAAATAGCACATCAAAACAACCCTCAAGGCAAGATAGGACTGCAGATAACCTGGCCTTTGTTTACTTATCATTGTACCTTGAGAATGCAGTCAAAACCATCCAATCCCGCTAAAAGATTGCGGAATGCAAAGAGTTTCTGAATTGCCTTTGCCAAGCTGAGGCCTGGGGGCAGATAAGGTCATCCTTATTTATCATTAGCGATAAAGCAAAGTCTTCTGAACATCGCTCCTCGGCTGGTTTATCACTTCTTGTTTGCAAGAAACCCAGGCGTCCCTTAGAGACAGCAGCTCTGCTACTGATAATAAGGCAGAATAACCAAATAGCGTCTGAAAAGTTGCCAAAGATGAAAAACATGGCTTTAGATCTCCATAAATTTTGTCTAGCTTCTTAGCCAAACAGTCTACCATGGCAAGAATTAATTTGCAGGATGTGTTGTCCCAGCTGAACTGTCCCTTAGACCAGCGTTTCTCAACTGTAACAGTTTAAAGATGTGGGGACTTCAACTCCCAGAATTCCCCAGCCAGCATAACACAGACACGGGGACTGGCATAGCATAGTTGGCTGTGGAATTCTGGGAGTTTATTTATTTATTTATTTAATTTGTATACTGCCCTTCTCCCAAAAGGGACTCAGGGCGGTGAACAACCAAAATTAAAATACATACAATACAAAAGTTAAGATAATTAAAAAAGATTAAATCAATCGGCCTCCCATTTTAAAACCCAAAGTCCAAAATTTTTTTTAAAATCCCATTAAAAACCCTTTAGGCTAGGCCAGCTTGCTGGAATAAATAAGTCTTCAGGGCCTTACGGAAAGTACGAAAGTCCGGGATCAGTCGTATTCCAGGAGGTAGCTCATTCCACAGGGCGGGCGCCCCCACAGAGAAGGCTCTCCCCCTGGGGGCCGCCAGCCGACATTGCTTGATCGACGGCACCCCGAGGAGGCCCTCTCTGTGAGAGCGTATGAGCCGGTGGGAGGTTATCGGTAGCAGCAGGCGGTCTCGTAAGTACTCTGGCCCTAAACCATGGAGCGCTTTAAAGGTGAGAACCAACACCTTAAAGCGCACCCGGAAGACCACTGGGAGCCAGTGCAGCTCGCGCAGGAGAAGTGTTACATGGGAGCGCCACGTCGCTCCCATAATCACCCGCGCGGCCGCATTCTGGACCAGTTGGAGCCTCCGGGTGCTCCTCAAGGGGAGCACCCGGAGTTGAAGTTGAAGTCCACACATCTTCAAACTGTCAAGGTTGAGAAACACTGGTCTAAACGACAGTTCGGCTGGGACAATTAATTCTATAAGTTAATTCTTCTTAATGTATGGATTGCTTGCTGCGGTTCAAAAACCTGCTTGGGGTGTAAACTAGTGGTGAAATCCAATTTTTTTTTACTACCAGCTCGGTGGGTGTGGCTTGGTGGGCGTGGCGTGGTTTGGTGGGCATGGTAAAGGAAAGGATACTGCAAAATCCCCATTCCCACCCCACTCCAGGGGAAGGATACTGCAAAATCTCCATTCCCACCCCACTCTGGGGCCAGCCAGAGGTGGTATTTGCCAGTTCTCTGAACTACTCAAAATTTCCGTTACCGGTTCTCCAAACTGCTCAAAATTTCCGCTACCGGTTCTCCAGAACCTGTCAGAACCTGCTGGATTTCACTCCTGGGTGTATCTCTCACCTTTGACAGATTAACAGAATAACAGAGTTGGAAGGTTTGGTCTCAGGTTAGAAGTCTCAGGAGTCTTCTAGTCCAAACTCACTTAAGAACACTCTCTCATAGGAATAGAAATTTTGGGCTTAATTGTGGTCGTAAATTCAAGGACTACCTGTAATGGGAAGACATCTCATTTCTCCTTTTTTTCAGACCTACGTACTCCTCGGGTGTCTTTGTGCTCCCTAGGATGCGAGTTTTTGGACATAAGTGATAATTTATGAAGGGACCTCTTATCCCGGTGGTCTTCCGGGTGCGATTCAAGGTGTTAGTTATCACCTTTCAAGCGCTCCATGGCTTAGGACCTGGGTACCTACAAGACCGTCTTTTGCCACCAATAGCCTCCCACCGACCATTCGTTCTCACAGGGAGGGACTACTCAGGGTACCGTCAGTCAAATTATGTCGACTGGCGACTCCCAGGGGGAGGGCCTTCTCTGTGGGGGCTCCAACCCTTTGGAATGAACTGCCCCCAGAGATACGGAATATCCCTGAACTCCGTGCTTTCCGCCGTGCCCTCAAAACCCTGATGTTCCAACAAGCGGGGCTAAACATATGAACATGTGAATGTTTTTAAAATGTTATCTAATTTTAGGTTCTATTTAATCGGGCCAAACTATGTTATAATAATAATTTTAATTAGCAATTTTATGATGTTTGTGTATCTATATTTTTCTTGACTGTACACCGCCTTGAGTCCTATGGGAGAAAGGCGGTATAGAAATATAATAAATAAATAAATAAATAAATAAATAAATAAATAAATAAATAAATAAATAAATAAATAAATAAAATACAATATATGAGGCAATATTTTCTTTAGAGGTAGTCCTTTGACTCACAACTTTTTGTTTAGCGACAGTTCAAAGTTACAGTGGCACTGAAAATAGTGACTTACAACCACTCCTCCCAATTTACGACCAGGGTACTATCTCCAAGAGTCACGTGGAAATTCAAAATTCAGGCGTTTGGCAACTGGCATGGACTTATGACGGTTGCAGCATCCAGAGATGACATGATCATTTCCGATCTTCCTAGCCAGCCTCCCACAAGCAAAATTAGTGGGGGGAGCCAGAATTTGAGAGCAGGGATCTGCAACCTTAAACACTCAAAGAGCCATTTGGACTCGTTTCCCACAGAAAAGAAATCACCGGGAGCCACAAAACCTGGATGGGCTTGGCCAACTCGACATCACTCACTCCCGTTCAGTAACATGACACGACCCCTTCCCCAGCCACGCTTACCCAGGTTTTGTGGCTCCTGGTCAGTGGTGGGTTTCAAATTTTTTTACTACCGGTTCTGTGGGTGTGGCTTTGTGGGTGTGGCATGGCTTTGTGGGCGTGGCAGTGGAAGGATACTGTAAAATCTCCATTCCCTCCCCAACCCAGGGGAAGGTTACTGTGAAATCCCCATTTCCTCCCGATCAGCTGGGACTTGGGAGGCAGAGAATAGATGAGGATGGGGCCAGTCAGAATTGTTACTACCGGTTCTCCAAACTACTCAAAATTTCTGCTACTGGTTCTACAGAACTGGTCAGAACGTGCTGCAACCCACCTCTGCTCCTGGTGTTTTCTTTTCTGTGGGACAGGTATCTCTATGTCTCTCTTTCTCTGACTATCTCCCTCTCTCATCTCCCTCTCATCTCTCTCATCTCTCTCTTTCTCTCTCTCTCCCTCTCTCTTTCCCTCTCTCATCCCACTCTCATCTCTCTCATCTCTGTCTATCTCTCTCCTTCTCTCATCTCCCTCTCATCTCTCTCATCTCCCTCTTTCTCTCTCTCTCCCTCTCTCTTACCCTCTCTCATCTCACTCTCATCTCTCTCTTTCTCTCTCTGTCTCTCTCTCCCTCTCTCATCTCCCTCTCATCTCTCTCTCCCTCTCTCTTTCCCTCTCTCATCTCACTCTCATCTCTCTTTCTCTCTCTGTCTCTGTCTCTCTCCCTCTCTCATCTCCCTCTCATCTCCCTCCTTCTTTATCTCTCTCCCTCTCTCATCTCACTCTCATCTCTCTCTTTCTCTGTCTATCTCTCTCCCTCTCTCATCTCCCTCTCATCTCTCTCATCTCCCTTTTTCTCTCTCTTTCTCTTTCCCCCTCTCATCTCACTCTCATCTCTCTCATCTCTCTCCCTCTCTCTCCCTCTCCCTCTCTCATCTCTTTCTATCTGTGTCTCGTGTGTGTGTGTGTGTGTGTGTGTGTGTGTGTGTGTGTGTGTGTGTTCCCTCGTGAACCATCTCCAAAAACAGTCGAGGGTTGGTGATTCTCAGACATCCAGGTCATGGTTGTCCGAAGGGTGCTTTTTTTCGGTTCCAATTGTAGTCGTAATTCAAAGACTACTGGTATATTTATGTTGTCAGGCACTTCATCAGGGATGTAGATCACAAAATAATCATATGCTTATGCAATTGCTATTTAGCAAGGATCAGATCTTGTTAGGAACCCTCGGGGTGTGTTCCCAGCTTACATAACCGGATAGGACAGTACATGCTTACAACTCAAGAAACACGCATATCATATCTACCAGTTCAGGAATGATCAGATTCTGCAGCATGTGACTCTGTGCACCTGGAATAACCTGCTTCCTCCTAATGAAGGCATTCTTAGTCATGTTTTCCATTTCAACCTTACATTTAATACCTTGCCTTCCCTCCAAATACAGGGGCTTCGTTGATCAGAATCCTTAATGTGCTTAACGTTCTCGGAACGAACGCAAACTTCATTGCTTTTTCTCTGCCCCAAATTTTTTGAAGGTGACTTCTGTCTTTGCAAAACTTTAGGAAGATTTATCCCCTCCCGCAAAGCTGTTTCCATCACGATAAACTCGGGTCGCTTTTGAATTTAAAAACAAAAAAACGATGAAGCCAAATTAGATCAGATTCCACAAACAGAAGTAATTACTGTAATGTTTGTTTTAATGTAGATCGGTATCATTTGTTTTAATGATAGGGTTGGAAGGGGCCTTGGAGGTCTTCTAGTCCAGCCCCGTGCCCAAGGAGGAGACCCTATACCTGTGATGGCGAACCTATAGCACGTGTGCCAGAAGTGGCATGTGGAACTCTCTCTGTGGGCACATGTGCACTGGCCAGCCGGTCTTCATGGACACCGAAGCACCAGAAAGCGGCCTGAAAATGGCCTAAAACATCCCAAAATAGGCTGTTTCCAGGCCCTCTTCAGGCCATATTTGGGCTGTTTTTTGGGCCATTTTCAGGCTGTTTTTCAGACCATTTTCCAGGCTTCAGGTGCTTTAGAGAATAGTTTGACTCCCTCTTCTTTGTGGCAGCCTCTCAAATACTGGAAGACTGCTAACATCTCACCCCAGTCCTTCTTTTCATTAGACTAAGGTGAAGGTAAAGGTAAAGGTTTCCCTCGCACATATGTGCTAGTTGTTCCTGACTCTAGGGGGCGGTGCTCATCTCCGTTTCAAAGCCGAAGAGTGAGCGCTGTCCGAAGACGTCTCCGTGGTCATGTGGCTGGCATGACTCAACGCCAAAGGTGCACGGAATGCTGTTACCTTCCCACCAAAGGTGGTCCCTATTTTTCTACTTGCATTTTTTTAATGTGCTTTCGAACTGCTAGGTTGGCAGAAGCTGGGACAAGTAACGGGAGCTCACCCTGTTACGCGGCACTAGGGATTCGAACCGCTGAACTGCCGACCTTTCGATCGACAAGCTCAGCATCTTAGCTACTGAGCCACTGCATCCATTAGACTAGACATACCCAATTTCAGCAACCATTCTTCCTAGGTTTTAGTCTCCAGTCTCCTGGTCATCTTTGTTGCTCTTTTTTGCACTCTTTCCAGAGTCTCAATATCTTTTTTATATTGTTTATGTAATTTTTGCTCACCAAAACTGGATGCAGTATTCCAACTATGGTTTTATCAGGACATTCATTATAACGTAGTATGAACACTTCACGTGATCTTGATTCTATCCCTCTGTTAATTCATCGTGCGTGTCCGTGTGTCCGTGTGTGAACCCAACCGATCAGGTTACTTGGAACCCTGATAGTATGCATGTGTGCATGCCAGAGCACTAGAAATCTGAAGATCAGCTGGCCAGCATGTGCACGCCTGTTTTTGGCTGTTTTTCAGGCCGTTTTCCGGCTGTTTTTGGCCCGAAAAATGGCCTGTTTTGGGGCTGCCTTTACTTTTACCTATACCTTAGTCCTGTGATGGCGAACCTATGGCATGCGTGCCACAGGTGGCATGCGGAGCCATATCTGTGGGCACGCAAGCGTTGCCCTAGCTCACCTCCAGTTCATTTGCGTGCGCCGGCCAGCTGATTTTCGGGTCTTCCGGGCCCACTGGAAGTTGGAAAACGAGCCGTTTCCGGCCTCCAGAGGGCCTCCGGGGGTTTGGGAAGGCTGTTTTTGTCCTCCCCAGGTTCCTAGAAAACCTCTGGAGCCTGGGGAGGGTGAAAAACGGGCCTACCAGGCCCAACGAGCCATCGCATGCCAAAAGTGGGGGAATGGCAGGAGGGGTCATGCAGGCATGCGCCGGGGGGGCGCATTGAAGTATGGGTATGCAACCCCCCCTCTCCCCGTACTCCACCCGCTTTTGGCACGTGACGGCAAAAAGGTTAGCCATCCCTGCCTTAGTCTAATGAAAAGAAGGACTGGGGTGACAGAAGAGAGAGTCAAGCTATTCTCTAAACCACCTGAAGGCAGGACAAGAAGTAACAGATGGAAATTGATCAAGGAGAGAGGCAACCTTGAACTAAGAAGAAATTTCTCGTACCTTGATGAACATATCTTTTCTTTTATGCACACTGAGAGCGTATGCACCAAGACAAATTCCTTGTGTGTCCAATCACACTTGGCCAATAAAAAAAATTCTATTCTATTCCTGACAATGAGAACAATTAACCAGTGGAACCACTTGCCCTCCAGAAGTTGTGGGAACTTCATCATTGGAGGCTTTCAAGAAGAGATTGGACAACCATTTGTCTGAGATAGTATTGGGTCTCCTGCTTGAGTAGGGGGTTGGACTAGAAGACCTCCAAGGTCCCTTCCAACTCTTAAAAAGAGCCGAGGTGGCGCAGTGGTTAGAGTGCTGTACTGCAGCTACTTCAGCTGACTGCTAGTTCAGCAGATCAGCGGATCAAATCTCACCGGCTCAAGGTTGACTCAGCCTTCCATCCTTCCGAGGTGGGTAAAATGAGGACCCAGATTGTTGGGGGCAATATGCTACTTAGTATACTGTCGATTGTTGTAAGCCGCTCAGGGTCCTCGGAGAGTGGGCGGCATAGAAATATGATTAATAAAAATAATAATAATAATAATAAAAACTCTGCTGTTCGGTTAAATAAATGAATCAAACAGCAAGCCACGAGGCAGGTTGATTCCTTAGTCTCCAAGCCTTCATTGTGTAGGAAGTTAGCACCCACCCCTTTCCTAGAAGAATGAAATATTTTAGGAAATATTAAAAAGGCAGAATATTATGTTTCCGTGGATGAGAAATGGAGAATCATGTTTTAAAGACGAAGCAGCTCTCACCTTCTTGGGCCCCCCACCACCCTTTGTCAATGGGCCAGAGGCAGAAACTCAATTCCTTCCCATCTTTGTCAATGGACCATCATCTGCAACACAATAGGACCCATCTAGCAACAGAAACTAACACAAAGGACCCATCTAGCAACAGAAACTAACACAAAGGACCCATCTAGCAACAGAAACTCACCACATGGCACCTGTAAAGATTACATCAGCCAGCAAGGCTAGCTAAGACCCCCACCCCCTGGGAGTCTGACAACCAATCAGGATACTCTTTCTGGGCCCCAGGAAGTTCAAAGCTCAGAGAGGGCATAAAATCCGGGGACTCGCAGCATCTCCCCCACTTTTCTGTTCAGGAACTCAAACCATGTGGTCCTGTCCACCATTAAACCATCTTTCCAAGCAGTCTCCATGTTTCCGGTGTCTTTTCCCCCACTTGGAGCTGAACCCAGAAGGATATTTCTTCTAACAATTGCATACAGGGAAAAAAATGAATTAATTCAAGGGAGAAGCCTTGGAAAGAGCTAACAAGGCCACCTTCCTTTTTCTCTGCCCAACTTCCTGCAATTAGCTGGGTTTCTGTCTGCCTTTTGTGGGAAGTTGTGTTGCCTGAATGAGAATGTTGTCTATGTGACCCAGGACAGGTTTTGCACGAAGCTCTGCGGTTCCCCTACAGTTGTTGGAGAAATGAGTCACGAAAACGAGAAGATGTGACTAAAAGCACCTTAAGAGATTGGCAGAGAGAGGGAAAATCCGAGTCGCTTTTGCTTTCTGTTCGCCGTCTGCCCGTAAAACAGAATCGGAAGGGGGAAAAAAGATAGTTTTTTAAATTACAGATTAACAGAGTTGGAAGGGACCTTGTAGGTCATCTAGTCCAACCCCCTGACAGATGGCAGTCCCGTCTCTTCTTAAAAGCCTCCAGTGATGAAGCTCCCACAACTTTCGAAGGCAACTTCTGTTCCATGGGTTGATTCTTCTCACCGTCGGAAAATTTCTCCTTATTTCCAGGTTGAATCTCTCCTTGATCAGATTCCATCCATTAATCCTTGTCTAGCTTTCGGGTGCTTTGGAAAATAGCTTATCTTCCATGGGTAACCATGAACTCAACTTTCAAGATTTCCTTCGAAACCTTTCTTCTAGAAATCTTGTCGTCTCTCTGTCCAAACTCTGGAGAAAGGGGCAATTTAGGGTGAGGGTAACGCAAAGGAGAGCAAGGCCAGGCAATTAGAAAAGTAAAGATTCTTGGCTTTATGTGATAAAGGAAGAAATGTTTTCCAGCGACTGGCAAATCCAAAACGTCTCACAACATGCCCTGAAAGCCATTTATTGTGTCTAATATTTAGAGACAATACGTAAAGAAATAAAGCTGAAGGTCAGAACAGTAGACACTATACTGGTTTTTCTGATTTTTATTTTTATTTTCCAAAGCTTACATTTTACACGAGTAACAAAAACAGCATTCGGATTTTCCATTCTACTTTGCAATCACAGTGCATTTTTTTTTCTCAGTCATAAAAAAAATAGAATTATTCAAAATGCCTTGGATAAAATCCAGGGGTGGGGGGGAAAACATGCATTTTTCTCCAGGCTGATTCTGCCCTTTGTATTTTATTCCTAATGGAAAACCAAAACACCAGGATAGGGAACCTGCTTTCTATAGTTACCCGGATTAATATGTCAACATATCTCAAAGATTTTCCTAATGAAACAAACATCTAATTTCTTTTTTTTAAGCCACAATCATTTTACTAAACTTTATTAAAGTCTGTTACCTTTTTAAAAAAAAATTGATTTATATGCCACCCTTCTCCGGAGACTCAGTGCGGCTTACAATGCGTTAAGCAATAGCCTTCATACTTTTGTATATTTATACAAAGTCATCTTATTACCCCCATAATCTGGGTCCTCATTTTACCTACCTTAGAAAGGATGGAAGGCTGAGTCAACCTTGAGCCTGGTGAGATTTCTTCTTCTGTATAAAGGTAAAAGTAAAGGTTCCCCTGGCACATATGTGCTAGTCGTTCCCAACTCTAGGGGGCGGTGCTCATCTCCGTTTCTAAGCCGAAGAGCCAGCTCTGTCCGAAGACGTCTCCGTGGTCATGTGGCCAGCAAGACTGAACGCCAAAGGCGCACAGAACGCTGTTACCTTCCCACCAAAGGTGGTCCCTATTTTTCTACTTGCATTTTTTACGTGCTTTCGAACTGCTAGGTTGGCAGAAGCTGGGACAAGGAACGGCAGCTCCCCCCGTTACGCGGCACTAGGGATTCGAACTGCTGAACTGCTGAACTTTAAATCAACAAGCTCAACCACTAAGCCACCGTGTCCCTTCTGTATAGATTCCCATAAAAATGTGCTGAATTAGATTTCTCCATGCTGTTTGAGGCGAGGATTCTTGTGGTCCTTGATTTACCATCATAATTGAATACAGAATTATAAATCTTGGGGTCATTAAGGGAGGTGTCCATGCAATCCCATCTCTTCCTGTTGTGGTCATTATGTGGAGCATGGGTTTCCTTGGGTGTGTGTGTGTGTGTGTGGAGTCCTGGAGTTGTTGAACAAATGGTCATATCTCAAAGACTATCTGTATTTTATACTTCTTAAAGCAAAGCATGCTTAAGTCTTTCTTTGGATTAACCAAATTGTGGCAGCTTGGATATCCAGATAACTTCCTGTCTTAAACTAAAATTGACATGGAATTGAGATGAAATTGAAAAAAATACTTTATAATTTAATACATGGAATTTTCCACAAAGAAAATGAGGATTTCTCTTTAGTTCTATCTTAATATTTCGGTTATATCAGTCTTCCTAAATTAGAACAGGTTTTTAGCACCAAGGATAAAATTTATCATTGTTTATAATTTCATGCTATGATTCGTGTCATGATTCAAAGTCTTTAAAAGGCTATGATATACTTAGAGATTTACCATCAATGAACGATACATTGGAAAATTAATAATTTCTGTGACGCGCTTGTAATTAATTCCCTTGGGTTTTTTTCATTATACCAATAGTAAAAGCCCTTAGACTTGTATACCGCTTAACAGTGCTTTACAGCCCTCTCTAAGCGGTTTACAGAGTCAGCCTATTGCCCCCTGCAATAATCTGGGTCCTCATTTTACTGACCTCGGAAGGACGGAAGGCTGAGTCAACCTTGAGCTGGTGAGGATCGAACTGACAGCAGATGGCAGTCAGCAGAAATAGCCTGCAGTACTGCATTCTAACCACTGTATCACCATGGCTCTTCCTTCCTTCCTTCCTTCCTTCCTTCCTTCCTTCCTTCCTTCCTTCCTTCCTTCCTTCTTTCCTTCCTTCCTTCCTTCCTCCCTTCCCCTTCCTTCCTTTCCTTTCCTTCTTTCCTTTTTCTCCCTTCCTTCCTTAGCACTTAGCAATAGCACCTATATATTTATACTTATATAAGTCCCCATATAAAGATAATCCTCAACTTACAACCACAATTGAGCCCAACATTTCTGTTGTTAAGTGAGACATTTAAAAGTGAATTTTGCCCCATTCTACGACCTTTCTTTCCTCCGCCGCTAAGTGAATGACTGCAGTTGATAAGTTAGTAACCCGGTTGTTAAGTGAATCTGGCTTCCCCATTGACTGCGCTGGTCAGAAGGTCGCAACTGGGGCCCGCACGACCCCAGGGACTCTGCAACCGTCATAAATATGAGTCAGTTGCTAAACATTCGAATTTGGCTCTCGTGAGAATGCTGCAAAGGTCTCATAACGGTGAAAAACGGCCATAAGTGACTCTGCACAGTGACGCTGCAACTTTGAACGGTCACTAAACGAATGGTTGTAAGTCAAGGACTTCCTGTAGGGTGTAATATCTTGACTGCAGATGCAGAAAAAGCTGTGAGAACTCAACAGCCAGCAATGAGCTCTCTTTAACAGAATTGTTTTGTTTTCAGGTTATTCCTCCTTGTGGAGGCCTGGCCGGAAGATCTCCCAAAGGGGGTTGGGGACTTCAAGGGATGGTATGCCAGCCTCTCCGGAGGCTTCCAAATTGGGCACAATGTCTCCCAACCCTCCCAGCTTTTTCTCCTTCGGAGTGACTTATTTTTAAAGCCGTGGGAAAGTTGCTTTCTGAAGAAGAAGAAGAAAAAAAAAACATTTCGACGAGACAAGCAATTTGGCTCCCCAAAGAAGGAGCTGAAAGGAGGTGCATAAAAACATTATTCAGAAGGAGAAGAAAAGGACACACATACACAAAAACAGCCTCCAAGGATTTTCATGGCCTTTTACTGGCATGTTACTAATCTAATACATTTCCCTCCCCTTTTCTTCTTTGCCTAACAGAATAACTGAGTTGGAAGGGACCTTGGAGGTCTTCTAGTCCAACCCCCTTCTCAAGCAGGAAGCTCTATCACTGGAGACAGATGGTTGTTGTCCAAACTCTTGTTAAAAACTTCCAGTGTTGGAGCATTCACAACTTCTGGAGGCAAGTAGTTCCACTGGTTAATTGTTCTCTCAGGAAATTTCTCCTCAGTTCTAGGTTGCTTCTCTCCTTGATTAGTTTCCACCTGTTGCTTCTTGTCCTGCCCTCAGGTGCTCTGGAGAATAGCTTGACTCCCTCTTCTTAAAGTTGGTTCAGCATCAGAACCAGTTTGGTGTACTAGTGACGGTGCTGGCCTAGAAACCAGGAGACTTTGAGTTCTAGTTCCACTTTAGGCCTGACAGCTGGCTGGGTTACTTTGGGTCAATCACTAGGAGACGGTGAGTTCTAGTCCTGCCTTACACTTGAAAACTGGCTGGGTTACTTTGGGTCAATTACTAGGGGATGGTGAATTCTAGTCCCACTTTAGGCCTGACAGCTGTCTGGGTTACTTTGGGTCAATCACTAGGAGATGGTGAGTTCTAGTTCCACCTTAGGCATGAAAGCCAGCTGGATGACTTTGGACCAATTGCCAGGAGACTTTGAGTTCCAGTTCTACCTTAGGCCTGAAACCTGACTGGGTTACTTTGGGCTAATCACTAGGAGATGGTGAGTTCTAGTCCCACTTTAGGCCTGAAAGCTGACTGGATAACTTTGGGTCAATCACTAGGAGACGGTGAGTTCTAGTCCCACTTTAGGCCTGAAAGCTGGCTGGGTAACTTTGGGTCAATCACTAGGAGACGGTGAGTTCTAGTCCTGCCTTACACTTGAAAGCTGACTGGGTTACTTTGGGTCAATTACTAGGGGACGGTGAATTCTAGTCCCACTTTAGGCCTGAAAGCTGACTGGGTAACTTTGGGACAATCACTAGGAGACGGTGAGTTATAGTTCCACTTTAGGCCTGAAAGCTGGCTGGGTAACTTTGGGTCAATCACTAGAAGATGGTGAGTTCTAGTCCTGCCTTACACTTGAAAGCTGACTGGGTTACTTTGGGTCAATTACTAGGGGACGGTGAATTCTAGTCCCACTTTAGGCCTGAAAGCTGACTGGGTAACTTTGGGACAATCACTAGGAGACGGTGAGTTATAGTTCCACTTTAGGTCTGAAAGCTGGCTGGGTAACTTTGGGTCAATCACTAGGAGACGGTGAGTTCTAGTCCTGCCTTACACTTGAAAGCTGACTGGGTTACTTTGGGTCAATTACTAGGGGACGGTGAATTCTAGTCCCACTTTAGGCTTGAAAGCTGACTGGGTTACTTTGGGTCAATTACTAGGGGATGGTAAATTCTAGTCCCACTTTAGGCCTGAAAGCTGGCTGGGTGACTTTGGGCCAATCACCAGGAGACTGTGAGTTCTAGACTTGCCTTAGCGATAAAAACCAATTGGATGACTTTGGGCCGCTCACTTTCTCTCAGCCCAACCAAACTCACGGGGTTAGTTTTGTGGCGAAAATAGAAGAAGGAGAATTAGGTATTTTCTTCACCTTGAGTTACTTATAAAGGAGTAAAGGAGGGATAAAAATAGAACAAATGAATAAATCTTTATCTTTTTTCCAGCTTTCCACGGATCTGTGATCGTTGGAAGGACAAAGGCATAGTGGGGACTTATCTTGGATGCCAAATCCTTGGCAAATGGAGAGAAAATGATAAGATTTGTTTACCTCCTGACTGACCGTCTATTGTTTAACTCTTCATGCAATTAATACTAATCTATTGTGTCTTCACTGGAATTGATAAGGAATTTAAGGAGTGGAAGTTTTAAGCCCATCGCTTTAGCTGGCTGCTGGCTAGAAAATAAATGCTTCACCTTTTGAATTTCCTGGCAATATACAGATGTCAGGAACACAGCAGCCTTGGAAAATGGCCTCTAATTAAAGAGTTCTTGATAAGGTAAACTAAATTTCTATGTCCAAAAATTGAACCAAAACACCACAGAATGTAGTCTCTCTTACCACATGGTTGTGTGAATCCAGCTATTGTTTACCACAATTGGTGGGTTTGTCGGTTGTCCTGATGACAGCAGTGTTCAATCAGCAGGCTCAAATTATCCTATTTTGGATAGTCTGGATTCTCTAGAAAAAGCTGTAATACTGGGAAAGGTGGAAGGAAAGAGAAAAAAGGATGATCAGCACCAGAAGACAGAATATGGTATCAGAATACCAAGATCTATCTATCATCTATCTATCTATCTATCTATCTATCTATCTATCTATCTATCTATCTATCATTAGAATACCAAGAGATAGATCTATCTATCTATCTATTTATCTATCTATCTATCTATCTATCTATTAGAATACCAAGAGATAGATAGACAGCCAGACAAACATAGAGATAGAGATTATATATATACATACATACATACATACATACATCTTTATCTATCTATCTATTAGAATACCAAGAGATAGATAGCCAGACAAACATAGAGATAGAGATTATATATATACATACATACATACATACATACATCTTTATCTATCTATCTATCTATCTATCTATCTATCTATCTATCTATCTATCTATCCATCCATCCATCTATCTATCATCTCTATCTATCTCTATCTATCTATCTATTAGAATACCAAGAGATAGACAGAAAGACAGACAGACAGACAAACATAGACAGAGATTATATACATACATACATACATACATACATACATACATACATATATCTTTATCTATCTATCTATCTATCTATCTATCTATCTATCTATCTATCTATCATCTATCTATCTCTATCTATCTATCTATTAGAATACCAAGAGATAGATAGAAAGACAGACAGACATAGAGATAGAGATTATCTATCTATCTATCTATCTATCTATCTATCTATCTATCTATCTATCTATCTTAGAATACCAAGAGATAGATAGACAGCCAGACAGACAAACATAGAGATTATATACATACATACATACATACATACATAATCTTTATCTATCTATCATCTATCTATCTATCTATCTATCTATCTATCTATCTATCTATCAGAATACCAAGAGATAGATAGATAGATAGATAGATAGACAGACATAGAGATAGAGATTATATATATTTATATATGTACATACATATATCTTATCTCTATCATCTACCTACCTACCTACCTACCTACCTACCTATATCTTGGTATTCTGTTATCATATTCTCTCTCTCTCTCTCTCTCTCACACACACACACACACACACACAAAATGGATGGATTTGGTTACAGCAAGAACCTGAAGGCCTACGTTGAAGTAGATGATCATTGAGAAGAAAAATTTTCTCACGAGTACCCAGAAAGTTAGATCGTTTATGTCTCCTCCCTCCCTCCCCCTCCCATTCTCCATGTCCAATTGCCTGTGTCCTCCTTTGCCTGCTGTGATTTTTGATTACCCTAAACTGGATTCACCCAATATGTGTTAAAAGGAGTCTGGCGAGTTCTTTGTTCGATGGACTGTGAAATCGCAGCCGAACCACAATCCACAGTGCCATTCCATTATCATGTTAGAGATAAGTAATATCTCGAATTATCTCAATGTAGAGATAACCTTTGTCCTTGATTTTCAATCGACTGCATATTCCAATCAACTTTAATGAGGCTGTTGATCTTCCCTTGTTTTCAGTTGAACTTTTTTGCCCCCCGTTACCGTTATCTTGCTTACAACATTGTGCCTCTCCCAAGATTGCAGGATACAATCTGAGTCGATCACTGGGACTAAAAGTTTATTCTTCCAAGCGTTCGGACTTGTGTTGGAGCCCCATTAATTAATTAATTAATTAATATCTCAGGGGCTTCCACAGAGAAGAGGGAGTCAAGCTCTTCTTCAAAGCCCCTGAGGGCAGGACAAGAAGCAATGGGTGGAAACTAATCAAGGAGAAAAGCAACCTAGAACTAAGAAGAAATTTCCTGACAGTTAGAACAATTCATCAGTGGAACAACTTGCCTCCAGAAGTTGTGAATGCTCCAACACTGGGAGTTTTTAAAGAAATATTGGATAACCATTTGTCTGAAGTGGTGTAGGGTTTCCTGCCTAAACAGGGGGTTGGACTAGAAGACCTCCAAGGTCCCTTCCAACTCTGTTATTCTATTCTATTCTATTCTATTCTATTCTATTCTATTCTATTCTATTCTATTCTATTCTATTCTATTCTATTCTATTCTATTCTATTCTATTCTATTCTAATTAAGTGTTTAGCAGCAGAATCTCTCTTCTGAGTCATGTTTAATTTGTTGTTGTGAAGGACACCCAGTTCCTTTTCACATGTATACTTCCCTTCCTATACTGGTGCTTTTTGTGTTTTCTGTTCAGATTTCAGCACTTTATAATATACTAGTTAATACCAATGTATAACGCCTTGGTAAGATCACACTTGGAATACAGCATCCAGTTTTGGTCGCCACGATGTAAAAAAAAAATGTTGAGACTCTGGAAAGAGTGCAGAGAAGAGCAACAAAGATGATGAGGGGACTGGAGGGTAAAACATATGAAAAACAGTTGCTGGAATAGGCTGGAAAAGAAGGATGAGGGGTGACATGATAGCAATATTCCAATATCTCAGGGGTTGCCACAAAGAAGAGGGAGTCAAGCTCTTCTTCCAAAGAACCAGAAGGCAGGACAAGAAGCAACAGATGGAAAGTAATCAAGGAGAGAAGCAACCTGGAATTAAGGAGAAATTTCCTGACAGTTCGAACAATTAATCAGTGGGACAACTTGCCTCCAGAAGTTATGGGTGATCCATCACTGGAGGTTTTTAAGAAGAGATTGGACAGTCATTTGTCTGAAATGGTATAAGATTTCCTGCCTGAGCAAGGAGTTGGACTATAAGACTTCCAAAGTCCCTTCCAACACTGTTATTCTGTTATCCTGTTACTTTCGAGTTTAGCCATTGAATTTCCTGGTGGTCTCTTTTCTACTTCATCCAAAATTAATTTTCCAGTATAAAATTGCGGGTATTTAAGCTACTGTATCTTCCTTTTTAAAAATGGGATTTTAGAAGGACGCGCCATCTTGCAGTGATAATATGTAATTGGGTTTTCATAAATAAGGAAGATCAGGAAAAAAAAAAGGAAGAAAAGATTCAAAAGCATTGCTACAGATGCTTTATTAAGGGTGTGCTGGCTGCGTCTAAGGAAGGCTTTTCGAAAGACAGAATTCAAAATAGCTACGAGGTAATACTTCACACAAGCAAACCGAGAGGCCTCTTGGGTATCTGTGTAGGAGGGGGGGAAAAAAACCAAGGAAAGTTTGAACAGCTCTTCCCTCGAGAATTAAGATTTCTCACTAGTCCAAGATGTTGGCTGGTTTATGTTTGCAAATTCGCCCTGAGTCTTCGGAAAGGGGCGGCATATAAATTTAATCAATTAAATTATAAATGTAATCAATTAAATTCAAACCCAAGCAATGTCACCAGTCCTTATTCAAACAGGCCCATGGAGTTTTATTTGTGCGACAGTCTCTTCTTGATCTTGGGTGGGCCAGTTGTCCAAGGTTGAAGTCTAACTAGAAGATGTGTGGACTTCAACTCCCAGAATTCCTCAGCCAGCACAATGATTCTCGGCCTCAACAATTCTAAGATCATAGACTTCAACTCTCTGAGCTTTTTGGGAATATGGTTGGACTAGAAGACTTCCAAGGTCCTCTCCAACTTTTCTGTTCTGTTCTGTTCTGTTCTGTTCTGTTCTGTTCTGTTCTGTTCTGTTCCGTTCCGTTCCAGTTCAGGACAGTCCTGATGTTAAACCAAACTAATCCACCATTAAAAGAGATTCTGGATCCTGAAATGTCCCATTGCAGCTGAAAATGGGTTGGCTGGCTTGCAGAAATACAGGCAATCCTCGATGTACGACCACAACTGAGCCCAAAACAATACTTTAATTGTTAAAGTAGCGACACGGTTGTTAAGTGAATCTGGGATTCCCCACTGACTTTGCTTGTCGGAAGGTCACAAAAGAGAGATCACACGACTACGGGACACTGCAACCGTCATAAGTATGAATCTGTTCCCAAGAGTCTAAATTTTGATCCCGTCACCACGGGGATGCTGCCACGGTCCTAAGTGTGAAAAACGGTCCTAAGTCACTGTATCCAGTGCTGTTGTAACTTCCAACAGTCACTAAACGAAGTGTTGTAAATGTGGAGGCCTACCTGTAGTTCGGGCAACATAAACCTGACCCAGGCAAGTCTCGAATATTTCCAGAAAAAAATTAGTAAGGAAAATGTATATTTGTAATAATAATGTAATAATGTAATAACAGCTGCAAGAATTGTGTATGCTCAAAATTGGAAATCAGAGAAAATACCGTTGGAAGAAGAAGTAATAAAAAAAAAAAATTAGACTGTGCAGAAATGAATAGATTAACTTTGATGATTAAAGATAAGGAGGAATCGGAATATTTTAAAACATGGAATTATTTTTATAGTTGGTTGGAAAAGAGATATAAATGACTGATACTATAATTGTGTAGAAATGATGATTATAATATTGATTTAGAAATGAAATGTTAGAATGGTTTGGATGAATATGAAGATAGAAGAAACTTATGGAAGATGGAGAAGAAGCCTAGAAGATAACACCGAGGCGTCACAGGAAAGGGAGGATTGATGTATTAAATGTTTGTTTGTCTTAAAAAAAAAAAATTACCCCCCCCCCCCAAAAAAGAAAGGAGATGGAAAATGAGGGTTCCTTGGTGCTCTCTGAGCTTGCTCATTTTCTTGCAGACGTTTCATGACCCAATTAGGTAACATCATCAGTGCTAGGAGGGAGTGGGGTTTACAAAGTAGAGGAGAAAGAGAATGGGGGGGGAGGAGGAGGAGGAGGAGAAGGACCGTGGGTTCCTTGGTGCTCTTTGAGCTTGCTTGTTTTCTTGTAGATGTTTCACGACCCAACTAGGTAACATTATCAGTGCCAGTAAGGAGTGCTATTTGCTGTCAGTTTATATTCTGGTGTCTTGCCTGTCTATATGGGTAGGGATGGCCTTAAGTGATTCTTTTAGTTGGGCTTTTTACGGATGGCTCTTTGGCAGTTTCTTGACTTGAGTATTGGTGTGAAGTTGACCTTGGAGTTAATCTCTGCTGATCTAGGATCTGATTGTTGATGGGGCCTTTTTGGGCTGGTTGATTGTCTCTTTTGCATAGTCTATAGAAGTTGTTAATGTTTATGTGTCTATTGATGGCTGATTGGTCAGAGTGTACCAGGGGTCTAGAAATTTTGGGCTGGTCTGGGATGCTCACATTTTCCCCAATGGAAACTACGGTTCAATCTGTCTATACGTGATGGAAATTAAAGAATTTCCATCATGTCTTCTGACTGCCGGTTGGCGTTCGTGGATGCGTTCCTCCAGTCTTCTACCAGTTCGTCCTACATTGTGAGCCACCGTGGCGCAGTTGTTAGAGTGTATTACTGCAGACTACTTCTGCTGACTGCCGGCTGCCTGCAATTTGGCAGATCGAATCTCACCAGGCTCAAGGTTGACTCAGCCTTCCATCCTTCCGAGGTGGGCAAAATGAGGACCCAAATTGTTGGGGGCAATAGGCTGACTCTGTAAACTGCTTAGAGAGGGCTGGAAAGCACTGTAAAGCGGTATATAAGCCTAAGTGCTATTGCTGTTGTGGTTGTTGCAGGTCTTATGTTGTTGTTCTGCCCCAGCTACAGACTCCAAAGAACGCAGCACACACAAAGTCCGTACAAACCTTAGTTTATTAATTAAGGACTATTAATGAGCTTTCTTAGTAGTTGTTTGAACACAAGTACAGTTTAAATCAGTCTTTTCTGAAGGGCTGTTAATTTAACTTCATGAACAGCCGACAAGAATCCAAAGAATAATAACTCAATTCTGAGGCACAGCATTTCAGATAACCGTAATCTTACTGTGGTTGGCAGAATGCCCAGAAGCAATTTGCAGGAAAACTGACAAAGAGATAAACAAGAGCCGAATCAAACTTTTCTGGAATCAAGACGCGAAGGAAGATGAATGAAGTTGTTTCCTGCAAATTGCATCAGTCGTCGTCCTTCCTTAAATAGGCTAGGGGAGTGGCCAATTAGCTCCAAGCCTTACTCTCGAGGAGACCTCCTCCTGAGACGCCACTCCTGCCTTTTAACAGCTCTGCTCGCTTGTGCATCGAGAAGAGGCTCCTCCTCTTCTTCCTCTTCACTTATGGGAACTTCTGGAGGTTCTGAAGGCCCTGGCTGAATCCCCGCCTCTGGCACCACATCTTCTACAGCCTCCTCGTCTGACTCGAGCGCCAGCTGCCCAGGCTGCTGGCGCAGCACCACACCAGCCTCCTCGCTGTCGGAATCAGCTACTAACTGCACAGACCGCTGACGGGCCACAACAGTTGTAGAGGACTCCTTTTTAAATATATATTTCTGGGGTTGCTGGGACTTTTGGTTTGCTTTGCTGGAAAATCCCAGTTGTAAAGCATGCTTGCTTTTAAAACCCAGCTTTGATCAGCAAAGGTTTATAGAGAACAAAGATGCTCCTATTTTGGAAGATTATCGAGAATATCTTTGAAGGACTCTTTGTCCTGCCAAAAAACCTCGGCCCTTGAGATGAAAGATGGTAACCGAGCCATAAGCAAACAGTTCGGATCTCACCTCCCTCTTAAAAATGGGACGGAGTGACCATTCCTATTGTCAGTCCTGAAACTGATCCTGCAACTTGTTTTTCTGATAATTTGAGAGCGGGCTAGAAAAATAAAAGTTAGGGTCTGTCTTCGCTCTTTAGGCTCAGGAAGTAAAATTGGAACACACGCACACAATCATGAGTGTCTCTGTGTGTATCAAAACACGGCAAGATAACAACCAGAGAGGAATTATTGAGTCTGCCACCTGCACCTCTATAACTACCACGTAACTATGTACTACCAAGAGCCTTGGTAGTACAGTGGCCTAAGGCACCCGGTTATTCAGCTGGTTATTAAGACCAGATGCCTGCAATTACTGCAGGTTCGAATCTCGCCAAGGCTCAAGATTGACTCAGCCTTCCATCCTTTCTAAGGTAGGTAAATTGAGGACCCAGTTGTGGGGGCAATAAGCTGACTTTGTATAAATATACAAAAGAATGAAGGCTATTGCTTAGCGCATTGTAAGCCGCCCTGAGTCTCCGGAGAAGAGCGGCATATAAATCAAATTAAAAAAAAAAAAAGAACTGTCTGGTTTGGCTCTGCAACCCAACAAGACGGACACAGACTTCAGAGGATCATTAGAACTGCAGAAAAAACAATGGCTACCAACCTGCCTTCCATGGAGGACCTGTATACTGCACGAGTCAAAAAGAGGGCTGGGAAAATATCTACAGACCCCTCACATCCTGGACATAAACTGTTTCAACTCCTACCCTCAAAACGACGTCATAGAGCACTGCACACCAGAACAACTAGACACAAGGACAGTTTTTTCCCAAATGCCATCACTCTGCTACACAACTAATTCCCTCAACACTGTCAAACTATTTATTAAATCTGCACTACTATTAATCTTCTCATCGTTCCCATCACCCATCTCCTTCCACTTATGACTGTATGACTAACTTTGTTCCTTGCACCCTTAGGATTTATATTGATATTGTTTCCTAGTATGATTTGATTGCTTATTAGTAACCTATGACTATCACTAAGTGTTGTATTTTATGATTCTTGACGCATGTATTTCTTTTTTTATGTACACTGAGAGCCTATGCACCAAAGACAAATTCCTTGTGTGCCCAATCACACTTGGCCAATAAAGAATTCTATTCTATTCTATTCTATTCTATTCTATTCTATTCTATTCTATTCTATTCTATTCTATTCTATTCTATTCTATCCTACCCTACCCTACCCTACTCTACTCTTATTCTTAATTTTATCCTATCCTATCCTATCCTATCCTATCCTATCCTATCCTATCCTATCCTATCCTATCCTATCCTATCCTATCCTATCCTTCTCTATTCTATTCTATTCTATTCTATTCTATTCTATTCTATTCTATTCTATTCTATTCTATTCTAACCATAGCCACCTCCTCTCCTTTATGATACAGGTAGTTGTTGACTTAAAACAGTTCATTTAATAACAAGTTACAATGGCACTGAAAAGTGACTCATGGCTGTTTTTACACTTATGACCGTCATGGTATTCCCCATGGTCACATGATCAAAATTTAGATGTTGAGCAACTGACTCGTATTTATGACGGTTGCATTGTTCCCGGGGTCATGCGATCCTCTTTTGCGACCTTCTGACAAAGAAAGTCAATGGGGGAGCCAGAATTCGCTTAACAACCGTGTTCCTAACTGAACAACTGCACTGATTCACTTAACAACTGTGGCAAGAAAGGTTGCAAAATGAGGCAAAAGTCGCTTAACAACTGTCTTGCTTAGCAACAGAAGTTTTGGCCTCAGTTGTGGTCATAAATTAAGGACTACCTACACCGAATCTGGGTTTCTACTGGGAAATCACTTCTACATTTTGTGCTTTCTGCAGGTAGCCCACAACTAACAGGCATTCATTTAGTGACCATTTGAACAACGCCACTGAAAAAAAGGCCGTAAATCGAGGATTACCTGTACATAGACATCTGGATTTTGTGTGCGAGATGGAAAGAAATGAAATTTTGACTGTGGGTTTTGTCAATTCGATACATATGTTGTTATAGAGATGATTAGTGCATATTAAGTATGTAGAAGTACATGTTGAGACTGTAATGCTACTATATTTTATTCTATGGCACGAAAGAGTTGGAAGTCAATGCTTTTCTTTTCTTTTCCCTCTGTACCTTACACTTCTTTTTCTTCCCTTTTTCTCCCCTCATTTTATTTATTTATTTATTGGTTCGATTTATATGCCGCCCTTCTCCGGAGACTCAAGGCGGCTTACAATGCGTTAAGCAATAGCCTTCATACTTTTGTATATATCTGCTTAATAGGGCTTTCGCCCCCCCTCCCCTAAACGGTGTTCTTTTTTATACAAAGTCAGCTTATTGCCCCCACAAACCAGGTCCTCATTTTACCTACCTCGAAAGGATGGAAGGCTGAGTCAACCTTGAGCCTGGTGAGATTCAGACTTGCAGTAATTGCAGGCAGCTGGTGTTACTTAACAGTGCATTAGTCTGCTGCGCCACCAAGGCTCTTTCCCCCTAGTTTCACTTTCTTTTGTGTTTTATAGCTTGAAAAACATAATAAAATTGATGATGTTACCCATTTAGTCGTGTCTGACTCTTGGCCATTCTATGAGCCAGGTCTCTCCATGTTTTCTGATCTTGCCTTACTTTTTTGAGTTGTTCTATGCTTTTGTCCTGACCTAGGCTTCACAAAGCAGACTCCGTGTCCCGACAAAACCCCTTTTTATTAGGCGAATGTGAATTCCTCTCATTCACATCCAGCAAAGTCCCGGCAAACAGTCTTTCCAGGGTGAATTTACAACCACAGACCTTATGAGGCTTGGAGAGCTGCCAGGCCAATATCTTCCAAACGCAACGCTGTACAAGAACATACTTGGCAAGGAGCCTCTGAGAGTCACAGATCTTCACACTAGTGAAATGAACTAATTGTCTCCTGCAAACTCCACTCCCCTTTCGCTCCTCTTTATTCCCTATGGGAGGGGCCATTCACCGTCCATCTCTGCCTTTACTCCCGAGTCGGCCCTTGTTCCTTAGCTGTTCCCTTCTCCTGGCAGCTCTGCGCATGTGCACATCAGGAACAGGCTCCAGCTGTTCTTCTGTCCCACTGATATCCGACTCCGAAGGCAGCTGATAACTGTCAGACGGCCCTGGCCCCATCTCTGCCTCCGATGTAGAGCCCTCAACAGAGCCTTCCCCAGACTCCGGGACTGGCCCATGTTCCTCCCCAACCTCCTCACTGTCCAAATCTGCTGCCAGCTCCACTGGTGGGCCACAACAGCTTTGGCTGGTGTCAGCTTTGATGGTGTCCAGACATTATGTTGTTTGGTGGTCTGGTTTCTTTACCGCTAACTCTTCCAAGCATAATGCCAAGTTTTGAGGTTGTCTCAAATAAATTGCATTTCAAACAAAGTCTTTGAAGAAAAACTCCTATTTATTAAGCACGGCATTCTAAACCCGACTCCATTGAAGCCAACACTGACTTCCAGCCCCCAAACCCTCCCTTTCCGTTCCCCACTCCCCTGCACTCATTGGCCATCTTCCAAGTCATTCTACCCCTAATCTACTCCAGCTCAAAGGAATTTCCCCCCTCCCATCCCATCTCCTAGGGGATATTATCTCCAGGGAAAATAAGTAGGTGAAAAGTCAAACGTCCCTTTCCAGACGCCTCCCTTCTCCTTCTTATGTCAGCACTAGAGTAAATGCAGCTTGAAGTGATGACGCATAATTGTTTTCTCCAGGGAATTTCCCTGCATGAATAGCAGACTTCGAAGAGACCCAAAGGTGCCTTTTCAAGAGGCAACTGGAACACACCTTTGGGACAACCCTGACCTGAATCTCCATAGATCTGAAGGGACCTTGGAGATCTTCCAGTCCAACCTCCCGCACAAGCAAGAGACCCTATACCCATGATGGCGAACCTATGGTACGCGTGCCAGAGCCATATCTGCGGGCACGCAAGCATTGCCCTAGTTCAGCTCCAGTGTGCATGTGTGAGCCTGTCAGCGGATTTTCGGGCCTTCCGGGCCCACTAGAAGTTGGGAAATGGGCCGTTTCTGGCTTCCGGAGGGCCTCCAGGGCGGTGGGGAAGGCTGTTTTTGCCCTCCCCAGGTGCCAAGAAAGCCTCTGGAGCCTGGGGAGGGCGAAAAAACGGGCCTACTGGGCCCACCGGTAACCTCTTTGCCGTCACGTGCCAAAAGTGGGGGAGCACGGGGTGGTATTGAATTATAGGTGTGGGCATGCACGCGCACGCCACCATGCTTTTGACACAGATGGCAAAAAGGTTAGCCGTCACTGCCCTATACCAGGGGTGGGCAAATGTGGGCTCTTTTACAACCTGTGGACTTCAACTCCCAGAATTCCTGAGACAGCCAAGCTGGCTCAGGAATTCTGATGTCAGCACTCCAAACTACATTCGTTCCAGTGCTGACATAAGGAGAAAAGGGGGCAGCTGGCAAGAGGACGCTTGACTTTTCACCTACTTATTTTCCCTGAAGATAATATCCCCTAGGAGATGAGATGGGAGGGGGGACATTCCTGGGAGCTGAAGTAGTAGATATGGGGAGAGTGATTTGGAAGATGGCCAATGAGACGCAGAGAATTGGGGAACGGAAAGGGAAGGTTTGGGGTCAGTAAGTCAGTGTTGGCTACGATATGATCGGGGACAGATTGCTGTGCTTAATAAATGAAAGATTTCATCAAAGACTATTTGTTTGGAAATGCAATTTATTTTGAGACGACACTGAAACCTGACATCTGGGAGTTGAAGTCCACAGGCTGTAAAAGAGCCACATTTGCCCACCCCTGTCCTATACCATTCTGGACAAATGGGAGGTCCAATCTCTTAAAAAACCTTCAGTGATGGGAGTTCCCACAACTTCTGGTGGCAAGTTGTTCCAACGGTTAATTGTTGTGCCAGGAAATTTCTCCCTAGTTCCAGGTTGCTTCTCTCCTTGATTAGTTTCCATCCATTGTTTCTTGTCCTGCCTTCAGGTGCTTTTGACTTCTTTGTGGCAGCCCCTCAAATATCGGAATACTGATCTCATGTCACCCCTAGTCCTTCTTTTCATTAAACTAGACATACCCAATTCTAGCCAAAAGTTAACATGGCCCAAATAAAATTATGATAAATAAATAACCTATCCTGATTTCTAAAGACCGATCGATCCAACCCAACTCCAACCCATCGTCCACTATCCACAAGAGAGGAGAAATTTGATGAACAACAAAAAAAAACCTCTCAATTCCGATAGTTCTAGTTAAAGATGGTATTTTAATTGGTCCGGCAATTGCAAAATATACAAATTTCCAAAAAAGGGGCAGGCCTGTTTTATAAGCCACGCTGCTCTTCACCTTCAGGGATGAGGGGGAAAGAAAATAGATTAAAATCATCCCGTACAGACACACAAAACTTAAAATTTCAATACAAAATTTATGAAGACTGGAACAGGGGGTTGTGGGGGGGGGAAAGACTCCGTGGTTCTGCGAGATCAATTAAATAAATAAAATAGCCTCTTGCTCTTAAAAATGGTTTTTTTTAAAAAAAAATCTAACTTCAAGTATCAAAGAGGGGAAAAAAGCCCCAACCAACCCGAGGAATCACCATTGCTACGATTTTAAATAGCATTTAAATAGGATTTCCATGCCATGCCCCACACTCACAAAAACCGTTACACAATCCCACAATAATACGGTAATTAACAGCCTTTTAAGCTTTCTCCCTCCTTTCAAACAGGAAAAATCCATTTCGTTCTGAGATTTCATCCCCCCCATTTCCTTATTTCCGTCTCTTTCAAGGTGGACAGCATTTGTAAGAAAACAATTTGGCCTAAAACCATTATTGTAAAATGCACTTTATCCAGAGAAGGGGGGGGTGGCTTTTTAGGGGGGGCAGGGTAAGGATGGGAAGTGTTAAGTTTTTGTTTTGCCCCCATTTGCTCTATTTTGTGGTGGCAGAATTTCAAAAGGAAATATCTGCCACAGAATTTCAAAAGGAAATATTTGCCACAGAATTTCAAAAGGAAATATTTGCCACAGAATTTCAAAAGGAAATATTTGAGGGTGGGAGATGAGGCCATTCACACCTAGGTAAAAGTGTTTTGTTTTGTTTTTTAAAAAAAGAAACATTCAGAATAATAAAAAATGTCTTTAAAAACCAAACAAAATTCAAAGAAGTTAATCTTAACAAGCAGAAAAAGCTTTTCGTTTACACTAGGAGTAAGGGCCCGATGGTCCCCTTATGACTTATGGACTTCAACTCCCAGAATTCCTGAGCACGGTTGGCTCAAGAATTCTGGGAGTTGAAGTCCACCAGCCATAAAGGAGCCATCAGTCCCCTACCGCCGATCTACATGGAGTCTTATTATAAACATATAAACCCTCTCAGATTAGCAAGTCAGCACTTAGGCCTTGGGTCAAACAATCCTTTATTTGGAAAATAAAAATCACCTTTATCGCCCTGCAACCGTCCGCTTTGGGGACCTCATCCTCACCTACCAGTTGTCTACTTCCTATCTCATCATCCTGGACAGCTTTTCCAGGGTCAACTTTGGCAGAACAGTTCAATCTTAAAAAAAGAGGGCTTGCGTTCGAAACTAGACTTATTGTTACTTTTGTCCGTCACACACACATCATCCTCAAGCGGTTGGCATCAACTTGAGACGACGCGCCTGGCGGCCCAAATTCCCTCAAAGTTCCCAAAGACTTAATTACGTTCGAGTATTTTAAATTATGTTGGGTTTTTTGTTTTTTTTTAAAAAGCGTTTGTTTTATTTGAGCCCGCTGTCGAATTGAGTGGCACACCTGGGAAACAGGAGAAACAGGCTGAGAAGTCACCAGGAGAAATTCTGGTCATAAAGGAAAGCAAGCTTATTTACTCAGATGTCCTTCAAAACTAGCAAAAACAATCATTTAAAACTAATACTCTACAACTACTGCTAAGAATAGTTATTTCAACATGTAAAAAAAAAAGGGGGAGGCCCATAATAAATCAATCCACCTGAATGAAACTAACCTTAACTTTGTTCCTAAACATGCTATTCTAATGCGTTGAGCACCTACATCAGCCGTTCTTCAACTGTGCAATTTTTATTGGCAACACATGATTAGGACAAAACTCTAGCCCTAGAACCCTCTCTCCCTTTTCCTTGATATGAAAACTTGCAGATTTATGCTGGATACACGGCGAGGGTCTGAAATCCGTTTCCAGTGGCTAAAACAAGAGTGGAAAGCTGGAAAAAAAAACAGCCTTGCCGGCTGTAAATTTGCAGATATCCACGAGTGACTCGGTTTGCTGGAAGCTCATTCGTTGTCGGTCGGTAGGAACATACCCTGTTTGCACCGCGAGATGCTTGTAACGTAAACGATGCATCTTATGACTTCACTGGTCTCCAAAGAGACCTTCCCACAAGCCACACACACAAAGGTGGGGGAAAGGCAAGGCGGGGCAGAATCCCCCAGTGCCTCTCTCTTAACACCGGACTTAAAAAAAATGGGCCTTTCCTGAGTGGAAAGTCCCCCACCCACCCTAGAAAAGAAGCCAGGGTGTGCCAAGTGTCGTGTCCCATCACTCTCTCTCACACACACACACACAAACATCCCAAAGCAGGGTCAGGACACAGTCCCTGTAGAGACAGGATGTTCAGGGGGACGGAACTTTTTATGCACCCCTAAAGAAGAGAGGAGAGGCCCTCGCTTACAAAAAGTGCGGACCAACTTTTCACAATTGTTTTATGGCCTCTTATCTCTCTTCTCTGCCTAGTCTGGGAGCAACTGATCGGGCTCTGTCTCGGACCAGTTCGCCAAGGACAGCTAAAATTCAGTGAACATCTAAGGTGGAAACGAAGAGATGGGACAGACTCACGAATGTTCACACTTTTCATCTCCCCTTTCGCCTCTGTCTTAGCTACAAAGCCCACCTAAGATGACCCTAACCCTTTTATCTTAAAGAGATGCTGGGGGTCAACATAGTAATCTTCCGCAAGGCAAGCTCGCTGCTTTAAAACCGAAACAAAACAGAATAACAATGACCAAAACTTGTAGGACGTATGGTGTGTAACAGAAGCACTTTGGTGCTTGCTGGAGTCAAATTGGAGTAGATGGGGGGGAAAAAACCAAACCCAGCTTTAAAATCAGGTTCAGATCCACAGTTTATATGCTGATGAAATAAAGTCTCTTTCTTTTCCTTTATTTTTTCCTCCATCTCTCTCTCTCTTTTTCTTTCTTTCTCTCTCTCTCTGGTGTTTCCTCCTTCCGCCGCTCCATATTTCTTAAGTCCAAGAAGGCAAGATAAACCAGCGATGGAGATCATCAACAGATCAACTGGAGTCGAACGGAGATGTTGTGGAGCAGGCTGCCAAGTTTCGGAGATGAATGATGGCACGGCGGTTGGCTTCCACCAAGGTTCCTGAAGTCCCGCCGAAAGAGATTCTCAAGGTTGGGTGTGTGGAGGATTCAGGTTCTGCCGACAAAGGAAGAAAAAAAAAAAGAGAAGAAGACCAACGTGAGATGGTGGCTTTGGGTTTGGAGAAATGGGTGGAGAAGCGGCTGAACTAGAACTAGACATGCAGAAGAGACAGTCACGGTAAGAAAAATGATCTAGAGAGGGGGACAAACGGGAGGTGGAGAAAAAAGGTTTGTTAGATGTGCGTGCAAGAGGTCCTGTTTCTCTGTACCAAAGGTTAGGCTTGTCCATGTCTCTTGGACCGAATTCTACAAAATAGTCAAACCATCTGCAATCTGCAGACAATTGATTGCGTTTCGAAGCTTCCTGCCTACTCACATAAAACTGACGATGTTACTTAGCTTGGTAATGAAACGTCTGCAAGAATGCCAGCAAGCTTAGAAAGCACCAAAGACCCCACCGTTCAACCCGGGGAGGGGAGGGGAGGGGAGGAGGGAGGAGAGGGGAGATGAAGAAGGCAAGGGAAAAGGGGAGGGGAGGGAGAAGGGGAGGGAAAGAGAAAGAGCGAAAGGAGGGAAGGGGAGAGGGGGAGGAGGGAAAATGGGAGGGTTGGAGAGAGGAGGGGAGGAGAGGAGGCCAGGGAGAGGGGTGGGAAGGAGAGAGAGAGGAGAGGGGAGATGGAGAAGGCAAGGGAAAAGGGGAAGTGAGGAGAGGAAGAGAGGAGAGAAGGAGTGAAAGGAGGGAAGGGGAGAGGAGAGGGAAGGAGAGGAAGGGAGGAGAGGGGTGATGTAGAAGGGGAGAAAAGGGAAGGAGAGAGGAGAGGGGAAGGGAGGAGAGAGAGAGGGAAGGAGCGAAAGGAGGGAAGGGGAGAGGGAAAAGGGGAGGGGTGGAGAGAGGAGGTCAGGGAGAGGAGAGGAAGGGAATGGAGTGGGGAGGGAAGGAGAGAAACCCAAAATGTTTGCAACACCTGTTACTCCAATACAAAGAAGTGAGGCTAGCTAGTCCAAATGTCACACACAACACAGCAAACTCCCTTTGGGGGGAAAAAATGAAGCTGAAAGTGTGAAGTGAAGCTGAAAGACCCACATCCGTATTTCAGTACAAGAAGAACAAAGACAAGGAGGTGAATAATAATAATAATAATAATAATAATAATAATAATAATAATAATAATAATAATAATAATAATAATAATAATTATTATTATTATTATTATTATTATTATTATTATTATTATTATTATTATTATTATTATTATTATTATTTTATTTCTATACCGCCCTTCTCTCGAAGGACTCAGGGCGGTGTACAGCCAAAAAAAAAGATGACCACCTGTCATGGGGCAGAAGGAAAGGCTTGCCCCAGCATTGCTCAAAGTAGGGATGTAGATGCTTCACCAGCACCCCAACATTAAATTTGGCTTCCATAACTACCTTTAAGACAAGTCTTCTCTGCTGCCCTTTTGCCCTCGCTTTGCTAACCCAGGAAAAGACGGTGGCAGAATTGATTCCAAAGAAAATTCAGTTTCTGAACTTCCCATGCTGCATTACAGGAACAGAGGTAGTCCTCGACTTACGACAATTGAGCCCAACATTTCTGTTATTAAGCGAGACAGTTAGATGAGCTAATTTCCAATGGTGGCGCAGTGGTTAGAATGCAGTATTGTAGGCAAACTCTGCCCACTGCCAGGAGTTCGATCCTGACGGGCTAAAGATTGACTCAGCCTTCTGAGGTCGGTAAAATGAGGACCCAGATTGTTGGGGGACACAGACTGACTCTGTAAACCGCTTAGAGAGGGTTGTAAAGCAGTACAGAGCAGTATATAAGTCTAAGTGCTATTGCTAATTCTCTCTCTCTCCATCCAATTTCCCTCATCTATCTAGGATCTGTCCGTCTATCTGTCTATCTATCTGTCTGTCTGTCTGTCTGTCTATCTGTCTGCCTATCTATCTATCTATCTATCTATCTATCTATCTATCTATCTATCTATCTCTATCCATCCATCCACTCTCCCTCATCTATCTAGGATCCCTCCCTCCCTCCCATCTATCTATTCTCTCTCTCTCTCTCCATCCAATTTCTCTCATCTATCTAGGATCTGTCTCTGTCTGTCTGTCTGTCTGTCTGTCTGTCTATCTGTCTATCTATCTATCTATCTATCTATCCATCCATCCATCCATCCATCCATCCATCCACTCTCCCTCATCTATCTAGGATCCCTCCCTCCCTCCCATCTATCTATCTATTCTCTCTCTCCATCCAATTTCCCTCATCTATATAGGATCCGTCCGTCCGTCTGTCTGTCTGTCTACCTACCCTGTTTCCCTGAAAATAAGACATCCCCAGATAATAAGCCCAACTGGGCTTTTGAGCGCATGCGCTAAAATAAGCCTCCCCCTGAAAATAAGCCCTCCCTGAAAATATTTAAACGCAGAGTTGGAAATCAGTTAAGGTGGCAAGAGGAGCCCCATCTTGCTCCACGTGCCCCAAAATAATAAGACCTCCCCGAAAATAAGGCCAAGCACTTATTTTGGGGTTCAAAAAAAATATAAGACAGGGTCTATCTATCTATCTATCTATCATCTATCTATCCATCTATCCATCCATCCAGTCTCCCTCATCTATCTAGGATCCATCCATCCATCCATCCATCCATCCATCCATCCATCCATCCATCCATCTGCTATCCTAGGCCAAAATACTATTCTCTTGGTGCATGAAAACAGGAAATGATTTTCTAACGGTTAATGACAGAAATGCAACAGCCAGATGGAAAATCAAAAGCTCAACATGGATTCTTGCCAGCAAAACCAAAAGTCACCGTATCGGCGAGATGGGTGGCATATAAATTTAATAAATGATTAAGAAACAAAGACACAGCCAGCCAGGCAGCAACGAAACAGGTTAAACCAACACACACACACACACACACACACACAAAGTTACTTACAGGCAAGCCTTCCCCAGTAATGGCTGTAAAGAGAGAAAAGAAAAAAAAGAGAGAAAAGAAATAAAATAAAGGGAAAGAAATCAGTGAAGGCGCATGAAAGCTTAGCAATCAGAAAATGGCAGCCCAGAGATGGAAAGCAATGGGGTAGAAGTAGATAAATCAAGAGACATGAAGCAGCTGATTCAGGATCAGCCTTCGTGCATGGAGAAGAAGCACCAAAAAACCAGCAACTAGGAGTCTTTTCAAACAAGGGCTGCTAATTGAGATCGTTTCAGACTTTTTATGAGAACAGTATTTCTCAACTTCGGCCATTTTAAGAGGGGTGGACTTCAACTCCCAGAATCCCCCAGCCAGCAGCTGAGGGATTCTGGGAGTTGAAGTCCACCCCTCATAAAATGGCCAAGATTCAAAACGCGGCAGTTTAGTATGAAGCCATTGTTGTACTGCTCTCTATCTGGCAGAAACACAGAAAAATTGTCTCATTTAAAAATAAAAAAAATAAAAAAATAAAAATGGGTCGCGTCAGGGCAATCTTGTTCCTTTGGCCCTCTAAAATAGCCTTGGGACAGAGATTACGAGCCAACAGACAAAATATTTGCAGACTTTCTCCAGGCTGAGGCTCATGGAGCCTGCCGGCAGTCGAATGCAAAAATGTTCCTTTTTTTTATTTTTCATTGTCTAAAACCATTCGGTGGCCTGGATCTCAAAGGAGTCACACCCCCCCCAAATAAATACGACGAGCAATTGATCTGAGGAGGGGTCCTTGGTGCTCTCTTGAGCTTGGTGGTTTTCTTGCAGACGTTTTATCACCCAACTAGATAACCTCATCAGCGCTGGAAGGGAGTGACAGGAGCAAATCATACCACCTACTAACACTGATGAAGTTACCTCGTTGGGTAACGAAACGTTTGCAAGAAAACCACCAAGCTCAGAGAGCACCGAGGACGTCTCACATTTCAACCCTGAGCTACAAATATTTTCCTCAGTCGGTAACTGATCTGATGCCCCTGAAATCCTTGGCTCCTAATTAGGGCCTAACCCAAAGGTGCTTTTTCAGGAGACAACTGGATTTTCTTGGATTTTTTTTTTCTTTTGAAGACGTTTCGCTTCTCATCCAAGAAGCTTCTTCAGCTCTGACAGGATAGTGACCTTAAGACATGGTTATTTCGCCAGTCCGGATTGGACTGAAGGGGTTTTTAAAGGGAGTTTTAATGGTTTTTAACACTTAATATTGATTTTATCTGTTTTTATTGCTGTGAGCCGCCCTGAGTCCTTTCCGGAGAGAGGGCGGTATATAAGCTTAAATAAATAAACAGATAGATAGATAGATAGATAGATAGATAGATAGATAGATAGAGGGGAATGGAAGGATTAATATTATATTCATTTAGATTCCCCACTATCTTGTCAGAGCTGAAGAAGCTTCTTGGATGAGAAGCGAAACCTTTTCAAAGAAAAACCAGAAAGTCCACTTGCCTCCTGAAAAAAAGCACCTTTGGGACAACCATGACTTGGATGACTGAGAATCTCTACAAACAATCAGGGCCTATTAGAAACTTTTGAGAAGGGTTAGTGGAGATGATTAAAAAAAAGCAACGTGCAAATCAAACCTACGTTCTTCAATGCATGTTCAAAAAAAAAAACGTTTAAGGAAAAAAAATGCCTTTCTGGGATTGTAGGCAGTCCTCGACTTCCAACCATCTGTTTTAGTGACCGTTCGAAATTACAACGGTGCTGGGAAAAAGGGACTTACAACTGGTCCTTCCGCTTACAACTGCAAGTAGCAGCATCCCCATAGTCATGTGATTCAAATTTAAGTGCTTAATAATTAGCACGTCATTATGACAGATGCAGCATCCCGGGGTCATGCGATCGCTATTTTTATGACCTTCCCGGCTGACTTCTGACAAGCCGAGTCAATGGGGAGGGGGGGGGGGGAGAGCCAGATTTGCTTAACGACGGCCTGATTTGTTTAACGACTGCAGTGGCTCGCTCAACAACGGCAGGGATTCGCTCAACTGCGGCAAAATAGGGGTGCAAAAACAGCCACTGCCTTGCTAAGCAATGCAAATTCTGGTCGCCATCTTGGTTGTAATTCGAGGACTGTCTGTATTCGGCGTGACTGATCCCCGTGGCGACTCAAGGGCTTGCCCAGTCGAGATTAAGCCGCTCACACCCTCACACACGCCCGTGCAAGTTAGTTAGTTAGTTAGGTTAGCTAGCCGAAAACATTTTGAACCCTCCAATGCTACCATGAGAAGGTCAGCGAGGAAGTGTGTCCGTTCAAACAAAAATTAAGCAAGACCAAGCATGTCCTCCTAAGATGTCACACAAACGGGACGGTCAGGCATGCTGGAAATTACGACCCACCATCAGCCATCACCACAAAAACACAACACCAACAAAAGAAAAAAGAACCAACTTGTCCGGGAAGCTGTACGGGGCCTTCCGGAGAGAGGCAGGTATGGACTGGTAAGGCGGCTGAAGCAGCGGCATGTTCTTCAAACCTGTTCATGCGAGGTTTTTTGACGGGTTCTGGACTGGCCAGAGGGACCACGCTATTACGCCTCATGAGCGCATGTGGTCCCTTCTTTGCGTCCTAGATCGGAGCGAGAGAAAGATAACAAAAATAACAACAACAATAATAATAATAAAGGGAGATGAAAGCTATCAAGAAAAACAAAAAGAGAGCATTTAAAAACAAAACAAAATGGGATAATCGGTTCACCGTCGCACACACAAAAGCGAAAGCAAAAAGACAAAAAAATTTTCGTCAGAGGGTCAGACTAGATGACCTCTGAGGTGCTTTCCAAGCCGGACGTTCTACAGTTTCTGGGAAACGGGATTTGAGAAGCCCAAAGAAGAACCAGATTTTTTTTCCTAGTTTTTTGCAAGCAGATGAAGAGGATGGAAAGATTTGGGGGAATTGGGAGCTCAGCGATGAGGTCTGAGGTCATTGTTTGATCCAGAGAGGGGTGTCCTACCCCCCCAAAAAGGAGGTGGGGTCAAACTAAAGAGGTAGGCGGAGCCAGACTGAAATCAACGTTCCATTAAACTTGACTATCTTTTTACCTACAAAATGTGGGATGGAAGCCAACAGCTTTTTTACCCTAGTGAAACATTTAGCGCTTAGCTTCAACAGTGAGATAAGCTGTAATATATAAATTTAGAAATAAAATTTGAAAGATAAATAGCTGATGACATTGATCGTTGAGAATCGGCTGCTTTCACTGAGGAGGAAGGTACCTGGACAGCAAAGTGAAGGCACAGAAGATCAAATCTGACCACTGTCTTATCTTTATCAACACTTTTAAAGGCTTGTAAAATTATCCAGTTCCTTTTATGCAAAATTAAAGCTTGCCTTTTCAGCTCAAAATTCCTACATTGGTAAGCTGTTGAATAAACATCATTTTAAAGGGGGCACAGCCTGGCTTTAAGCCACAGAAAAAAAGGCCTCTGATTGAATCAATTCTTATTCCTTATTTACTGGCCACAGTGATAGACTAGACTAGACTGAGTTGGAAGGGACCTTGGAGGTCTTCTAGTCCAACCCCCTGCTTAGGCAGGAAATCCTACACCATTTCAGACAAATGGTTATCCAATCTCTTCTTTAAAACTTCCACTGTTGGAACATTTACAACTTCTAGAGGCAAGTTGTTCCACTGGTTAATTGTTCTAACTGTCAGGAAATTTGTCCTTAGTTCTAGGTTGCTTTTCTCCTTGATTAATTTCCACCCGTTGCTTCTTGTTCTACCCTCAGGTGCTTTGGAGAACAGCTTGACTCCCTCTTCATTGTGGCAGCCCCTCAAATATTGGAAAACTGCTATCATGTCACCCCTGGTCCTTCTTTTCATTAAACTAGACATACCCAGTTCCTGCAACCTTTATTTCTAGATTTTATCCTCCAGTCCCTTAATAATCTTTGTTGCTCTTCTCTGCACTCTTTCTAGAGTCGCCACATCTTTTTTACATCGTGGAGACAAAAACTGGATGCACTATTCCAAGTGTGGCCATACCAAGGCATGATGAGTAACAAGATTGTAAATAAGATTTGCCGCCCTGCAGCTGGAAAGGCCAATAACTGAACTGGGAATCCTTTGCAGAGTAAAATAAGGGGCATCCGATGCTGAACATTTTTTTGGGAATAGGTGCCTGTGCGATAAGCTCATGAGGTATTTTGGGGGTGGGGGGGGGAAAGAGAGAGAATGGCCCCTTAGCAAGCCAGCTGCACTCACCTCTGGCCTGTCCCGGTGAGTATTCACAGCTTCAACATTCAGATAGATGGACTCCACTCGGCAACCTTAGAGAAAGAGGAAAGGAGGATGTGGCAGGATGAGGAACATGTCAGCACTTCAGCTGCGCTGTTTTAATCCGATTATGAGATTAAAACAGACTCAAGTACTTGGGGGGTGGGGTGGGGTGTTAAATGTAATTTAAATTAAATCAGTTGGGCAATTAATTCTTCAAAGCAACACTGAACCTGCAGGGGTTCAAACAGCACCCAGGAAAAAGCATTTTTTTGTCCTTCAGGAATGCCAGAGAGAAGAGCAAAGATAGTCAAATTCAAGTCAAAAGTATGAGAACAGCAGCAGTTATTATTATTATTATTATTATTATTTTTTAATTAGGGGACAACCCTGGGAGTTTTATATGCACTGCTCTGTGATAACCCTGGTTATGTTGACTAAAAAATGGGTAAAGCAAATAGGAAGTGAGGCACAGGGCAATTTTCCTGAGCTAAACCATCTGTTCTGGATGCAAATCAGCTAAGGTAGCATTATGGGGTATTGATCGGGGCTGATACAATCAATGCTAAATTGACTTTTGCATTCTGTGGAACCTCTTGAGCTGAACTGCCTTCAATCTTATCTTAACTCCTAGATAAGAGTAAAAGACGGGGAAGGGAAGGCAGTAAACCCTCCATTCTCTTGCTAAACAGACACAGTTCTTGATTCTTCCCTTGTAGCTTGGGAGATTTCCCCAGTCAAGTTGCTCATAGAGATAGTCTTCGATTTACGACCATAATGAAGCCCGAGATTTCTTTTCGCTAGCTAAGCCAGACATCTGTTAAGTTCAATTTTGTTCCCTTTTATGACCTTTCTTGCCACAGTCATTAAATGAATCCCCGCAGTTGTTTTAAGTTAGTAGTGCGATCCAGGGGTGGGTTCTACCTTAAGAGGTTGCAGAAAAAAATGCTTTTAAAAGCCTCTGACGATCAGGCAGCCCAGCTGGGATTGTGTCAGAGGCTTTTAAAGGCATTTTTTTTCCTACAACCTCTTTGGCCGGGGATGCGGCAATGGTCGTTAAGTGTGAAAAGCGGTCATAAATTACTTTTTTCAGTGCTTTTGCAACTTCGGTCGCAAAACGAATGGTTGTAAGTTAAGGACTATCTGTAACCACACCAATCGCCTCATGTGCCTGATTTTAGCCAAGCTGAGCGTGTTGTGCGAACACAGCTGTTCTCTTACGAAACATATTTGCTCACCGTAAGCCACAGGACTCAGTTTCAGGACTGTATGGAGAGGACATTTCAGATAGGGCATTTCTTCTGAAAGGCAAAATAAAATAAAGGATTAAAACCGATCGACTGGATTCATGCTACACCTGGACACAAACGGTCCCCCCATCCTGCTTCTACAACTCCCTTTTAATCCAGCCTTTTCAAACTTCAACTCCCAGAATTCAGAACGGTGCCCAGGGAATTCTGGGAGTTGAAATTGTCCCGTTTGAACAGAAAAAAAAAAAACTGCTCGAAATCCCGAAGGAGCTGAAGAAGCTTCTTGGATGAGAAGCGAAACGTCTTCAAAAGAAAAAATAAGAAAGTCCAGCTTCAGCTGGTGCAGAATGCAGCCGCGCGGGTAGTGATGGGAGTGTCCCAATGCTCCCATGTCACACTCCTCCTGCGTGACCTGCATTGGCTACCGGTTGCCCTCCAGGTGAGGTTCAAGGTGTTGGTGATTACCTATAAAGCCCTACATGGCTTAGGCCCGGGATATTTGGCGGATCACCTGCGGCCAGCAACAGCTCCCCATCGCCCAGTGCGCGCACACAGAGAGGGCCTACTTGGGGTCCCGTCGGCCAAGCAATGTCGACTGACGGCCCCTAGGGAGCGAGCCTTCTCTGTGGGCGCACCTACCCTCTGGAATCAGCTCCCCTTGGAGCTCCGGGTGGCCCCCGACCTTCGCTTTTTCTGCCGTGACCTTAAAACATGGTTGTTTCGCCAGGCTGGCCTGGACTGAATGGGGTTTTAATGGGAATTTTAGTTTCTTTTATTGTTTGAATTTTAATCTGGACTTGCTGTCGCTTATTGCTGTGAGCCGCCCTGAGTCCCTGTGGAGAAGGGCGGCATATAAGTCTGATAATAAATAAAGTTGCCTCCTGAAAAAGCACCTTTGGGACAACCTAGGTGACTGAGAAACTCTACAGATTTTTAACTCTACAATTTGGGACGGATACTCTTTGAATAGTGTGGGAGTAGGAATTGCTATCCAGAGGAAAAAATTGCAGACTACAGGAATCAGGAGCACCACTCAGGTGACCCTGAGGACACAGAGAAACCTCCAAGTGGCCTCAACGACCCTCTTAAAAGGATGCAAATGACCAGCTGTCTGCAAGGAATATAAATCCTTTCTTTCCCCATTATCCTGTCAGAGCTGAAGAAGCTTCTTGGATGAGAAGCGAAACGTCTTCAAAAGAAGAAAAAACAAGAAAGTCCAGTTGCCTCCTGAAAAAAAGCACCTTTGGGAAAATCCCAAAGGTGTTTATTTTTTCCAAAAGACAATTGGACTTTCTTGAAGTCCTTTGAAACGTTTCACTTCTCGTGCAACAAGCTTCTTTGGTTCCAGATCCTGCTTGAAAGTTTCTCCCCTGCTTGGTGGGTGGATGGTGGGGGGAGTCAGTTAACACCCCCCTTGCAAGGATCACAGCGCCCATCCTAAATTCATTTCTTCCATTCCTGCATCAGGGAAGTTGCAGAGGCCCACCTGCGCTTTTGTCGAGGAAGTAAGCCAAGAGGCAACGCATGACGGCCTGGTGACAAATCACAAGGACGTTTTCCTGTCTTTCCAGCTCCATGATGACCGGTTCCAATCTCTGCACCAGATCTTGATAGGACTGAGGAGTTTGGGGGAGAAAAAAAAAGGACCAAGAGAAGGTGATGAGAAACAGATTTGTCTTTCTGCAGAAATAAATGAGCCGCAGAGCCCGGATCTCCAACCTTGGCCACTTTTAAGACTTGTGGACTTCAACTCCCAGAATTCCTCCGCCAGCATCAACTCCCAGAATTCTAGAGAAACGTCCATCAAATGAATTGGTTGGCTGAGGAATTCTGGGGATTGGAGTCCACGAGTCTTAAAGTTGTCAAGGAAGGCTGGAGATCCCCGATTAGAGGAAGCAAAAACTATGCAGTGCCAGAAATGGGCAATCTTTTGGATCCTGTAAGAGGAATTTCCTGGCCTCCTTTAGTACAGGGAGTCCTCGACTGTTTTTCACACTTATGACCATTGCAGCATCCCCACGGTCACATGATCAAAATTCAGATGCTTGGCAACTGACTCGTATTTATGACGGTTGCGGTGCCCTGGCATCACATGATCCCTTTTTGAGGCCTTCTGACGGCCAAAATCAATGGGGAAGCCAGATTCGCTTAAAAATCACGTTACTAAGTTAAAACCTGTGGTGATTCACTTAACAACAAGAAAGGTGGAGAAATGGGGCAAAACTCATTTAACAAATGTCTCAGTCACAGAAATTTTGGCTCCAATCGTGGTCGCGAATTGAGGACTACCAATATGAGGACCAGTTCTAAGTCATATTTTTTTTAGCGCAGGTGTTAACTTCAAATAGTCGCTAAACAAACGGTTGCAAGTCGAGGATTACCTGTACACAATTGTTTTAATAATTCCAACATTGGCCCAAGAGCCACACGGGGTGGGAGGAAATGTTAAGGCTCCCGATTTCAGGTTTCAGGAGATCAGCACTAGCATATTGCTTGGGCATCCATCCCACCCAACGGTTAAAAACACACTTGGTGTGACAAAACACAAACCTCTCCTGATGGATAGCGGTAATAATATTTGTCTTGGTCACGTAGAACAAATTCTTCCGGATACTTTTCTTTGATTTCGTCATAAGTCATATCTTCACACACACCCTACAAAAAAAAAGAAAAGAAAAAAGAAATGATGAATGATGATGGAGAAGGAGAAGGAGAAGAGGAGGAGGAGGAAGAACAAGAGGAAGAAGAAAAGGAAGGGGAGGGGGAGAGGGAAAGGGAGAAGGAGTGGAAGAGGAGGAGGATGAAGAGGAGGAGGAGGAGGAGGAGGAGGAAGAAGAAGAAGAAGAAATAATCCACTTTACAGCGCTTTCCCAAAATTCTGCCAATCTTTACACCAGACTGTGCTCAGCAGCCATAACTCAAAACAAATTTCAACATCTGCTGTATTTTCATATCTATTTGGGGAATTTTGCAGAGGTCTTCAAACTTGGCAGCTTTAAGACTTGTGGACTTCGACTCCCAGAATTCTCCAGACAGCATAGCTGGAGAATTCTGGGAGTTGAAATCTACAAGTCTTAAAGCTGCCAAGTTTGGGGACCCCTGTCCTAGAGTGTCTCTGCCAGTCTGGACAACTTCCAGCTCTGTGGCCTTCAACTCCTAGAATTCTACATAATCACCTTGGTTATTCAGATCAATTGGCTGGCTGAGGAATTCTGGGAGTTGAAGTCCCCAAGTCTTAAAAGTTGCCAGATTTGGCCACCCTTGCTATGTGGAAATAAGTTCCAAACTCTCTTGCATTCTCTTTTTCCTTCCAACTTTTGCAAGAACTTCTTGTCCCCTTCTCTCCAAACAGGCCGGTCTCGGGCCCTTGGCACCTGTCCACCTTTGTTCTTATCTCATGTTTACAGACTGAGTGGAAACTTAATTCTCACACTCAGAACGGACGGGAAAATGAAGGGGGCCTTTCTTTCTCCACTAACCTAAGAGTGGTCAGCCAAATTCTTCTCAATCCTTCCTTGGAGAGCCAGGAGGGTCTCTTTTTGGAGAGAGAGTGAGATGGGGGGGGTGAAGGAAGAGAATGGACAGCTTTTCCCACCAATAGGTAAAGGTAAAGGTTCCCTTCGCACATATGTGCTAGCTGTTCCCAACTCTAGGGGGCGGTGCTCATTTCCGCTTCAAAGCCGAAGAGCCAGCGCTGTCCGAAGACGTCTCCGTAGTCATGTGGCCAGCATGACTCAACGGAAAAGGCACACAGAATGCTGTTACCTTTCCACCAAAGGTGGTCCCTATTTTTCTACTTGCATTTTTGACGTGCTTTCGAACTGCTAGGTTGGCAGAAGCTGGGACAAGTAACGGGAGCTCACCCTGTTATGTGGCACTAGGGACTCGAACCGCTGAACTGCCGACCTTTTGATCATCTTAGCCACTGAGCCACCATGTCCCATTCCCACACAATACCCTTGGGTTTATTCTGCAATGCTCCCCAAAAAAGTGGTTCTTACAGCATCAATTTCATTCAAAGCCTTCCACTGCTCATAGGGCAAGTCAAGAGCTTCTGCCGTCTGGATTGTCCTCTTTAGATGGCTGGTCCAGACTCTGAGATCATTCAGATTTTGCTCCTTGACAAAATTGTTCAGCTCGCTGGCAAACTAGAAAAGAAAGGAAATATACAGAAAATGATGACTCAGCTCCTGTGGGTTTGGGCTAACTGTTTGTCAGGGCCAAAGTATTTGGTCTAGACTCTAGCCCAAAGCTGTGGGCCAGACAGGAAAATTGAAAAAAAAATAATCCTGAAAATTACTTCCATTAAACTACAAAGACGTGTCAAAGAAAGTCAACAGAAACTGAACTATTCAAAGGAGATCTTCCCTCAAAGGGTTGGGGAAGATGGAACTCATTCAAGAATGTCTTCTAGACAACCACAAAGTTCTCCAGAAGCTTCAAGGTTCGCCACGGTTCCTGAAGAGTTCCTCTGTCTTCCAAAATGGTTTTATGGAGGAACAAACTAAAGAGAAGTTCGTCTTTTCCATAAAGCAAGCTCTCTCAAGAAATACTTTTGGAAATTGGTTAACCTTGGTGGTCACCACAAGCATTGTAAGATGTTTTCAGTGGACCTTCGCTGGCTTTCTGTGAAGGTCACCCCTTCTTCTTTGTGAAGGCAATTCTGGCTTACACTCCTACCACCCCACTCCCAGGTCCATTTACTCAGAAGTAAATGACACCCATACCTTCTTGCCTCTGCTGGAGAGCCCCGAGTCGCCCCCGATCTTCCCTTTGAGGTTGAATTCGCTCTCGCCGTGCCGACACAAGTAGATAGTCCGGGGTTGCACGTGGATGTTCATCAGGTAGTAGACAATCCGACTTTGGATGTGATCCTGGACTCTGTTCACCAGGTACCTTCGACCAACGTCGATCACTTTGATGAGCGACAACTCTCTAGGGGACGAAAACACAAAGGATGACCATGGTAGCGTGAAATAGCCCTCAAAGCCACAGTGAGATCAACTCTCTCAGAGCACTGATGATGTTACCTAGTGGGGTCATGAAATGTCTTCAAGCAAACAACCCAGGTCAGAGAGCACCAAGGACCCTAAAGTCCTCCTCCACCACCGCAAACCACACTCCGTGAGACTTCAAGGACTGATTGTATGTCCCTTCATTCCACGCCGTTGTAACTTTGAACAATCACTAAATGAACGGCTGTTAGCTGAGGACTACTTGTATTTTCAGCAAAGAAGCAGCTAGTTTGAGTAGCTTGAATGCAAATCTGGACTCAGCTGAACCAGGAGTAGTAATCCCGGTGTTTCCTGACCTGTCGTATCCATCCGGATCAAGAGGCTGGTAACTGGATTGATAGCAGCTGATTCTCTTCATGAAATCTTCCATGGCGTCCGTTGAGTTGCAGTCTTTATAATCTGGGCTGGACAGCTTGACTTCCTAAAAAATAGGAAAGGTTAAAAATAGCAACAAGCCCATCGTTATATCAAGTCTGTTTTAGCGATGTTAAAAAAAGCAGCGTTTGTCAACCTGGCCAACTCTTAAGATATGTGGACTTCAACTCCCAGAATTCCCCAGCCAGCCGGCTAGGGAATTCTGGGAGTTGAAGTCCACACATCTTAAGAGTTGGCCAGGTTGACAAACACCGTTAACAAAATAAAGTCCACAGTGTTCAATCTGTCTTGTGGCTAAGTCCTCGACTTAGGACCGCAATGGAGCCCCAAATTTCCATTGCTAAGTGAGACAGTTTTGCCCCGTTTTACCACCAGTGGTTAAGTTGATCGTTGAAGTTGCTAAGTTAGTAACCCAGGTTGTTAAGCGAATCTGGCTTCCCCATCGACTTTGCTTGTCAGAAGGACGCAAAAAAAGTGATCCCGTGACCCCAGGACACTGCGATCGTCATAAATATGAGTCAGTCACCAAGTGTCTGAATTTTGATCCCATGACCATGGAGAGGTTGCCGTGGTGCGAAAAACAGTCGTAAGACACTAGGTTTTTTTTTTTTTTCAGGGTCATTGTAACTTTGAACAATCACCAAACAAACTGATCAGTTGGTGAGAGATGTTCTCACTCAACTCTGATCCCTTCCAGTGGTGGGATTCAAATAATTTAACAACCGGTTCTCTGCCCTAATGGTTAGGTGGGTGTGGCCATGGTGGGAGCAAAAATGGGCCGCTGGGGGGGGGGCACACCATTTTGGCCCTAGTAGGCCTCCCTGTAGCCTCCTGGGAGTCAAAATGGGGCACCTGGGGACTCCTGGAAGGGATGGGGTGGGGCCAGCCAGCAATTTAACTACTGGCTCGCCCGAACCGGCTGAATCCCACTACTGATCCCTTCCCAGAAATATTATTCTTCTCCAGCCCAATCTGAAGGATTTTCTGGGGATCCAGACAGGACTTGAGGGACAGGAAACTCTCTTCATATTTACCATGATGTTGCTCGCCACCACAGTCGGGTCGTTGCAGACGGACTCAATGAAGAACACCTGAGGGAAGGAGAAGACATTAGAATTAAGGCATCATGGCCGTATGACTTTTCTATGCGCAGAAGTGGAAGGACAGTTCGATTCCTAACATGGACGGAATGGTTGCAGAAGTTGATGGAGTTGGCTGAAATGGCGAAACTGACCACTTTGATTGAAGAAAAGAATATTATACAGTCGTGGCCAAAATTGTGGAAATGGCTCAGGAATTCTGGGAGTTGACGTCTGTAGATCAAAAAGGGGGCATACTGTAGTGGCCAAAATTGTGGAAACCTTTTGGGAAAAGTGTATTTTTGAGGTTTGATGGCTAATCACACCACTTTTTTGGGGAGTTTCAAGATAATCCTATTCCACTGCTGGAATGGCCTGGGAATAGCCCAGACCTTCACCCAATTGAAAATCGATGGAGCCGACTAAAGAAACTTGTTAGTCAGAAGCGACCCAGCAATAAATAAAATCCAGTTAATAGAAGCCATCATTCAATCTTGGTTTCACATTAGAACATCTGCAGAACTCAAAGACTTGGTTCACTCTATGGGAAGACGTTGTAAGGCCGTCATTCATGCTAAAGGTTACCCAACTAACGGACATGGTGATAATTTTTGTATACCTCGTTTTTTCTACGTATTTCACTTTTCTTCTTTATACTGCAACTGCTATTCTAATAGCAAATCCTTCCTAAAAATTATTGCATTACATTCTTGATTAAATTATCTTTCCATTGATATATCATTTTATGGTACTACTACTACCAAAAAAAGTGGTATTATTAGCTAGTTTTAGAAAATACACTTTTCCTAAAAGGTTTCCACAATTTTGGCCACTACTGTAAGTATTTTTGCTTCTAAACTTTGTGGATGAAGTGGAAAAGAATGGAACTTTGATCTTGGGTTTTACCGAGTAGATTGATAGATCTTTATAGAAACGGCTTGCTCATATTATTATGAAAAAGCAAAAAGTTGTGATTTGATGTGAATGCCTTATTTTACTGGAACAGAGAGAGTTGGAAGTCAATCTTTCTTTTTCTTTTTTCTTTATCCTTCCTCACTTCTTTTCCCCCTCTTCCTCCCCACCGTTTTCCTATTTATTTTGTATTTTGCATCTTATCTTATCACCCAGTAAAAATGTATTTTACTAATGACTGTATGACTTTGCTGGATACAAGGTTGAAGGATCCCGCCAACATTTTTCTATGCAATTAAACACTACAGCTCCTGCAGAAAAGTCTTCCTCAAATCTTCAAGCAGAAGACAAGAAGGACTCCGTGACAGCCTCTTCTGCATATTAACTATTATGGCCACCATAAGAGAAGATTGTCCCACCTTCTCCAATCTCCCACTCTCCTAAGAATTCATCCGAGTTCTCCAACTTCTACAGATTTTTCTCGACTTACGAGTCCAAAATTTCCGTTGCTAAACAGGACAGCGGTTGAGTTTTGCCCCATTTTACGACCTTTTTTACCGCAGTTGTTAAGTGAATCGCTGCAGAACGCTAAATTAGTTAACACGGCTGTTCAGTGAATCTGGGTTCCCCACTGACTTTGCTCGTCAGATGGTCACAAGAGGATCACGTGATCCCGGGATACTGCAACCGTCATAAATACGAGCCAGTTGCCGAGCGTCTGAATTTTGGGGGGTGATGCTACAACAGTCGTGTGAAAAACGGTCGTAAGTCACTACCAGCTACTGGGCTGCTGTTATAACTTTGAATGGACAGTAAACATCATCTCCTTTTTATGACCTCATAATCCCTTGCGGGGTGGAGTCTGGGCAACTGAATGGAGCGAGCTGAGTGTTTACTGGCCAGATGCCCTTCCTGTCGCCAATGTGGAATTTTATTCAGCAGATAAATTCTCATTGTGCCCAGAGAGAGAGAGAGAAATATCTGCCTCTGCCTAGGATCGAACTCACAGCCTCCTGATTGTGAGGCGAGAGCTCCACCTCTAGCCACCGCACCACACTAAGCGAATGGTTGTAAATCGAGAACTACCCGTTTGTCCCGAGAAGCAGACCTACAGCCACACCAATGTTCTCCAAAGGGTTCCTATCAAATGTGCTGGGCGGAAAGGCCCATAATCCTTATGTCAGGTTTCGATGTCGTCTCAAATAAAATAAATTGCATTTCCAAACAAATAGTCTTTGATGAAATCTTTCATTTATTAAGCACGACCATCTGTCCCCGATCATATCGTAGCCAACACTGACTTCCTGACCCCAAACCTTCCCCAATTCTCTGCGTCTCATTGGCCATCTTCCAAATCACTCTCCCCATATCTACTACTTCAGCTCCCAGGAATGCCCCCCTCCCATCTCATCTCCTAGGGGATATTATCTTCAGGGAAAGTAAGTAGGTGAAAAGTCAAGCGTCCTCTTGCCAGCTGCCCCCTCTTCTCCTTCTTACGTCAGCACAAGAGTAAATGCAGGTCGAAGTGCTGACACCTTACCCTGCTGGGAATTATGGCAGTTGAAAGCCAGCCCTACCTGTAGGGAATTGGGTTGGGGAAAGATTTGAGTCTGGGCAAGGTGCCGGCTAAGTCCAGAGGGAGGGAACCTGTACAAACAGCAGTAGGCCAAGTCTTAAAATCCCCTCACGTTTTTGGTTCAAGAATGTCACTCACTTTGTATCCGTTTTCTTTGGCAAAATGCAAGACTATGGATCTTCGCTCGCGGGTTGTGTTGGTGGCGTCAAAAACCTGGGAAGGGAAGAAAGATAAAAAAAAAGACATCAGACGGCTCATTTTTGTCAGTTGGTTTTCAAGAAAGAGATAAACTTTTCCCAACCATCTTTAAATTAAGATGAGCACAATTGTTCTGCTTTCCATAATTGAAAGCAATTCCTCCAGCGTGGACATGGGATGGATGCGTGGAATAATTAAGAGTTTTGGTTTTTTTTAAGCTGGGACACATCCTTAAGGTCCCCAGGGCAATGTTTATCTCTTCTCCTCTTCAGAAAAGCCAGACTTCCATCCCACATATTTTTAGCTATCAAGATGCTAAGAATTATAAATTTGAGAGGTCCTTGGTGCTCTCTGAGATTGGTTGTTTTCTTGCAGAATTTCATTACCAAAACTAAATAACGGGAACTGATGATGTTATGAAACGTCTACAAGAATACAACCAAATTAGTGGTGAAATTCAAATTCTGTGGGCGTGGCAGGGGAAGGATACTGCAAAATCTCCATTCCCACCCCACTCCAGGGGAAGGATATTGCAAAATCTCCATTCCAACTCCACTCCAGGGGAAGGATACTACAAAATCTTCATTCCCTCCCCACTCCTGGGGGAAGGATACTGCAAAATCTTCATTCCCTCCCCACTCCTGGGGGAAGGATACTGCAAAATCTCCATTCCCTCCCTACTCCTGGGGGAAGGATGCTGCAAAATCTCCATTCCCACCCCACTCCAGGGGAAGGATATTGCAAAATCTCCATTCCCACTCCACTCCAGGGGAAGGATACAATCTGGGGCCAGTCGAGAGTTGGTATTTGCCGGTTCTCCGAACTACTCAAAATTTCCGCTACCGGTTCTCCAGAACCTGTCAGAACCTGCTGGATTTCACCCCTGAACGAAACTCAGGGAGCACCAAGGAACCCCTCATGTCAATCCTGAGTCACAAATATTCTCCTTTATTGGAATCATTAAGCTTGGACTCAGAGATCTTTAAGGATTCCTGCAAATTTAAAAACCACAGGGTAGATCTGGAGGAGGTTCGTTAAGACAATTTAAATTAGACCAGGCTGGGCTCTCCCGAATAAGGACACCTTTCACAAGATGTCTTCTCCGAGGTGCTTCAAGGAACGTCACTTACTGCAATCTGTCCACCTTCCTCAGACAGGTAGAGTTTGACGTCTCTCAAGGCACTTAAGGCACACTGTCTGTAAGGAAAGCACAAAAACGCCGATTAAAGCCTGTTTAGATCACACAAAGAGTTTAGAAGCAACTCTCCAGCTGTCCGTTGTAACTTCCAAATGGCCACTAAACGAACGGTTGTAAGTTCAGGACTATCTGTAGAGGTATGTGTAAGTATAGCTTCATCCATAGCCCTGAGGACTAGCGCCTTAATTGATACATAGGTAGGAGCTCGCACACATAAAGCAATTTTAGCCTCGATTTTGGAAAAGCGATGAGTCCGTTGGCAATTAAAAAAAAAATTCCTTTATCACTGCAGCTGAGGTTGCTGGTAGATTGACTCCTGCAAAGAAATTGCTTTCTCTTTGCCCGGCGAAGGCAAAGATTTTAGGCCATGGGGTTGCATGGAATCTGTTGTGGGCTTGTATGCCACAAAACCTGCGTTTGGGTGCCAATCCAGCTCCTTAGGAGAAGGAGGCGATTGTGTCTTGTTCAAACAGCCGGCTGGAACAGTCAACAAAGGACAATGTCCCCATTTACGAATTTAAGAATACGTCTGCGGATTTTTCAAAAGGACGGCCTCTCTCAAGTGCCGAAAGCAGGAAGATTAAAGATCTTTTTAAGATCTTTAAAAGGCCTTTTCACATGCTTGGAAACGTTCTACCCACGATACAGGTAGTCCTCGCTTAGTGTTGAAGTTCAAAGTTACGACCATCCTGGGAAAAGGGACTTATCTCATCTGGGTCCAAAGTTCCACCGGTTGGGCCACCTGCCCCCCCCTTTCGCAGTCACGTGATCGCATTTTGGGCATTTGGCAATAAAGCCACATTTGCAGCATCCCGTGGTGATATGATCGTGTTTTACAACAGTTTTGCCCGAAACTGGGACTTCTGGTTTTCATCAGAACCGTGCCATAGCACGCAATGGGTTTGCTTAAGGACCGTCATGTTTGCTTTATGACTGCCATGTTCACTTTACGACCGCAGCAAAAAAAAGGTAATAAAAATTATGATGGGCAGGCTCCATTATGGCTGTAACTGAAAGACTACCTGTAGTTCCCCCCCACCAACTTCATAATCCTATTATTTCCTGGTGGCCTCCCATTCAAATCTAGTCTGTTAAGCTTTCAAATGCACCTCTGCTTAAGGTAAGGTAAGGTAAGGAAAGAAAAGAAGGAAAAGAAGGAAAAGAAAGAAAGAGGGAAATGGAAGAAAGGAAAAAAGAAAGGGAGAGGAAGGGAGGGAGAGAAGAAAGGACAGGAAGGAAGGAAAGGAAGGAAAAGAAAGAGAAGGGAGAGAGAAGAATGGAAAGGAAAGGAAAGGAAAGGAAGGAAAGAAAGAAAGGGGGAAAGAAAGAGAAAGAAAAGAAAAGAGAGGGAAAAAGGGAAATGGAAGGAAGGAAAAAAGAGAGGGGGAGGGAGGGAGGTAGAGAAGAAAGGGCAGGAAGGAAAGGAAGGAAGGAAAGGAAGGAAAAGAGAAGAAAGAAAAGGAAAGGAGGGAGGGAAAGGAAGGAAGGAAAGAAAGAGAGAAAGAAAAGAAAAGAGAGGAAAAAGGGGAAATGGAAGGAAGGAAAAAAGAGAGGGAGAGGGAGGGAGGGAGAGAAGAAAGGACAGGAAGGACAGGAATGAAGGAAAGGAAGGAAAAGAAAGAGAAGGGAGAGAGAAGAATGGAAAGGAAAGGAAGGAAAGAAAGAAAAAGAAAAAGAAAAGAGAGGGAAAAGGGAAATGGAAGGAAGGAAAAAAGAGAGGGAGAGGGAGGGAGGGAGAGAAGAAAGGACAGGAAGGACAGGAAGGAAGGAAAGGAAGGAAAAGAAAGAGAAGGGAGAGAGAAGAAAGAAAAGAAAGGAAAGAAAGGGAGGAGGGAGGGAGGGAAGGAAGGGAGGGAAAGGAAGGAAGAAAGAAAGAAAAAGAAAGGAAGGAAGAAAGAAAGAAAGACCAACTCAAGGAAATCTGAGACTTACTTGCGGACTTTCATGGCCTCCTCGTTGTCAGGACGGAAGAAGTTGTAAGAGCTGTAATGTTTCACAGCCTCCCGGCGATACTCGCCCACATTAAACACTGCCAAAGCAGATGAAGATGTCAATCAAGCTTCTTATAAAACTTTTTGTGCCCTCTTCAGAATTCCTGGGGGTGGTTCTCCATCCAGGTTTGATCCTGCCTGGCCTGATCCAGAGACCACCTAGGCCTGCTAGATGCTGCAGCCAAGCTGGGATCATGGTTTATACACCCACAGGATCCACTCTTGGACATTAAGAGCACCCCACTTCAATAACTGTCGCTACACATATTCCGTACATAGGCAGGTAGTCCTCGACTTACAACTGTTGGTTTAGGGCAGAGGTCTTCAAACTTGGCAGCTTTAAGACTTGTGGACTTCAACTCCCAGAATTCTCCAGCCAGCTGGCTGGAGAATTCTGGGAGTTGAAGTCCACAAGTCTTAAAGCTGCCAAGTTTGAAGAACTCTGATTTAGGGACTGTTCAAAATTGCAATGGAACTGAAAAAAGTCCCTTATGACCGTTTTTCACACACTTATGACCACTGCAGCGTCCCCATAATCACATGATCAAAATTCGGACGCTTAGGAACCGACTCACACTTATGACGATTGGAGTGTCCCGTGGTCACGTGATCCCCTTTTTGCGACCTTCCAACAAGCTAAGTCACTGGGGAAGCCAGATTCACTTAACAACCGTGTGACTTAGCTAATAATAGCAGCCATTCACTTAACAACTGTGGCGAGAAAGGTCGTAAAATGGGGCAAAACTCCCCGATTGTCTCACCTAAGAATCGAAATGTTGAGCTCAACGCTGGTCATAACTCGAGGACTACCTGTATCCCCTCAGGTTGAAGGCCTCAAACCTGACGCTCGCAAGCATTTTGATTTTGCACCACCCATTTAAAAAAAAAACGATTTGCCTCAGAGCTCACCTTTCGTCGGCACGCCAATCCAGTTGAGGTAGCGGGTTAGTTTTTTGGAAATGTAGGTTTTCCCGCGAGCCGGCAGTCCAACCATCACGATTACGGTGGGGGAATTGGTGAGCTGCGGACCACATACTGTAGGAAGAAAGGCAGAAAGAAAGAAAAAAAGATAAGTTAAAAAACTTTTTTAGGGAGAGATGGGTTTGATATTCCACATTAATGTCGAATATATACATAAGGAGTGGTGCGGTGGCCTAGAAGTGGCACTCTCGCCTCACAATCAGGAGGCTGTGAGTTCGATCCTAGGTAGAGGCAGGTATTTCTCTGGGCACAACGCGGATATATCTGCTGAACAAAACTCCGCATTGGCGACAGGAAAGGCATCCGGCCATTACACACTCTGCTAGCTCCATTCAGTTGCGCAGACTCCACCCCGCAAGGGATTATGGGGGTCGTTAAAAGATGATGATGATGAATGTCATCGTTAAATGATGATGATAATGATGAATGTCTAATATATACATACCCAAATATACATTAAATAGCAAAAAAAAAAAAAAAAAAGAGGCAACCCAGGAAGTTTGGTGAGCCGAAATCTAAAAGGCTCACTTGCAAATGGACAAGGCTACTACTAAAAATCCAAACTCTTCATCTTGGTGAACAGCTGTAAACAGGGTGGATTTGATTTAAATCGAGTTGATTTAAATCACAATTTAAATCATGATTTAAATCACTAGTAAAAAGGCTTGATTTAAATCAACTCGATTTAAATCATAATTTTTAAAGAGCAACTGTCATCTCTGCTACTCCTTTGACCCACTGTTGACTCACCGACAGTCCCAGTGTTGCAGAATATACAGCCTCATGCTACATAACTAAGCTCCATTTCATGCTGAATAAGCTAAATTATTTATGTATTTTAAATAGAAAACTATGTTACGATAGATTTTTACCCCAAAAGTTTTTTATTAAAATAAATTCGATTTAAATAAAAAAAATCCGATTTAAATAAAAAAAATCTGATTTTTTTTAATTTTTTTTTAAAAAATGATTGATTTTTATCCACCCTGGCTGTAAATAATACCACAGGTTCACAGCCTCAGTCTTCCTTATCCACAGAATGGGGCTAATGCCACAAATAACACAGAACAGGTTGATAAACAGCAAGCACCTGTTAGATCTGGCAAAAAGAATTGCCTTGTGGAGAAGACGGGCAACCGACAAATTTTTTAAAAAATAAATAAAAGGCACATTGTGAGTACCATCAAGGACCTACATTTAACCGCACGAATCACGGGATTCCCCAATTTTAACCTTCTCCCCTCTCCTAATCAAATTCGCTCCACTTAGTCAAAATCAAAATGCAAAATGCTGTTTTGCGGCCCGGAGAATCTTGATCCGAGAGCCTTGGTCAAGGAAGCTGTTAAACCACATCCTTTCCTCCTCCCTCTTTAAAATACAACAAACCACAATGCACCTCGGCGATTAAACATACACCAGAAATAAAAACTGCCTGGATATCTTATCATTTTTCTCCACAAGGTTAAGTTTTTAGGCTTCAGCATCGCAAAGCTGAGGCAACTGTCCTAAAATAAACTTTCCAGGCATGATGCATTGGACTACAACTCCCATCAAGCTCAGCCAGGATGGCTGTTGTAATATGCCAGCAATCAGTGTGGCTTAGACCAAGGGTCTCCAAACTTGGCAACTTTAAGATTTGTGGACTTCAATTCCCAGAATTCCCTAGCCAGCAAAGCTAGTCCACAAGTCTTAAAGTTGCCTGGCTGGGGAATTCTGGGAGTTGAAGTCCACAAGTCTTAAAGTTGCCAAGTTTGAATACCCCTGGCCGAGACTCGTCTTAAAATATTCTTGGGATCTCTAAAGCACCACACAACATACCCACATGGCATTTAAAGGCCCACCCTATCATTCTCTAGACCACTGGACTTAAAAACTGATCTTTTTGGAAAAGTTAAGATTTTTTAAAAAATCTTTTAGGTTAAGGAAAAAAAAAAGAGTAACTTGCAATTAAATCTTACCCTGACTACCTTAAGTCTATACTTGCTGTCTTATAAATCTAGATGAATGGCTTTGCTAAACCCAGAACTGCCTTCAAATCAAATGTGGGCCTGTGATTTACATTCTCACTCCATCCAAAAGCTTCTGTGTCCAGTTCAGCCATCCATTCTGAAAAATATGGTATTTTGGCTCCTGTTTCTTGAATGACAAATAAATGTGTCAAGACTGCTAAATATGTTCATTGCTGTCATATTTTTGATACAGCAATGGCAAAGTGAAGCTGAATCACACAAGGAACGTTGGGACTGCACAATTTGCTTTCATGCATCACGCTAAGCCATAATGTGCTTTATAAACCACGATTCATGGCTTGCAGTAAATTCTGTCGCAGACCTAACAAACCTGGCCTGTAGAGAAGGCGGGCAAGAAACAGAGTGAAAAGGAGTGACGTGAATGAGTATTCCTCGCATGGCTGCATCTAAAGCTTTAAAAGATCAGGAATGGCATTTACTATTCTTGAGTCAATGCTATAAATATTGTTGGATTAGTATAATAAATAACACGAAAAGCGCATGGAATGGAACCCCTTTTTCCACATGGTAATCGAAGGCTACACTACTAAGGTTCGGTGAATGATTTATCAGTGGCAAAACAATAGTGAATAAACAGTGGTTATTGATATCAAGATTTTCTCCTTGGCACTTTAAATAATTTCAAGACAAGAGTTATATGCACATTTAGTGCTGGTCACCAAAATAAGAACACTTTCTTCCATTTTAGCAAGAAACCTGCTGCAACCAGTAGGAGATTTGCTTGGAATTTGAATAAAACCTGAATATGTACAGGCTTTAAACCCTCTGGACTTTTGCTCTTCCAAAATGCAGCTATTTTACAAATCAGTAGTCGCGCTTAAACAAACAAGCAGCTTTATTTGGGAGCAAATCCTTTTATAACAAAGTTAGGAAGGAAAAAAAACCTGAAAGCATCCAAAACCGCCGGTTTCACAGAAAGCATCTTGGATCTTTGCATCAAATAGTAATTTTTTTAAAAAAAAAAAACCCAACAATCCTGTGCGAAATGTATTTTGTCCCCTTTACAGTAGATTATGAAGTTCAGAGGTAGACAGACCGCTTTCGTGACTAACGGAGCGGATTAAAACACCCTTAAAGTTTACACCCTACAAACGAGACAAGAGAAAATATCAATATTTGAGAGATCGTAAGGGTATGTATGTATGTATGTATGTATGTATGTAGGTAGGTAGGTAGGTAGGTAGGTAGGTAGGTGTTTGGTTATTCGGGTTTTCTCCCACGTAAAATTGGAAGTGTCTTGGTGATGTTTCGACGAAGTCTCATTGGTCATTTGTCATCTTCAGGCTGGTGTGACGAATGAGACTTCGTCGAAACATCGCCAAGACACTTCCAATTTTACGCGGGAGAAAACCCGAATAACCAAAGATATATATATATATAAGCCTGATGATGGCAGATGGGATTCTGCCGAAATGTCGCTTCTACCCTTTTAGGGATATATCCACAATTACACGGGAAGAAACCCGAAATATTAACTATACACACATACATACCCGTGAAAACTTACATAAACAAATATATATATATATATATATATATAGTTCTTTTTCGTAGGTCTATATGTGCATTACTGTTCTAGCCAGGGTTTTTCCTACATAAATCAAGATGTTTGTATTGCCATAGTTAAGTGACATCCCATATCACTATTTTCTAGGCTTTATCAGACATTTAAGTAGCATTACCTCAAGTCTTACAGCAGACAACATAATGCTACTTAAATGTCTGATAAAGCCTAGAAAATAGTGATTTGGGATGTCGCTTAACTATGGCAATACAAACATCTTGATTTACGTAGGAAAAACCCTGGCTAGAACAGTAATGCATATATCTATATCTATATCTATATCTATATCTATATCTATATATGAAGACATTATTGCAATTGCTCAACTCAGACTCAGGAAGATAAAGGGAAGTGTCTATGCATTAGAAACCGTGCAAAGCTTTCGCCCAACCCTGCGTGCAGAGACTCACGCTGCCACTTTTCCCTAACTCCATCCTCAGCCAGCCCTAATGTAAGCTCCAGAGACTCTTACGTGGTGGACGTGCCATCTGGCAGAAAACGAATGGATCGCCCTTCGGAATCCTAGCTGAAGCATCCCTTCCCTGGAGGAGGAGCCAGGGGGTGAGGAGGTGGCATGCAAAACACACTCACGAATCCAAAGGCATCCAAAGCCAGCTTCGGGGTGCTTGGAAAAGGAGAGAAGCCACGCACCCGCCCCGTTGTGGGTTTTCCATTCTTATTTGCATTGGAGATGCACACAAACGCACGCACGCCAAGGCAGCTATTTGCATCCAAGATAGGTATTTGCAACTCCCCCTCCCCTTCTTCTTCTTCTTTTTTTTAATTTAAAGCAGCAGATATGTGCTCTGAGTAGAATTTCGCTTAGTTGGCTACCCATTCAGAAAAAAAAAATCAAACCCAGAGAACTGAAATACACAAAAGAAGCATCAGGGTAGTGGATCCTGGAAGGATGATTTAAAGACACAAAAGAAAGAATTTCCTTTGTGATTAAGCCCCCGGGGCTTAAGTGTCTGAGACAGCCCCAATTTGCAAAAAAATATTGGTGAGATTGGCTTCCGAGCTGAGGCTATAGATTTAACAAAACCCTCCAGAGAAAAAAGGACATTTTTTTATTTTTTTTGCATTCGGACAAGAATACAGCACTTCTACAAGGGATCCGAGATTGTTTTTAAATAACTTGCTTTCGTGGTGGTACTGAATGCCTAACGAATCTGATGAAAGACTCGTTAGAAAACTCATTCTTTTAAAATAAAGTCTCTACTTCAGCTCTTCCACTTTTCCTTCTGTCCTCAAAAGTCCCCCCCCCTACCCAAGACCCACTTACAAAGAGATTATCTGAGTAGCTCAAGGCAATTTTCAAGGAGGAGGAGGAGGAGGAGGAGGAGAAGGAGAAGAAGGAGGAGAAGGAGAAGAAGGAGAAGAAGAAGAAGGAGGAGGAGGAGGAGGAGGAGGAGGAGGAGAAGAAGAAGGAGAAAAAGAAGGAGAAAAAGAAGAAGAAGAAGAAGAAGAAGAAGAAGAAGAAGGAGGAGGAGGAGGAGGAGGAGGAGGAGGAGGAGGAGGAGGAGGTGCTACTACTACTAATCCATGTTAGGTTGATATTTAAATAAACCCAGTAGGGATTTTTCTCTATTAATTTGCAAAAGTCATGGCACAAACTGTTTTCACACAACATATTAAGCCAATACCAGACAAATGCATTAATCTTATCAGAATGACCTGACCTGTAAAACAAAAGATATCAACCTTTAAAAAAAAATAGGCAACCACTTTAAACTTCAGAGTTTTAAGAAGCTAGACTTATCAAAGATGGTTTAATTGGTCCTTCCGCATATTTCAGAAGGCTGGATTAGAGGACATTTGTGGTCCCATCTTAACTCCACAATTCTGTGATTTGGCCTCTCCTGTCAATGGCCCTGAATTGACACCTCCTAAAAGGGAAGAGAGGATCTGAGCCACAAAAGAATTCACACCCTTCAGATAAGACAACACAAACAGGAATCTCCTTGGCCTGCCCAATTGCTATCTCTTAATTCTACTGCCTTTGCAGAAAATAGGCATAAAACTATTATGTTGTGTTCACCAAAAAGCAGAGTTTTCTTACTGAAGGTGGTAGAGAGGAATACAGTATTAGGATCAGGGTGGATAAAAATCAATGATTTTTTTTTAAAAATCAGATTTTTTTTATTTAAATTGGATTTTTTTGATTTTTATCGAATTTATTTTAATAAAAAACTTTTGGGGTAAAAATCTATCATAAGATAGTTTTCTATTTAAGATACATAAATAGTTTATTCAGCATGAAATGGAGCTTAGTTATGTAGCATGAGGCTGTATATTCTGCAACACTGGGACTATCGGTGAGTCAACAGTGGGTCAAAGGAGTAGCAGAGATGACGGTTGCTCTTTAAAAATTATGATTTAAATTGAGTTGATTTAAATCAAGCCTTTTTACTAGTGATTTAAATCATGATTTAAATCAACTCGATTTAAATCAAATCCACCCTGATTAGGATTAAACGGAGGGGATATCTTGGTGTATTTAGTCGGGATGAAGAGATTATGTTTTTTGCAGCAAAGTAAAAGACTGGAAATTGATTTTAAAATAAAAACAACCAACCCAGGTATTTCTAAAGCCCAGTTTGGCACGCTTCTGAACCCAAATAAAACGTGCTTCACACAATAAACCATTGTTCTCTTAATGAACACAACTGTGATGATTTACAAAATTAGCAAATCTAGAAATGAAGTCCATTCTAGCTAGATGGGCCCAGATTTCTGGAGATTTATCGGTCTTTTCAAGTTCTTTGATGAATGACAAAAGCCTGCAATAACCCCAAGTGATTTCTTCCAAGCGTAATAGGAGAAAGGTCCATAGGGATTCCCCTGGCAGTTTTCTTTGAGCACATCTTTTCACAAATAATTCAGAGGAGGAGGAAGAGGAGAACAAAGGAGAATTTACAACCTATTATTTCTTCCTCACCTTCCCTGAGCCACTGCAGAAATTAGTTTCAAGAGACCGGTGGTGGCCAGGAAGGATTTGAAAAGGTGTCTTGACTTTCCCCATCTAAGGCTATCCAAAGTTAAATCAAGGAGTTGCCTCCAATCAAGAGTTTGCATTCATTCCAACAAGTATTTCCCCCACACACCCACACAATTGTGAGCCCTTCCAAGATAAGATACTGGGCAGAACTGCTGGTGACATCTGCCTCTCCCTTGGTGGCCTTTAAGGACAATAAAGGGAAGGAGGAAATGGAGAAATAAATGGATTAACACAGTGTTAAGTATCGTTTCCCCGCCTGCCCAGGTACATATTAGGACAGGAAACCAGAAGAGAAATCCTCGAAACGCAATTAAGACAGCAGCATCATAAAATTTGTATTAGGGTCTGTTGCATCTCATCCCTGGCTCTTTTTTTAAAAAGCTGGAAATGTATAATGGATAGAAGAGAATTATCTTTCTTGCAAATGTTTCATTACCAAACTAGGTAATTATCAACAGTGCTAGACGGATGATGCACTGATGATGTTACCCAGTTTGGTAATAAAACGTCTGCAAGAAAACAACCAGTTCCAACGACCCCACCCCGCCCTTTTCCTCCTTCTCCTCCCCTCCTCCCTCTCAGAAACTCTACTCCCCTTCTAGAACTGATGATGTTCCCTAGTTTGGTTAATGAAATGTTTTCAGAAAACCACCAAGTTCAGAGAGCACCAAGGACCCCACAGGCGTTTTGCTCTTCCTCCACTCTGCAAATCTCACTCCCTTCTAGCATTGATGATATTACCTAGTTTGGTAATGAAACGTCTGCAGACAGCAAACAACCAATCTTAGAGAGCACCAAGGACCTCACAGTTGTTAACTCTTAATGACCACATAATTTTTTTTTTCATGATGATCTATCCCTATCCTGGTCTTTCAACAACAAACTTGACAAAACTTTTAGGGTGGCCTCAAGTCTGGGCCAACCCAATGCACTACGTCTGGTTATGATTCAAGGTCCTGTGTGAAAACAGGAGCTAAGTTCACAACTGTTTGGATAAGAGCTGATGAAAAAGGTTGGGCTGCTTGGTTCGAGACAAACACAACTTTCACACTGAGCGAAGTAAGGGCTTCTGGGAGGTGCCTCCATCTCTGGGGCTTCACTTTCCAGTCCCGAGTCACCTGGCAGGACCGGCTCCTGATTCGACAGGCGGCTTTCGAGGATTGCAGCTGCAACCCAGCCTTTCACCAGCAGCAATGTGCAGTTATACCCATTCACACAGCTTTGCGGCCCATCCAAAAGGGTACTTACATAATTAGTTAATAACTCACACACAAGGGATACACATACACACACATACATAGTACCATACATATACATACATACACACATACATATAGATATAGATATATATATACACACATACATACATACATACATATTACAAACTATTCTAAAAATATGAGTTCCAAGTATATTAGTAAAGAAAGAAGCAGACATCCTGCGAGCTCCGGAACTTAAAATTTTAAAATAATTAAGTTCCGGAGCTCGCAGGATGTCTGCTTCTTTCTTTATACATACATACATACATACATACATACATACATACACACACACACACACACACACACACACACACACACACACACAGATATATACATACATATATACACACATACACACATATACATACACATATACACACATATATACATACATACATACACATATATACATACTTATACTCACATATACACACATAGTACTATACATATACATGCATATACATACACACATATATACATGTGTGTATATGCATATTCTTTCTAGCCAGGTTAGAGAGATGTGTATATGAGACACGTGTGTATATATATATATATACACATGTGTGTATATATACACATGTGTGTATATATATATATATACACACACACATACACATGCATACACATACATATACACACCCTCATATACTCATACACACACATACACACATAGTACCATATACATGCATATACATATACACACATAGATACATATATGTACACACACACACACATACACATATATACATACATACACACACACACATATACACACAAATATATTATATATACACATACATATATATGCTTATACGTCAAATCCAAGAAGTGAATATACTTTCTGCACAATATAAGATTACAGCAACTCCTTGACTTTACATTTGTTTAGGGACTGTTCAAAGTTACACCATTGAAAAAAGAGACACATCATTTTCCACACTTAACGACCGTCGCAGCCTCCCCATGGTCACGTGATCAAAATTACAGACGCTGGGCAACTGGCATGGACTTATGCCCCAGGGTCACGTGATTCCCCTTTTGCGACCTTCTGACGAGCAAAATCAATGAGGAAAGCCAGATTTCCCTCAACAACTGTGTTACTAACTCAACAACTGCAGTGATTCGCTTAAAAACTGCGGCAAGAAAAGTCGCAAAAACGGGGCAAAACTCAGTGAACGAGTGACTTGCTTAGCAACAGAAAGTTGGGGCTCAGCTTGTGATCGTAAGTTGAGGACTAACTGTATTTGGCAATCTCCCAGAATATAAAATAAGTGCAAAAAAATTTATTGTTTCTCCTCTGCAGATAAAAGTCTGGGCAAAGGTAGGATAAATTAAGCCATGTCAGCCGAGCATCCGTGTCCTTTAATCAGCACTACACAGTGCAGGACCGTAGCCAAGTGTAATCTAATCCTGCTCGTACCTTTCACAACAGCTTGGATCCAAGAAAACAAGTAAGTGGCTCTTATCACCCGACAGCAAAGGTTCATTTACCTGGCTCACCTTCATTGCCGCCAGAAGGTTCTTAAAAGGCCCAGGGGTCTGGCCAAACAGCAGAAAAAGTGGCACCCCAAATCACAAAGCAGTCACTGGAGGGGAAGCGGGGAGGACCTATGGGTCTAATCTGTACCCTTTCCCCAACAAGTAGTTCTTGATTTAAAACCGTTCGTTTAGTGACCAGAGATACTGGAAAAAGTGACATTTTGACGCTTTTGCCCATTGCAATGCAATCAGTGATCCAAACTGCAGCTTCCTGGGATCGTGTGATTGCCAATTTGTACACTTCCCAGACGGCGTCTGACAAAGCCCAAGGGGGGGAAGCTGGAGGATTCACTTCACCAACGTATGAATCGCTTAACAACCACGCAGCGATCCGCTTAACAACCGTGGCAAAAAGGTCTTCAAACGAGCCAAAACTCACTTCGCCCCCATCTCGCTTAGGAGCAGAAGGTTTGAGCCTCAATTGCGGTCACAAGAGAAGGATTACTTGTAGTCAAGGGGCGCAGAATCAAACAAGTGGGGAGGGGAGAAGGGAAGGAGGGGCAATGTAGGCAAGGCAACCCACCCTTCGCCCCACTCTTGCAGGCTGCAGGGCATCTTCCCAACTTGAGCATCCCGGAGACCGAGTGCACTTTTTTTCCCGGCCTCCCCACAGACGTCTCCGGGATAGTTTGGGTGGGTGGGACCCTCCACAGCTGCAGCGGATCACTCAATCTGAAAGCATCAACGGCCACACAACCTCACCCAGGGACCAGAAACGCTTCCTTGGTGCTCTCTGAACCTTTCCTTCAACCATATTCCCTTCTAGCCCTGATGATGGTTCTCCTTCTTCCTTCCTCCTTCTTCTCTTCCTTCAACCATATTCCCTCCTAACCCTGATGATGGTTCTCCTTCTTTCTTCCTTCTTCTCTTCCTTCAACCATATTCCCTCCTAACCCTGATGATGGTTCTCCTTCTCCCTTCCTCCTTCTTCTCTTCCTTCAACCATATTCCCTCCTAACACCGATGATGGTTCTCCTTTTCCTTCTTCCCCTTCATTCCTTCTCCTTCTTCCTTCCTCTTCTTCTCGTCCCCCTTCATTTCCTTCAACCCATATTCCCTCCTAACCCTGATGACGGTACCTAGTTAGGCCACAAAACATCTACAAGAAAACCACCAAGCTCAGAGAGCACCGAGGACCCCACAGCTCCTTCCTCTCCTCCTCCGTCCCCTTCATTCCTTATTCCTTCCTCTCCTCCTTCTACCATATTCCCTCCTAACCCTGGTTCTCCTTCTTCCTTCCTCCTTCTTCTCTTCCTTCAACCATATTCCCTCCTAACCCTGATGATGGTTCTCCTTCTTCCTTCTTCTCTTCTTTCAACCATATTCCCTAATACTGATGATAGTTCTCCTTCTTCTTCTCTTCCTTCAACCATATTCCCTCCTAACCCTGATGATGGTTCTCCTTCTTTCTTCCTTCTTCTCTTCCTTCAACCATATTCCCTCCTAACCCTGATGATGGTTCTCCTTCTCCCTTCCTCCTTCTTCTCTTCCTTCAACCATATTCCCTCCTAACACCGATGATGGTTCTCCTTTTCCTTCTTCCCCTTCATTCCTTCTCCTTCTTCCTTCCTCTTCTTCTCGTCCCCCTTCATTTCCTTCAACCCATATTCCCTCCTAACCCTGATGACGGTACCTAGTTAGGCCACAAAACATCTACAAGAAAACCACCAAGCTCAGAGAGCACCGAGGACCCCACAGCTCCTTCCTCTCCTCCTCCGTCCCCTTCATTCCTTATTCCTTCCTCTCCTCCTTCTACCATATTCCCTCCTAACCCTGGTTCTCCTTCTTCCTTCCTCCTTCTTCTCTTCCTTCAACCATATTCCCTCCTAACCCTGATGATGGTTCTCCTTCTTCCTTCTTCTCTTCTTTCAACCATATTCCCTAATACTGATGATAGTTCTCCTTCTTCTTCTCTTCCTTCAACCATATTCCCTCCTAACCCTGATGATGGTTCTCCTTCTTCCTTCTTCTCTTCTTTCAACCATATTCCCTCCTAATACTGATGATGGTTCTCCTTCCTTCTTCTCTTCTTTCAACCATATTCCCTAATACTGATGATAGTTCTCCTTCTTCTTCTCTTCCTTCAACCATATTCCCTCCTAACCCTGATGATGGTTCTCCTTCTTCCTTCTTCTCTTCTTTCAACCATATTCCCTAATACTGATGATGGTTCTCCTTCTTCTTCTCTTCCTTCAACCATATTCCCTCCTAACCTTGATGATGGTTCTCCTTCTTCCTTCTTCTCTTCTTTCAACCATATTCCCTCCTAATACTGATGATGGTTCTCCTTCCTTCTTCTCTTCTTTCAACCATATTCCCTAATACTGATGATAGTTCTCCTTCTTCTTCTCTTCCTTCAACCATATTCCCTCCTAACCCTGATGATGGTTCTCCTTCTTCCTTCTTCTCTTCTTTCAACCATATTCCCTAATACTGATGATGGTTCTCCTTCTTCTTCTCTTCCTTCAACCATATTCCCTCCTAACCTTGATGATGGTTCTCCTTCTTCCTTCTTCTCTTCTTTCAACCATATTCCCTCCTAATACTGATGATGGTTCTCCTTCCTTCTTCTCTTCTTTCAACCATATTCCCTAATACTGATGATAGTTCTCTTTCTTCTTCTCTTCCTTCAACCATATTCCCTCCTAACCCTGATGATGGTTCTCCTTCTTCCTTCTTCTCTTCTTTCAACCATATTCCCTCCTAACCCTGATGATGGAACCTAGTTGGGCCACCAAACGCCTGCAAGAAAACCACCAAAGCTCAGAGCCCGCGGAGGGACCCCCTCTCATTTTCAACCCGGAGATTAAGCGCTCCAGCGCGAGGGCCTTGGGTTGGAGGAAGGGAGGGCGCCGGTTGGGGAAGCCCGGGAGACAGCACCGCCCCCACCCCTCCGCGTGCGGCAGACAGGGCTGGCGACGACCCGCCCTTCCCTCCGCCATGCGCTGCGTGCCATGCCCGGCATCGCCACCACTAACCATCACCGCCAGCCAGCCAAGCCATCCAACCAACCAGCGCTCCGCAGCCGGGATGCTGGAGAGAGACCGAGCTCCGCCAGCCAGATCCGCCCGGAGTTTGCATGCAACGCCCGCAAAAAAAAAAAAGGATGATGATGATGATGATGATGATGCGGCGGCGATTACGGAGCTCTTGCAACGGGGGAAAAAAAAAAAAAAGATAAAACCCCAAGCACGCTTCGTGCAACAAGCAGCAGCTCGGCTCGCCTGCAAAGCGCTACCAAAAAAAAAAAAAAAGGAAGCGGCCGCTGGAGACGCTGCAGCGGCATCGCGGAGCTGCTCAGTCCGTCCGCCCCGAGATGATGCCCCGGATCCCCGCTTGGATCTCTCTCTCTCTCTCTCCCGCCTCGGAAGATCAGCCTCTCCCACCCGATTGGGTCTCTTTTTCCCCGGGGATCGGCTTTGATTCCCGGCACTTAAATGCCTCTTCCCGGCTTTGGGGTGTGTGTTTTTTTCCCCCCTTCTTCTCTCCACCCTTCCTCTCCTGGTTTGGTTTGGCTGCAAAGCCGGCATCTCTCTCTCTCCTTTTTTTCCCCCTCCGTCCATCAAATCCGGCCGGGACCCTCCGTCCTCCTTTTCCTCCCCCAGCCACCCCTTACTCACATCGGCGCGGCAACGTGGGGTGATTGTCGGGCGGCAGCCAAATCTTCTGGATCCGGCTCTGCGTCAACTCCATGGGCATCTTGGCGAGCAAGGTGTCGCCGCGCTCCGACTCCACCTTCGTTGCGGATGCGGGGCGAGGAAAGGGGGGAGAGGGAGGGAAGGAGGGGCACCCAAAAAAAAAAAAAAAAGTGGGGGGGCGATCGGTCGGTCGGGGTTTCTTTTTTTGGGGGGTGGGTGGGTTATTTATTGGGGAGGGGGTTTCCCCCGTCTGCTTTATCCTTTTTGCAAGAAATGGAAGGGGCGTCGGAGGGGGGGGGGAAGCCCCCAAAATCGACCCTTAGAATCCGGGATCCGCAACAAGTCCCCTTGCTCGGGCCGAAGGAAGCCTCAATCTCTTGGAGGAGGTGGGGAGGGGGGCTGAGATCGGACGGCGGACCTTGAACTGAACTGGGTCGGCGTGGCTGGAGAAATGAAGCGCGGCCGCCCTTGCGCTGCTCTTTTCTAGGAGCCGGCCGGCACTGTGACGTCACGGGGGTGGCCCCGCCCTGCTTTCTTTTCCTCCCCCCCCGACCCTTCCCCCCCCCGCCGCAACCGCTGGGAGGGGCGGCGGGATTCTTCTTTCGTTTCCCGCTGCTGCCCCCGCCAGGCGCCTGGCTGAAGGGAGGTGCGCCCGCGGGCGCTCTTGCTCTTTCTTTCTCTTTCTCTCTCTTTCCTCCTTCCTCTTTTTCTCTGTCTCTTCTTCCTTCTTTTTCTCTCTCTCCCTCCCTTTTTTCTCTCTCTCCCTCCCTTTTTTCTTTCTCCTTCCTCTTTTTCTCTCTTCCTCTTTCTCTTTTTCCCTTTCACTCTCTCTTCCACCTTTTCTCTTTCTCTCTTTTCTCTCTCTTTCTCCCTGTTTTTCTCTTTCTCCGCCTTCCTCTTTTTCTCTTCCTTTTTCTCTCTTTTTCCCTTGCTCTCTCTCTTCCACCTTTTCTTTCTCCCTCTTTTTCTTTCTCTCTTCCTCCTTTTCTCTCTCTTCCTTCCTCTATCCCTCCTTTTCTTTCTCTCTTTTCTCTCTTTCTCCCTTGCTCTTTTCCCCTCTCTCTCTTCCTTTTTCTCTCCCTTTTTTCTTTCTCCTTCCTCTTTCTCTCTCTTCCTCTTTTTCTCTCTTTTTCCCTTTCTCTCTCTATTCCACCTTTTCTCTTTCTCTCTTTTCTCTTTCTCCCTGTTTTTCTCTTTCTCTTCCACCTTTTCTCTTTCTCTCTTCCTCCTTTTCTCCCCCTTCCTCCCTTTTTTCTTTCTCCTCCTTGTTTTCTCTCTTCCTCTTTCTCTCTTCGTTTTTCTCTTTCTTTTTCCCTTTCTCTCGCTTCCTTCCTTCCTCTTTTTCTCTCTTCCTCTTTTTCTCTCTCCCTCCATTTTTTCTTTCTCCTTCCTCTTTGTCTCTCTTCCTTTGTCTCTCTTCCTTTTTCTTTCTTTTTCCCTTTCTCTCTCTATTCCACCTTTTCTTTTTTTCTCTCTTTCTCCCTGTTTTTCTCTTTCTCTCTTCCTCCTTTTCTCTCCCTTCCTCCCTTTTTTCTTTCTCCTTCCTTGTTTTCTCTCTTCCTCTTTCTCTCTTCATTTTTTCTCTTTTTTCCCTTTCTCTCTCTCTTCCACCTTTTCTTTCTCTCTTTCTCCCGTCCTCCTTTTCTCTTTCTCTCTTCCACCTTTTCTCTTTTCCTTCCTCTCTTCCTCCTTCTTTCTCTTTCTCCCTCTTTCTTTCTCCCTTGCTCTTTTCCTTTCTCTCTTCCTCCTTTTTTCTCTTTCTCCCTTCCTCTTTTTCTTTCTCGTTCTTCCCCACTCTCTTCCTCCTTTTCTCTCCTTTCTCTCTTCCTCCCTCTTTTTCTCTTCCTCTCTCTTCCTTTTCTCTTACTCTTCCTTCCTCTCTTCCTTCTTCTCTTTTCTCTTTCCCTCTTTCTTTCTTCTCCCTTGCTTTTTCTCTCTTCCTCCTTTTCTCCCTTTTTTCTCTTTCTCCCTTCCTCTTTTTCTCTTTTTCTTTCTTCCTCTCTCTTTCTCTTCCTTCCTCTCTCTCCCTCCTTTCTCTTTCTTCCTCCCTCTTTTTCTCTTTCTCTTCCTTCCTCTCTCTCTTTCTTCCTTCCTCTTTTTCTCTCTTTCTCTCCCCCACTCCTTGGAAATCAGGAACTATCCTCCCCAGTTTGAATTCTCTCAGGAAGTCTACAGTATATGTGGCATTCTAGAATAAAGCCACATAACCTCCTTTCTGGCCAGGCTAAGAAGCCGATTTTTGATCCATTCTCCACATACAGGTAGTCCTTGACTTACAACAGTCCATTTAGTGACCGTTCAAAGTTACCAAGGCACTGAAAAAAGGGACTTATGACCGTTTCCCACAGTTACGACCGTTGCAACATCCCCTGTGATCACGTGTTCAAAGTCTAGATGCTTGGCCACTGGTTCATATTTATGACGGTCGCAGTGTCCCTGCCGTCACGTGACCCCCTTTTGCGACCTTCTAACAAGCAGAGTCAATGGGGGGAAGCCGGACTTGCTTAAGAACTGTGTTACTAAATGATTCACTTAACAACTGTGGCAAGAAAAGTCATAAAAGGGGCAAAACTCAAAATGTTTCGCTTAGCAACATAAATTTTGGGCTCGGTTGTGGTCGTAACTCGAGGACTACTTGTATTTCAAAGGGAGCACACTGCAGGATTTTAGGGATCCCAGGGAGCTGCCTTAGATCAAGTCACTTCCTTTTTCTCTCCTCTGGATTTGCCATTCTCCAGATCTCCAGCAAAACGTTTTTGCATTACCTGCTGCCTGATCTCCTTCATCTAGCATCCCTAAGGACTTAATTAGGATTAAATAGCCCTCGATTTATAACCATTCATTCAACGACTAATTGAAGTTACAAAGGCATTGGAAAAACGACTTATGTCCGGTCCTCACACTTATGACCATCACACGAGTACATGATCAGAATTTGGATACTTGGCTACTGCTGAATCCCGGGGCCATCTGATCCCCCTTTGCAATCTCATTTTCCCAGAAGCAAAGTCAATGGGGGAAGGTGGGTTCGTTTAGCGACAACTTGATTCACTTAACAACTGCAGCGGTTTGGTTAACACCCGCGGCAAACAAGGTCGTAAAATCCGACACCGCTCGCTTAGCAACCCCCCCTTGTTTAGCCCTGGAAATTCTGGTCCCAATTGCGATTGTAAATTAATGACCTGAGGTGCTGCAAGACAGAAATACTGCCCTTAAATCAATGTTTCTCCCAATACTCTTCACCTGTCCGGGTCAAGGTGTTTCAGTCAATGGGCAGACACCTGGCTGCATTTATGGATACAAAAAATGCAATAAACTGCATTATAACTTAATGAACTTTCATGCTTATGTGGTAACCATGAGTCATCTTCTTTTAATGACCTGATAATCCCTTGCCAGGTAGAGTCGGGGCAACTGAATGGAGCTAGCAGAGTGTTTTATTGGCCGGATGCCCTTCCTGTTCGCCAATGCGGAGTTTTGTTCAGCAGATATATTCTCATTGTACCCAGAGAGAGAAATATCTGCCTCTGCCTCGGATCGAACTCACAGCCTCCTGATTGTGAGGCGAGAGCTCCACCTCTAGGCCACCGCACCACTCCCCACCACACCACACCACACCCATCAGTGAAATAAGGAAATTATGAGAAACTTACAGAAATAGGACAGTCCACATACAGAGGGAATGCCTAGACGGTGGCATTTTGGCTAGCATCTAACTTTATGCCACAAATAACCAAGTTCGCACAGGATGCTATACAGATAGTCCTCGACTTACAATCATTTGTTTAATGACCAAAGTTACAACAGCAATTTATTTTATTTTTTTTATTTTTTTTTATTTAATTTTTATTTATTTTTATATGCCGCCCGTCTCCGGAGACTCAGAGCGGCTTACAATGCGTTAAGCAATAGCCTTCATACTTTTGTATATTTTATACAAAGTCAGCTTATTGCCCCCACAAACCGGGTCCTCATTTTACCCACCTTAGAAAGGATGGAAGGCTGAGTCGACCTTGAGCCTGGTGAGAATTGAACCCGCAGTAATTGCAGGCAGCTGGACGTTAAATGCTGCCTGCAATTACAGCAACGAAAAAAACCCTGACTTATGACCGTTTTTCACATTCATGACCATTGCAGCATCCATCCCCATGGTCACACATGATCAAAATTCAGATATTTGGCCAACTGGCATGTACCGTATTTATGACATGGGGTCATTGATCACCGTGTGTGATCTTTCAACAAGCTAAGTCCACGGAGAAGCCAGATTCACTCAACAAACGTTTGACTAACTTAACAACTGCAGTGATTGACTTAAGAATTTTTGGCAAGAAAGGCTGTCAAATAGGACAAAATTCACTTAACTGTCTTGCTTAGCGATGGAAATTTGGGATTCTGTTGTGGTTATAAGTCGAGGACTACCCGTTCTATAATATCTTGGCAAACTGCACCATCGTATTTTGCAGGCACACTTTATGGCCTGGTGGGTTGTGAGAATCTGACCAACAATAGCTTATTCAACAAGCTTCTGGGTAAACAAATTGGAATTTCACATCATGTGAGCCTGGAAATAGTTCCCTGCCAGCATTAGTGTTTTCTAGGAAATAAGAACACTGAATTCAGGAAAAGAGATTTCTGTACAAACTATTTTAGATGGAACATAAATTTGAGGGATTTTTGGCTCCGTTAAGTCAAAACTTACCACTCTCCACAAAGACGGGAGAGGGAAAAACAGTCTGAAAAAGCGAACATGGGAAATTTGAGAAGAGAGAAAACAAGATTATTTATTTTTCTCCTTTCAAAAGTCAGGTTTTTTTTTTTGCTCAAGAAACTAGAAGAAAAGGGCTGTGGGTTTCACTGCGAATCAAAAACTAAGGAAATGGTTTTATTTATTTATTGGTTCGATTTATATGCCGCCCTTCTCCGGAGACTCAGGGCGGCTTACAATGCGTTAAGCAATAGCCTTCATACTTTTGTATATACCTGCTTAGTAGGGCTTTCGGCCCCCCCCCCTAAGCGGTGTTCTTTTTTTATACAAAGTCAGCTTATTGCCCCCACAATCCGGGTCCTCATTTTACCTCCCTCGGAAGGATGGAAGGCTGAGTCAACCTTGAGCCTGGTGAGATTTGAACTCGCAGTAATTGCAGGCAGCTGGCAGCTAAGTGCTATTTAACAGTGCTTTAGTCCGCTGCTCCACCAAGGCTCCTTGGTTTTGGATAAGATACGCTTAAGATAAATGGGCATGGCAAGAGGGAGGAAAAAAAACCCACATTTTTGGTACTGAAATGCAGGCTGCTTTCGGAAAGTTTTCAGTGCTGCCGATGGCAACCCCCCAGGGGGGTTTCAAGAAACCTGATGCAACTTTTAGACCAGAGAAATTACAGGGTGGGAAATTTTCAAGAACTTCCAAGTGATGTTACCCTGCCTGGTGGGATCCTAAGATCGCCCAGAGAGGTCATATAACTGGACAGGGAATGCCTGGAGCTAATTCCATATGCATGTTAGTCCGACCTTGCATCTTAAGACACTTGAAAAAAATCCATTTTTGGAGCTTTGGGACTCAGCGGGCGGGAGGGTGGGGGGATGGGGGAAGCTTGAGACAGGTTGGGGCACACAGGAGGCATGCAAGTCACCTGGCTTAGCTAGTGGTTTTCCAGGGTAACGTTTTGCACTGGGACTGCAAAACACGAGAGCCAGTTTGGTGCAGCGGTTAAGGCATCGGGCTAGAAATTGGGAGATTGTGAGTTCTAGTCCTGTCTTAGACATCAAGGCCAGCTGGCTGACATTGGGCCAATCACCAGGAGGCTGTGAGTTCTAGTCCCATCTTAAACATCAGCTGGTTGACATTGGGCCAATCACCAGGAGGCAGTGAGTTCTAGTCCCATCTTAAACATCAGCTGGCTGACATTGGGCCAATCACTGGTTGACATTGGGCCAATCACCAAGAGACTGTGAGTTCTAGTCCCATCTTAAACATCAGCTGGTTGACATTGGGCCAATCACTGGTTGACATTGGGCCAATCACCAAGAGATGGAGAGTTCTAGTCCCATCTTAAACATCAGCTGGTTGACATTGGGCCAATCACCAGGAGGCTGTGGTTGACATTGGGCCAATCACCAGGAGGCGGTGAGTTCTAGTCCCATCTTAGACATCAAAGCCAGTTGGCTGACATTGGGCCAATCACCAGGAGATGGTGAGTTCTAATCCCGCCTTAAACATCAGCTGGTTGACATTGGGCCAATCACTGGTTGACATTGGGCCAATCACCAGGAGATGGTGGTTGACATTGGGCCAATCACTGGTTGACATTGGGCCAATCACCAGGAGGCTGTGGTTGACATTGGGCCAATCACCAGGAGGCGGTGAGTTCTAGTCCCGTCTTAGACATCAAAGCCAGCTGGCTGACATTGGGCCAATCACCAGGAGATTGTGAGTTCAAATCCCACCTTAGACATCAAAGCCAGCTGGCTGACATTGGGCCAATCACCAGGAGACTGCGTTCTAGCTCCACCTTAGGTTCAAAGCTAGTTGGGTGACCTTGGGCCAGTCACTCTCTCTCAACCCAAGGAAAGAAGGCAAGTGGCAAACCACTTCCAAAAACCTGAACAGATTTGTCCATGCAGTCATGGACAAATGGAAGGAAGGAAGGAAGGAAGGAAGGAAGGAAGGATGGATTATTTAATAGTTGTGCTTTGCTATCATAGTGGCTATTAAGACACACACCTTAGCTGGGGCCTCACGTACTAGGGGTCCCTTCCTGTGTCTTTCCCCCAACCCTGTAACCTAAGTATGGCCACCGATCCAGCTGCTGATTTAAAATCTCCCATCATGCCCCCAGTATTTTATCACCCTAGAGCAGGGGTGGGCAATTGTGGCCCTTTTACAACCTGTGGACTTCAATGCCCAGAATTCCTGAGACAGCCTGGCTATCTCAGGAATTCTGGGAGTTGAAGTCCACAGGTTGTAAAAGAGCCCCATTTGTCCACCCTTGCCCTAAAGCATTCTGGGAAATAAAAACCGGTCGGTGAATAGAAAATGGTGGAACTCCACATACAAATCTTCAATTCCCCACCATCCCCTCAGACACCAAAAACGGCCAAGAACACAAACGCTTGCCCGAAATCAGAAAGTTAACCACCTTTTCCACCAGAACAAAGTGGTTATAGCATTTGGAAAAAAAACCACAACTTCATCTTGCACAATTGACTCGATGGGAGGATTTCAACACACTCCTCGGATTGCAGTTGAAAATAATTTCTTGGCAGCAGAGGCCAATCTCAGCTTCCTATTTAAAAAAAAAACCACAGTGTCTGTTGATGGCTCAGTATAAAGTATCTAAAGAGCAACAGGACTCACATCAATTCGTCAGCAAAAAAAAAATATCCAGCTGTACATGTCGCATAGTCTAAAATCCTAGGATTGTGACATCTTGTTTATACTAATACTGTAATGGGGGAACCAGGGTACGTCTTGTACCCTTTTTCACATAAAGATATACAAAATAGTACACTTCTATTCTATTCTCTTCTAGTTCAACCTCCGGTTTAGGCAGGAAACTCTATACCAGGGCTCTGCAACCTTAAACACTCAAAGAGCCATTTGGACTCCTTTCCCACAGAAAAGAAAACACCGGGAGCCACAAAACCCTTCCCGTGCCTGACTATTTCTTGAGTGGCCCCAAAACTAGCATATGTAGTTGAATTAAATGCTCTGTTTTCTTCTGAAACTTTACTTTTCTTGGATTTATCCATGGTTGGCCTACCGGGGGTTGAAAAGCTCAATAAATTGCGCGCCGGTGGGTGTTGCACATTGGCGGTTGTGACGCATATTTTGAGTGACAGGGAGCTGCAGCAGAGGGGTGAAAGAGCCACATGCGGCTCCAGAGCCGCAGGTTGCTGACCCCTGCTCTGTATCATTTCAGACAAACGGTTGCCCAATCTCTTTTTAAAAACCACCAGTGATGGAGCAGCACCCATAACTTCTGGAGGCAAGTCGTTCCACTGATGAATTGTTCTCACTGTCAGGAAATTTCTCCTTAGTTCTAGGTTGATTCTCTCCTTGATTAGTTTCCATCCATTGTTCCTGCCTTCAGATGCTTTGGAGAATAGATTGACCTCCTCATCTTTGTGGCAGCCCCTCTAATATTGGAAGACCGCTATCATGTCACCCCTAGTCCTTCTTTTCATTAAACCAAACATAACCCAATTACTGCAACTGTTCTTCGTATGTTTTAGCCTCCGGTACCCCTAACCATCACTGTTGCTTTTCTCTGCACTCTTTCTAGAGTCTCCACATCTTTTTTACGTCGTGGCGACTAAAACTGGATGCAATATTCCAAGTGTGGCCTGACCAAGGCATTATAAAGTGGTATTAACACCTCACGTGATCTTGATTCCATCTAGAGGTGGGGTTTCAGCAGGTTCTGACCCGTTCTGGAGAACCGGTAGCGGAAATTTTGAGTAGTTCGGAGAACCGGTAGTAAAAATTCTGACTGGCCCCGCCCCCATCTATTCTTTGCCATCTAAATCCCAGTTTATCAGGAGGAAATGGGGATTTTGCAGGATCCTTCCCCTGGATTGGGGAGGGAATGGGGATTTTACAGGATCCTTCCCCTGGAGTGGGGGGGGGGATGGAGATTTTACAGTATCCTTCCCCTGCCACGCCAACCAAGCCATGCCACGCCCACCAAGCCACACCCACCGAACCGGTAGTAAACAAAATTTGAAACCCACCCCTGATTCCATCCCTCTGCCTTGGCAGCCTAGGACTGTGTTTGGCTTACTACTACATTCTGCAGAATTTCTTCTAGTCCAGTTGGACTACCGAACTCTGAGTGGTGTTTGCCTGGTGAAAATACCCCCGGAGTTAAACCTTTAAGAAGGAAGAGGCCAGCAAAAGAGGAACGGTTTAAGCTATCAGCTGCTCTCCTCTGTGCCTGTGGCACGTTCCTCACGTTCCCCCGGGCCTCCTTGGCATTCATCTCGGGTTGCAGAGACACACAGACATCCGTCGGCAAACAGGCAGCCATTCTCAATCTGATCACCATGCAACCATGCGTCCCTCTCATGCGTAGAAGCTGCCTTCGGCTGGGAGTAGCAGACATACCTTGGCAAAGCGTCCAGAGACCTCCTATGACTCACCCGGCGGAGCTCAAAATAAACTGATGTTGCTGAAACGGCAACACCTTAAGCTGCTTCAGCCAAACAGGAGATCATCCAATGCCTCCGGGGTGAAAAGGTGCAAATTAGAAAAACAAACAGGGAGGACTCAACCCACCTAGAGTAGATGGGTCTCTCCTCTCTTTATTTCTGCTCCAAAGGAAGGCAGTCTCAACCCTGCGCCTACTATTCTTAGTTTTTGCAAAAGAAAATATCTTTCCAAAATTCATATTTTCCTTAATGTTTGTGTCTGGGTAAAACATCTTCTTGTGCCTTATTTTGTAGAATAGAATTAGAATAGAATAGAATAGAATAGAATAGAATAGAATAGGATAGGAAAGGATAGGATAGGATAGGATAGGATAGGATAGGATAGGATAGAATAGAATAGAATAGAATAGAATAGAATAGAATAGAATAGAATAGAATTCTTTATTGGCCAAGTGTTATTGGACACACAAGGAATTTGTCTTTGGTGCATACGCTCTCGGTGTACATAAAAAGACAAGATACATTTGTCAAGAATCCTAAGGTAGAACACTTAATGATAGTCATAGGGCACAAATAAGCAATCAAATCATACTAGGAAACAACCAATATCAATATAAATCATAAGCAGTGGTGGGATTCAAGTAATTTAACAACCGGTTCTCTGCCCTAATGATTTCTTCCAACAACCAGTTTGCCAAACTGCTCAGAAAGTTAACAACCGGTTCTCCCGAACTGGCTGAATCCCACCACTGATCGTAAGGATACAAGCAACAAAATTACAGTCATGGAATAGGAATAGGAATGAGAAGAAGAGAAGAGAAGAGAAGAGAAGAGAAGAGAAGAGAAGAGAAGAGAAGAGAAGAGAAGAGAAGAGAAGAGAAGAGAAGAGAAGAGACCTTGGAGGTCTTCTAGTCCAACCACCTGCTCAGGCAGGAGACTCTATACCATTTCAGACGAGCAAAGTCCATGGGGAAGCAAGATCATAAATATCATAAATATGAGCCAGTTGCCATACATCCACATTTCGATCACATGATGATGGGGATGCTGCAAAGGCCGTACGTAAGTGTGAAAAATGATTATGGGTTACTTTTTTCACTGCTGCTGTAACTTCGAACAGTCACTAAACAAATGAAAGTTTGTAAGTTCAGGACTACCTGTATCACTTTTTTATTTTTTTTTTTAGCAAACGATGTGACACAGGGGTGAAATGCTACGAGTTCGGACCGGTTCGCCTGAACCGGTAGCAATGGTAGCGGGTGGTTCGGAGAACCGGTAGCGACGGCAGTGCGAGGCTCCACCCAACCGCCCGATCACAATTACTTCCTGGTTTTAACCAGGAAGTCAACTGTCTTTTACCCTCTGCACATACACAGAAGGGTTTGCACATGTGTAGACGGTCTGTGTGTGCATGTGCCCTGCACGCGTGTGAGCAGAGCGGGTCCCCGCGTGTGGCACGTGCACTTCCAAACTGGTGGGGAAGGTAAGTAGATTTCACCCCTGATGTAACACAGAGGTGGTATTCAGCCGGTTCGGACCAGTTCAGGCAAACCGGTAGCAGAAATCGCGGGTGGGCATGTCCAACCACCCCGGCCCTATGCTGTCCTATTTAGACATGTTTTTGAGGCTGGGTGCATACGCGGAAGGCACAACAGTGAGCAAAGTGCATGCACGGAAAGTTGGGTGCATGCACGCTACATTTTTGGTGCTGGGCGAACCGGTAGGTAAATTATGTGAATCCCACTTCTGATGTGACACCAGTGGTGGGTTGCTTCAGGTTCGGTCCGGTTCTATAGAACCGGTAGTAAAACTCTGCCCACCCGTCACGTCGTCATCATGGGTAATCTGCGCATACGCAGAATCTTCCGTTGCGAACCGGTAGTAAAGGTAAGCGGAACCCACCAGTGGTGGGTTTCAAAATTTTTTACTACCAGTTCTGTGGGTGTGTCTTGGTGGGCGTGGCAGGGGAGGATACTGTAAAATCTCCATTCTCACCCCACTCCAAGGGAAGGTTACTGCAAAATCCCCATTTCCTCCTGATCAGCTGGGACTCGGGAGGCAGAGAATCGATGGGGGCGGGGCCAGTCAGAATTTTTACTACTGGTTCTCTGAACTACTCAAAATTTCCACTACCGGTTCTCCAGAACTGGTCAGAACCTGCTGAAACCCACCTCTGAAACCACCCCTCCATGACACCTGTTAAAACCACCTGTTCCTTGGTGAAATAACAGTCCTGAGCAAGAAATTTTAGGAGAAACGTCTTAACAACAGCAACGGTTCAACGGAGGGCCTAGTGAGTTGTTGAGTTTCCTTTTGGGGGGAAAAAAATAATAATGGCCATTTCTAAAGGATGGGGTGGATGATTGAGCTGAATAATTAAGACACTGTGGATGACATTTCCCTGTGTCATATAGTTTTATGCTATCACGCTGTACGTCTTGCGTCCAAGTGTCTGAAAGGGGTTTTCCCTACAGTATATCCCACGAGTGTGATTCAGTGCTGACAGGGGAAGCATTTCCTCACTTTGAATTTTGAATTGCCCTAGTCGATTAGTTATCATACAAGCTGCTTGCTTCCTGTCCATAAAAAGTCTACAATGATTTGAGCGAGTTAGGGTTTTAAAGGTTCAAATATGATTTTCCAGAGGGCCAGTGAGATTTGAGCTTTCTGGATCTAACTTACATTTTTCAGCCCCAAAGATCCTCTAAACCAGGAGTGGACAATTATAGTAACATTAAGACCTGTGGAGTTCAACTCCCAGAATTCCCCAGACAGGCAACTTTAAGACTTGTGGACTTCAACTCCCAGAATTCCCCAGACAGGCAACTTTAAGACTTGTGGACTTCGACTCCCAGAATTCCCCAGACAGGCAACTTTAAGACTTGTGGACTTCGACTCCCAAAATTCCCCAGCCAGGCAATTTTAAGACTTGTGGACTTCAACTCCCAGAATTCCTCAGCCAGGCAACTTTAAGACTTGTGGACTTCAACTCCCAGAATTCCTCAGCCAGGCAATTTTAAGACTTGTGGACTTCAACTCCCAGAATTCCTCAGCCAGGCAACTTTAAGACTTGTCGACTTCAACTCCCAGAATTCCCTAGCCAGGTAACTTTAGGACTTGTGGACTTCAACTCCCAGAATTCCTCAGACAGGCAACTTTAAGACTTGTGGACTTCAACTCCCAGAATTCCTCAGCCAGGCAACTTTAAGACTTGTGGACTTCAACTCCCAGAATTCCCCAGCCAGGCACCTTTAAGACTTATGGACTTCGACTCCCCGAATTCCCCAGCCGTGCAACTTGGGAATTTTGGGAGTTGAAGTCCACAAGTCTTAAAGTTTCCTAGTTTGGAGACCCCTGGTCGAGAGTGTTGTGCGAACGCAGACAGAACAGGGGGAAAGGGGGAAAGCATCTCTGTCACAATCCAGATCAGAACAATGAGGTGACTTTTCAGGGGCTTTTAAACCAGGAAACGACAAGCTTTTAGAAATAATCTGTTATTTTTTTAACAAGCATCTCTTTCCTAGAAACCGATTTACACAAAATGAAACAGGGGGCCGAGGAAGCAGAGACCAAAAGCATCACCGCCCCTGGGAAAGTTTTTTGTCACTGTGAAGTAATGACCCCGGGACAGAAAAGTGTATTTAGAAGAGACGGGAGTTTAGGCCCCATCTGAAAAGAGATGATTAGGGGCCTGGAGGCTAAAACGTATGAAGAACAATTGCAGGAATTCGGTATGGCTAATCTAGCGAAAAGAAGAACTAGAGATGACATATAGCAGTCTTCCAATATTTGAGGGGCTGCCACAAAGAAGAGGTGGGTCAACCTATTCTCCAAAGCAACTGAAGGCAGGAACAAGAAGCAATGGATGGAAACTAATCAAGGAGAGAAGCAACCTGGAATTAAGGAGAAACTTCGTAACATTGAGGACAATTAACCAGTGGAACAGCTTGCCACCAGAAGTTGTGGGCGCTCCATCATAGGAGGTTTTTAAGAAGAGACTGGACAGCCACCTGTCTGAAATGGTATATGGTCTCCTGCTTGAGCAGGGGGCTGGACTAGAAGACCTCCGAGGTCCCTTCCAACTCTTGTTATTCTGTGAGATCGGCGAGAAGGAGCTGAGCCATCTTCTTCTGTCCCCGTTCTGCCCCCAGGTCACACGCTGTTTGATTAGTTCATTTCCTCAAAGGGAACTTCCCCTCGATGAGTCTTACTTACTCAGAGCCTCCGGCAAGAGGCCGTCACTCAGTGCGGGTCTTGCCCGTTAATTGTGTCACTTAAGGTAAATGCTGCAATGGAAGAGAAAAGCAGTTTCATTTTGAAGTGCACGTCTCACAGGAGAGGATCACTCTGGACTTGAGGCAGGGGGAGTTAAGCTAGCTCAGGGTTTCCAAATCTTGGTAGCTTTACGATGGGTGGACTTCAGCTCCCAGAATTCCTCAGGCAGCATGCTTTAAGATGGGTGGACTTCAATTCCCAGAATTCCCCAGCTGGCATGCTTTACGATGGATGGACTTCAGCTCCCAGAATTCCCTAGTTGGCATGCTTTAAGATGGGTGGACTTCAATTCCCAGAATTCCCCAGCTGGCATGCTTTACGATGGATGGACTTCAGCTCCCAGAATTCCCTAGTTGGCATGCTTTAAGATGGGTGGACTTCAATTCCCAGAATTCCCCAGCTGGCATGTTTTAAGATGGATGGACTTCAATTCCCAGAATTCCTCAGGCAGCATGCTTTACGATGGGTGGACTTCAGCTCCCAGAATTCCCCAGTTGGCATGCTTTAAGATGGGTGGACTTCAATTCCCAGAATTCCCCAGCTGGCATGCTTTACGATGGGTGGACTTCAATTCCCAGAATTCCCCAGCTGGCTTGCTTTACGATGGATGGACTTCAATTCCCAGAATTCCTCAGGCAGCATGCTTTACGATGGGTGGACTTCAGCTCCCAGAATTCCCCAGTTGGCATGCTTTAAGATGGGTGGACTTCAATTCCCAGAATTCCCCAGCTGGCATGTTTTACGATGGATGGACTTCAATTCCCAGAATTCCCCAGCTGGCATGCTTTAAGATGGGTGGACTTCAATTCCCAGAATTCCCCAGCTGGCATGCTTTAAGATGGATGGACTTCAATTCCCAGAATTCCTCAGGCAGCATGCTTTAAGATGGGTGGACTTCAGCTCCCAGAATTCCCCAGCTGGCATGTTTTACGATGGATGGACTTCAATTCCCAGAATTCCCCAGCTGACATGCTTTAAGATGGGTGGACTTCAACTCCCAGAATTCCCCAGCTGGCATGTTTTAAGATGGATGGACTTCAATTCCCAGAATTCCTCAGGCAGCATGCTTTAAGATGGGTGGACTTCAGCTCCCAGAATTCCCCAGTTGGCTTGCTTTAAGAGGGTGAACTTCAATTCCCAGAATTCCCCAGCTGGCTTGCTTTAAGCATAGGAATTCTGGGAGTTGAAGTCCACATGTCTTCAAGTTGCCATGGTTCAGAAACCGTGAACTAGCTATAGGTAGTCTTTGTTTGGTAGCTGTTTGAAGCTACGACGGAGCCCCCAAAATATGTCTATAACCTGGTTCTGGAGTTCCAATGGTGGTACATACCCTCCGTGGTCACATGATCGCATTCTGGACAGTTGCCAACCGGCTCACCAATTTACAGCTGTTTTCAGTGCCCAGCACTCACCTGATTCAATTTTTGGTGTTTTTTTGCCAGTTTCTGCAAACTTTCGATTTCCGGCAAAAAAAAAAAAAGAAGTGCCCATAGTAGAAAACGGGCTTGTTTAACAACTGAGGCATTAACCACCCCTGCAAAAATGATCATAAAATCAGGCATAATGTCGAGTCCTGCCGGAGCTCGCCATTGATGGGGGGTGTGGGAGACGAAGGAGTGGAGATAAGCAGCCGCAGAGAACACACAAACAGTTCCTGGATAGCAGCAGTCAGGGCAATGATTGATGACGTTGCTGGGCCTCTCCGATTCTGCTGTCCTCGCTGCTCGCAGCTGTTACTGTTAAGGGAGTGGGGGGTGCTTGATTGATAATCACCGGATGTATGTTTAAGGGGCTGAGTTTTTGTTAAATAGCGCTGTGGTGTGATTACACCCAGCGCTGACTTTCAACCAAAACACCGACTTGTACTTTACTTTTGACTGCAAGCTTATCATTGCCAAAGTAAACCCTGATTCTCTGTGTGTTACTGGTGATTATTTCCTATCGCAGTTCTGAACGAACGACAAGCCGAGACATAATCACATGGTCACTCAGTTAAAATCGCCATGACTTACCACCATAATTCTGAATTCAAATTACGGTTGTAAATCTGTGATCAACTGTATTTTTTCCCCTCTCCCAGAATTCCCAGGCATTGCCAGGGTGTTCTGGGAAATTCCGGGAGATCATTAAACTGGGGACAACAGCCTTACAAATTTCACACTGGTGAAATTGATTACAGGTAGTCCTTGAGATACGACCACAACTGAGCCCAAAGTTTACGTGGCTACGTGAAACATTTGTTAAGCCAGTTTTGCTCCATTTTACGACCTTTCTTGCCACAGCTGTTAAGTGAATCACTGCCTGTGTTACGTTAGTGACGTGGTTGTTAAGGGAATCTGGCTTCCCCATTAACTCGGCTTGTCGGAAGGTCGCAAAAGGGGATCACGTTGACTCACGTGACACTGCAACCGTCGTAAATATGAAGCAGTTGCCAAGCATCCGAATTTTGATCACGTGACCATAGGGATGTTGCATGGGTCGTAAGCAGTTCATGGTAATCAGCCGGTTCGGACTGAATACCGAACTGGTAGCGGCGACTGCGGGTTGGCCCACTCCTCCCCCCACCCCATTGTAATACCATCCTATTTAGCCACGTTTTTGAGGGCTGGGCACATGCACGGAAGGCGAGCGCATGAGCAAAGTGCATGCACGGGGAGGGGGGCGCGCATGAAGCAAGCATGCGTTCGCACAGCGAACCAATGGTAAGAATATCTGCAACCCACCTCCGGTCGTAAATCTGAAAAACAGTCATCGGTCACTTTTTTTCCAATGTCGCCGTAACTCTGAACGGTCACTAAATAAAACTGTTGTAAAACGAGGACTACCTGTAGTGAACAAATGCACCTCCTCTCCCCCCCCCCCCCCCCCCCCCCCCCCCCGTTGCTTTGTAGCTCTATTCACACAACTCGCTAAAAGCTCATACACCTGTGTTAACCACACAGAAGTCTTGCAGTTTGCAGGAGTTGGAATTCTCCCCCCAAAAAGAATGATGGTATGATGGCTTAATAGGATTAACACCGCATGACTTCACGCTAAGCCATGGTTGAATTCCCATCGCACACTCAGCCACAAAAGAGTCAATATCGTTTTAGCCTGTATGGATCCAGTTAGCTTGTGAGCCAATTATCACTGACCCAAACTCTAAATGCTTATTCTTTTCAGATTGGTATGAACCTTCAAATTTCTAGGCTCTATTATCTCCAGATCTAACATGGACACTGAAATGGACACATACTGCATTCAATTTTGGTCGCCATGATGCAAAAAAGATGTGGAGACTCTAGAAAGAGTGCAGAGAAGAGCAATAGGGGACTGGACGCTAAAACATATGAAGAAAGGTTCAACTCCCAGAATTCCTAGCCCCTGTACGATTCGTGGACTTCAACTCCTAGCATTTCTGGACCCTTTATGACTTGTGGACTTCAACTCCCAGAATTCCTGGCTCCTTTACAACCTGTGGACTCCAACTCCCAGCATTCCTGGCTCCTTTATAACCTGTGGACTTTAACTCCCAGAATTCCTGGCTCCTTTACAACCTGTGGACTCCAACTCCCAGCATTCCTGGCCCCTTTATGACCTGTGGACTTCAACTCCCAGCATTCCTGGCCCCTTTACAATTTGTGGACCAACTCCCAGCATTCCTGGCCCCTTTATGACCTGTGGACTTCAACTCCCAGCATTCCTGGCCCCTTTACAACTTGTGGACTTCAACTCCCAGAATTCCTGGCCTCTTTACGACTGGTGGACTTCAACTCCAGCATTCCTGGCCCTTTACAACCGGTGGACTTCAACTCCCAGAATTCCCAGCCCCTTTATGAACTGTAGACTTCAAATCCCAGCATTCCTGGCCCCTTTACAACTTGTGGACCAACTCCCAGAATTCCTGGTCCCTTTACGACCTGTGGAATTCTGGGAGTTGAAGTCCACAGGTCGTAAGGGAGCCATAGTTGTCTACTCCTACACTAAGGCAAAAACACACACACACACACACACTTCACAGGTTGTGCAAATGTAGCTATGAGGTCTTTCATGAAGCTGGGTAAGCGGATTGTGTGAGTGTGGCCTGTAAAGGCACAATTGTGTGATTCAACAACTCCAGAGCTCCTTTTTCACTTCAGCAGGAAACCCAGATTCTTTTTTTTTTTTTTAAAGCAGAATATGAAACTGCACAGAACTCTTTGTATCTCAATCAGTGGGCAGAAGAATATGGAAAAAAAACCAACCCAGATTTCCATTTCCATGGCAAGGGCTTTGGGAGCTGGCAGGCTTGAGAAAAGTACCCTCAAAAACCGAATGCAAGTTGCCAACAGCATCTAAACAATGAAAGCGCCCAAAAGAATATGTTTTTGAGGAATAAAAGTCTCTGAGATGCCTATTTCATTGATTTTTTAAAAAATAAAAAAAATAAATTCAGCAGCTTAAATGCTGGGTGAATCTTAAAGGCGTTTCGTGGCTTTCTGATTTTGCTGTATGCATGTTAAAGAGGGAATAATTCTTCCTTAAACACGGGTGCTCGTTGGATGGAACGCGTGAGATTTCCGCTGATTAATTAAAGCGGTAGGCATTTACATGTGAATGGAAGCAGTGAATTGACTCCAGAATCACATGAAGAAGGAGTCTAACTTTTTTTTTTTTAACTTTCCAGGATGATCAGAAGGGGCAAGAGATTTGGACCAGAAGAGTTTAAAAGCAGTAAAGAAGAAACCCTTTCGGTTTTTACTCAGGTAATCCTAAACTTACAACCATTCGTTCAGTGACCATTTAAACGGCACTGAAAAAAAGTGACTGATGTCATTTTTCACACTTGAGATAGTTGCAGCCATCCCAAAAGGTCACGTGATCAAAATTTGGGGGCTTGGCAACTGACTCATCTTTATGACGGTTGCAGGGTCCCAGGGTCATGTCCAGTGGCGGGCTGCAACCAGTTCTGTGAGTGCGCGCATACCTAACACATTTGCGCACAACATGCAAAATACAGCAATTTGAAGCTCAGCTCCTTACCTTCTAAGGCAGCCCCGGTAAGTAGAACAGCGGAGGCACGGAAATAAGCTGTGCCACGCAAATCAGCTGAGCCAGAAAGAAGGAAATATAGGGCAGGATAGAGCAGGGGTGTGTGGGCGGGGCCACCCGATCACCAGAACTACCGGTTCGCCAGAACCAGTCTGAACCGGCAGCAGTCATCCTCTTTTGCGACCTTCTGAAAAGCAAAGTCAACAGTCCCTTTCAACCTTGTTATTCTACGTTGAGCATCTTGAAGTGAGGAAGATGATGTACTGCAGCTGTCACAAAAGCCAACTCAATCCTAGGTTGCATTAACAGAGGGATAGACTCAAGATCACGTGAGGTGTTAATACCACTTTCTAATGCTTTGGTAAGGCCACACTTGGAATACTGCATCCAGTTTTGGTTGCCACGATATAAAAAAGATGTTGAGACTCTAGAAAGAGTGCAGAGAAGAGCAACAAAGATGATGAGGGGACTGGAGGCTAAAACATAGGAAGGACAGTTGCCGGAACTGGGTATATCTAGTTTAATGAAAAGGAGGTCTAAAGTGACGTGATAGCATCTTCCAACATTTGAGGGGCTGCCACAAAGAAGAGGGGGGGGGGTCAAACTACTGTATTTTTCGGAGTATAAGACGCAGCAGACTATAAGTCGCACCTACCTTTTTTGGTGAGGAAAACAAGAAAAAGAAATCTGCCTCTGCCTCCCAGCAATTTTGCCTCCTTGCAGCAAACAGCAAATAGCCTACTTTGCTTTCATTTTCGTTTTCAGCATAGCTTGATTAACACAAGAAAAAAAAAATCTGCTCCCAGCAATTTACCTCAATGCAGCAAGCAGCAGAGGACCCTGCAAAACAGCTGAGAGCAAAACAGCTGAGAGCAGGGAGGCCGATCCAATCAACAAAGAGCCTGGTGGCGCAGCAGACTAATAGCCTGTTATTAACATGCAGCTGCCTGTAATTACTGCAAGTTCGAATCTCCCCAGGCTCAAGGTTGACTCAGCCTTCCATCCTTTCTAAGGTAGGACCCAGATTGTGGGGGCAATAAGCTGACTTTGTATAAATATACAAAAGTATGAAGGCTATTGCTTAACGCATTGTAAGCCGCCCTGAGTCTCCGGAGAAGGGCGGCATATAAATCAAATTAAAAAAAAAACTTGTGCTAATTAGACTATGCTGAAGCTGAAACGAGCTGTTTCTTCTTGCTGCTTGCTACAAGAAGGTAACTGCTGGGAGGAAGAGGCCAAAGGGTGGGGGCCAGTGGGTGGGTGGGGCTACATTCGGTGTATAAGACTCACCTAAATTTTCACAAACTAAATTTGCAAGGTGCGTCTTTTACTCTGAAAAATACAGTATTTCCCAAAGCACAGGAAGGCAAGACAAGAAGCAATGGATGGAAACTGAACAAAGAGAGTTACAACCGTTCATTTAGTGGTTGGAAATTAACCACAGGAGAGACGCAACCTAGAACTGAGGAGAAATTTCCTGACAGTGGGGGAACAATCAATCAGTGGCACACAGCTTGACTTCAGAAATTGTGGGTGCTCCAACACTGGAGGTGTTTCAAGAAGAGATTGGACAATTCTTTGTCTGAAATGGTGCGGGGGTTGGACTAGAAGACCTCCAAGGTCCCTTCCAACTCGGTTATTTCTGTTCAATATTCTGTTCTGTTAAAAAGATGTCCTGAACTTTAAGAAGGGACGCGGTGGCTCAGTGGCTAAGACGCTGAGCTTGTCGATCGAAAGATCGGCAGTTCAGCGGTTCGAATCCCTAGTGCCGCGTAACGGGGTGAGCTCCGGTTACTTGTCTCAGCTTCTGCCAACCTAGCAGTTCGAAAGCATGTAAAAAATGCAAGTAGAAAAATAGGTACCACCTTTGGTGGGAAGGGAACAGCATTCTATGCGCCTTTGGCATTGAGTCATGCCGGCCACATGACCATGGAGACGTCTTTGGACAGCGCTGGCTCTTCGGCTTTGAAACGGACATGAGCAGCGCCCCCTAGAGTCGGGAACGACTAGCACATATGCGCGAGGGGAACCTTTACCTTTAAACTTGAAACCTGCTCTTTCAGGGGAAGTTCGTGAAGCTCCAGAATGTATTTTTCAGGCTCATTGTCTGAACGTTACCCTCCCATCTGGCTGGGATTCCTACAAGGGTTGATTGCTGGAGCCCTTCCCGATGCCTAAGAGACTCTCCTGAAAAGCAGAGGGGGGGGGCAAGCTTTCGTTCATTTCAACCAGACCCAAAGTTTGCTTTGCAAAGCCCTCGAAAGCAGCTGACGCCGATGGGAAAATGAAAAGCTGAAAAGGGTTTTGACGCGCCAATTTTGGGTCGCGGCTCACAGCTTGCCCAGCACGGTTGACTTGGACACGGTTCTTCAGAGGGCACTGAATAAATGTTCTTTTGCCTTCCCGAGGGGGAGATAAGACGTGAAGGTCAGCCGGCCTGGATTTCTTTTCTAAAATTGCCTGGTACGGGCCAGAGGAAGTGCCAAACATCCTATGTTTCTGAATAGCCTCAGGCTGAAGAAAGAAAGAAAGAAAGAAAGAAAGAAAGAAAGAAAGAAAGAAAGAAAGAAAGAAAGAAAGAAAGAAAGAAAGAAAGAAAGAAAGAAAGAAAGACTCGCCAGAGAGCTGAAAAAAACAGGACAAGGAGAGCTAAGATTTTAAAAAAGGCAAGTTGGAAGGAGAGAAAGAAAAATGTGACTTCTTTTTTAAGTATCTGTAGAAATCTTAGCAATTAGAAAGAAAACAAGGTACTCACTGAAGCGCAAAAAATAAATTAAGAACAAGCAGAGAGTACAGATAGTCCTTGACTTATGACCACAATGGAGCCCAAAATTTATGTTGCCAAGCGGGAGAGCTAAGTGAGTTTTGCCCCGTTTTGCAATCTTTCTTGCTTGCCGTTGTTAAACGAATCATACCAGTTGTTAAGCTAGTAACAGGGTTGTTGACTTTGCTTGTCCAAAAGTCACAAAAGGGGATCACATAACTCAAGGACCAGCGGTGGGTTTTGTTGTGACCCATGCCCAAGTAGTTAGTATTAAATACAAACAGTTCGAAAACAAACAGAATTTACTAGAACAGCTGAGAATTAACCCATTCTCAGAGTAGTCCAAACTAAATCAAAACAAATTCTTCATAACACAAATTCTTCAGTCTAATCACCAACCTTGGTATAATTAGGCAAACTGCCAAAGATTTTTCCTGGCAAAAGTTCAGGAGCAGAAGACACCGACAAGAAATAAATGCAGCCAAACACGAAGCAAATCTTTCAACAGTTGTTTTCCAGCAAAGAGGCCAAGAACCGTTGCTGGTCTTTTAAGCCTTATGGGAGGGGCCAATCATCTCTTGGCCTTACTCCTGAGTCGTCCTCTTTGCTGTAGCTGTTCTTGCCTTCTGGCAGCTCTTCTCATACGTGCACTAGGAACAGGCTCCTCCTGTTCCTCTGCCTCTCTGCTGTCAGCCTCTGGAGGCTCCGAAGTCCGCACATCACTCCCTGATGGCCCTGGCCCCATCTCTGCCTCTGATGCAGAGCCTCCAGGACTGGCCCATGTTCTTCCTCAGCCTCCTCACTGTCCGACTCCGCTGCCAGCTCTGCAGGCTGCTGGTGGACCACAACAGGTTTCCTTCTGCGCATGCGCCCAGCCTCAAAAATGTGCCTAAATAGGACGGCATAGAGTCAGGGTGAGTGGGCAGGCCCACCTGTGATCTCCGCTACCAATTCGCTTGAACCAGTATGAACCGGCTGAATACCACCTCTACCCAGAACACTGCAACTGTCACAAATCCATGCCAGTTGCCAAGCGTCCAAATTTTGATCACGTGATGATGGGGACGCTGCAACGGTCGTTAAGTGTGAAAAACAGTCTTTAAGTCCCCCCCCTTTTTTTAGTGCCATTGTAACTTCGAACGGTCACTGTTGTAAGTCAGGGACAGTCTGTATTTCGAATTCTGACCAGGAAATGTTAGGAATCCAATTCCTGGAAACAGGAGTAACAGCCATTCTGGACACTCTTACCCATAAATATGTTTTTGTTGCAATAAGGAACTGTCTCTTGCCTGCCAGTGGGAAATCACCCTTGTAAACAAACTTTTTACAGCACCAGGTTGGCGTTAAATATCAGGCACAATTAAACTTGGAAAAAAACAGAGTTGGGGCACAGCTAAAAAGAAAAAAGAAAGCAAAGGAAGACAGGAGTCTGCTAATGAAGAGACTGTGCTGGAATAACATGTAATTTACACACCCCGCAGCTATATTTAGGAGGAAGTTGATAGAGGTAGGAGGTGAAAAACAGTTTAGTCCTAACTGGTTCTGGCTTGTGCGTTGCTGGGCATCTGAACTGCAGCCGACCACAAGCAATCATGATTATTTTCAGCCAACCGGTATTTTCCAGTGAATTTCTCTGCAGGTAGTCCTGGACTTACGAGCACACCTGGGGATGAGGATTTCCATGGCTAAGCGAAGTGGTTATTGAGTCGTGTGCAGTTTCACCCCCTATTTTGCCACGGTTGTTAAGCGAATCACAGCAGTCCTTAAGCGAGTCGCCTGGTTGTTACATCAATCCGGCTTCCCGCACTGACTTCGCTTGTCGGATCAAGATGTCAGGGCAATCACATGTCCCTGGGACAAGTCAGTGGTGGGATTTAAACAATTTTACTACTGGTTCTGCGGGCATGGCATGGTGGGTGTGGCTTGGTGTGGGCGTGGCAGGGGAAGGTTACTGCAAAATCCCCATTTCTTCCCGATCAGCTGGGACTCGGGAGGCAGAGAATAGATGGGGGCGGGGCCAGCCAGAGATGGTATTTACCGGTTCTCTGAACTACTCAAAATTTCCGCTACCGGTTCTGCAGAACTGGTCAGAACCTGCTGAATACCATCTCTGGAACAAGTAGTGGAACTAGGTGGCTCAGTGGCTAAGACACTGAGCTTGTCGATCAGAAAGGTGGGCAGTTCGACGGTTCGAATCCCTACTACAGGTCTCCTGCGTGAACAGGGGGTTGGACTAGATGACCTCCAAGGTCCCTCCCAACGCCGTTATTCTGTTACACAAATCCCTCTTGTGAAGGTAGTTCCACCAAACTCAGAAAGCAAAACCCATCCCCATCTAGCATGGATGGTATTACCAAGTTTGGTAATGAAACGTCTACGAGGCAACAACCAAGATCGGAGGCACCCCGCTCCTTTCTGGCATTGATGATGTGACCTACTGTGGTAATGAGAAGGAAGTCTGTAGAGATTCTCAGTCATCCAGGTCAGGGTTGTCCCAAAGGTGCGTTTTTCAGGAGGCAACTGGACTTCCTTTGTTTTTTTCTTTTGAAGACGTTTCACTTCTCATCCAAGAAGCTTCTTCAGCTCTGACAGGACAGTGTCAATCCTTCCATTCCCCACTGTCCTCTCAGAGCTGAAGAAGCTTCTTAGATGAGAAGCGAAACGTCTTCAAAAGAAAAAAAAAATAAAGCAAGGAGGTCCAGTTGCCTCCTGAAAAACACACCTTTGGGATAACGAGAAGGAAGGTGAGCTCTTTAAACCTCTTTTGTTAGTTTAAGCAAAAAGCACAGGGCTTTTAAAATGATTATTTACAAAGGTTTGCTCAGTGCAACCCATTTGCTTAGTGTAACTCTTACGCACCTGTAGAGACGTCTCTACCAAACCGGCGCAAAGGGCACCTTCAGTTGGTACCTAGGCCAGCTACCTGGGACTTCTGCCAAAGCATCAGCTGTGCTCAGCGTGAACTGCTGCTCGAATCCAAGTTTCATTCGCCATTCCCAGCTTTAGCCCGGATTTGTCACTTGTTTCAAATCAGAATAAGAGTCAGCCTTCCGGCCTGCCTTACAAAGAGACTGAGGGAAGAAACAGTAGACCAGGGATGGGATTCAGCCGGTTCGGGAGAACCGAGGTTAAATTTTAATCTGGTTCGGTGAACTGGTTGTTCCAAGGACTGGCTGACCCCTCCCACTCCTCCCCTCCCCTCCCCGGAGTCTCCACGTGGCCCGTTTTGGATGCTAGGAAAGTGCAGGGCACATGTGGAGGCTCCGGGAGGGCAAAAAACGGGCCTACCAGAAGTCTGGAAATGGGCCTGTTTCCGTACTTCCGGTAGGCCCGGTTTCGCCGTCCCCAGGCCCCAGGAGGCTTTCCGGGAGCCTCCAGGAGGGCGAAAACGGCCTCTGCTGGGTACTCCCAGGGGAGGCCGTTTTCGCCCTCCTGGAGGCTCCCGGAAAGCTTCTGAGGCCTGGGGACGGCGAAACCGGGCCTACTGGAAGTACGAAAACAGGCCCATTTCCAGCCTCCGGAGGGCATGCGAAGAGAACTGGTTGTTATAACCGGTGAATCTCACCACTGCAGCACCCCCATAAGTTGAAATACAGGTAGTCCTTGATTTACAACTTCAATTGAGTGGGCTGCTCTCTGAGCTTGGTTGATTCCTTGCAGACCTTTAATTACCAAACTAGGTAACATCATCCGTGTTAGAAGGAGTGAGGATGTTTCTCTGAGCTTGCTGGTTTTCTTGCAGACAATTTTCATTTCTAAAGTAGGTAACTTCATCAATGCTAGAAGGGAGGGAGGGCTTGTGTTCTGAGCTTGGCTGTTTTCTTACATACGTCTCATTACCACACGAGGTAATACCATCAGTGCAGCATAAGAACGGTCCAGGATAAGAATTAAAGGGGCGGGGTGGGGTCATTTCTCCTCCTTTGGATAATATTACGGTGTTACAACGTTCTTGCCCCACGTTCGGTCTTCCTTTGGGGCCCCTCTGCCAATGCCCCCGAAATCATAGCTGGAAAGTGGGACGTGCAATTCCTCCAACATTTTCTCAGACGTGAAAGCAAGTCAAAGCATTTTGACTCTCCAGCAACATTCCATGCTGAGAAAGAGCAATTTATCCATGCGCGGAAAAAGCTGACACTAGCACAATGTTCCGTCGGATTTACACAAGCTTAGCGACAACGTTGTGTAGGTGCCCGAGGCAGGGAAGTGGGGTGTGTGTGTGTGTCATCTTGCTGGAGTCGATGGCTCTACAACCTTGTTTGAAAAAGCCTGAAATCTGGAGGTGTCAAAGGAGAGAGTGAGTGTGAAGGAAGCTTCTCTTACGTCTGGTCCCCAGAACTGAATATTCAGGAAGATTTCCAAAGCTTCTGACTTGATGGAAATCTGCCAAATGCTTAGAAACCTTTGTTCTTTTCTCCGGCTGGACAGTTCTGCCAAGACGTTCAGAATCAGAATAGAGCTGGAAGGGACCTTGGAGGTCATCTAGTTCAACCCACTGCTCGAGCAAGAGATCCTACACCATTTCAGAAAAGTGGCTGTCCACTCTCTTCTTAAAAACCTCTAGTGATGAAGTACCCACAACGTCTGAAGTTAAGTCCTTCCACTGGTTAATTGTCCTCACCAATAGTGGGTTCCACTTACCTTCCCTAACGTTTCGGAATCAGGAGCGTCCGTGTGTGTGTGTGCTTGCTTCGCGCGCACGCGGCGCTTCTATGCATGCGCAGAGCATCTGTGATGACATCTGGATGGGTGGGCGGAGCCTCTGACTGCCAGCACTACTGGTTTTCCCGAACCGGGCTGAACCAGTAGAAACCCACTGGTCCTCCCTGTTAGGAAATTTCTCCTCAATTCCAGGTTACTTCTCTCCCTGTTTAGTTTCCATCCGTTGTGTCTTGTCCTGCCTTCAGGGGCTTTGGAAAATAAGTTGAACCCCCCCCCCCCCTTCCTTGTGGCAGCCTCTCAAATCCTGGAATACTGCTATCATGTCCGCCTTAGTCCTTCTTTTCTCTAGACTAGCCAAACCCAAATTCTGCAACCGTTCTTCATTAGAATAGAATAGAATAGAATAGAATAGAATAGAATAGAATAGAATAGAATAGAATAGAATAGAATAGAAATAAGAATTGGGATAGGCTAGACTAGGCTAGGCTAGGCTAGAATAGGAATAGGAATAGGAATAGGAATAGGATTAGGAATAGAATAGAATAGAAGAATAGAATAGAATAGAATAGAATAGAATAGAATAGAATAGAATAGAATAGAATAGAATAGAATAGAATAGAATAGAATAGAATAGAATAGAATAGAATAGAAATAAGAATTGGGATAGGCTAGACTAGGCTAGGCTAGGCTAGAATAGGAATAGGAATAGGAATAGGATTAGGAATAGAATAGAATAGAATAGAATAGAATAGAATAGAATAGAATAGAATAGAATAGAATAGAATAGAAATAAGAATTGGGATAGGCTAGACTAGGCTAGGCTAGGCTAGAATAGGAATAGGAATAGGAATAGGAATAGGAATAGGAATAGGAATAGGAATAGGAATAGGAATAGGAATAGGATAGAATAGAATAGAATAGAATAGAATAGAATAGAATAGAATAGAATAGAATAGAAATAAGAATTGGGATAGGCTAGACTAGGCTAGGCTAGGCTAGAATAGGAATAGGAATAGGAATAGGAATAGGAATAGGATTAGGAATAGAATAGAATAGAATAGAATAGAATAGAATAGAATAGAATAGAATAGAATAGAATAGAAATAAGAATTGGGATAGGCTAGACTAGGCTAGGCTAGGCTAGAATAGGAATAGGAATAGGAATAGGAATAGGAATAGGATTAGGAATAGAATAGAATAGAATAGAATAGAATAGAATAGAATAGAATAGAATAGAATAGAATAGAATAGAATACACAGAGTTGGAAGGGACCTTGGAGGTCTTCTAGTCCAACCCCTTGCTGAAACAGGAGACCCTATACCAGTAATGGCAAACTTTTTCGGCACCGAGTGTCCAAAAGGTCGCGCGGAAACATCATGTGCGCTCGTCAGGGCCACGCTCCGGAAAAGCTGAACTTCCGGTTTCTAGCGCGCATGCGTGCCCGACTATCATCTGGCCGGTGTGCATGAGCACGCCGGTTTTTGGCACTGCCACACGCGCGAAGGGATCGCACTGCGGAGAAGCCAAACTTCCGGGTTGTGGCAGGTATGCGCACTTGACAATCAGCTGGCCGGCACACATGCGCACACCGGTTTTCGGCACTGCCCCGCCCACGGACAGCTGATTGTCATGGGCGCATGCACACCAGAAACCCGGAAGACAAGCAGGCAAGGCCATGCAGGCCGGGCGACATGGTTTCATGTGCCACTTTGGGCACGAGTGCCATAGGTTCGCCATCCCGGCCCTATATCATTTCAGACAAATGGTTGTCCAATCTCTTCTTAACAATTTCCAGTGTTGGAGCATTTACAACCTCTGGAAGCAAGTTGTCCCACTGATTAATTGTTCTCACTGTTCTAGGTTGCTTCTCTCTCTCTTTTTTTTTTAAATTTGATTTATATGCCGCCCTTCTCCGGAGACTCAGGGTGGCTTACAATGCGTTAAGCAATAGCCTTCATACTTTTGTATATTTATACAAAGTCAGCTTATTGCCCCCACAATCCGGGTCCTCATTTTACCTACTTTAGAAAGGATGGAAGGCTGAGTCAACCTTGAGCCTTGGCGAGATTCGAACCCTGCAGTAATTGCAGGCAGCTGATGTTAATAACAGTGCTTTAGTCTGCTGCGCCACCATCCTTGATTAGTTTCCACCCATTGCTTCTTGTCCTGCCCTCAGGTGCTTTGGAGAATAGGTTGACTCCCTCTTCTTTGGGGCAGCTCCTCAAATACTGGAATACTGCTATCATGTCCCCCTTAGTCCTTCTCTTCATTAAACTAGAAATTAAAACTTTATTAAGGATGTTAAATTTAAAATGGGATTTTAAATTTGGGGTTTTAAATTGAGCCTATCATTTAATAATTTTAATTATTTTTAAGTTTTGTCTGTCTTTGTGCTTTTAATCAGGCTGTACACCGCCCTGAGTCTTTCGGGAGAAGGGAATAGGAAATAAATAAATAAATAAATAAATAAATAAATAAATAAATAAATAAATAAATAAATAAATAAATAAATAAATAAATAAATAAATAAATAAATGTGCTTAGTTGTAATCTTTGGATATTTATCATCTGGTTACTATATAGCAGGAGAATTTGGGTTAATAATTCAAAAAGCAAGTTTAAGGGTGTTCTGTGACCTTAACCTGTGTGGGCCAAACTACATGTTACACCAGGACCTCTTTTGTAACTGGCTCAGAATAGAAGCTCAACCGTATGATTTGGGTGCTGAAGATCACCACTACAATTTCAAGGGATGAGTAATCTTCCAGAGGAAAATCACTTGGGTTGGGGGGGGAAGGGGTTATGTGTGGGAAGGGGTGAGGGACAGGAAATCAGGAGAAAATAATCATTGCACAGAGGAAACAGTTTCTGTTTGCTTAAAATTCTGACGGAATCCTTAGAAAGCACACACCCATCCTATAAAATCAGTATCATGCCCTTCTTCTCCTTAGTTCCCTTGGTTAATTTAATTAATTTAATTATATGCTTAACCCACCCAGACTATTCCTAGGACATGGTCAAAAAAATCTGACATGCAGCCAAAATGATGCAATCTAAGCTTTACTTGGGTGTTTATACAGGTAGTCTCGACTTACAACAATTCACTTAGTGACCGTTGGAAATTACATCATCACTGAAAAAAAGTGACTTGGGACCAGGGGTGAAAATTCACTTACCTTCCCTAGCGGTTCGCGAATGTGAGCGCTTCACTCTCGCGCGCCGTCATCCGCACATGCGCAGAGGCCTAAAATGTCGCAAAAAAGTGACGTCATGACGTCCACGCGAATCCTCCTGCAGCTGCCGCTACCGGTTCTATCCGCTACCAAGCCGGATACAACCGGCTGAATTTCACCCCTGCTTAGGACCGTTTTTCACAGTTACGACCATTATAGCATCCCCATGGTCAGGTGATCAAAATTCAGATTTTTGGCAACTGACTCCTATTTATGATGGTTACAGTGTCCCGGGATCATGTGATCTCCTTTTACGACTTTCTGACAAAGTCAGATTGGGAAGCCAGATTCACTTAACAATTTGTGTTACTAATTTAATAAGTGCAGCAATTCATTAGTGGCTAGAAAGGTCATAAAATGGGGCAAAGTTCACTCAGCAAATGTCTCACTTAGTGACAGAAAATTCTGGGCTCAATTGTGGTCGTATGTCGAGGACTAGCTGTAGGCATCTCCAGACCATCAGAAGGAAAAGTAGATGGGGCTCCATAAGGCTGAGAACTAGAAACATTGAGCGCCCAAGTTTTGAAATCTTCCTGTAGCTAAAGAGCTTTGATGATTAAATTGTCTTCCTTCCTCTTTATTTCCAAACAATGCAACCGCTGATGGAACATTTTGATTGCTTCTTCCTCCAACTACTATTGTGTTTTGAAATAACATTAGAGTTGTAGAAGTGTTGGTCATGTCTAGGAAAGCAATCCCATAAGCAATTGAAACCCGGTTCAGTTACTAAAATCTTCTATATAAACCACCAGGAAATCAATTCCCAGATGAATATAGATTAACATCAAGATTAACATAGCAATCAAGAAATAAACAATGCCTCAATCAAGGAACTGTCAAACAAGGTAACAGTTTACTTTATTGATTAGCCCTTGGGCCATGTCTTTTCGTCGGGCCCTGAAAACTTATTTATTTCACTTAGCCGGGCTGGCTTGATCCCACAGCTTTGGTTAATTTTAATTGATTTTAATTGGGTGTTTTAAATTGCGGCCAAAAATATTTAATTATTTTTAAACTGTTTTTAAATTTTGTGTGTTCTGTTTTATTCTGGCTGTTCACCGCCAGAATAAAGTCCTGCTGGAGAAGGGCGGTATACAAATTAAAACAAATAAAAATAAATAAATAAATAAATAATAAATAAAAATGTCAAAGTGCAGAGTTCCAGACCCAAATTATTACAAAAATTTGATAAAAACAATATAAAATGGAATTGGATCAAATGCAATTTAAAATGAAATGGGAATAAAATACAGTTTAAAATGAAATTGGAATAAAATACAATAATTTAATATATAGATAAATAATATATAAAATAGACTCCTGCGAGTCCCTTGGACTGCAAGGCGATCCAACCGGTCAGTCCTACAACTCTGACTGCTCTTTGGAAGGCCAGATCCTGAAGAGGAAACTCAAATCCTTTGGCCACCTAATGAGAAGGAAGGACTCCCTGGAGAAGAGCCTAATGCTGGGAAAGATTGAGGCCAAAAGAAGAAGGGGACAGCAGAGAAGGAGGTGGCTGGATGGAGTCACTGAAGCAGTCGGCGTGAGCTTAAATGGACTCCAGAGGATGGTAGAGGACAGGTAGGCCTGGAGGAACGTTGTCCATGGGGTCATGATGGATCGGACACGACTTCGCGACTAACAACAACAACAAAAAAAAAATGATAAAATTATATTTCGATATCATCCCTACAATCTACCCCAATGAGTCCCACATATGCCAATCTCAACCGAATCATTCTGCTTAAGTATTGTGCTGTGTTGAATGTTATTTTCAGATTCTGGCCGCACATAAGGTAAGTTGGTTTGATAAGGGGATCCCAGTGGGTCATTCGTACGGTATATAGACCCAGGTACCTGTTTTCTCACCCCCTTTTAACAGATTAACAAAGTTGGAAGTGACCTTATAGGTCAACTAGTCCAACCCTCCGCTCAAGCAGGAGACCCTATACCATTTCTGAGAGTCCAATCTTTTCTTGAAAATCTAAAGTGATGAAGCTCCCACAACTTCCGAAGGCAACTTCTGTTCCATAGGTTGATTGTTCTCACTGTCAGAAAATTCCTCCTTAGTTCTAGGCTGAATCTCTCCTTGGTCAGTTTCCATCCATTATTCTTTGTCTGGCCTTCAGGTGCTTTGGAAACTAGGTTGACCCCCTCCTCTCTGTGGCAGCCCCTCAAATATTGGAAGGCTGCTATCATGTCTCCCCTGGTCCTTCTCTTCATTAGACTAGCCCAGTTCCTGCAACCGTTCTTCGTATGTTTTAGTCTCCAGTCTCCTAATCATCCTGGTTGCTCTCCTCTGCACTTTTTCTAGAGTCTCAACATCTTTTTTATAGTGTGGTGACCAAAACTGGATGCAGTACTCTAGGTGTGGTCTTACTAGGGCTTCATAGAGTGGTATTAGTACCTCACTTGATCCTGATCCCTTATACAGGCAATAATCAAATAGGATAAATAACAAGCTAACAGTAAACAGCTGAACCAACAAAAGCCATCAAGATCACTCCCAACAACATGGACAGGGCAAGCTACTGGACTATAAAACGAGAGCAAACCCCATTCCCTACTATCCCTGATGAAGTTACCTACTTGGGTAATGAAACGTCTGCAAGAAAATAGCCAAGCTCAGAGAGTATCAGGGACCCCGCATTTCCACACTGAGCTACCAATATTCTCCGCTATTGGGAAAGAACTATCCATCAAGCAAATAAAATATTGGGTGTCCAGTGGTTTAAGGCTGGAGGGAAACATCCTTGCAACCCGTCTTCATATATGTGCTTGCGGTTTCTCCAATGAACCAACTCACTCAGTGGACCAATTCCCTCGGCCACCAAAGCAACTGACCTTCTCGTGGTATTCTGAACTCTTTTATTTGACCACATGTGATTATTTCAAAGGAAGTTGCATTCTGTTAGGAAAAAAATATGAACCTCAGGAGCCTTTCTCTTGGAAAAGCGTGCAAAGGGTTTTAGGCAATGAATTTTTTAACAATTGACCCAGTTCATAAGAAGGAAAAACAAAGCAGATGCCAAGAAACAGCCCTTTCTTAAAATACTTTTCTACTTGGTCCAGGAAATGGGATTCCAGGTTCCTGGTAAGGAAGAAAGTTATTTTTATTTTCCAAAATCGGTGTGTCTAGCTGTTTACGTCTCTATGACCCAGCACTTTCCATAGTTCAAGAAATTCTTCTGAAAAAACCTTAATGAGAAAACCTACAACCCAACATTTGAAATCTCAGCAAAACTACGATAGACTTTTGCTCGAATCTACAGAATGGCCGCTAATCAACAGAAACCAATGATCTGACTTGGTCTAAGGCTGTCTCCATCTTGGGGAGTCTGTTCCCAACCTCACGTTTTCCAGATGTTTTCAATTTTCCATTCCCAGGTTTCCTGCGCTGTTTGGGGGGAATTCTGGGAACTGTATTCCCATGCAGCTGGAGGACACCAAATTGGGATGGTGTAGTAGTCTAAGCGGGAAGTGGTGGCTCAGTGGCTAAGACACTGAGCTTGTCGATCGAAAGGTTGGCAGTTCAGCGGTTCGAATCCCTAGTGCCGCATAACAGGGTGAGTTCCCGTTACTTGTCCCAGCTTCTGCCAACCTAGCAGTTTGAAAGCATGTAAAAAATGCAAGTAGAAAAATAGGTGGGAAGGTAACAGCGTTCCGTGCACCTTTGGCATTGAGTCATGCCGGCCACATGACCACGGAGATGTCTTCGGAAGCACTGGCTCTTTGGCTTTGAAACGGAGATGAGCACCGCCCCCTAGAGTTGGGAACTAAACTAGAGTTGCTAAGTGAGACAGTTGTCTAGTCAACTTCGGCCCATTTTTACGCCTTTACTTGCCACCCTTGTTAAGCGAAGCACTGTGGTTGTGAAGTTGGTAACACAGTTGCGACACAGCTTCCCCAGGTCGCAAAAGGGGATCACATGACCCCGGGACACAGCAACGGTCATACATATGAACCCGTCACACGACTTCAGGACGCTGCAGCTGTCATAAATACGAGCCAGTTGCCAAGCGTCTAAATTTTGAGCCCATGGCCGTGGGGATGCCGTTAATGGTCATTAAGTGTGAAAAACGGTGCTAAGTCCCTATTTTCCGTGCCGCTGTGACTTCAAACGGTCACTAAACGAATTGTTGTAAGTCGAGGACTGCTTGTACTAACCAGGTTCGATCTGCTTAGCTTTTCTAGGGTCAGCTCTCAACCAGACTCTTGAGCCTGCTCACCTCTGCTGGATCCATGCGCCCCCGGCTGCCATTAACTGAATCAACTGCCCACCAAAGGCTCTGACTTCATAAGGCTCCAATGACATCATCAAGGCTCCCGTTGCCACGGCAACCGGCCCAGCCACTTTACACAAGCCTGGTGATGTCATAAGTAACTCAGGCCCTCTGGCTTTACAGAAGCCTTAAAAAAAAAACGTGTGTCTCCATGCGTGCGCATTTCTCAAGATTGCATTGTTTTCTCCTTTTGTGTGTGTCTTTTAGCTCTGTGGCAGTCTTAGTCATCCAGCAACCATAAATACTTTTTAAAATGCTAATTGGGGGGAATGAACGCCTCCTTTTTCTTGTACTCGGAGTTCCCGAATGGCAATACAAATCTATCCACATGGCTGCATGTGGCAAATGTAAATCCCACTCAATTCACTAGGTTTTTTTTAAAAAAAGTTTATTTAAGAATGTTTTAATTCGGGCTTGTTGTTTTTCAACCCGAAGAACCGGTTGTAGAAGTTCAGCCTCAGGAATATTTCTCGTCTGGGTATATCAGTGGTGGGTTGCTACCGGTTCTCCCCGGTTCTTGCGAACCGGTAGTGGAAATTTTGAGTAGTTCGGAGAACCGGTAAATACCACCTCTGCCTGGCCCCGCCCCCAATCTATTCACTGCCTCCCGACTCCCAGCTGATTGGCTAGAAGGAAAAAATCAGGGCTCACTTGACAAAGAAGAGGAAAAAAACAAGAAGACACTGTAGCTTTAAATTGAGAAGCCAAGAAGCCTCCCAACTGATTGGCTAGAACCGATCCGCTCCTTGTAAACCACTCGGTGGTGGTAGATTGGCAATTGAAGCCAAGCTGCCTGAAAGCTGTTTCCGATGCTCTCGGTGGTGGCAGAGCGGGAAAAAACTGTTTAAATTCTTGCCGCGGCACTTCAAAGGGCCGCCCTACAGCTGATCAGTGGTAAAAGGCAGTGTGGTGGTAGATCAGTGCGCTCCAAAAACAAATGGGTAGACTGGTACGGCTCTGCAAGAAGTTAAAAATCTGGTAGACCAGTACCTCTGCTAAATCCTAAAGAATTGCTTGTCACATGACCATCTTATCATGTCCATGAAATAAGCCACACCCACAGAACCGGTAGTAAAAAATTTTAGAACCCACCCCTGGGGTATATATAACAGGATAATAAACTTGGGACATTGGAGGTCTTCTAGCCCAACCGTCTGCTCAAACAGGAGACCCTTTACCATTACAGACAAATGGCGGTCCTATCTCCTTAAAAGCCTCCAGTGTTGGCAAGTAGTTCCATGGCTTGATTGTTCTTACTGTCAGGAAGTTTCTCCTGAATTTATGGTCGTAGGGGCTCCATCACTGGAGGTTTTTAAGGAAAGACTAGACAGCCCCAATTTGTGACCTTTCTTGCCACTGTTGTTAAGTGAATCACTGCAACTGTTAAGCGAGTAACACATCTGTTAAGTGAATCTGTCTTTCCCATTGACTTTGCTTGACAGATGGTTGCAAAAGGGGATCATATGACCCCGGGACACTGCAACCGTCATAAATGTGAGTCACTTTATTGTTTTTCCTTCACTTTGAATTCCCAAATGCCAATTAGCCGCTTATTTCAGGTTGGGATCTCTTTTAAAGTTTAACGAATTTTTCCTTCCTACCTGTGAGTTGGCCAATCACTTGGTAACAATACTCCATTTCATCACCGCTCCTGCTCGATTCTTAGTCCAGTTGCCCCAGCTTGTAGCAGCTGGTTCAATGGCCGCCGCCCCCACCGCCGGGTCAAAGAGCTGACTCCAACCTTTCAAGGAACTTGCCTGTTCCTCTTGGTCTTCCGAGGCACCTCTCTCTCTCCCCGGTCCCTACAAGACGGATCCAATCCGAAGACCCCCCCAACAGCGGTTTGTCAGTTTGGGTTTTCACGAAGCTCAACGGAGCTTCGCTATTTCCCAACCAGTATCGCCGCGACGCTTCCCTTTTTTTCACCGCGACGCTTCCCCGGGACACTATAACTGTCATAAATGTGAGTCAGCTGTCAAGCATCCGAATATAAATCATGTGATGCACTGGTTGTAAGTGTGGAAAATGGTCATTAAGTCACTTTTTTCCAGTGCCATCAGTGAAATATAGAAAATATGTAAAGACAGAGATGTAAACAATTCTATGATTCATACAAATATGGCTGTTGAGACTATTGTGTTTAATATTACTATTATATTCTTATTAGAAGATATGTTAAGAGGGAGAAATGAATAGATTTATTATGCTTATTATTATTGAAGATTAGAGAATATCAATGTAATGAATACTGTAAATTCTAATTGCACAGAGATGCCTGTACCCAGATGACACAGTTTAATGGAAGATGAAATGTTCAAATTAAAAAAAAAAATTAAAATTAAAAAAGACTTGATTTGCACCTGTGGTTTTCCCACGGTTAGAGAAGATGCCCCCCCTTTTTTCCTGTTTTTTGCAATATCCCAAATTCCTTTCTCACCCCAAAATACAGGTAGTCCTCAAGTTACGACCAAAAGCCGAGCCCAAAATATTCTGCTGCTAAGCGAGACCTTTGTTCAGCTCGTTTCGCCCCATTTTACGACCTTTCTTACCACAGTTGTTTAAGCGAATCACTGCAGTGGATGAAAACTAGGCACAAAACTAGGAAGGCAAAGCCTCCCATCCTAGTTTTTTTGGGGGGGGTCCTGAGAATTTTAAAATGCACCCCCAAAAAATGATAACAAGAAGGGAGTCTGAAAAATGGAGAGACTTGATTTGCACCTGTTGGCTTTTCCAGGGTTAGAGAAGACACAGACCCCACTTTTTCTGGTTTTTTGCAACACCCCAAGTTCCTTTCTCACCCCCCTTTTCCCCAAATAACACGGTTTTTTGTTTTTTTGAAATAGATTTATTGCCAGTTTATGAAATAGGTTTATTGCAAGACCAGCCTTTGCAACCCCGCTTGCAAAGTCCCCAAACGCGATGCAAAAGATTTTTTTTTTCGACCGACCGGAGTGGTTTAAAAAAAAAAACACACACACACAAAACACCAGACAGACAGACAGACAGGCAGACAGAGAGACCGACAGCCGGCAGCTGCAAATATAAACACTTTTTTTTTTTTTTGCAAAATATGTTTTTGCTCTCTGCAAGCGCTCCACGCCCCGCGCTCGCTCGCCTTGTTGATCAGCTCCGCGCGTTCCGCAGGGTTCCCGGAAAATTAAAAAAAAAAAAAAATCACCCTCCGGGCACGGAGGAGACACGCGAAGGGCTCTCCGAGGAGCACGCTTTTTTCACGTGCTCGCCGGGCCATGCAGCGGACGCGTGCACGCTCCCTTGGCAGGCACGGAGGCAGCGAGTGGGCGAGCATCCGCCTCGCCCGTGTACCGGAGGCGGGGAAACCGATCCTTCTCTTTCTCCCTCTGTTTTTCTCTCTCTCTCCCTCTCTCTTTCTTTCTCTCTCTCTCCCTCTCTCTTCTTTCTCTTTCCCTCTCTTTTTCTCTCTCTCCCTCTTTTTCTCTCTTTCTCTCCCTCTCCCTCTCTTTTTCTCCCCCTCTCCCTCTTTTTCTCTCTCCTCTCTTTTTTTCTCTCTCTCTCTCCCTCTCTTCTTTCTCTTTCCCTCTCTTTTTCTCTCTCTCCCTCTTTTTCTCTCTTTCTCTCCCTCTCTTTTTCTCTCTTTCTCTCCCTCTCCCTCTTTTTCTCCCCCTCTCCCTCTTTTTCTCTCTCCTCTCTTTCTCTCTCTTTCTCTCTCTCTCCCTCTCTCTTTTTCTCTCCCTCTCCCTCTCTCTTTCTCTCTCTCCCTCTCTTTTTCTCTCCCTCTCTCTCCCTTTCTTTCTCTCTCCCTCCCTCTTTTTCTTTCTCTCTCCCTTTCTCTCTCTCCCTCTTTTTCTCTCCCTCTTTCTCCCTTTCTCTCTCCCTCTCTCTTTCTCTCCCTCCCCCCTCTCTCTCCCTCTCTTTCTTTCTCTCCCTCCCTCCCTCTTTCTCTCTCCCTTTTTTTTCTCTCTCCCTCTTTTTCTCTCTCTCCCTTTCATTCTCTCTCCCCCTCCCCCCTCTCTTTCTCTCTCTCCCTCTTTCTTTCTCTCTCCCTCCCTTTCTCCCTCTTTCTCTCTCTCCCTTTTTCTTTTTCTCTTCCTTTCTCTCTTTTTTTCTCTTTCTCTCCCTCTCTTTTTCTCTCACCCTCTTTCTTTCTCTCTCTCTCCCTCTTTCTCTCTCCCTCTCCCTCTTTCTTTCTCTCTCACCCTCTTTCTTTCTCTCTCTCTCCCTCTTTCTCTCTCTCCCTCTCCCTCTCTTTCTTTCTCTCTCTCCATACAAATATGCCTTTAAAAGGGTTTGAGGGTTTGCATTTGAGGAAGGGGACGGCACCTCCCTTCCCCAGGTTTGCACGCTGGGGGAGAGAGGGAGAACCATCAGGGAAGAACTATTCCCCGCTCTCCCGAAGGTGCTTTTTTTCCCAAGAGGCAACTGGACTTTCAGGTTTTTCTTTGAAGACGTTTCGCTTCTCATCCAAGACGCTCCTTCAGCTCTGACTGGATGGAGGGGAAAGAAGATGAAGAAGCTTCTTGGGTGAGAAGTGAAATGTCTTCAAAGGAAAAACCTGAAAGTCCAGTTGCCTCTTGGGAAAAAAAGCACCTTTGGGACAACCGTGACCTGGAGGACTTGAAAAATTCCATAGACCTATCCCCACTATCCTGTCAGAGCTGAAGAAGCTTCTTGGATGTGGAAGTGAAACGTCTTCAAAAGAAAAAAAACAAGGTCCAGTTGCCCCCTGAAAAAGCACCGTTGGGACAACCGTGACCTGGAGGACTGAGAATCTCTACAGACTTTTAGCTCTATAATTTGGGATGGACACCCTTGGAATGCTGAATTTATGTTTAAACCGAAAAAGGAGATTAGTATAGATCTATTTCAAGCTATTCAGCTCTCATCAGCTAGCTAGCCATACCATTCTGGGATTCGAACCCAGGCTACTTGCATATTGGGTAGATGTATTAACCTCTAAGTTGGAAGCGGTATGTTCCGTCCCATAATTGGGTAGACCAGGTCGGGTGACCCCGAGGACACAGATAAACCTCCAAGGGCTTCAACAACCCTCTTAAAAGGATGCAAATGACCAGCTGTCCGCAAGGAATATCAATCCTTCCGTTCCTCACCACAGCTGAGGAAGCTTCTTGGATGTGGAAGGGAAACATCTTCAAAAGAAAAAACAACAACAAGAAAGTCCAGTTGCCTCCTGAAAAAGCACCTTTGGGACAACTCTGGATGACTGAGAATCTCTACAGACCCTAAGGCTGCAATAGAAATAAAGCAAGATTTTCTCCTTCTTACGGCAGCTTGCAGATCTGCGGACTTCAACTCCCAGAATCCCCTCCGGCCAGCCTTGCCCCGCAGAAGTCCACGCATCGTTGTAACCTAGCGGCTAAGCGCTGCAACATCCTGCAGATCTGGGCTGCAATCTGACGGCGGCCACTAGAGGGCGGCGTTCTGGTTTCTCCTTTGCTGCCCCCTAGTGGCGGCTCCCGCCCCAGTAAGGGCTTCCCCTGCCTGCAATGCCAGCTAACAGATTCTTTTCCTCGCACAGCTGTTGATTTGGTTTGCAAAAGTACTGTACAGGGACTGCGTCATGCAGGGGAGAGGGTGCCCGGGCGGGAATGGCAGCAGCAGGTGGTTTTTGTGGTTGCGACAGCCCCTGCGAGGCAGTTCTCGGTATGAATTTTAAATATAGCTCCAAACGAACAATCCATCACACGGCCAACTGACCTAACTGGCACGCAAGACCTTTATAAGCTAAGAAGAATAGGACCAGAAAATCCGGATGATGACGTTCCCAAGTTCCGGTAACGCGACGTTCAGAAACTACATTGAAACAAGCTTGGAGAGCAAACTCCGGCCAAAAAGATCTTGGTGTTCTCCATTCGGCCGGCCGTTGCAACAGGTGGCATAAATGGGGCCTTTGAGTGATGGATTGGAGCCAGAAGCTAAAAATTATTGGAATAAAATTTAAGATATGGCTGGAAGAAATGATACAACGACGTATTGATTTAAAACCAGAACTGTTCCTATTGGGCAGGGTCGATAAAAATTAATGATTTTTTTTTAAATCAAAAAAATCAGATTTTTTGGATTTAAATCGGATTTTTTTTATTTAAATCGGATTTTTTTGATTTTTATTGAATTTATTTTAATAAAAAACTTTGGGGGTAAAAAACTATCGTAAGATAGTTTTCTATTTAAGATACATAAATAATTTAGTTTATTCAGCATGAAATGGAGCTTAGTTATGTAGCAGGAGGCTGCAATTCTGCAATATTGGGACTGTTGGTGAGTCAACAGTGGGTCAAAGGAGTAGCAGAGATGACAGTTGCTCTTTAAAAATTATGATTTAAATCGAGTTGATTTAAATCAAGCCTTTTTACTAGTGATTTAAATCATGATTTAAATTGTGTTTTAAATCAACTCGATTTAAATCAAATCCACCCTATTGGGTATCCTACCAGAAAAAAATTAGCAAAGAAAATATTTATTTGATTATACATGTAATAACAGCTGCAAGGATTGTTTATGCACAACATTGGAAAGCAGGGAAAATTCCTTTGGAAGGAGAAGTAATTAAAAAAAAGTTTAGATTTTTTTTTAACCTTCATTAAAGATAAGGAAGAATCAGAATATTTTAGAACATGGAATTATTTTTATTGTTGGTTGGAAAAGAGATTTAAATGATTAATTTTATAACTGTGTATAAAAATTTGATAGTAAGAATATGACTACAGGAATGAACTTTTACAGTGGATTGGATGACGATTAAGATAGAAGAAACTGTTGGAACAAGAAGAACAAAAAGAAAAGTAGAAGTCAACACCGAGATGTCACAGGAGAGGGATGATTGATGTTTTAAATGTTTATTTTTTTTATAATTTTTTTTTTAAAAAATTACAAAAAAAAAAGTTTAGATTGTGCAGAAATGAATAGATTGATGATTAAAGAAAGAGAAGATTCAGAATACTTTAAGATATGGAATCAATTCTACTATTGGTTAGAAAAGAGATAGTTATGTATAAAAATGTTATAATTAGAATATTTTATTAGTGATGAATTGTTGTAATTGATTCGATGAGAAGGAAGACAGAAGAAATAACAAAAAGAGGAACGATTGGAGACAACACCGAGATGTCACAGGGAAGGAATGACTGATGTATTAAATTAAATTTTAATTAAAAAAAAAAAAAGAATGATGGATTGGGGCTTGGTGTTATATTTAAAGCTGGCTTTAAGCCTTAGATTTTATTTGCCTGGGTTTTTTTGGATTCTTAATGAACATATCTTTTATTTTATATACACTGAGAGCGTATGCCAATATGGCCAATAAAAAATTCTATTCTATTCTATTTCCCTCCTAGTATCAAGAGTGGCTTTCTTTTTAACTTTTAAAAGCATTTTTTTCAGTCGAAGAGGTTGTAGAAAAAATGTTTTTAAAAGTAAAAAAACACAAAGCCACTGATGAGGTGGGTGGGGCAAGCGAGCGGCGACTGGGCTAGGGACCGGTTCTGGGGCGTGGCCAGCCAATCTTATTACTGGTTCTCCGAACTACTAAAAATTTTTTTATTACCGGTTCTTGTGAACCGGTGCGAACCGGGAGCAACCCACCACTGGACTTCAACTCCCAGAATTCCCCAGCCAAGGAAAGAAGAGAGAGGCAGAAGGCATTGATAGAAGAATTAGGGAAAGCCGAGAGGGAACTACAACATAAACCAGATAATAAGGATGTTAAAGAAAATTGGATGGTTATACGGCACAAATTAAACGTAATAGATCAGGAGGAATTGGCGTACAAAATGAAACGAACCAAACAATATTATTTTGAAAATGCAAACAAACCGGGCAGGTGGCTGTCCTATAGGTTAAAAAAAGAAAAAGAGAAAGGCATAATTCATCATCAATTGGAAGACCCGGAAGGCCACCTCAACAATAAACAGGAAGATAAATTGGAGATTGCCCGAGAGTATTATGCGGCTCTGTATGCGGAAGAACAAATTCCTAATGAAAAGGTGGTCCAATACTTGTCAAAAGAAAGTCTTCCAAAAATCGGGGAAGAGGATAAAGAAATACTTAATAAAGAAATAACGATGACAGAATTAAGAATGGTAATATCAAAACTTAAAAAGAACAAATCCCCAGGCCCAGATGGACTTCCAGGGGAATTTTATAAAAATTCGGATTTGGGAGAAATTTTGTTACCAAAGTTGTTAGAAATTTATAATGAGGCCCTAACAGAATCCAAAATTCCAGAATCATGGAGAGAGGCGTATATTACTCTTCTCCAAAAAGAAGGAGAAGACCCAAAATTAATTAAAAATTACAGACCGATATCCCTCCTGAATACGGACTACAAAATCTATATGGGTATTTTAGCAGGAAGGCTAAAAATAATTTTGAATAAATTAATACACAGCGACCAAAATGGATTCCTCCCTGGGAGGCAAATCAGGAATAATACAAGGATGATAATAGACATATTGGAATACTATGAGGAACACCCGAACAAAGAAATGGCATTGGTCTTTGTCGACGCCCAAAAGGCATTTGACAATCTTAATTGGCAATTTATGAAACAACAAATTATCCAAATGGAATTCGGATCAAATTTTGTCAATACGATATCCACAATCTATCAAAAACAAAAGGCTAATATATTACTGAATGGAGAACTAACTAAGGCTTTTCAGATTAGAAAAGGGGTCCGACAAGGGTGCCCTCTATCCCCACTTCTATTTATCTTAGCACTAGAAGTATTCTTGAGAAAGATTAGGAACAATAATGAAATAAAGGGTCTGACAATTAGAAAAGAGATATATAAGACACAGGCATTTGCAGATGATGTGGTATTAATCATGGAAGAACCATTAGAATCAGGCACTAAAATTCTGGAAGAATTGGGCAATTACGGGGAGGTAGCAGGCCTTAAATTAAATAAATCCAAAACTAAATTATTAACAAAAAATATGACGGAGGCAAGGAAAAAAGTACTGGAAGAATCAATGGAGATCCAAATCGCCAAGAAGGTAAAATACCTGGGGGTCTGGATTTCATCAAGGTGCTCGGCCCTTAGAGAGGATAATTATTTACCATTGATTAGAAATATTAAACAGGATCTGGAAAAGTGGGGAAGACTACAGATATCATTATTAGGCAGAATCGCGGCAATAAAAATGAGCATATTACCCAAGTTATTGTATCTATTCCGAACGGTCCCTGTTAAATTAGATAAAAAATTCTTTCTGGAGCTCAATAGCATCATCAGGAAATTTATTTGGGAGGGAAAGAAACCAAGGATAGCAATTAGGAATTTACAGGACAAGAAGGAAAGAGGGGGTTTCGGATTACCTAAATGGGAGTTATATCAAAAAGCTGCAAACCTAGTATGGCTGAAAGAATGGGCAACCCTAAGAAATAAAAGACTGTTAACTCTAGAAGGGTATGATCTCCAGAAGGGTTGGCATGCATATCTTTGGGATACTGGGAAGAAGATAAAAACTTACTTCCATAGACATAAAATAAGGGAGATCTTGATACAAATATGGGGAGAGATGAGACAGAAGCACTATAGGAAAATTCCGAGATGGCTTTCCACCATGGAGGCTATAATATATCCAAATGTATTAGAAATGGGTAAAACGTTCAGATACAATGAATTATTAGATGGGGGAGGGAACCTTAAAACAAGGGAAGAATTGATGGAACAAGGTATTTCTATAGACTGGTGGCCATATAACCAAATTAAATCCAGATATAAAAAAGATAAGGAGGAATTCGGCATTGAAATGAGCACAAATGGATTTGATAAGATATGGATGGGTACGGACGACAAAATTTTAGCTAAATTATATAATTATTTATTGGAGTATGATATGGCAGAGGAAGTAGTTAAAGAACCGATGTTAGCATGGGCCAAAAATATAGGACAGAATATAAATTTGAACGAATGGGATTCAATATGGAATAATAACCTTAAAATGACAAAGGCGACGGCTTATAAGGAAAACCAATACAAGCTGTTTTATAGATGGCATATGGCCCCAGCCAGGATAGCGAAGATCTACCCCAATTCGAGCCCTAAATGTTGGAAATGTGACCATCAGCAGGGTACTTTTTATCATTGCTGGTGGACATGTAATCAGGCACAAAAATTCTGGAGGATGATATGGGTGTGGATTAGAGAAATAATAAAAGAAAATTTTGATTTTGACCCAAAAGCTTTTCTCCTGGGAATTTTGAAAACTGAATATGCAAAAAAGAAAAAGTATTTAATTATACATATTCTGACAGCCGCTAGAATTTCCTTTGCCCAGTATTGGAAAGAAAAACAAATACCACCTCAAGAACATGTTATTGGAAAAATATTGGAGTGCGCCGAAATGAACAAATTGACTTCAGAAATTAATGACAGAGAAGATTCAGAATTTTATAGCGTGTGGGACATGTGGTACGAATGGATAGGGGAAAGAAATAAAGAAGGTAATAGAGATTAAATTTTAACTAATTAACAAAATCTATATGAATAGTATTAGATTTAGTCTTAGGGAGCTGAGCACTATTATTTTTAAGTGTTTGAAATTAAATCTAGCTCCAAGAAACAATATCAACAAAAGACAAGCAATAATGTATGCAGATGTATATATGTATATAACTGCACCAATGAACCGAAAATGTACCGATTGTATTACTATATGTTATAATAAAATCTAATAAAAAAAAAAAAAAAAAAAGAGAAGGAAGACAGAAGAAATAACAAAAAGAGGAACGATTGGAGACAACACCGAGATGTCACAGGGAAGGAATGACTGATGTATTAAATTAAATTTTAATTAAAAAAAAAAAAAGAATGATGGATTGGGGCTTGGTGTTATATTTAAAGCTGGCTTTAAGCCTTAGATTTTATTTGCCTGGGTTTTTTTGGATTCTTAATGAACATATCTTTTATTTTATATACACTGAGAGCGTATGCCAATATGGCCAATAAAAAATTCTATTCTATTCTATTTCCCTCCTAGTATCAAGAGTGGCTTTCTTTTTAACTTTTAAAAGCATTTTTTTCAGTCGAAGAGGTTGTAGAAAAAATGTTTTTAAAAGTAAAAAAACACAAAGCCACTGATGAGGTGGGTGGGGCAAGCGAGCGGCGACTGGGCTAGGGACCGGTTCTGGGGCGTGGCCAGCCAATCTTATTACTGGTTCTCCGAACTACTAAAAATTTTTTTATTACCGGTTCTTGTGAACCGGTGCGAACCGGGAGCAACCCACCACTGGACTTCAACTCCCAGAATTCCCCAGCCAAACTTTCAGAATTCTGGAAGCCGAAGTGCACAACATCTTAAAGTTAACTTAGGTTAAGTCCACATCTCAGAAATGAACAATTCTCCACCGTGGGGAGTTTTGCCCCATTTTACGACCTTTTCTTGCCACATTTGTTAAGTGAACTGTTGCAGTTGTTAAATTAGTAACACGGTTGTTAAGTGAATCTTGGCTTCCCCATTGACTCGCAGGAGTCTTCTCCAGCACCAGAGTTCAAAGGCCTCAATTCTTTGGCGCTCCGCCTTCCTTATGGTTCAACTTTCACAGCCATACATTGCAACTGGGAAAACCTTGATTATACCCTCTTTTGTTGGCAGGATGATGTCTCTGCTTTTTAGTATGCTGTCTAGATTTGCCATAGCTTTCCTCCCCAGGAGCAAGCATCTTTTAATTTCTTCCCCATCTATTTGCCAGGAATTGAGAGGGTTGGGTGCCATGTGTTGTGGCTCCGTTACCTGAGCCTGTGTCATCGGCAGGAGAGGACTCTAAGAGTGAAGGAAAGGAGTTGGCAAGACCTCCCTCTTCAGGACCCTCCTCTCTGGCAATGCCTTCGGTGTCCGCCGAAGGGCAAGAGATAGGGCCGGGGCCAAGCATGTCCACACAGCCACAGGTGGACAGTGATGAGGGTAATGAGTCTTGGCTGGATCCTCAGCAGCGTCGCAGAGATAAGCGCGTGCAATAGAAGAAAAGGCGTGCCAGAGATTAGGCTGAGTCATTGGACCACACCCCACAGGGTATAAAAGGCGGTGAGGTGGCCATTCAGACTCTGTGACGGACAAAACTAACTACTATCGAGTCACATTGCATCTTTGGAAACAACATTATCGGCCTTGGATTTATTTTACGAACTGGACAATTCTTGACTGTGGGTATTTTGTTTATTGAGTAAAAGTTCTTGGCAAGCAGCTACTGGATTGCTGCCAAGCATCTTATCGGAAGAATTGGTTGTCTGCCAGTTTATTTAACCCCCGGCTGTCTGTTTGTGTGTGTGTGTGTGTGAGACGGGGACAGAACATCATGATCTTAGTTTTCTTAATGTTGAGTTTCAAGCCAGCTTTTGCACTCTCCTCCTTCACCCACATCAAGAGGCTCTTTAGTTCCTCTTCGCTTTCTGCCATTAGAGTGGTATCACCTGCATAACTGAGGTTGTTGATATTTCTCCCGGCAATCTTAATTCCAATTTATGATTCATCTAGCCTTGCCTTTCTCATGATGTGCTGTGCATATCAGTTAAATAGGCAGGGTGACAGTATACAGCCTTGCCGAACTCCTTTCTCATATCTAGTATTAGCACATACCAAAAGAGTGTGTTTGTCAACATTACAGAAGGCTTGTCTGAACAGGGAACCCCAGCAAGTGTGAGTCAAGCAATGGGAAAGCTAAAGAAACTTCCAACAACAGTGCTTCTGATTAGCTTATTGCACCAAAAAGTGTGAGTGTGTGGGAGGAAGAGAGGTTGTATGCGACAGAAAAACAGTAAGCAAAAAAAAAAAAAAAAACTTTTTTTCCTCCTATTGTTTTGGAAGAAAGGTTTCCAAATTGGGACAAACACACTGATGATATAACCTACTTTGGTAATGAAACGTCTGCAAGAAAAACGACCAAGCTCAGAGAGCACCAAGGACTCTACTACACTTTTTAAATCCCCTTAATTATCTAATTATGTTCTCCAGCAACCGGAAGGGGGAAAAAAAAGATCCCAACTTGTTTTACTTTAAAGAAGTCAAAACCAGAAGTCTGAACTGACCCCAGGTGATGGGAGATAAGCCCAGGTATAAAAGCGAGCCTCCAAGTTTTAAAAATAACGGAAATTCCGTTTCCGGTTGTGGTTATACGTCAAGGAATACCTGTCCGTATTCATTGCAGTTCGTATTTTTTCAGGAAAATGTAATACCATTTTTGCAATTATAAAAGGCTAATTTACATTAAACAATATTCAGTTAACCGATAATTAAATGATTTTTGTTTGTTTGTTTCGAACAGCAAGAGCGAGACCCGAATGCAGAAGGAATTTGGGGCGTGGACATATGGCTTCCTGTTACGGTTTCAGAGGCACTGAAGAAAAAAAAAAAAGCTTGCATTTGTGAAAATAAACGCTCCTTTTTATTTCCGGGTTAAAGATAAAACTACAGAGGCTGAAAAAGATCTTTAAGTAAGTTCACACAGGATTAAAAAAACACTATTCTACTCCACGCAAGGAATCAGGAACCTCTAACTTTACTATCAATATTCCCCTCCCGATTGCAGGAAGAGGTCAACAGTCAATACCATCACTGACAATAGGGGATGAGATCTTGCTCCCCACAGAGAGGGCCCGCAACTTGGGTGTCCTCCTGGATTCACGGTTATCTTTAGAAGATCATTTGACGGCTGTGGCCAGGGGTGCCTTTTATCAGGTTCGCCTGATCCGCCAGTTGCGTCCCTTTCTGGATTGGGACGCCTTGCGCATGGTCACTCATGCCCTAGTTACCTCCCGTATGGACTACTATAATGCTCTCTACATGGGGCTCCCCTTGAAAAGCACCCGGAGGCTCCAACTGGTCCAGAATGTAGCCGCGCGGGTGATTATGGGCGCAGCTCGTTACGCCCATGTAACACCTCTCCTACACGAGCTGCACTGGCTCCCGGTGGTCTTCCGGGTGCGATTCAAGGTGTTATTTATCACCTTTAAAGCGCTCCATGGCTTAGGACCTGGGTACCTACGAGACCGTCTTTTGCCACCAATAGCCTCCCACCGACCAGTTCGTTCTCACAGGGAGGGACTACTCAGGGTACCGTCAGTCAAATTATGTCGACTGGCGACTCCCAGGGGGAGGGCCTTCTCTGTGGGGGCTCCAACCCTTTGGAATGAACTGCCCCCGGAGATACGGAATATCCCTGATCTCCGTGCTTTCCGCTGTGCCCTCAAGACCCTGATGTTCCAACAGGCAGGGCTAAACATACGAACATGTGAATGATTTTTTAAATGTTATCTAATTCTGGGTTTTATTTAATTGACCAAACTAAGTAATAATTTTAATTAGCAATTTTATGATGTTTGTGTGTCTATATTTTTCTTGACTGTACACCGCCTTGAGTCCTACGGGAAAAAGGCGGTATAGAAATATAATAAATAAATAAATAAATAAACAAACAAACAAACAAACAAACAAACAAACAAACAAACAAACAGAGTTACAGTAGTCCTCAATTTATAACAGTTCATTTAGTGACCATTCAAAGTTACAATGGCACTGAAAAACAGGATTTACGACTTTCATACATACGTCCTTTGCAGCATTCTCACGGTCACATGATCAAAATTCAAATGCTCGGCAACTGACTCAAATTTATGACGGTTGCAGAGTCCCGGGGTCACGTGATCCGCTTTTGCGACCTTCTGACAAGAACCAAGATCAGTGCAGAATCCAGATTCGCTTCCTAAGCCTGTTACTAACTTGACCAATGCACTGAACGATGGCAAGAAAAGCCATAAAACGGGGAAAACTCACTTAACCAATGTTTTCACTTAGCAACGTAAATTTGGAGCTCAACGGCGGTTGTCTCTCAAGGACTACCTGCATTTGACAAAATTGGACCTCCCTGCATCTAGAAATCTAGCTGCAATAGATAGGAAAGATGGATGATTGGATAGGTGGATGGATAGGAGAAAGAAAGGAAAAAGAGAAGGAAAGAGAAAGAATAGAATAGAATAGCTTTATTGTCCCTTTGAATGTACACTAATCGGCATACGTTAAAATGAAATTATGTTGTATACGGCTCTCAAAGGCTCACCACCTCCAATATACACTACTTAAACATGACAAAATAAATAAATACAAAATTATGCATAGACCGACATACATTATATGGCATGGAGAAAGAACACAGTCTAGTTTGGATGTATACATGTACATGGCGAGAAAAACGAATCTTGCGAGTTTACCAGATGGATGGCATATAGGGAACAAAGCTGTTACAGAATCTGGAAGTCCTGCTAGAAATACTTGGAAACTTCCTTCCAGAGGGAAGCAACAGAAACAAACCATAAAGTGTGTGTGGGGGGTCTCTAACAAGGTTTTGAGATCTAAGCACATAGCGCTTATAAGCAGTATCCTGATTGACATGAACCCTAATGTTCTCGGCTGTCCTAACCACTCTCTGAATGGACTTTCTATCTGAGGCGGGGGGGGAGACAGAGAGAGAGACAGAGAGAGAGAAAGAGACAGACAAAAAGGAGGAAGAGAGAGAAAGAGGAAGAGAAAGGAAGAGAGAGAAGGAAGAGAGAGAGAGAGAAAAACGAGGAAGAGAAAGAGAAAAAGAAGGAAGAGAGAAAGGAGGAATAGAGAGAGAGAAAGAGGAAAGACGAGAGAGAGAAAGGAGGAAGAGAAAAAGAAAAGGAGGAAGGAAGAGAGGGAGAGAGCGAGTGAGCAAGAGAAAGAGAAAGAGGAGGAAGAGAGAGAGAGAGAAAGAGGAAGAGAAAAAGAGCAAGGGAGAGAGAAGAAGAGAGAGAAAAATGAGGAAGAGAGAAAGAGAAAAGGGCGAAGGAAGAGAGAGAAAAAGGAGGAAGAGAAAGTGGAAGGAAAGAGAGAGAGAGAGAGAAAGAGGAAGGAAGAGACAGAAAGGAGGAAGAGGGAAAGAGAAATGAAGAGAGAGAGAAAGAGAAAAGGAGGAAGGAAGAGAGAGAGGGAGCGAGAGAGAGAGAGAGCAAGAAACAGAGACAGAGAAAAAGGAAGAGAGAGAGAGAAAAAGAGGGAGAAAGGAAGAGAGAGAAGGAAGAGAGAAAGAGAAAACGGTGAAGGAAGAGAGAGACAGAAAAAGGAGGAAGAGAAAGAAAAAGTGGAAGGAAGAGAGAAAGAAAGGAAGGAAGAGAGAGAGAGAAAGGAGGAAGAGAGAGAAAGAGGAAGAAGAGAAAGGAAAAGCGAGAAGAAGGAAGAGAGACAAGAAAAAGGAGGAAGAGAAAGAAAAAGTGGAAGGAAGAGAGAAAAAAAGGAAGGAAGAGAGAGAAAGGAGGAAGAGAGAGAAAGAGAGAGAGAAAAGAGAGAAGGAAGAGAGAGACAGAGAAAAAGGAGGAAGAGAGAGAGAGAGAGAGAGAGAGAGGAGGAAGAGAGGGAGGGAAGGAGAGTCCACGACTTGAGTTTTACAGCCTAGGGCAGTGACGTCTTGTTTTGGGGTTTCAAGAAGGAAGGAAGGAAGGAACTTTCGCTTTCGCTTCGGAGAAAGCAGGTCAGCCTTCGCCGCAGCTCCAAATCCACAGGGACGCCGCGCAAAGGAAGGAAGCCCATTCCGCGCACGAAGCCAAACCGCTTTTGACAGGGGTTCGGGAACCCGAAGAGCGAAGTCAAAAGCCGTCAAAACTCGGGGTTCATTTCACTCCTTGCCGGGAAAACAGCCCCCCCTCCTCCTCCCAGTCCTCTTCCCTGCCAACCCGAGCAGAGAAGCGCCCCCCCCCCAAACCACTTGCCCAGGTGAGAGCCTTACCTTTCCGGAAAGGCATGGCTAAAAGCGTCACGCGTGGAGCCCCACCGGTGCTCTTTGGCCCTTCGTGGATGCCACTGGAATCCTAGCCGGCCGTTCCCCCTTTTTTTTTTTTTTGCGCAACCCGCCTAGATAGGAACCGGAGCGCCGGGAAGGAAACCGACCAATTTGGTCAATTCTTTCTTGGGCGCGTCCCCGCTTTGGATCGCGGCGAGAGCGCGCGCGGCTTTGCGCCCCGCCCCGCCCAAATGCTCGCAGGCTCGGGGAGCCTTTTTCCCTCTCCTCCCTGCCTTGCTTTCTCCGTGCAAGGCAGAGGTGCTGCAGGTCGAGCTTTCTGCAAGGCGAGGATTGTGCATTGGAGGAAGGGAAGAAACGCAACTCCAAGGAGCCTGGATAGCTCTGCAGACAAGGCACTGCAATTTAACACCAGCTGTCTGCAATTAAAGTAAGTTCGAATCTCCCCAGGCTCAAGGTTGACTCAGCCTTCCATCCTTTCTAAGGTAGGTGAAATGAGGACCCAGTTTGTGGGGGCAATAAGCTGACTTTGTATAAAATATACAGAAGTATGAAGGCTATTGCTTAACGCATTGTATGCCGTCCTGAGTCTCCAGAGAAGGGCGGCATATAAATCAAATTAAAAAAAAAAACTCAATAGTAATAAAAAGTGGTACCAATAGTAATGGGCGCCTTGGGTGCAATCCTAAAGCAATAGGATCTTCCCTAGGAACAGAGGTCTTCAAACGGGGCAGCTTTAATACTTGGGGACTTCAACTCTTGGAACATCATCGGGCGTTGACAATTTCACCATTAAGTCAATTGCAAACGGCAGCTTTACTAGAACAGCTTACATCTGGTGAGGTATCTGTAACACCGGCAAACAGCCACATCTGCGTATCCCAGGTTTTTGGGAAGGGCTGTGTAAAGGTAAAGGTTCCCCTTGCACATACATGCTAGTCGTTCCCGACTCTAGGGGGCGGTGCTCATCTCCGTTTCAAAGCCAAAGAGCCAGCGCTGTCCGAAAACGTCTCCGTGGTCATGTGGCCAGCATGACTCAATGCCAAAGACACACGGAACGCCGTTACCTTCCCACCAAAGGTGGTCCCTATTTTTTCTACTTGCCATTTTTACGTGCTTTCGAACTGCTAGGTTGGCAGAAGCCGGGACAAGTCACGGGAGCTCACCCCATTATGCTGCACTAGGGATTTGAACCGCTGAACTGCCGACCTTTCGATCGACAAGCTCAACATCTTAGCCACTGTATAGATGGATACAAATGTCAAATCCAGGCTGAACATCTGGCGGTGTGTGACAAACCATGATGCTTAGCAATTTTGGGTTCTCCCAAAATTGGTTTCCTTGGGAGGGGTGCCTCCAGGTGGCTACCTCCTTGGAGATGGAAACCATCTTCGAAATTCCCTGCGCTGATCAGCCTTTCTCAAACTTGGTAACTTTTTATGTGAATGGACTTCAACTCCCAGAATTCCCCAGCCAGCTCATCTTCAAAGCTGCCTGGTTTTGGAAAAACTCCACAATGGGAAAAGGATGGAAGTTTTTCGATGCAGTGGGTTTTTTTTTTTTTTTTTTGGAGTTTGGAATTACAAATTGTCAGTTGGCGTGAGGCACTCTGCCGCTACACAATTGTGTAAGCCGAACAATGGCTTTTACTAGTGTCTCCCATCCAAGTACTAACCCAGTTTGATCCTGCATAGCTTTCTGAGATGAAGTCGCATAATGTTACTCTAGCACAGTATTTCCCCATCTCTGCAACTTTTAAGATTGGGCAGACTCCAAGTCCCAGAATTCCCCAGCCAGCGTGAGGAATCCTGGGAGTTGAAGTCCACCCATCTTTAAAGTTGCCAAGGTTGAAAAACATTGCTTTTCTAGGCTAGTGTGAAATCATTTCTTCTCAAGACATTTCCTTCCAAACAACCAATCCGCGATTATTTTTAATCCTGCTGTAAAAAGTTTGATTCCAATGGGTTTATTTTTTTAAATGATTTTTAGCCAGAGTAAAGATTTTGCTTTGATGTTGCTTGGCTTGAAATCACCAGAATTTTATTTCTCGTTCTCAATAAGCGAGTTAAGATTTTCTATTCTTCCCCAATCTTCTGAGATTGTCATCCTTTACTACCAACACGCATACTATGCCACACATAATCACAATCTTATCGTATTATGCAAATCTAGTGTGAATTGTTTATGGGGGATAATAGCAATTCTGACAGTTGACTGAATAAACCGTGAATCTAATAACTATGGGTTTATATGCTGTAAAAACCACCGTTGGGTTAGTGTGGGAAATAATGGGGATGTTAAGGCAAAATGATTACGGAGTAAAATAATCATAATTTACTCAATTACTCTGGTTTTCTGGATCCACAGAACATACCGGACAATTAATCAACCACAGAAGCTGGCTTGCTGTGCAACCCAGGCTGCAAATGTGGTTGACTACCTTGTGGCTGACTTAACTGTGTGAATAGCGCCAAGCCAGCCTGCCTTATGATAGGGACGCAGTGGCTCAGTGGCTAAAACGCTAAGCTTGTCGATCGAAAGGTCGGCACTTCAGCAGTTCGAATCCCTAGTGCCCCATAACGGGGTGAGCTCCCAGCTTCTGCCAACCTAGCAGTTCGAAAGCACGTAAAAAATGCAAGGAGAAAAATAGGGACCACCTTTGGTGGGGGAAGGTAACAGCTTTCCGTGCGCCTTTGGCGTTTAGTCATTCCGGCCACATGACCACCGAGACGTCTTCGGACAGCGCTGGCTCTTCGGCTTTGAAACGGAGATGAGCACCGCCCCCTAGAGTCAGGAACGACTAGCACATATGTGTGAGGGAAACCTTTACCTTTACCTTTCAGCCTGCCTTATGGGTATCACACATTAAGAGATAACGTGATGTCATTGAACAAAATTTTTTTTTTTCTGAAGAGTTCAACCAAGGACAGAATCTTCTTTTATCGCCAGAGATATGTGTCTTGTTGGATAGTCAAACAATGCTGACCAGCTTAATAAAAATTATATATATTTACAATTCACATTTTTGGTGCACCTTTCAGATAATTGCATTGGGAGAACCGTCCTTAAAATTCAGAATGGGGTGGGGGGGGGTGTCGTTCAGCTTCATGCTTTGCTCGTTACTATCAATGTTAGTCCATACTAATTAGCTCAAACTAATAAAAGACGAGGGAAATGTGAGTTTCTTTCCCATATTTGAAGAACACAATATGCTGTGAAGATGCTATACTAGAACTGGAGAGGACCAGTTTCAAATGCATCTGCAATTTTGGGAACTCGAGGTGTTTTCCATTGGACCAGTCGCTATTTCGGAACCTGGTTAACTTCACAGGGCTGTTATGACGATGAACGATTTGGGGGCGTTTTGATCTCCTGAAAGGTGACATACACATTTAATGAACAATATATTAGTCTCCTTTTCCTTTAAAAAAACAACAACAGATGTTGGATTTTAGAATGAATAGGTGGCTGCAGACGCAAAGAAAGTTAAACCCTAGTACGCAATCACAAAAGGAGAAAAAACAAAGATAAATCAAGAAATCACTGCAGAATGCAATACCTCGTGATTAATTCCTGAATACGAAGTGATCAAGTGATAGCGATAAAGAGACAACGTAAGTCAATTTTTTTAAAAAATAAAAACTATAAAAAACAATAAAACTATTGTAACGCTCTCTACATGAGGCTCCCCTTGGGGTGCACTCGGAGGCTCCAACTGGTGCAGAATGCGGCCGCGTGGGGGATTATGGGAGCGACGGGGCGCTCCCATGTGACTCCTCTCCTGCGCGAGCTGCATTGGCTTCTGGTGGACTTCCAGGTGCGCTTCAAGGTGTTGGTGACCACCTTTAAAGCGCTCCATGGCTTAGGGACAGGGTACTTACGGGACCACCTTCTGCCACCAATAGCCTCCCACCGGCCAGTTCGCTCCCACAGAGAGGGCCTCCTCAGGGTGCCGTCGGCCAGACAATGTCGGCTGGCGACCCCCAGGGGGAGAGCCTTCTCTATGGTGGCACCTACCCTCTGGAACAATCTACCCCCAGAGATACGAGTGATCCCAGACCTCCGGACTTTTTGTCGGGCCCTTAAAACCTATTTTTTTCAGTTAGCCGGGCTGTCCTGATTTTATGGTGGGTTTTTAAAATTTGAAATTGTTTTTTTTTTTTGGCTTTAATTTATATGCCGCCCTTCTCCGGAGACTCACGGCAGCTTACAATGCGTTAAGCAATATCCTTCATCCTTTTGTATATTTATACAAAGTCAGCTTATTGCCCCCACAACTGGGTCCTCATTTTACCTACCTTAGAAAGGATGGAAGGCTGAGTCAGCCTTGAGCCTGGTGAGATTCGAACTCGCAGTAATTGCAGGCAGCTGGTGTTAATCACAGTGCTCTTAGTCTGCTGAGCCACCAGGCCCACCAGGTTTTGAATTGAAATGTTTTAAATTATGGGCCAAACTTTATTTAATTACTTTAAATCTATTTTAACTTTTGTGTACAAATGTTTTACTTTGGCTGTTCACCGCCCTGAGTCCGAAAGGAGAAGGGCGGTATAGAAATCTGAAAAATAAATAAATAAAAAAGACTTTTGGGTTTTTTTGTTTTTTACTATTTCTAATCTACAGCAAGAAAAATCCTCTTATTCTTTAGGAATTCTCTTGAACCTTCAAACTATAGGGCTTCGGAGGCTATGATGAACAGCAAAGTCTAATAATAAGAGAGGGCTTAGAGGAGACCTGATAGCATCTTTTGATATTTGAAGGGCTGTCACAGGGAAGAGGAGGACGGATTGATTCTCCAAAGCACCTGAGGGTAGGACAAGAAGCAATATGTGGAAGCTGGTCAGAGGAAGATCCAACTTGGACATAAGGAGAGATTTCTTGACAGTGAGAACAATTAACCTCCTGGAGTTGTGGGTTCTCCCATCGCTGGGGGTTTTCAAGAAAAGCCTGAATAACCATTTGTCTGAGATGGTATAAAGTCCCCTACCTTGGGCAGGAAGTTGGACTAGAAGACCTCTAGGGTCCCTTTCCAGTCCTACAATTCAATTATTTCAGGGGCTCCAAGAATATAAGGACTTACCTTTTACACCAAGGTGGATCACTGGCCTATCCAGAATCTAGTTTTCAATCGAGTTCATTAGCTACTCTGGTGTCCCCCTATCTCACACACAACCAAGTGCTACCACATCTGAACAGGTTCACACAAAACACCACACTGTGATTCAGGGCTAGCTGAACAAGCTGTGTTTCCTGTCTTCGGTACCCTGTTTCCCCAAAAATAAGACATCCCCCGGTAATAAGCCCAATCGGGCTTTTGAGCGCATGAGCTAAAATAAGCCTCCCCCCCAAAAAAAATATTTAAACACAGAGCTGGAAATCAGATAAGACAACAAGAGGAGCCCCATCTTGTTCCACGTGCCCCAAAATAATAAGACCTCCCTGAAAATAAGACTAAGCGCTTATTTCGGGGTTCAAAAAATATATAAGACAGGGTCTTATTTTCGGGGAAACGCGGTATTTTCAATGTCTTCTATCACTTCTGATTTGGCAACAAATTGCACTTTCTCTACTGGTTTAACGGCAAACCACAGTTATCAAGGAAATCGTGGTTTGCCATTAAATCAGACACTGAGAGAGGGAATCAAAGCACAGGATGCGAAATAAAAAACCCCCGAAAGATATCCAGATTTACCATCAGCAAATCAGAAGAGGGTTGTGGAAATAGCCAAGAGACAAAGGCTGAAATCTTAAAACAAAAAAATAAAATAAAATAAACCAGGCATCTTTCAGGAATTTTATACTACAATAAAAATACAAATAAAAGTCTGTCCATCACAAGGAATCAGTAAAGGCCGTTCAAGGATTAGTTCCAGTTTGTTAGAAAAGACGTCAGGTCGCCTCTTTCCTCTACTCTCCACATGCAGCTGAAAACTTGTGAGATCGCCAGAGGGTCATGTGTCCCGGTTTGACAAAAGAAAATCAGACTTGTTCCGCCAGGTCCAAGACTCGGAATTTGTCCAGGTTGTAGAAACAGGCCTTCACCACTCGTCCTCCGAAGTATCTTCCATTCAGGTCAACCACCGCTGAAACCCAGGGAAAATAGGAACATTAGCCAGATTCCCAGATAAGAAATGAGAAGATAGGACCCCACTGAGTTAGTTTTTAAATTATGGTAAGCAGAGTACCCAACTGGGTCAAAATAGGGTAACATGCAGCTTTCAGATGGGTGGACTTCAACTCCCAGAATTCCCCAGCAGGCCAATTTTTCTCACCTGTAGCCACTTTAAGATGGGTGGACTTCAACTCCCAGAATTCTCCAGCTGGCTGGAGAATTCCAGGAGTTAAAGTCCACCTATCTGAAAACTGCCACGATTGAGAAACATTGGGAGGTGTTGATCTAAGTTTCCTGATATAGTAAAAAGCACACAATTAGTCCCCAAACCCCCTTTATTTATTTTAACGGCTGTGAATTCCTTTCATTCACAGCACTTGCTGAATCACCAAGAGTTTATAAATAGTCTAACAGAAGTCTGCCACAGTTCTTCGGATAAGGCTGGTAAACACCCACCTTCGTCTTCTTTGACACGCTGCCAAAGACCTAATTGGCAATTATCTTGGCAAGGCCAGACGGAAACAGTCAAAAACGGAGCTTCAAAGTACAAACTGACACCATCTACAACGTTGCTTCCTGCAAAGGCCCACGTGCCTTTGCTCTTCTTTTAAGCCTTATGGGAGGGGCCAATCATCTCCAAGCCTTACTCCTAAGTCGTCCCTTTTGTTTTAACTGTTCTTGCCTTCTGGCAGGTCTGCGCATGTGCACACTGGGAAAAGGCTCCCCCTGATCCTCTGCCTCTCTGATGTCTGACTCTGGAGGCTCCAGAATCTGCACATAACTCCCAGATGGCCCTGGCCCCATCTCTGCCTCTGACGCAGAGCCCTCGTCCGAGCCTTCCCCAGACTCCAGGACTGGCCCATGTTCCTCCCCAGACTCCTCACTCTCCGACTCTGCTGCCAGCTCCACAGGCTGCTGGGGGACCACAACAGGGATGGGTGGGTGGGTGGGTGAAGAACAGAGCGTTCCTGCAGCTGCCACGAACTATGACAATATTTACAGGTAATCCTCAACTTACGACTGTTCATTTAACAACAGTTCAAAGTTACGACGCCTCAGAAAAAGCAATTTACGACCTGTACTGGAATTGTGATTGCTATTCCACCCTGGTGGCCTTGGTCATCGCAATCCTGGGGCAATGGGCTCACGTTTTCGACTGACTGCAGTCTCCTGCAGTCACACGATCACAATGTGTGAGCCTTTTTTTTTTTTCCTGGTAAAAAACACCCTTTGGGGAATCGCTTAACCACTGCCATGAAAATTCTTGTAAAGTTAAAATCTGATTTGACTTAAAGACCGACACGATTTACGATGGACATTCTGGTTCCAATTGTGGTGATAAGTCAAGGACTCCCAGGGTATAAGGAAGGATGAAACATGAACATCTGGCTGATGGGATGGGATGGGAGAGACTAATATCGTGCAAGCCAGCTTATCAGAGCAAAAGATAAAAACTAGCTACAATTGGGGGTTTCCTATACAAAAGCGGTGGGTATACATCCATCTCCGCTCCCATTTGTGCAATCAAATACAGGTAGTCCTCTACTTATGACCGCAATTGAGCTGGAAATTTCTGCTGTTAAAAGTGAGACATTTGTTAAATGAGTTTTGCCCCATTTTACGACCTTTCTTGCCACAGTTGTTAAATGAATCACTGTAGTTGGTAAGTTAGTAACTCAGTTGCTAAGTGAATCTGGATTTCCCATTGACTTTGCTCGTCAGAAGGTCGCAAAAAGGGATCACGTGACCCCAGGACACTACAATGGTCATAAGTGTGAATCAGTTGTCAAGCATCTGAATTGTGATCATGGGATCGTAACTGGAAAGGTTGTAACTGGGAAAAACGGCCACAAGTCATTTTTCCGGTGCTGTTGTAACTTTGAACAGTTCGCTAACTGAACCGTTATAAATCAAGGATTACCAGTACAGCTTCTGAAATTTACAGGAAGTCATGATCGTGTGGTTATTTACCTTTAATTGCAGATTCTACTCTTTCGAATTCCAAAAATATTCTCACAGCTTCATCATCAGGAGCACCAGGAATCTGAATCAAAAAACAATAAAGATCAGGACCTGTACAACACAGGTATAACTATAGAACGGTGCAGCTGTAGAGGAGAGCTTTTCAAATTTGGCTATTTTGAGGGAAGTGGACTTCAACTCCCAGCATGCTGGCTGAAGAATTCTGGGAATGGAGGCTTACTCACCTTAAAGTTGCCAAGTATGAAATACACTTCTCTAGACTTTTGAGAAAACAGCTTTTGTGTGTTGTTCCTGAGGGTCTAGGACAGTGATGGTGAACTGGCGTATGCGCGCATCTGGGCCATGACCAGGATGTGGAACTGCTCAGGTTGCATGCGCGAACCCAAAAATGAACTTCCGGTTTCAGCCAGCTACTCTTCCAGGTTTCTGGCGCACAGGCGCGTGCGATGATCAGCTGGCCGGTGCACATCATCATACTGGAAAATGGAAGACCAGCTCTTCCAGTTTCTGGCACTGCCACATGCAAAAAGGCCAGTTGATCACACGCGCACCAGAAACCCGGAAGAGGAACAGGCAACGGTGCGCGTGCCAGGCGACATGGATCTGTGTGCCACTTCAGGCACGTGTGCCATAGGTTCACCATCATGGATCTAGGACAACTCATCACAGCCCACTCGTTGCAGTCCATTTGCCACGGCCAATTCACTGCAGCCAACTGATCACAGCCAACTACCGTATTTCCCCTAAAATAAGTCCAGGTTTTATATTAATTTTTGCTCCAAACAACGCATTAGGGCTTCTTTTCCGGTTAGGTTTTATTTTCAGGGAAATACGGTAAATGTATCCCTCTGGCTGACGATCTTAACTGGGGCTTATTTTTGGGGATAGGTCTTATATTACGAGCATCCTGAAAAATCATGTTAAGGCTTATTTTCCGGCTGGGTCTTACTTTCGGGGAAATACGGTAGCCATGGGACAACTCGTCCCAAGAGTTACAGTAATATCGAAGAAATGGGGGAATAGAATCATTAAAGAGAGGATGCCAAAGGAGGGACAAAATGAAATGTGAATGATAAAAATTTAAATTGTTTTTTAAAATTTATTTTAAATAATTAAATTGAATTGACCGTGGTGAATTGTCCCATTCTGCTTCCTGAGCAGTCGTGATGGACAGTTATCCCTTATCAGGGGGATCATCAGTTGAGATAAAAGGCAGCAGGGTGATGCAAATACTGAAAATTGTAGAGGCAGGATTATTTTCAAGGCTACATCATCCAGATTGATTCTGACTATCTGCTGCTCTGCACAAGGTTGACAGTTCTGTTTCTCCTTGAACTGGATGCCAAGTTCATTCACCCCCTATATTATGTTTTCCAAGAGCGGCAGAAACGTGTCAAGAGAGGTGGCCGTATAAATCTTCCAGATAAAACAACCAAATAAAGCTGTATGCAGGTGGGCTATCTTGGAATCTATTTCTAGGGATTTCCTCTTTCCATTCCATATGTCCAATTTTTCTAAACCGCCATCAAAGAACTGCTTTTAAATATATTTTCGGCATGTATATATTTTAAATCTGGAATGGTGCGGTGGCCTAGAGGTGGTGCTCTCGCCTCACAATCAGGAGGCTGTGAGTTCAATCCTAGATAGGGACAGATATTTCTGGGCCCACTAAGAATATATCTGCTGGAAAAAACTCTGCATTGGCGACAGGAAAGGCATCTGGCCAGTAAACACTCCATTCAGTTGCTCAGACCCCACCCGACAAGGGATTATGAGGATAACATTTTAAATCTGCTTTTAAAAATAAAATGTGGGAGAAAGGGATGCCAGTCAGTACCTCAAAAATCACACACTTCCCAACTTTGCCATATTTTTCACATTCTTCCTTCGTTTCGCCTTCAAGGTCTTCGTCCACCTCCCCAGCTCCAACCATATTCTGCAACAACGACAACAAAAGACTATGTTTGAAATGTGAATTTTGTTTCTTTACTCCCGGACTGAAAAAAAAAGTTTTCCTTTAAACGCGGAGAGATTTTTTCCCCACTAATGTCTATTTACTAAACATATTTCTATTCTGCTCAAATCAGAAAGACTCTTGGGAGCTTCAGAGAATAAATATACATATTTGCCATCATGGAATATCCGCAGTCACGTCCTTTTTATCTTTCTGATTGTTTTAATGTCACTTCGTCCAGCTAATCAAAACTAAAAATAACAGAATAACAGGAGTCGGAAAGGACCTTGGAGGTCTTCTAGTCGAACCCTCTGCTCAAGCAGGAAACCTATACCAGGGGTGTCAAACTCAAGGCCTGTGGGCCAGATGCGGCCCGCAGGGTGCTTAGATCTGGCCCATGGGGCTGTCCTGGAAACAGCAAAGGACCGGCCCACAGTGCCCCTCCCAGTGAAAATGGAGCCCGGTGTGTGTATGTGTGTGTGCATGGCCCTCCCGCGTCGTTTTCGGACACAACGGCCTCCTGCAGCCCTCTGCCGATGAAAACCCGGGCTCCATTTTCATTGGCAGAGGGTAACAAAACAAGAGGAGAAATGTTTCCCCTTTTGCATTTGAGCATGCAAGAAGGGACAGGAAAGGAGAAAAGGAAAGAGGAAAGACAAAGAAAAAAGAAGGAAAGATGGGAAGAAAGCATGAAAGGAAAAAGAAGGAAAGAGGGGAAGGAAGAAGAAGAAAAGGAAGGAAGATTATGAGAGTGAGGGAGGGTCTCAGGGAAGTCCTGCCTTAGCACTTAGCCATCACAGGTGCCCCCCTGACATAAGTGACGTCGAGCTGGCCACACCCACTATGGCCACTCACCCCCAGCCCCCCCCCAATCCTCCGAGGTCAAACACAACCCTGATTCAGCCTTCAATGAAATAGAGTTTGACAACCCTGCCCTATACCATTTCAGACAGATGACTGTCCAATCTCTTCTTTAAAAACTCCAGGCTTAATGCCAACTCAAACCTTGAAAATCACCAATTCAGGATGGCTGATAAATCAAACAGGGGAAACTTACCCGCAATAAGACAACTTTGGTTGGACATTTCAGTATTTCTGTTAAAGGGTTTGAATCCGATTTCTTTGATGCGTCTCCTATCCCAAAGAGGAAAAAAAGAAAGCCGTAATGGTTTTACATTAAATGTAATATTACTTAAGATGTGTGGACTTCAACTCCCATAATTCCCCTGCCAGCAGGCTGGTGGGGGAATTCTGGGAGTTGAAGTCCATACATCTTAAAAAGTCACTAACATTGATAAACACTGTAGAGTACTAGATTATCAAAGGCTGATCTGTGAGTCCAAAGAAATCTTGAGCACAAATTGCTAGATTCCTAGATTATTTATAAAGATGAAGACATTCTAAAACCAATTTTGTGCAGAACACATGTATACCAGTGCAACCGAAATAAGTACAGTTATCACAGCCTGATTTAGCATGAACAGCTGATTGGCGGTTGGATGGGCCTCCTGGAATACCACCAATCAGCTGTTCCAGGTTGCGGGGATCGCCAGAGCCCATCACTGCCTCCGCGCGTCACGTTTTTGGACTCTGCACATCACGTTTTGGGACTTCGCACGCTCCATTTTACACCGTTCGAGGCTGTGGGGATTGCCACAACATATCGCCGCCAATCACAACCTATGCATGTCGCATTTTCGGCTTACGCACGTCCTGTTTTCAGCCTCCACACATCGCATTTTCAGCCGGTTCCAGGGGGCGGAGATCGCTGCCGCTGCTCCCCAACTGTGGCAATCCCCACAGCCTGGAACGGGTCTATACTGGGGTGTGCGGAGGCCGAAAATGCAATGCACGGACACTGAAAATCGCTGAAGGGTGGCGGCCGGCGGGACTTCAGCAACATTCAGTGTATAAGATGCATCGCAATTTTCACCCACTCTTGGGGGAGGGGGAGGGAGGAGTGCATCTTATTCTCCAAAAAGGACAGTACTGCTTCCAGAGTGACCAAAGAGAAAGGTTAATCTCACTCAAGCACCAAACTTTCAATTAACACAATTTACAAAAAGGCTTCAGTCGATCAAGCTTGCTTAAACCTGTTACAAGTGGACGCAAAGCGAATTTAAAGCAAAGGAAAGCGATGGAGCCTTTAACGATGACATGGTCAAGATTGGTCCAGCGTTCTGCATCTTATCCCTATTGGCAACCACATTCCTTGGAGACACTGCAGTAAAAGGTCACCTTGGACCCCCCCCCCCAAAAACTTCCTAAGGACTCCCTAACTTACCTTTATCAGCAGCGTCTCCAACGATGATTTTGCCCCCCCTCTTGCTGGTTTTCTCTACCGAGAGGGCGGTGCTCAGACCCTGTTCGTGCTTCCCCAGTCCCTGGCCTTCTCTGAAGCCGTATTTCTGCATGATCTTGTGCGCCACCGTGCCTCTGGAGACAGAAGGGAGAATGAGCTGACCCATCAGGCGTGGGAAATCAAGTCATGTGGGCGCATTGGATGGTTCTCTAAGGCACCCTGTTATTAAGCTGGTTATTAAGACCAGCTGCCTGCAATTACTGCAGGTTCGAATCTCGCCAAGGCTCAAGGTTGACTCAGCCTTCCATCCTTTCTAAGGTAGGTAAATTGAGGACCCAGTTGTGGAGGCAATAAGCTGACTTTGTATAAATATATAAAAGGATGAAGGCTATTGCTGAGCACATTGTAAGCTGAGTCTCCGGAGAAGGGCAGCATATAAATCAAATTAAAAAAAAAAAAAAAAAAAAAAGCAGCTACCGTATTTTCCGGCGTATAAGACGACTTTTTAACACATGAAAATCTTCTCAAAAGTCGGGGGTCGTCTTATACGCCGGGTGTCGTTCTCCTGTAACCAGGCTCCTGTAACCAAAAGACTCTGACGAGCCTTAAATGGCTCTGGCGATCGAAGCTCTGACGATCCCAGCTTTGCTTGCTAATCAGGCAACTCAGCTGGGATGCCAGAGCCATGTTAAAGGAAAAAACTTTTTTCTTTTTACGTGGCTCTGCAAGCTCTGACGATCCCAGCTGAGTTGCCTGCTAATCAGGCAACTCAGCTGGGATCGCCAGAGCCCAGAGCCCTGTAAAAGGAAAAGTTTTCCCCCTCCAGCTTGCTTACCTTAGCTGCTAATCGCAACGCTTGCCTGAATCCATTCCATCAGCAAGCCACTCCCTGCCTGCAATCATGCAGGCAGGAGTTGTGGACTTCAACTCCCAGAATTCCTCAGTCAGCAAAACAAAGCTGGCTGAGGAATTCTGGGAGTTGAAGTCTACAAGTCTTAAAGTTGCCAAGGTTGGAGACCCCTGTTCTATTGGGTAAGTTTTTTTCCCCTTTGGGAGCTTTAAAAAAAATAGTCAATTGGGGTTTTTTTAGTTCTTCTTTTTTAGACCTAGCCATTTAAAGTTTAGGAAGTTTTAAATTTAGCTTTCATATAAAAATAAAAATAAAATAAAATAAAGTAATATTTGTGCAGCTTTCTGAGATTTAGTGTGTTTCTGTAGTGTTTCACTCTAACTACACAAACACACAAAATCTCACAAAGCTGTATGTGGAATTTTGTGTGTGTAAAGTGTGAAAGTTGTTTTTTTGGGCTTTTTGTGGCTGTGTGAGGTTCCTGCTTGTTGCAGGGGCCATTTTGAGTCTAGCACAGCTGCTTTTACATTGTGGGTGAGCCTGTTGTGTTGTGTGTGTGTAAAGTGTGAAAGTTGTTTTTTTGGGCTTTTTGTGGCTGTGTGAGGTTCCTGCTTGTTGCAGGGGCCATTTTGGGTCTAGCACAGCTGCTTTTACATTGTGGGTGAGCCAGTTGTGTTGTGTTGTGTTGTGTGTGTGTAAAGTGTGAAAGTAGTTTTTGGGGGGGCTTTTTTGTGGCTGTGTGAGGTTCCTGCTTGTTTCAGGGGCCATTTTGGGTCTAGCACAGCTGTTTTTACATTGTGGGTGAGCCAGTTGATGTTTTTTAATTTTTATTTGGTGTGCGTTGGAAGAGGGGCAGTCTTATACGGCGAGTATAGCCCAAACCCTATATTTTAACAGGAAAAGTCAGGGGTCGTCTTATACGCCCAGTCGTCTTATACGCCGGAAAATACGGTAGTCCCCGACTTTCAACAGTTCATTTAGCGCAGGGGTCGGCAACCTTAAAGAGCCACAAAGGTCTAACTGGAAGCCCCCCCTTCAATTCTGAAGCTGACCAGAAGTCTGGTTCCCACACCGTAGCGCGGTGTCCTTTTTCCTCTACCTGTCCTAACTGAAAGCCCTATCACTTGTGGAGCCGACCGGTGACAGGGAGCCGCAGCAGAGGGATGAAAGAGCCACATGCGGCTCCAGAGCCACGGGGTTGCTGACCTCTGATTTAGTGGATGGAAACTAATCAAGGAGAGAAAGCAACCTAGAACTAAGGAGAAGCTTCCTGATAGGACAATTAATCAAGGGAACAGCTTGCCTCCAGAAGTTGTGGGTGCTCCAACACTGGAGGTTTTTAAGAAGAGATTGGACAAATATGTGTTTGAAATTGTATACAAGACCTCCAAGGTCCCTTCCAATTATGTTATTCTAGCCACTGTTCCAACTTACAGCGGCACTGAAAGAAGTGACTTATGACCGTTTTTAAAACTGTTGCAGCTGCCCCATGGTCACGTGATCAAAATTCAGCTGCTTGGCAACTGACTCATATTTATGAGGGTTGCAGGGTCCCTAGGTCGTGTGATCTCCTTTGGGGACCTTTTCCTTCTTTAAAAAGACTTTTAAAAAAAGGAAAACGAGGGTAAACCTTCGTTTAAAATGCGACATCTCTTTTTCAGTTTGTTGCTATTTTCATTTTTCTCCTCCACAATAGCCCGGATGCAATTTTCATCTCTGGGCTCAGCAGCCGCTGCGTGTGCCTCCTCCACAATTAGCCATGATCTCAAGTGAAATGAGGGCAATGAGACGAAAGGAAAACATACCTGTGAGCTAACTGCAGCACCATATTTTAACGGCTTGAGAGCAGCACTAGCTGCATCAGCTATCTCGGTCAGTGGTGAAATTCACATTTTTTTACTACCGGTTCTGTGGGCATGGCTTGGTGTGGTTTGGTGGGCGTGGCAGGGAAAGGATACTGCAAAATCCCCATTCCCTCCCCACTCCTGGGGGAAGGATATTGCAAAATCCCCATTCCCTCCCCACTCCTGGGGGAAGGATACTGCAAAATCCACATTCCCAACCCACTCCTGGGGGAAGGATACTGCAAAATCCCCATTCCCTCCCCACTCCTGGAGGAAGGATACTGCAAAATCCCCATTCCGTCCCCACTCCTGGGGGAAGGATACTGCAAAATCTCCATTCCCTCCCCACTCCTGGGGGAAGGATACTGCAAAATCCCCATTCCCTCCAAACTCCAGGGGAAGGATACTGCAAAATCTCCATTCCCTCCCCACTCCAGGGGAAGGATACTGCAAAATGAGGACCCAGTTGGTGGGGGCAATAAGCTGACTTTGTATAAATATACAAAAGTATGAAGGCTATTGCTTAATGCATTGTAAGCCGCCCTGAGTCTCCGGAGAAGGGCGGCATATAAATCAAATTAAAAAAAAAAAAATCTCCATTCCCTCCCCACTCCAGGGGAAGGATACTGCAAAATCTCCATTCCCTCCCCACTCCTGGGGGAAGGATACTGCAAAATCCCCATTCCCTCCAAACTCCAGGGGAAGGATACTGCAAAATCTCCATTCCCTCCCCACTCCAGGGGAAGGATACTGCAAAATGAGGACCCAGTTGGTGGGGGCAATAAGCTGACTTTGTATAAATATACAAAAGTATGAAGGCTATTGCTTAATGCATTGTAAGCCGCCCTGAGTCTCCAGAGAAGGGCGGCATATAAATCAAATTAAAAAAAAAAAAATCTCCATTCCCTCCCCACTCCAGGGGAAGGATACTGCAAAATCTCCATTCCCACCCTACTCTGGGGCCAGCCAGAGGTGGTATTTGCCGGTTCTCCGAACTGCTCAAAATTTCCGCTACCGGTTCTCCAGAACCTGTCAGATTTCACCCCTGATCTTGGTCCAATCTCTTGCCCAAGACACTGCCTCAGATAGCAGCAGGCCAAGCCACTGTTAGCACTGTTTCCAAACTTTTAACTTCATACAACCGCCCTGATGCGAACACATGTTGAGAATCCCAACCTCTCCTAAAATATTCTCAATGGCTAATGCTTTTCACTACTGCCCCCTCGTGGACTTTTGCAGGAAGTCTGCCCAGCGCTCACCCCATATTTGCAAGGAAGGAATTGCTGGGCCCGGTTGGGGAACGAGGTCTCTCGGGCTCATCGTACATCGGAGGAGGAATGGCAGCCTTGGATGATGAACCACGAGGCCTTGACTCTTCCTCGTAGGGGGATAAAGCTGTGGAAAAGAAGACAGGACATTTTACCATCCAGGCAAAAATCGGTAAGCATCTATTCTTATGCTTTACTTGACCTTGTAAATAGTAGGTTTATTTTAAGGGCCTCCATCACTGTCCTATTAATGAGACAGAATCCCTCTATCTAATCAGTCACAGCTTCTTCCTTTTTCTTTCTTTTCTTGTTCTTTCTTTTTTTCCTTCCTTCCTTCCTTCCCTCTGTCTGTCTGTCTCGCTCTAATTTGTGGCTAACACAGTCTTTGGAAGCTAACAAAGCGTCTCTCAAGAGCTATAAAACAGAAAACAGCGGTTAAAATTGACTTCAGGATCCCACTACCTCATTCCTACACCCCTCCGTGTTCTTCCAATGATCAAATCTGTAGGTATGTTTCACGCTTGCTTTTTAGCCTGAGATTAAAGACAAAGATCCCCTTTCAGGCATTCCCACAGTCAAAGATCTCTATTTATGAATAGAGCCTTGATGGTACAGTGGTTTAATGCACCCTGTTATTAACACAGCTGCTTGCAATTTCTGCTGGTTCGAATCTCTCCAAGGCTCAAGGTTGACTCAGCCTTCCATCCTTTCTAAGGTAGGTGAAATGAGGACCCAGTTTGTGGGGGCAATAAACTGATTTTGTATAAAATATACAAAAGAATGAAGGCTATTGCTTAACGCATTGTAAGCCGCCCTGAGTCTCTGGAGAAGGGCGGCATATAAATCAAATTAAAAAATAAATAAAAAAAATTGTAATTTGCTTATTCGCACTGCTGAATACCAATAAATCAAGCCAGATGTCCAAAGCAATTGCATGATTTTGGAAGTAGATCCTTAAAATCAAAATGACGACGACAGATTGTTCTGGCTTAGCGACTGAACGGTTACAAGTCATAAAATTGCATCTAGTCATGTAGGTGCCTCGATTTACGATGGAAATTCCAAGGTCCACTTATTTATTCATATTTGTTTGCTGCCTATCTCACTGTGAGGTGAGATATGGTCGTAAGTCGAGGACTATCTGCAATTTAAAAAAAAATTATCTATATGCGTACGTTCTTTGTCCTTCTCAACCAAAGAAGTAGGTGGCGCAATGGCAGCTCCTCCCATACCTGTATAAGAAAAAATAAAAATAAAAATATCTATGTAAGCTATTATATAATAAATGTATTCATCTTTAAAAGGCCACAATTCTTGGGTGTGGATTGTTTTTTTTTGCTGCAAAACTTGTTGCATTAGAAGTCTAGATAGTTAGAATAATGAGAATTTCTTCCATAGACATTTAGATCACTCAAACATTAATGGGTCTATGATCAATTCCCAAGCAGGCCCCTAAGATGATTGACTATCATAGCTACTTCTCATGGTAGCCATAAATGGACCATTAAGCATTGGGCTGAAAAAGAACGGATTTGGAATGGATTAGTGATATAAGAGAAGAACAAAGAGAGCTGGTGGAGGGCGGAGTTAAACAAGTCATTAGCTTAGAATCCTTGTGTTGCCACAAACAATACAACTCCAGTCCTTCCTGAATTCTGCTAACCCTTATCTGGCACCAATTTAATGTGGAACTTTAACCTTAGATTCTTGTGTATAGACTGGAATAAAACGTCTATCCTACAACCATACCAACAGTCCTGATTCTTTGCGCTTGACAATCCCTGATGTGAGCAGAGTAGGGAAGCCAGCTATCTGGGTTTCTATTGTACCCATAAGCTAGTGCACTGCAGTCAGACAAAACCTTTTCATAAATGAGAAGGCACCAAGTAAAAATTGGGTCAGGAAGGAGAGATTCCAGCTTGATGGTCCTGTTACTTCAAGTGGATGTAGATGGGTTAGATGTCTATAGTAAAGGGGGAGATCTCATCTACATCCACTTGAGACAACCTAGGACAGGGGTGTCAAACTCAAGGCCCGTGGGCTGGATTTAAGCACCATGGGGTGCTTAAATCTGGCCTGTGGGGCGAGGTTGGAAATAGGGAAGGATTGGCCCACAGTGCCTTTGGCAGCCAAAACTGGCCGTGGGGGGTCCATGCGCCCCCCCATGTCCTGTTTTTGGCCTGGATGGCCTCCTGCAGCACCCTGCCAGCTAAAACAGGGTTCCCCCCCCCCCCCCCGGCATCCCATTTTGGCCAGCAGGGTGCTGTCCCATCTCCCCCCTTGACCGGCCCACGGAAAACTACAATGCTGATCCGGACCTCAAAGAATTCCAGTTTGACACTCCTGACCTAGGACGACAATTTTATGGTGGCCAAAAATAAGGAGGAGCCTGGTAGTATTTTTCTAATAAATTTTTATTAAAAGGCAGGCGTCTTCTGCAAAGTATGTTGCAGGTTACGAAAACCTTTTAAATAAAATTTATTGCTCACAGAAGGTGCTACCAGACACCCACAGATTACGTGAGATAAGAAGGTTTGATTCTTGCAGGTATTTGGTAACTGAGAGAGTTTCTCACTTCGTTTCCGCCTCTCCCTCTCATAATCTTCATCTTCATCCGAATCTGGATCCGGCCGTCTGGAAAATCCACTTGCCTCGTGTCTGTCTTTGCGCCTCCTTGAAATGGAAACAGAAAATAAGATGACAATTATCCCCAAAGGAAATCTGAATAGAACAAATCCGAACTATATTAAAACTAAAACTAAATGGGCTAAATACTTAGGGAATTCTGCTCTTAATTCTTTTCGTTTCCACTATCTACTTTTAAACTGTTTATTCCAATGTGTTTCAAAAGATTCTGATGAACAGCAAAATGATAACCTATTTGCATTGGCCATTCATGAAAATCAAGTAAAATACACTTCCAGTTCATAAAAAGGATTTTATGTTCAAAATTTAATTCTGCTTATATGCGCGTATTGGCAATCCTTGGCTTATGACCTCAATTAAGCCTCAAATTTCCACGGCTAAACGAGACAGGTGTTAAGTGAGTTTTGCCCCATTTTACGATCTGTCTTGCCCCAGTTGTTAAGTGAATCGCTGCCGTTAAGTGAGTCACACAACTGTCAAGTGAATCTGACTTCCCCACTGACTTTGCTTGTTAGAAAGTCGCAAAAGGGGATCGCCGCCATAAAGGTGAGTCAGTTGTTGCCAAGTGTTTAAACACTTTTTAAAAATAAATTTTATTTATACATTTTTCTTTAACATTCATGAGTGCTTAATAAACAGTGTATTGTCTGGGTCAATTTACCTATACATACCCTGTTTCCCTGAAAATAAGACCTCCCCGGATAATAAACCCAATCGGGCTTTTGAGTGTATGCGCTAAAATAAGCCCTCCCTAAAAATATTTAAGCACAAGTGCAGCTGGTCCCCACCATTTCCTCAGGTTAGGAAGACAGAGGTGGAAATCAGGTAAGACGGCAATAGGAGTCCCATGTTGCTCCACGCGCACCAAAATAATAAGACCTCCCCCGAAAATAAGCACTTATTCCAGGGTTCAAAAAAATATAAGACAAGGTCTTATTTTCGGGGAAACACAGTAATATCAATAACAACAACAATATCCACTTGTATATAGTAGTATTCTTCCAACTTCTAATTTCTACCTCTACTATCTAACCATTTGTAAAACAAATCCCATGTTAAAAAGTATTCTGTATCCTCTTTATCCTTTATGTTTAATGTTAACGCATCCATTTCCGCAGTCTAATATTTTTTAAATTATGCTTTCATCTGTACGAGTTCCCTCATTTTTCCAATATTGTGCAAATACAATTCTTGCCGCTGTCAACACATGTTGACAGGACCAAGTGTCTAAATTTTGATGATCACATGACCATGGGGATGACTCACTTCTCCCTTTCTTCAATCTCTTTCTGCCTCTCCAGCTCGCGCTGCCTTTGCCGTTCTTCTCGTTGGCGTTTTACAACTTTCTCGTAATCGTTTGGGAACATTGGATCGTACTCATCCGCTAAAGGGATCAAGACGTCTCCTGCTGAAAAGCCACTGGGGACAGGATCCTGGGATGAAACATGGAAAGACACAAGAACAAATAGTATCCAACGCAATTCTTCCCCAAAAAAGAAGAGATGTTCTGTTTATTTGCCAGAATAAGATGGAAGCTGTGCTCAAGTGAAAAGGCTGAAAATAAGTTAGCTTTTGCACCGATGTCAGAACTGTTTAGTTCAAACTAGCCATTTTATTTTATAATAATGTCAGGGGTTCCAAGTAATAGATCCATTGCAAGCAAGACTCCGAGGCAGGTAGATTCCTCAAAGAATAGCTTTATTGGAAATATCAAATTGGCACATATTGTTGTGGCCCGCCAGTGGCCAGCTGAACTGGCAGCAGACTTGGACAGTGAGGAGGTTGGAGAGGAACATGGGCCAGTCCTGGAGTCTGTGGAAGGCTCTGATGAGTGCTCTGCGTCGAAGGCAGAGAGGGAGCCAGGGCCGTCTGACAGTTATCAGCTGCCTTCGGAGTCGGAGATAAATGGGGCTGAAGAACAGCTGGAGCCTGTTCCCGATGTGCACATGCGCAGAGCTGCCAGGAGAAGGGAAGTTAAGGAACAAGGGCCGACTCAGGCGTAAAGGCACTGGTGGATGGTGAATGGCCCCTCCCATAAAGGAATAAAGAGGAGCAAAAGGGGAGTGGAGTTTGCAGGAGACAATTAGTTCGTTTCACTAGTGTGAAGATCTGTGACTCTCAGAGACTCCTTGCCAAGTCTTTTCTTGTACAGCATTGACTTTGGAAGCTATCGGCCTGGCAGCTCTCCAAGCCTGATAAGGTCTGTGGTTGTAAATTCACCTTGGAAAGACTGTTTGCCGGGACTTTGCTGGATGTGAATGAGAGGAATTCACATTAGCTTAGTAAAAGGGGTTTTGTCGGGACAAGGAGTCTGCTGCGTGCTTTTGTGAAGCCTAGGTCAGAACACATATCTGGTGAAAATCAATTCTGGGAGGCCCCTTGGTTTTCACCTATTTAAAAGTAAAAATTCCCTCCCCTCAATCCAAACAATCAAGTCACATGGCCCAATCAAGGCAATGTCTGCAGGTCTGGTGACATCACTCCTCTTTCTTCCGACCAGGTGTGAGAACGTCCTTGGTTCCCAGGGGAAAGTATTTTGTTTCGACTACACAACTCTAATTCCCCCTCCCTATCCCTCGCTCCAGCGTGGCAACACTGAAGCTCCAAGATGGCTTCGGCCAGGTCAACTTAAGGGTTGACATCCTGCTTACAAGGAGACAGTTCCTCATCTTTCATGGCACTTGCTAGTTTATTTTTCGGGATTCATTTCAAAGTGCCCATATTTATTTATTTATTAAATGTATTAGCTTCTCATCTTGCCGCATGGTAAATATGGGCAGTTTACAATATTAAAAGGTAATATTGTGTTAATTTATAATAATATAAATAAAATACTATAAAATCAAGCTAGCTAAAAAGATAGAGGGGAGGGAAGATGGTGGGAAGATGGGATCTGTTGTTAACCAATCAACCACCTCCAACACAAAGTGCCTTTGTTGAAGCTGCAAGTCAAAATGGCAGAGCCAGGCTTTTAAGCTCTTAGGGAAGGCCAGGATCAATAGCAATACCAATAGCACCTAGACTTATATATCACTCCGTAGTGCTTTACAGCAGGGGTCTCCAACCCTCGGTCTGTGGATTGGCAGCGGGTTGCAGGCAGCACATGAAACAGTCCCTCTGGTCCACAGAACCACCTCCGTTCATAAAACCGGTCCCTGGTGCCCAAAAGGTTGGGGGGCCACTGTTTTATAGCACTCTCTGAGCAGTTTATAATGTCACCATATTGCCCTCAACCATCTGGGCCCTCATTTTATTGACCTCGGAAGGAAAGAAGGCTGAGTCAACTTTGAGACAGTCAGGATCAAACTCCTGGCAGTATGCAAACGAGGATCCCAGAATGTGTGGACTTCAACTCCCAGAATTCTGTATTGGCTGGGGAATTCTGGATGTTGGAAATCGACACACCTTCACATTGCAAGATTGAGAAACACTGCCCTAGCTGGTCCTGATGGGAGACATTTTGCTCCAGAGGAAGGTTGCCCTCAAAGGGCTGACAGCCTCTTGGTCAGAATACCGCTTGGCCCATTTAATAAGCCCCATCTCACCTTCAAGCCAGCCGCCACGTGGGGTGGGGTGTCCGCTATCTGGCGCTCATCCGAAGCACTGCCTCGTTTCAGGTCGATGACGGGAGCAAGGACTGTGCTTTGTTTAGACCGCTGGCTCTAGAATAGAATAGATAGAATAGAATTCTTTACTGGCCAAGGGTGATTGGACACACAAGGAATTTGTCTTTGGTGCATAGGCTCTCAGTGTACATAAAAAGAAAAAAAAGAAAAAAAAATACATTCATCAAGAATCTTAAGTGATAGTCATAGGTTACTAATAAGCTATCAAATCATACTAGGAAACAAAGAAAAACAATATAAATCATAAAGATTTATATTGTTTTATAGTGAAATGCCAAAAAATTCAAACGCACATTTCAGACGGCTTCCAAGAATTTTATTCCATGACCTGTGTTTTGTTCCTCTCATCACAACCTGAGATTATAAAGGGCAGCAGAAAATAAATTTAACAGATAGATGGATATATAGATAGGAGGGGGAGGGGAGAGATCTTGCCATACACTAGATAGGTAGGTAGGTAGATACAATAAATAGATAGATGTAGATCGATCAATCGACAGATAGCAATAGCATTTAGAAATACCACTTAGACTTATATACCGCTTCACAATGTTTTACAGCACTTTCTGAGTAGTTTACAAATGTCAGATTATTGCCCCCAACAATCTGGGTCCTCATTTTACCGACCTCTGAAGGATATAAGGCTGAGTCAACCTTGACCTGGTCAGGATCGAACTCTTGGCCGTGGGCAGTCAGCCTGCAATACTGCATGATTGATTGATAGATAAAGATAGATAAAATAGATTGATAGCTTCAATTACAATTTCTATCTTCCCCATTCGGCACAGACATTGGAGATGGGAAGTGTAGTCCAAAGGCTCTATTACTGAAACATCAAGAGAATCCATGCTTCTAAGCAATTACCACCAGAAAAAGGCAATTTGATTGCATGTATATTTAACTGTGTTGACAATGATACTTAAAGGCTTATCAATATATTTAAATTTAAAGATACATCAGTATAACACAGACTGCATGTATATTTCAGTACATGTACATGACAAGATAATCTCTTAAGTATCTGATTTAATCATCATTTCCTCTTAGGTAAGTGAAATCTTGTTCCAGCTACTATACAGCATATTCTATTTAGATATAGGAATTAATTCAATTATACTAACACAGAAAGACCAATGTTTACAGAAAATGGCTGTACATTTTTAAAAAAATACTCTCACAAACTTCTATAACAATTGGAATATATCGGAATTCTTGAGAAAAAAACCTGCTCCAATGAAGGACTTTCCATTTCTTCCTTGTTCCGTTATTTTTAAATTTAAAATAAAACTACTCCCAGCATTGCTTACATAGATGGAAAAACTGCTCAAAACATACGCTTAACATTTTATACGATGCGGATGCTGCAAAATGACCTTGTGCTTCTCAAGACTGTCTTTCACATAATGAAAGTCAAATGAAGGTGATGAAATCTTCCAATTGTAGTACAAAGTGCTCCCCCAAGATATTATGATAATCTTATAATTATAATTCACAGGCTCTGGAGAACCAAGGGCTGATGCAAGAGAGCCCATTTAGCTATGAATGCTGAGAAAGGAGCAAACATTTTAGCTTCTGAAATATAATGCTCTAGGTATATTTTTAAAAACCCTGTGCTCAATCTGAGCTGTACAGCAACGGCCTGGTGTACAGGTAGTCCTCGATGTATGATCACAATTGAGCCCTAAATTTCTGTTGCTAAGTGAGACATTTGAGTTTGCCCCATTTTACGACCTTTCTTGCCACACAAGTGAATCACATCAATTGTTCAGTTCATAACACGATGGTTAAGTGAATCTGGCTTCCCCATTAACTTTGCTTGTTGGAAGGTTACAGGAACTGGGCATGGCTAGTCTAGTGAAGAGAAGGACTAGGGGAGACATGATAGCATCTTCCAATATTTGAGGGGCTGTCACAGAGAGGAGGGGGTCAAGCTATTCTCCAAAGTACCCAAAGGCCAGACAAGGAATAATGGATGGAAACTGAACAAGGAGAGATTCAACCTAGAAATGAGGAGGAACTTTCTGACAGTGAAAACAATCAACCCATGGAACAGAAGTTGCCTTCAGAAGTTGTGGGAGCTTCATCACTGGAGGCTTTCAAGAAGAGACCAGATTGCCATCTGTCAGAAATAGTGTAGGGTCTCCTGCTTGGGCAGGGGGTTGGATTAGATGACCTACAAGGTCCCTTCCAACTCTAATCTAATCTAATCTAATCTAATCTAATCTAATCTAATCTAATCTAATCTCTAATCTAATCTAATCATGTCGCAAAAGGGGATCACATACTGCAACCATAAATATGAACCAGTCGCCAAGCATCCCAATATTGATCATGTGACCGTGGGGCTGCTGCAACGTGTGAAGAAGGGTCATCTGTCACTTTTTTTCAATGGCGTTGTTCGAGCGGTCACTAAATGAACCGTTGTAAATCGAGGACTATCTGTACTTATTTCAAAGAATGTAAGATTTAAAAAAAGATGCACTTTTAGAGATAAAGAGTCAGAATGAGATTTTGACACAGGCGCTTAGCATGCTTTTAGAACAACAATGAACAATAAACATGCGTATAATGAAGAAGCTTATGTCAATATAGGCAGCCCTTGACTTACAACAGTTACTTAATGATCAAAGTCTGATGGAACCCCTAAAACAGGGGTGTCAAACTCAAGGCCCAGGGGCTGGATCTAGCCCAAGGGGTGCTTAGATCTTTTCTGATCCGAGGGGTTGCCCTGGAAACAGTAAAGGACTGGCCCGTGGTGCCTTTGCCGACTCCGTTTTCGCTGGCAGAGGGTTGCAAGAGGCCGTCACAGGCGGAAACGGAGCTCGGGAGCCCGTTTTTGCTGGCAGTGCACTCCAGCCGCCACTGACACAAGTGATGTTGAGCTGGCCACGCCCACTCTGGCCACACACCCCACCGCTCCAAGTCCAACCCAACCCTGATGCGGCCCTCAATGAAATTAAGTGCGACACCCCTGCCCGAAAAGGTATTTATGATCCCCTTCTGAAGTTCCAAGGGCTGCCTCCGCCCAGTCATGTGACCGCATTTCAGCCACATGGCCATAGGCCTGCATTTATGGCCATTTGCAAGGTTCTGCAGCCACATGACCACGATTTACGCCTTTGTCCAAAATTAGTATTTACTTCTGGTTTTCAACAGAAGCAACACAGAGCAGACAATGGGCTCGCTTATCGATCGTTGCAAAAAAAGGTATATAATCAGGTCAGTCACATGGGTTTATAACTGTAAAGGTAAAGGTTCCCCTTGCACATATGTGCTCGTCGTTCCCGACTCTAGGGGGCGGTGCTCATCTCCATTTCAAAGCTGAAGAGCCAGCGCTGTCCAAAGACGTCTCCATGGTCATGTGGCCGGCATGACTCAACACCAAAGGCGCACAGAACGCTGTTCCCTTCCCACCAAAGGTGGTCCCTATTTTTCTACTTGCATTTTTTACGTGCTTTCGAACTGCTAGGTTGGCAGAAGCTGGGACAAGTAACGGGAGCTCACCCCGTTATGCAGCACTAGGGATTCGAACCACTGAACTGCCAACCTTTCGATCGACAAGCTCAGCATCTTAGCCACTGAGCCACCACGTCCCATTTATAACTGTAACAGGCAGGCTATATTATGATCGTTGAGGACCACCTGTATAGCTAGAGGAATGTCTTGGAATGTCTATTTTTTGTCAATGAGCATTAGAGGTAACATCGATGAGAAGTATTATCAATTTAATTTGTGTCCCACTTTTATTATTTTTTTACAAATAACTCGTGGCAGTGAACATATCAAACACATATTCCTTCTCCTATTTTCCCTATAACAACCCTGTGAGGTGAGTTGTGTTGGGCTGGGCTGAGAGAGCTATTGGCCCAAAGTTGCCCATCTGGCTTTCAGACTACAAATCACAATCTCTTGGGGATTGGCCCAAAGTCACCCAGCTGGCTTTCATGCCTATGGTGGGACTAGAACTTACTGTCTCCTGGTGAGTGGCCCAAAGTCACCCAGCCGGCTTTCATGCCTATGGTGGGACTAGAACTTACTGTCTCCTAGTGACTGGCCCAAAGTCACCGAGTTGATTTTCATGCCTAAAGCAGGACTTGAACTCACAGTCACCTGCTTTCAAGTTTGGTGCCTTAATCAAACCTCTTTGCTAAATAAGGCATTTTACTTAGCAGTGATGCTCCCTGGGCAAGTTGATAATTTAAAAAAAAAAAAAAGCATTTTCCCACGGACTTTTACTGTACCTTTGCTTGAGTCAGAGCTGCTTTTTTCACTTGCAGCTGAGATTGCAGAAGCTTGAAATTTTTGGACCAGCCTTCTGTTTTGGAATCACTGGTTTCTACTCCCAGATCATCATAGAGGGACATTTTTTTTCCTGGTTCAAAACAAGGAAAGAGAAAAAAAATGCGGTTTTGTTTTGTATAAAACATTTTTTTCTTCACATTTTTATTTAAATATTCTACTTAACAGGTTTTACAGAAAAGAAATAGAAAAATACAGAAGGAAATACATTAAAAAGAAAACAGAAAAGGGGTATGTATACATAACTTAATATATTATTTTTATTTATTTTATCTATTTATTTCCTGCTTTTATTATTTCAATAAATAACATTCCTTTCTCCTATTTTCCCCATAAGAAGCCTGTGAGGTGAATTGGCTTGCTTAATTAGGCATCATGTACATTTCTAAATCTATGTCAGAACACTACAAGACATCTCAAAATCTATGCCACAGAAAAGATGTCATTTTCTCATTAGCAAAACATCAGTAGCACTAAGCTGTATTCTTACTTGACCAATCATAATTCATTCATCTATATCACATAGAATGTGGCATAGAATTGACATTTATACATTTCTTTATTTACATATAATTAAAAGCATTCAAAATAGGCATGGGTTAGATAAGCATGGGCATGGGCAAAACAATAAAGAAAAATTTTCCCACCCCAAATTGCAATAAATACAAAATACAATACAAAAAGGAAATATTTATCTTCATACCTAACTACCTATTTGACAAATTGGCCATCCAGACAACACAACCATGCACATACCATTCAAAAGAGACAATGAACAAGCCAAAAAAGGAACAAAAAGACCAAAACACCTCCACAACAATCAACACCCAGATGAGCAGAGATTAACACCAAGGTTAATATTAGATTAACAGCCAAAAAATTCCCATCAACACTAACAGGGCAAGCTCCTAGAATATAAAATGACAACAATTTAAAAGTGGAATTAAAATCAAATTAAATAGTTTTTGGCCCAGACAAATTAAAACCCCAATCAATTTAAAACCTATTTTAAAATTTGAATATATAAAATACTGTTCACGTCTCCTGCGTCATCAGGGGGTTGGGCTAGATGACCTCCGAGGCCCCTTCCAACTCTGTAACTGTTACTTCGAGCCCAAAAGTTAGGAATTCATCTGCTCATAGTGACAGGAGAAAGGAAAAATAGCTGCTGCTTTGAATTTTCATTTTATTTGTCTGTGTGTGTGTGTCTTTCATTTGGCCAGCAATGCCAGGAAAATACATAAATAAATATATAAATTTATCAAAATTTAAAAATAAATGTACTGGAAATACCCGATTTTTTTCCCTTTTTTTTTTTTAAAAAAAGTCCAGATTCCTAAAAAAAAAAAAACAGACCTTCAAAGTCACTCAACCCCGTTGTCGCAAACCGAGGATGTGGAGGAGGGGGGGCTGTCACGGACGGCCCTCTGCATATGCTCAGGAACCCGTTGGATCGCCGGGAGGACCAAAGTGGGGAGCCAAAAACAAAAAAAAAAAAAAAAAAAAAACGGGTCTTACTTCTGAGGAGGGAGAGATTCCCGTCACGAGGGGCTGAAAGAGACCCCCGAATAATCCTTCCCTCAGTACGGTGCCCTCGGCTCTTCTTTTCCCTCTTCAACATTCAGGGCGACTCTCCTAACAGCCAGGCTCTGTTAAAACGGACTCCAGCCTTTCCCCCCTCACAACAAAGTTTTTTTTTTTTTCCTTCTTCTCCTTACCCTTCCGTCGAGGCCGCAAGCCGGGGCCTCGCGTAGCACCCGAGGCCGAGAAGAGCGCCTCTTCGTCGGCCGAGCGAAGCTCCCGCGTCACAACTGACAGGAACCAATCAGGCTGCTCTTCCTTCTCAGCGCGCGGCCGGGAAGCGGCTTCGCTCTTGTTGGCCGCCGTTGCCGCCGCCGCTACAGGCCGTTTGTGCGCAAACTCCGTAGTGGCGGCGGGGGGTGGGGTGGGGGGGTGGAGCCTGATTCCCCTTGAAGGAGGGGCGGGAGCTACGCTGACTCCGTCCGCAGCAGCCAATGAACACAGGCCGGAGGAAAAGAAGTTCCGTAACGCTCTCATCGCAAACGGCTGGCTTCATGGTTGGTGTTACGCAAACGGCGTAACGGTAGAAAAGCAGCGGAGCCATGTGGCTGTATGTGCACGCGACAGGGCCCTCCTTCTTAACAGAATTATGGGCCCCGGGCAAAACAGTGTAGTGTGGCCCTTAAGACCACTACTCACAGGAATAAAAATGTAAATGGTCGATCAAATTAAACATGTATTTATTTTATTGGCATTTTCAACAAAACAGGTGTCGAAACATTAAATTTCACTTTCAAATCTTTATTTTCACAGCACAACATATATACAATGAGAGATTGGTGGAGTTCCCTCAGTGTACCCCCACAAACACACAACACAACACAACTCACAGTGAAGACAGAAAATCCCTAACCCAATAAATCAGTGTTTCTCAACCTCGGCCCCTGGAAGATGTGCGGACTTCAACTCCCAGAATTCCCCAGCCAGCATTGCTGGCTGGGGAATTCTGGGAGTTGAAGTCCGCACATCTGCCAGCGGCCGAGGTTGAGAAACACTGCAATAAATCATATTAACAACCCCAGTCCTATTGCACCAAAAACATGCTGTGCAGCAACAACTAATCAAGATAACAAACACTTGAACAATACAAGAGGCTTGAAAAACACAATAATACTCAGTAAGCCATACAGTTGCTGTATCTTTTCTTTTATGTACACCGAGAGCGTATGCACCAAGTCAAATTCCTTGTGTGTCCAATCACACTTGGCCAATAAAGAATTCTATTCTATTTATATGATACGTGGTATGATCCACGGTGGCACTGTTGTAGAATGATGGGACCAAACAACATTCCTTGGTCAGCCAGAGTCAGTTTATTTGCGCAGTTTCAGAACCAGATTTGTATCTGCAATTCGGAACAAGGAAAGAGCCCTGATATGACTGCTTTTATACATATCCAAGACAAAGGATTCTGCTGGCACATCAGTTTTCCAGATATGGTTAACATACATCCGTTACATGATAATTGACAGTTTTTTAATTACTAAATTCCTGCCCTAATTTATAGTACATGAGATAATTTTAGCTAAACATCCTCCTTAGTTCTGTATCCACTGTGGGTAAAATGAGGACGCAGATTGTTGGGGGGCAATAGGCTGACCATAAACCACTTAGAGAGGCCTGGAAAGCACTGTGAAGGGGTATATAAGTCTAAGGGATATTGCTATACAAGATATATATTGAAGGGTTAAGATACACAGGGTTAAGATACACAGATTAGTATGGGGCCCCTATGTTTCGTGGGACTGACGGGCAAGTGCCCATCAGACCCATATGTTAAAACAGCCCTGCGGTGTGGGTGGGGTAGAAGGCAAGTAGGCATTGCCTGTTGTGATCCAGGGAACAAGGGGACATCGCTTTCTGCAAGCCAAGGCGTTTGACAATTGGACGGTGGCAGAAGAGCATCGCTCTTGCCCAACGGGTTTGCTACAGTCAAGATACTTCTAAGGCCAGGTGGGTGGAAACCGATGTGGATTCAGGAAGGGAGAAAAAGGCAGCTCTCTCGCCTCCCCGCATTCCACTTACCATGAAAGTAAAAATAGAATAGCATATATACTATTTTATTTATTTTTTATTTATTTTTTTATTTATTTGATTTATATGCCGCCCTTCTCTGGAGACTCAGGGCGGCTTACAATGCGTTAAGCAATAGCCTTCATTCTTTTGTATATTTATACAAAGTCAGCTTATTGCCCCCATAAACTGGGACCTTTTAAACAGTGCTGGTGTTGTACAAGTTTCTGATCATCATATTCTAGTACAGTGATGGCTAACCTGTCACTAATTTTGAAGATATGGCTCATATAATAGACATAGGCTCATTATAATTAAATAAATTCATTTATTAATATATGTACCTTCCTTTCACAGAATACATTCAGAAAGAGCAAGGATGACAGTTAGAGGTGGTCTTATATACAGGATGGGCAGGGCTAACGGTAAGTATTGACCTATCATTGATTTAGAGGGAGGAGAATGTATATTAACCCTTGCTTATCTTATGACATAACTTTAGTTTATATAAAGCGAGGCATTTACACTTGACATAACCTTTTTGCCGTGCCAAAATCAGAGGGAGTGTGAGGGGAGCGTGCGTGAGTGCCCATACTCATAATTTAATGCCCCCCCTGCTCATGGGCATGCGACCCCTCTGTTCTCCTCCCGCTTTTGGCACACGATGGCAAAAAGGTTACTGGTGGGCCCAGTAGGCCCGTTTTTTTTGCCCTCCCCAGGCTCCAAAGGCTTTCTAGAAGCCTGGGAAGGGCGAAAACAGCCTTCCTCACCCCTCAGGAGGACTTCCAGAGGCCGGAAATGGCTCGTTTCCTGACTTCCAGTGGACCCGGAAGGCCCGAAAATCAGCTGGCCGGTGCGCCCATGCGCGCTGGAGCTGAGTTAGGGCAACACTCGTGTGACCACAGATATGGCTCCGTGTGCCACCTGTGGCACGCGTGCCATAAGTTTGGCATTACGGTTCTAGTATGTCAACTTATCATTCTAATACTTACATTCCTGTATTGATATTAAAAATAGTATCTCTTTTCATGTCCATCTAACCGGATTCTTTTGCATTCCAACTTCTACCTCGTGTTTCTAACCATTGATGGAATCTACTCCACTCCAGATGTATTAAAAAAAAAAAAAGCTTTTCTTTTAAAAGTTCTGGAAATGTTAATCAATAAGTTAATAAGCTAATCAATCTTGCTTTGCTGAAAGGATCTGATCTTTTTTTTTTTTAATTTGATTTATATGCCGCCCTTCTCTGGAGACTCAGGGCGGCTTACAATGTGCTCAGCAATAGCCTTCATCCTTTTGTATATTTATACAAAGTCAGTTTATTGCCCCCACAAACTGGGTCCTCAATTTACCTACCTTAGAAAGGATGGAAGGCTAAGTCAACCTTGAGCCTTGGCGAGATTCGAACCTGCAGTAATTGCAGGCAGCTGGTCTTAATAACCAGCTTAATAACAGGGTACCTTAGACCACTGTACTACCAAGGCTCTTGTTCTGAATGAGGCCTCTCCATCACATTCCTTATTCCAGCCGCCCGTATCTTGTGAACACAGAAATTGTTTTAGCTCCCAAGCAGACTTACCATATCAACCATCTATTTTTTCTAGTTTTTATTATACTTGTTACAGATTTATTTTGTAGCTATTGTGTATCTTGGTACTTATATTTTGTACTCTTTCTAAAACGATGGAGAAATGAAACGAACTCCTGAACAGACTTCGCATATGAACTGAGCCAATAGTCTAGCTCAGGAGTCTGCAACCTTAAACACTCAAAGAGCCATTTGGACCCGTTTCCCACAGAAAAGAAAACACCGGGAGCCACACAACCCTTCCTGTGCCTTGACTATTTCTTGAGCGGCCACAAAACTAGCATCTGTAGTTGAATTAAACACTGTTTTCTTCTGAAACTTTTCTTTTCTTGGATTTATCCATGGTTGGCCTACCGGGGGTTGAAAAGCTCAATAAATCGCGTGCCGGTGGGTGTCGCACATTGGCGGTTGTGACGCATATTTTGAGTGACAAGGAGCTGCAGCAGAGGGGTGAAAGAGCCACATGCGGCTCCAGAGCCACAGGTTTGCTGACCCCTGATCTAGCTACTTAGGGCAGATACATGAAGCCTTTGAGAAACAATTCACCCCTGAAAATAATGTCTTTATCCTGTGTGAGGATTATCCACTGCAAAACCAATTGTCTTCTTTCCTGGGTTTGACTACTCTTCTAGATCAGGGGTGTCAAAACTCGATTTCATTGAGAGCCGCATCAGCAGGAGTGGGTTCTACTTACCTTTACTACCGGTTTGCGATGGGAGCTTCTGTGCATATCGTCAATTATGACGTCCGGGCGGAGCCTCTCGCCGTTTTTACTTCCGGTTCTAAAGAACCAGGAGCAACCCACCACAGCGCATCAGGGCTGTGTTTGACCTAGCGGGGCTGGGATGGGTGTGGCCAATTCAACATCACTCATGTTGGGGGCGCCTGTGGTGGCCTGAGCGCTCTGCTAGCGAAAACGGGCTCCCGAGCTCCATTTTCACTGGCAGAGGGTTGCAGGCGGCCACAACAGGTGAAACTGGAGCTCGGGTCCTTCGCTATTTCCAGGGCGGCCCCGGAGGGCATATCCAAGCATCCCGCCAGCTGGATCCGGTCCCTGGGCCTCGAGTTTGACACCTCTGCTCTAGATTAAGACCTGGTATGTATTTAACTTTGCTTTTTTCTGGGAACTTTTTTTATGTAAGAACATTTACTACCGTAACTGATTTTGCCTTTGCGTCAGTGGTGTTTGCCAACCACAGCATTTCCTCTGGTTGATCAGGTCGCTTTCTATGGCAGCGAAAAGCAGAGTTTAGTTTATGATTTTCTACATAATAGCTATACCGCAAGTGTCCCTTGCCGTTTGTAATAATTGGTAGCAAATTCAATATCTAGGAGGCAACACGCTTCTTTTTGCACAGGCCTAAAAAAAAAAAAATTAGGTAGCTTCATAATTAGGGGAGAGATCGTGTCAAAAATTCTGTTAAGGTTCCCTTGATTGGAAATAATCTCGAACACTACCGCTCATTTGGGGAGCTTTATGCAAAATAAAACTTCCCCAAAAGAAAATTATTATGCATATGAGCTGAAACGAAGATGCTCCCAATGTTCAGTTTGTTTTATTGTATTAAATATTAGTACATTGAAGTCTACAAATTATAAGTCCCCACAATTTTTCCTATGCAATTCTTCAACAAGATTAAAGCATACGACTGAGTAGAATTCTCCATGTTCAATTTTCCCTTCGTAAGAAAAATGGCTTAGCTGTTGCTTTTAAAAAGGAAAAGCTAATCAAAGAGAGGCATTTGGAAACATCTCCTATAGGTTTGAAAGAATATTGATGGGTCGCTTGAGATGGCAGAACCTTGGCTGATCTCACTACAGGTAGTCCCCAATTTCCAACAGTTCACTTAGTGACCCTTCAGAGTTACAGCGGCACTGGAAAAAGTGACTTACGACCGTTTTTCACACTTACAACTGCCGCAGCACCCCCCCCCGTGGTCACATGATCAAAATCCCAACGGTTGGCAACTGTTTCGTATTTATGACGGTTGCTATGTCCTGAGGTCGTGTGATCTCTTTTTGCGACCTTCTGTCAAGCAAATTCAATGGGGGAAGCCAGATTCACTTAACAACCATGTTACTAGTTTAACAAACGCAACGGTTCACTTAACAGCTGTGGCAAGAAAAGTCGTAAAATGGGAAAAAAGCTCATTTAACAAATATTTTCCCCTTTAGCAACTCAATTGTGGTTGTAACTTGAGGACCACCTGTACGTTAAGCCACAGAAATGATTTTACTTATTACTACTATTGTAATCAAACTTCTTAATAAAATTATATTAAAGTGATTTTACTTAAGAGCAGAAGATCCGTCCCTTGATCCAGCAAGAGATTCTTGCATGCAAGTAGTTTTCTAATTACAAAACGGAATGAGAATCCAAAATGTCTTGTGTAGTGAGTAAAATATTCTGAAAAGTATTATGCGAGGAGCACGTCTAGAAAAGTTCTTACTCAAAAACGATACAGGGTTGACATAATTTGTGAACCAAAAGTTTCTCTTCATTATTTCAGCATTAAAAGTATTCTCCTGAAATTCCACATTTGGATTACGCTTCTCTTGAGCTTCAGCAATTAGCTTTGCTTCAAAGCGATGTCTAAATTCGTGTCCTAGCAGTTTACATACTGAAACAGCTAAATGTCTTCTCCAAAATTATTCCTTAGAGAACCAAGAATACAGAGCTAATTTTTCTCTTTAGGTAATTCAGATTTAAATCATTACCATATTTGTCTGGCAAAATGATACATGCAAATATATTGATTTTGTTGAGTTTTTGGTGGGGAGTTTTTTGGGTTTTTTTGTGATAATAAGCGGACCCTGCACCTGCGGGAATACGCTAGGAAAGAGTGTTTTTTTTTGGTGATAATATAATACTTTGTAAGCTTTTCATATCATACAGCCTTATAACTTAAAGCAGGAGTGGGCAACTGTGGCCCTTTTACAACCTGTGGATTTCAACTCCCAGAATTCCTGAGACAGCCAAGCTGTCTCAGGAATTCTGGGAGTTGAAGTCCACAGGTTGTAAAAGGGCCACAGTTGCCCACCCCTGACTTAAAGCATCAAAAAGATTTTTCTTCTATTGGGGCAACCATGACAAGCTCTAAATTCAATATGTCAAGCAGCTTTAAAAAAAAAAAAGAAAAAGAAATAGTATGACCCCCTCTAGGGCAGCACCGTAATGAAATCCTCAAAATAACGGTCTTTCCTGAACGTCTGTCCTCCAGCAATCGGGTTATCTTTCAACTGAGCTGGGACATCCACTTTATACGAAAGAAATATTCCTTTACGAATATAAGCATGAACCGTGAAGGGGAAACAGGGTTGCACGAAGCGGATTCCAAGTTTGTAGAGCCCCACGTTTTGCTACAACAAACATAACCTTGGAGATGGGAAATACGAGAGCCCAAGTTTGCAACGCCACCACCGCGCAAAGCAAAGGTTAAGTTTGGGCCGATTCCAGTCATTCAATGTCATTCAGCAGCTGCAATTCGAAGACCTGCAGGTGTTCCTTAAACCGCCGGTGCGCGTCGGCACTGTGGGGCCGCCGTTCGCGCTGCAACTCACAGATGCGCAGGCGGAGTCTCTGTTCGCGACGCCGGCAAGCTTGCAGCTGCCGCTGTGTTTTCCCCAGAGCATCCAGTGCTGCCTCGGCCCGCCTCTTCCAGAGCAAGGCGCTACCCACCTGGTAGCTGTGCTCATTTTGGATGTAGGCACCAGCTGGGGGTGGGAGTCGTAGCATGTAGAGGGAGAGAGAAACGGGTTGAGATGGTTCTACAGGTTCTGGGAGAGCTGGAGATGGCGAGGCCTCTTCTTGGCCAGTGGCAGCTGGTAATTGTTCCAGGGGTATGTCTGAGAGACTGGCCAAATTCTCTGGTTCCGACCCTGGGAGATCAGGCTGGCTTCGAAGCTCACCAGTAGTGGGAGCGGCCCCAGGACTTGGCAGCTCTTGCACGGGGAAGCAAGAGACATCCATGCACAATGGAGTTGTTGTCTCCTCCGCATTGTAGCAGCCGCAGCTGTGAAAAAGGGATAGAATCGAGGTCAGGTGAGAAGTTAACAGCTACCTACGTAAGGTGCGATGCAGAGTAAACCAGCAGAGGAAAACGTGATTACAGATGCAGGATGCCTATGTAGAACATATTCTTCCTATAGGTCAGGGGGTGCTTAAATCTGGCCCATGGGGCCGGGCTACAAATATTAAAGGATCAGCCCCCCACTTCCCTCACCTTGCTTTCATTCTCCATGGCCTCCTGCAGCATTCTGCCGGCTGAAAATGGGCAATACTATCTAGTTCAGGTGTGTCAAACTCAAGTGCTTAAATCTGGCCGTGTGCGTCCCCCGCGCCTCGTTTTCACTTTCTGTGGCCTCTTGCAGCACTCAGCTGCCCGAAAACGGGCCCAAAAAACAGGCGCGAAAACGTTGCCGTGCACCCAAAGATGGGCTGAAAACCTCCCAGAAAATGGGCCTAAGACAGGGCCTGTTTTCAGCCAGCAGAGTGCTGAAGGAGGCCATGGAGGACGAAAACAAGGCGCATGGAAGTTGTGCGTGGACCCCCCGTGCTGCATTTTGGCCAGCAGGATTCTGCAGGAGGCAGCTGTCTGGTCTCCCCCCCACCGCCCCCTCCGGCTCGTGGAGGAGAACTACAATGCTGATCCGGCCCACAAAGAAATCCAGTTTGACACCCCTGCTATAAGGAGCCAATATGGAGTGAAGTTTGGGCATGGGAAACATGGCATTTTCTAGGCAGCCCTGAATTATCTCTTGTAAGATGTGGATACGTATAGCAAAAAGAAGAAAAAGATGATTCAATTAAGCCACTAAATTACATTCCTGGACTGTTGTTTTTCACATTTTTAATATTCTTAACTTAATTCATATTTTTTTCTCTCTGGTTCCAGTCTCATTCCATTCTGTTATACATAAAATTCCTTTTAAACTTACTAATATATTAATCTATTAATGGCTGGATTATGCTTTTTACCGTTTTATCAAGAAGTAAGCATCATTATGGATGTACTGTGACCTACTTCTAAATACCGTATTTTTCAGACTATAAGACACACGTCCCCCTCTCTCCCCAAAAGTGGCTGGAAATGTCTGTGCGTCTTATAGAACGAATGTTGCCGAAGCCCCGCCCACTTGCCAGCCCCCACCCTTCGGCCTCTGCCTCCTAGCAATTTGCCTCCTTGCAGCAAACAGCCAACAGCCTGGTCAGCTTCAGCACACAGCCTGATTTAGCACAAGCAGTTGATTGGCGGTTGGATCAGCCTCCTGGAATACCAACGATCAGCTGTTCCAGGCTGCAGGTATCGTTGTTGCCTATCGCCGCCTCCGCGTGCCCCATTTTCCATGCGTCCTGTTTGGTGGCGAAAGGGGGGCAGTGGGGATGCCCACCTGGAATGGGCTGAAAATGGGGCACATGGAAGTATTGATAGGCGACCGTGATCCCCGTAGCCCTTGAACAACTGATCGTTGGTATTCCGGGAGGCCGATCCAACCGCCAATCAGCTGCTTGTGTTAAATCAGGCTGTGCTGAAGCTGACCAGGCTGTTTGCTGCAAGGAGGCAAATTGCTGGGAGGCAGAGGCAGATTTCCCCCCCCCCCCCAAAAAAAGCTTAGGTGCGTCTTATACTCTGAAAAATACGGTAAATATGCATAGGGTTACAGAGAACATGAGGTCAGAAGAGTGGGACTTACCTCTGCTTCTGTTGATACTTTGCAAGTTTGGAACTGTTTAGTTTAGACTTCCGGCGTGGCTTTGCATGAGGCTCAAATATCGTAGGAACAGCCCCTTCCTTGAGACGATGATAGCCGCTACAAAGGAAACAACCCCCACATATCAAAGTTGTTACCCCGAAAATCTGGACTCTGCATCGCTGGAGGAGAAGTCAGATCTTCTGAGGGCTTTGGAATTAGCTAAGTTACATTCTATTTTGAGTATTATTTCTCCAGCTTTTTCTATGTACAGACGTATTAAACAAAGTAATTAATTTTGGCCACATATATTTAGCCCTTTCCTTTCCTAATTCTGTTTGGTATCTACAACCCAGAAATCTTGTAATGAAATAATGTCAAATTAAGTTATGATCAGGTTAAATATATGATCTGTTTTAGCAATACTATCTAGTATACGGGTGCCAAACTCAAGGGCCAGCCTGGAAATATTAAAGGACTGACCTGTGGTGCCTCTGGCAGCTAAAATGGGCCACATGAGTCCCCCTGCACCTCATTTTCACTCTCCATGGTGTCCTACAGCACTCTGCCGGCTGAAAACGGCCCAAAAATATCCCACAAAACAGGCCAAAAGCCCAAAAATGGACCCAAAAAACAGCCAAAAACAGCCTAGAAAATGGGGCTGCGTGTGGCCAATTTTTGGCCGGCTGAGTGCTGCAGGAGGCCATGGAGGATGAATACGAGGCCTATGGGGGCTGCACACGGACCCCACCATGCCCTGTTTTGGCTGGCAGGGAGTTGCAGGAGGCAGCTATTCCGTCTCCCCCCGTCCCCTCCGGCGCGTGGAAAACTACAATATTGATCCAGCCCTTGTAGAAATCCAGTTTGACATCCCGATCTAATATAACTAGCCAAGATCCTTTCAAGATTTCACTCACACTTACTTTTTAAAATGGATTTACCAGGGTTTTTTTTTTTTGGTGGGGAGGGCAAGAGAAGAGTTCACTTTTAGTGTTATATACAAGTCTGTAATTGGTCACCCTAAGAATCTGCGCTACCAGGAGCCCTGGTAGCGCAGCAGACTAAAAGCACTGTTATTAACATCAGCTGCCTGCAATTACTGCAGGTTCAAATCTCACCAGGCTCAAGGTTGACTCAGCCTTCCATCCTTTCTAAGGTAGATAAAATGAGGACCCAGATTGTGGGGGCAATAAGCTGACTTTGTATAAATATACAAAAGAATGAAGGCTATTGCTTAACGCATTGTAAGCCGCCTTGAGTCTCCAGAGAAGGGCGGCATATAAATTAAAGCAAAAAAAAATAAAAATCTTGGGTTTTGGTGATTGAGAAGGGGGAAAAGGTGATGAGAAAATACAGGAATTTTCCCCCAATAGAGCCTAATCTTTTATCCTGTTGAATATATCATTTGTTCGGTTTTCTATAAAAAAAAAAACCTATTATCTCCAGTTTATAAGCTGACTTTGTATAAATATACAAAAGTATGAAGGCTATTGCTTAACGCGTTGTAAGCCGCCCTGAGTCTCTGGAGAAGGGCGGCATATAAATTAAAAAAAAAAAAGCTGACATTCTAGGAAAGAAAAAAACCCCTTGATTTCTGACTGGAAATCACATTCTAAATTTTCAGAATGTGAATATCTTTCGGGTCACTTTGACTTCCCTTCCTTAGCCTTACTCTCTGCTATCTTAGCAGGTAGAAACATGCCTCTCACCTTTTCTGGATCTGGAAGCTCAGCAGGTTTAAGTCTGGTTAGTACTAATGTGACACTAGATGCCATACCTAAAGATAAAGCAGGCATAGAAACAAACAGACGAAAAGCCATGGATCTTGTTTTAAAAAAAAAAAATCCTTTGGAAGATAGATAAGAAAGAGCCAAGTCCTTAAAGAAATAAAGAAAAACATGTCACCTAAACAAAAACAAAACAAAAAAAAAAAAAAAGAAAGAACTTGGGCCTGAGAACATGGGAAGCTTCTCCTCAAATCCTCTCAATAGCTACCAGAAGTGAAAATCAACAAGGCGAGAATTGCCGCCAGTATTGTAAATCCATAAAGCAAGGACTTTTAGGCCCTGAAGCCCACTATCTCTTTGAGTCATCTTTGGAAGTAGACTTAGCAACTTCTGCCTCTCTAGCTAGTGCCTAGCAGATCATAGTAAAGAAGGACGTGGGTAAGTGAAGGAGAATGTGAGTGTGTGTAAGAAAGGAAGAAGTGAGTTCTAGTCCTGTTTTTGTGCAATAGCATTAGCACTTAGAGTTATATACCGCTTCACAGTGCTTTTACAGTCCTCTCTAAGTGGTTTACAGAGTCAGCCTCTTGCCCCCAACAATCTGGGTCCTCATTTTACCTACCTCGGAAGGACGGAAGGCTAGTCAACCTTGAGCCTGGTGAGATTTGAACTGCCAAACTGCTGGCAATCAGCAGTTGGCAGAAGTAGCCTGCAGTACTGCACTCTGACCATTGCGCCACCACGGCTCGGTGATTTGGGTCAGTCACTCTTTCATCCCAACCCAACTCACAGGGCTACTGTGAGGAAAATAGGAGGAGGAAGGTATGGGTATGTTTTCTACCTTGAATTATATATAAAAATAATAAAAGATGGGATAAAAATAATATTTGCTGTCACACTAAATTCACTTGGGGTGTAGTTGTTAACCAGGGCTGTGAATATGTGAGCAAGAGATCATAAGACAAACCTGGGAGCGCATGTAGGTTTGTAGATTAGGTGGGAGAAATCAAAACAAACCCTAGAAAGGACAATGGTAAACCATTTTAAGAGCCACGGTGGCGCAGTGGTTAGAGTGCAGTATTGCAGGCTACTGCTGCTGACTGCCGGCTGCCTCCAATTTGGCAGTTCAAATCTCACGAGGCTCAAGGTTGACTCATCCTTTTGTCCTTCCGAGGTGGGTAAAATGAGGACCCAGATTGTCGGGGGCAATAGGCTGATTCTATAAAACCGTTTAGAGAGGGCTGTGAAGCAGTAGATAAGTCTACGTGCTATTGCTATTTTCAAACCGTTGCCAAGAAAATTACACGGACGTGCCTATAAAAAAAATCACCAGAGGCTGAACTTGACTTGAATGAGACTGTTTTAACTTTTCAGCTTTAAAAGGCATCTCAAGGTAAATCGTTTGAGTGTGTGCACACCTTCATTTATTTATTTTATTAAATTTCTATACCGCCCTTCTCCCGAAGGACTCAGGGCGGTGAACAGCCACAAGATAAAACACATAAATACAAAAATTTAAAATAGATTAAAAACGAATTAAATAATTTGGCTGAATTTAAAATACCCCATAATTTAAAAACAAATTAAAATTTACATTTAAAAAGGGGGAGAAGATTTAGGCCAGGCTAGCTTGATGAAATAAAAAAGTCTTAAGCGCGCGACGGAAGGTGCGCAGATCCGGGATCCTCCGTATCTCCGGAGGGAGCTCGTTCCAGATCGTAGGTGCCCCCACAGAGAAGGCTCTCCCCCTAGGGGCCGCCAGTCGACATTGTTTGGCCGACGGCACCCGGATGAGCCCCTCTCTATGGGAGCGTACTGGCCGGTGGGAGGCTATTGGTGGTAGCAGGTAGATAACCAGGTCCTAAGCCATGGAGCGCTTTAAAGGTGATAACCAAAACCTTGAAGCGCACTCGGAAGACCACCGGGAGCCAGTGCAGCTCGCGCAGGAGAGGTGTTACATGGGAACTCCTTAGAATGGTCATATCATGCTGTGCCTGTTTTCACAAATTTGTCAGAAAGCTGATGAGATTGAAAGTCGAGAGCCATTCCCACCCGGTCTTTTCTCCGGGAAGTAAGGTAGGGAAGCATTTCTAGAGAAAGCACTGGGTTACACGCTCCAGACTTTTACTTCTTTTTAAAAAAAGGTTTTTGAGTGAGTTGTTCCCCATATTCATAGTGTTTTAAAAACGAAGGTCAGATGGAACAGGCATACTGGAAGGACCATTTCTCTCCATAGGAAGGATATTGCCTATATTGATGCACATTACTGTCCTGCTGAAAACTGTCTACCGTATTTTAATTCTGCATCCTCTTTCGTGTTTTTCAAATATTCGAATGACCTACCTGGTGCCCACTAGTTCGAAGCAATTCTTCTCAAAGTGCTTGGAGCAAAAATAAACATATTTAGAGGCAGGGTCCCAGAGACCCTGCCCACTCATGTCTTTCCGCTGACAATTCTCTAACCATGTGGTTCGCCGTGGATTGTCCTTGGGCAATCTGTGAGAAGAGATATTAAGTGATTAACTCATGGGAGATCAGAGGTCACCTGCAAGATTATGCATATCTTTTTTCCCAAGCTCGAGTAAAATAGACTCAGGGCGGCTTACAATGCGTTAAGCAATAGCCTTCATACTTTTGTATATTTATACAAAGTCAGCTTATTGCCCCCACAAACTGGGTCCTCAATTTACCTACCTTAGAAAGGGTGGAAGGCTGAGTCAACCTTGAGCCTGGTGAGATTTGAACCTGCAGTAATTGCAGGCAGCTGGTCTTAATAACCAGCTTAATAACAGGGTGCCTTAGACCACTGTACTACCAAGGCTCTTTGATGGCAGTGTGGCTACCTCTGAAGGCCATCTACTGGGAGACTAGTGGGTTTTCTTGTATAATTGGTGGGCCTGGGGTCTGATCCAGCAGGGCAGTGTAAGTTATAATAATAATAATAATAATTTTATTGTCATTGTACGTGTATACACAGTATACCTATACAACGAAATTCACTTAACACCCAAAGACCAGGCCCAACACACATAACAATCTCAAAACACACCCCCCACCACCACCACAAATTCCCCATCCCTAAACCACCCAAACATCCACACAACAGACCACGTAATGCTGTCCAACATCTCACTTATGGTGGCCCTTTAGTTCATGGTTGAATGCAATTATAGCTCTGGGATAAAAACTATTCAGAAAATGCGTGGTCCGAGTTTTAATTTTTCAGTATCTTCTGCCAGAAGGCAACAGTCCAAAAAAATTCTTACAAAATGTTCATTCTTTAAAATCACTGATCCTACAAAGCTTGATTTTATGATGGTGAGACAGGGGGAAATCCAGCAGGTTCTGGAGATCCAGTAGCGGAAAGTTTGAGTAGTTTGGAGAACTGGCAAATTCCACCTCTGGCTGGCCCCAGAGTGGGGTGGGAATGGGGGTTTTGCAATATCCTTCCCCCCAGGAGTGGGGAGGGAATTGGGATTTTGCAGGATCCTTGCCCCGGAGTGGGGAGGGAATGGGGATTTTGTAGTATCCTCCCCCTGGAGTGGGGAGGGAATGGGGATTTTGCAGGATCCTTCCCCGAGTTTGGAGGGAATGGGGATTTTGTAGTATCCTTCCCCCGGAGTGGGGAGGGAATGGGGATTTTGTAGTATCCTTCCTCTGGAGTGGGAAGGGAATGGGGATTTTGCAATATCCTTCCCCCCAGAAGTTGGGAGGGAATGGGGATTTTTGTAGTATCCTTCTCCTGGAGTGGGGAGGGAATGAGGATTTTGCAGGATCCTTCCCCTGCCACGCCCACCAAGCCACACCCACAGAAGTTAAAAAAATGGATTTCACCACTGTGGTGAGATATCGTATGAAGCTGCAATTTTAACAAGACTAATCCTACCAACTTTCAGCTTCGTACGGAAATAGGAGTCTGCAAGGGCAGAGAATAAAAACATTTCTCACCGATGGAAAGAAATGCCTCGGTTGCGTGTTTCAGGTGTATCACGAGTGCAACAGCCAGTAGCAGAGCAGTGACGGGGCATCTGCAAGAGAGAGAAAAAAAAAACCCGTAGCATGTAACTCCCACTATTTTGAGGATCGAGTCATACATTTTTTTTTCTTAAGAAGAGAGAAGACAGGTACCCAGAAGACTCCAGAACCCAGTTAAAGTCCCAATATTCTCTACCAACAACTGTTGAAAGCAGGACTACGTTTAGCTTACAGAATGGTTTAGAGCACTGTTTCTCAACCTTGGTAGCTTGACGATGGGTGGACTTCAACTCCCAGAATCCCCCAGCCAGCGCTGCTCGCTGGGGGATTCTGGGAGTTGAAGTCCACCCATCTTCAAGCTTCCAAGGTTGAGAAACACTGGTTTAGAGCATGGGTGTCAAACTCGCCATGTCGCGTAGCCTACATGGGACGTTCTTCCCTTCGCGGAGCTGGGGTGGGCGTGGCCTGCACGTAGCCACCATTTGGTCCACGGGCTGCCAATTTTACACCCCTGGTTTAGCGCTACATTTGAATCAATGGAAGGATACTGAAATCACTGTATTAATTAGCTGCCAGAAGTATCGTTCATCCATTACTGTGGCTTCCGAAATATACCAGCAAATTGTGCAAACTTTGACATTTAAACTCTTCAACATGTCCTAAGACTCTGAAGCAGCTGAATATTTTGACATATACTGTAAATTTTGGGATATTTTCAATAAGAATAAAGAGCAGAACTATTTTTTTTTTCCCTGAGGCTCGGTAATGCACTGTATGCAATGCCAGATTTAATCCCCGGGTGTGACAATGTGCACCAGCATTAATTTTTTTAAAATGAACTTCCACGCAATTCAGATTTAAGGAAGCCTTTAGGAGGAAGAATTCTCCTTGCCAACAACCCAGTCGCGTGGGCGAGATACTTCAAGGTTAATTTAGAGACCTTCGTGCTTCCATTGCCTGCCGTCTTAAGTACCATTGATGCTGCAGTTTCCAAGACTGGGTTTGCATTTTATTAAGCCCTGCTTTGAATAGGCCATGGTTTCTAGAAGAAGCCACAACATAATTGCGACTTGCAAGAGCACAAGAACAAGTTTATACAGCAGGTACAAACACAACACAAGCAAACGCACCGCATACGGTGTCGAGTCTCAGCCCAGCTGCTGGATCTCTAATTGGAGGAAGTGGGATTGGGGAAACTCACTTTGCAGATAAACTTCCACCTTATTCTTCTCACCCTTCCTATTAACTATTTATTTATTATTATTTATTAATGAGATTTAAATGCCGCCCTATCTCCAGCCGGACTCAGGGCGGCTCACAACAGTTAAGAAGCATCTAATAAAAAGTTAAAAAATTAAATCCAAATCTCATAATTTAACAGTTAAAAGTACAATTAAGACTAACAAGTTAAAATTAAATTAGAATTAAAACCTACTTTATGACTATAACCTTGTGGCTTGTATCTCTACGATTTATATTGTTTTGTTTGTTCCCTAGTATGATTTGATTGCTTATTTAGTAACCTATGACTATCCCTACATGTTGTATCTTATGATTCTTGATGAATTTATTTTCTTTTTCTTTTATGTACACTGAGAGCGTATGCACCAAAGACAAATTCCTTGTGTGTCCAATCACACTTGGCCAATGAAGAATTCTATTCTATTCTATTCTGTTCCTCTATATTCTATTTCATTCTATTGTATTCTATTCTATATTCTATTCTATTCTACTCTACTCTTTGTATCTTAGGGTTTAAATGAGGGGTCTTAGGTGCTCTCTGAGCTTGGTTGTTTAGTTGCAGATACTGCCCTGCTAGGCAACATTATCAGTGCTAGAAGGGGTATTCTATTCTATTCTATTTCTCTATATTCTATTTCATTCTATTGTATTCTATTCTATATTCTATTCTATTCTAAGTATTTTAGGGTTTAAATGAGAGGTCTTAGGTGCTCTCTGATATTCTGTTCTGTTCTGTTCTGTTTATTCTATTCTATTCTATTCTATTCTATTCTATTCTATTCTATTCTATTCTATTCTTCTGTTTATCTATTCTTATCCCTATCCCTATTCTATTCTTTTCTATTTCTATTCTATTCCTCTATATTCCATTCTATTCCATTCCATTCCATGTATTTTAGGGTTTAAATGAGGGGTCTTAGGTGCTCTCTGAGCTTGGTTGTTTAGTTGGAGATGTTTCATTACCCTGCTAGGCAACATTATCAGTGCTAGAAAGGGATTTCTAGTCCCATTCCTATCCTAATTCCTATTCCATTCCATTCCTTATGCCGCAAGAACATGAAGTGGGGAATGAGGCTAACTGCACCTGGCTGACCTTGAAAAGCTCCATAAATCGGGGGCGGGGGACTTAGCTTGCATTTGGATGGAGGACCACCAGGAAAGGCGCCCCCTTGCCCCCACCTTTGCGAGGGACAAAGTGGTCCTGATGATGGGGCAGTGGCCAGCCTCATCATGGACCACAGGCCAAGGAAACATGCCAGACTCGCTCTTTAAAGAGCCACTTATTGGGATGGGCAAATGCGGCCCTTTTACAACCTGTGGACTTCAACTCCTTTTACAACCTGTGGACTTCAACTCCCAGAATTCCTGAGACAGCCATCAAGATGGCTGTCTCAGGAATTCTGGGAGTTGAAGTCCACAGGTTGTAAAAGGGCCACATTTGCCCACCCCTGGTTATTATAAAAAGAAAGGAGGACGGGGAAGCGCCTGGGGGGGAAAAAAACCTCTCCTTCCCTTCTCCAGTCCAGCCGCAAAAGGGGCTGGGCTGGAGTGGGGGGGGGGAGGGGGAGGAGCATGGAGCATAAATGGGGCGTGGCTAGAGCAGCCCGCTCTTTTTCTTTCCCCCCTCCCTCTCTCTCCACTCCCCCCTCCCCTCCGCAGCCTTCCTAGCGGGGGGGGGGGGGGAGAGCTGGCACGACGGATGCGGATTGGACACGCCGCCTTTCTCCGGAGGGTGGGGGGCATTGGCGGTTGGGAAGCAGCACGCGCAAGAACAGCTGCGGGGGGGGGGGGGAGTTCCATCCAATCCCATCCTCCCTCTTTCCCCGCGGGTCGCCTTACCTCCCCACTCCCATTGCTCGAGACGCCGGCGCCGCCGCCGCCGCGGCTTGAAAGATGAAGCGGAGAAAAAAAAAAAAGAGAGAGAATCGCGCATCTTCTCGCGATCAACTAAAAAGCCCCGTCACGTAGAGATAGGAACCGCTGTTTTTTTGTAGAGGTGCCCAGGTTTCCGGTTCCTGAGGCGGAAAGGGCTCGCCTCGCATAAAAGATCTTGATTGGCCCCTTCTGGGCTGCCGAGAAAAGCGCTGGGGGGGGGATCCTTTTTAGTTATATGGCCTCCCCCACCCCTCGGATACGGGAAACTTCCTATGCTGCCTTTTCAGTGTCAGTCTGGCTTTTGGTTAAATGTCAGATGGGGTAGCTCTGGTTTTTTAGCCATTGGGAACATTTGAGACCCTATGCACCAAAGACAAATTCCTTGTGTGTCCCATCACATTTCTATTTCTATTTCTATTTCTATTCTATTCTATTCCTTTTCCTATTCTTATTCTATTTCTATTCCTTTTCCTATTCTCTTCTATTCCTTTTCCTATTCTCTTCTATTCCTTTTCCTATTCTTATTCTATTCTATTCCTATTCTATTTCTTTTCCTATTCTATTCCTATTCTATTTTTCCTATTCTATTCTATTCTATTCTATTCTATTCTATTCTATTCTATTCTATTCTCTTCTATTCCTTTTCCTATTCTCTTCTATTCCTTTTCCTATTCTTATTCTATTCTATTCCTATTCTATTTCTATTTCTTTTCCTATTCTATTCCTATTCTATTTTTCCTATTCTATTCTATTCTATTCTATTCTATTCCTTTTCCTATTCTCTTCTATTCCTTTTCCTATTCTATTCCTTTTCCTATTCTATTCCTTTTCCTATTCTATTCTATTCTATTCTATTCTATTCTATTCCTTTTCCTATTCTATTCCTTTTCCTATTCTATTTTTCCTATTCTATTCTATTCTATTCTATTCTATTCTATTCTATTCTATTCTCTTCTATTCCTTTTCCTATTCTTATTCTATTTCTATTCCTTTTCCTATTCTCTTCTATTCCTTTTCCTATTCTCTTCTATTCCTTTTCCTATTCTATTTCTATTTCTTTTCCTATTCTATTCCTATTCTATTTTTCCTATTCTATTCTATTCTATTCTATTCTATTCCTTTTCCTATTCTCTTCTATTCCTTTTCCTATTCTCTTCTCTTCTATTCTCTTCTCTTCTCTTCTATTCCTTTTCCTATTCTATTCCTTTTCCTATTCTATTTTTCCTATTCTATTCTATTCTATTCTATTCTATTCTATTCTATTCTCTTCTATTCCTTTTCCTATTCTATTCCTTTTCCTATTCTATTCCTTTTCCTTTTCCTATTCTATTTTTCCTATTCTCTTCTATTCCTATTCTATTCCTTTTCCTATTCTCTTCTCTTCTCTTCCTTTTCCTATTCTCTTCTCTTCTATTCCTTTTCCTATTCAATTCCTATTCTATTCCTTTTCCTATTTATTCCTATTCTATTCCTTTTCCTATTCTATTCCTTTTTCTATTCTTTTTCTATTCTATTCCTTTTCCTATTCTATTCCTTCTCCTATTCTATTCTATTCCTTTTCCTTTTTCTATTCTATTCCTATTCCTACTCCTATTCCATTCCACAAATGCCTTTATTTCTTTTACGTAATAAGGAAGCTGTTTACAGGATTCCATAAAAGGCAGCGTAAGGTAGAAAAAAAAGGCAGTGCTTTTCTAACAGGAAGTTTAAAAGGCAGCAAATGTCCCCCCACCCCGCTTTACTGCAGCTTCCTTTTCTTCTTTGGTTGCCTGTTGTTGCTTTTCCGGAAGCGAAGTGTGTGATTGGTGTACATCTCCGTTTGGGAAGTGCTTCTCTCTATTCTTCCTATCTCTATAGAAAGGTACCGGCTCTTTAGGAACCGCCCTCCCTTCTAGCCAATCCCCGCTTAATCTGTTGCCTTCCGCCAGTCAATCCCAGCCTCCTAACTTTTATTACTCAAAAAAAACCTAGGACCAATTAAAAGCCTCCAGGCTGTGCAAAGGCGGGTTCTATTTTTTTTTATTTTTTATTTTAATTTAAATAGAAAGAGCAACATATTCAATATCCATATAAACAGTGTGTTGTCTGGTTACAATTCTTTTGAGCAATACCAATCATAGTAATAATGATCTTTAGTAGTAATCTCATAATTACAGTGCTTTTCCATCATCATATTAATACATATCAATTATTAATACTAATCAAAATTAATAAATTACAATAATGAACCCTAATAGAGAAATTAATTTCTCTTGCAATTTTAGAAGTTCTAACTTGTTTCTCTTATTTAACCATCAATAGAACAGATCTCATATCTCAAAATATTCAGTGTCTTCTTTTTCTTTTGATTTCAAGTGTTAATTTGAAAGGCAGGTTCTATTTTTTAAAGTGTTGGGTACTGTGGATAATTCAAGGAGGAAAAGAAAAATACAAATCAAATAATCCAACAACGTCATATTCTCTTTAAGGGAGCATTTTTTTTAGAATTTATAGGTAACATTGGAAAGATAAATGTATGGCCCCATTCAACCAATGGTTTGAAGATCTGATTACACTTGCAGCCTAGGAGCAGATTAGTTTATTTATTTTTTATTTTGTTTTTTTTATTTTAATTTGATTTATATGCCGCCCTTCTCCGGAGACTCAGGGCGGCTTACAATGCGCTAAGCAATAGCCTTCATCCTTTTGTATATTTATACAAAGTCAGCTTATTGCCCCCACAACTGGGTCCTCAATTTACCTACCTTAGAAAGGATGGAAGGCTGAGTCAACCTTGAGCCTTGGCGAGATTCGAACCCTGCAGTAATTGCAGGCAGCTGGTCTTAATAACCAGCTTAATAACAGGGTGCCTTAAACCACTGTACTACCTAGGCTCATATAGCTTATATAGATTGTGTTCTTTTATAAAAGCAATAAAATTTTATTTAATCCCCAAAAGTAGCTTTTTGTATTTAATAGTGCATCTTTTTTTACCAAGATGTTAACTTTGGTTACATAGAGAACCATCTATATTTCTTACTAACTTTAAGAAGAATTCTAACCTCAATAAAATGTGTGAGAATGGAGAAGACGGATTGACTATATACAAAACAAATATGGGACTAAAAAGTTGCAAATAGCTTATGAATGAAATATTTAGACAATTTTTCTTTTTACTTTGATATTTTAGTACCTATGGCGGAGTTAAAGAGTAAGGGGAAGTTAAGAGTTTATAGTTAGTTTGCTTATGTTAGATTATGTTTGTTAAATGCAATACCCTGTATTTTGCTCTGGGAAGTGGGGGGGGGGGGTGGAGGGAGGGAGAGGGGAAGGGGTGGAATTTGTTTGTAAAACATTTTAAAACTTTTCAATAAAAAAAATAAAAAATAAAATATGTGATAGGTAGGTAGATAGATGGATAATATTTATTAGAGACATTACTTTTAAGCCATTTTGATAAGGATTGTATCTTGAAAGGTTACAAGAGTAAGGAATACATTTTGTTCTTTGGTTGGGTTAAGTAATAACTTACCTAACAGGTGGAACAAGTGGCGTTGCAATGACCAGTTTACACATCCTTCCAACCTTGAGGGAAGAAATGTTGCAGGTCTGCTTCGACAACTGGACAGTATTTTGGACGACTTAAAATTATCCAGAACCTGTGATTTTAATGGCTTTATGTTTGAATGAACATCAATATATGTTTCCTGATGTTATACTTTGCCTGCAAGTCATATGAGCCATTGTACCCCTTTAGGGTTGCCAGGTCTGCTTCCAAAAAATAGCGGACAAGCGGGGGGTGTTAAGTAGTAAAAAAAATTAAAAAAAATTACAATTAAATTATATATTTTCTTACAAACATTTTAACACATATTAAAATAATCACTTCAAAACTTTACTTAAAATTCAAAACATCAAATATAATAATATGTAAAATATCAAATTACATTTTACTTTGCTGTCGTGTGTATTTTTTATTTGACTGCGCAGCTTTGATCAATTCTGTGTGTTTAAGGAATAATTCTTTAATTTCAGTACAATGTTGAGAAATATTAAAAAATATACAAAGTTCACTTCGAACTGATGCTACAAGCAGTTGGTTACATTCGTCAGTCCACAAATTGGAATGGAAGCTATTTTCTCCTTATCTAAATGATTTTTTGTGCTTGCATGCTGTGTGACAGCTTTTATACCATTATATTCAATTGTGAATGATTTCTGACACAATTTACAGTAGGCCGTCGTATTTGTTCTGTCGGTTTCGTTGTTGGTAATCCATGCAAAAGTAGCTTCCCAGTCTTTGGTGTATTTGCACACTCCTCTCTTTCGTTTTAAAGAATTCAAAATCTCACCGCTGTCACTCTCATCACTCGACGCCATTTTAGGTCAGTCGACACAAGCTACAATACATTTTAAAAATGTGAACTGTACATAATTTTATAATATACTTTTATTTTAATCTCATCATTAATTTTTTCGGAGAATCGAGTTCAATGGATATTCGATCTTTGTCTCATTCTAACTTATGAAAAAAAAGACAAAACGCGATTCTCCTATCCTTATTCTCTTAGACTGTACAGCTTTAGATTACGTACCATTTCATCATAAAGCTTTTGAATAAAAAAATGTCCACTATTTTGTGAAAAAAAATAGTGAACATAATGTGAAAAAAGCAGACTGTCTGCTCAAATAGTGGACACCTGGTAACCCTAGCAACCCCTTCACAGAGGCACAACTGAACCTGGAATGATACATCCTATTAAATAAGCTGGAGATAATAGTGTTTTTTTTATAGAAAACCGAACAAATGATATATTCAACAGGATAAAAGATTAGGCTCTATTGGGGGAAAATTCCTGTATTTTCTCATCACCTTTTCCCCCTTCTCAATCACCCAAACCCAAGATTTGACTTTCTACTCTTTGGAGTGCAAATTTAAAAAGTCTTCAAATACTTTTATTAAGATAAATCTGGTCAGGCAATAAAGATGTTTGGGTTTGGCATGAATTCCTTGGACAAAACCACAAGCATATGGTCAAGCAAGCTTGTATAGACAATATAATGAATATACAGAAAAGTCCCTGGAAATAATAAATTCACCCAAATCACCCAACCCAAACTGAGTGAGTTGCCATTAAAAACAACCAGGATGAAAAAATAATGGGAGAATACATCGATCTGTTTGCAGCATATGATTAACATACATGTGCTAAGTTAATGGTATTGATTAAGCAAAAAGCACCTTTTTTTTCATTTAAATTTCCTGAATAAATACTCTGATATTTTCCCCAGCCGCTATAGGAACTTGGTGCTCCATGGATAAAATAGGGATCCTTTTGTCGTCCCCAATTCGGGTCTGAGCCTGGTTTCGAAGCCAATGATGGACACCAGACACGAGGTGCAGGTTTTCTGATTGCTTTTTATTGGAGTACTCCAAGGAAAAGGGCTCCTGGCCAAAATGCCAAGAACCAAGGATTAAGAAAGCTTTATACCTTTTTACTAAAGAAGGCGGGACAAGGCGAGATAATAAGAAATATTATCTAATAAACATTTTAGTAATAATTGTACATTTTGTTCGATTGGTCTCTAACTGTCCCTATTCCTAAACCTTGGCTAATGAATGCCCCAGGAGATATCTAATACACATTTTATTGGCTGCAGGCCATCTGTATTCCTAATTTTTAGCTGAGGCCTGCAAGTTGTCTAATTTACTTACAAGTTTAAGATAGTGATGGGCTGTATGCTAAAATAAAGCCAGGTCATGACACATGCTTGAAAGTAAATCAGGAAGCCCTTAATTGTGGAGTGTGTCTGGCAAGAACAAAGAATGCTTATCTACAGGAAATATGCATGTGTAAATCTTGTAACAATTCTGGGTAGTTAGAAAGCTGATAAAAGTAACAAGAGTTAGACAACTTGTAGGCCTCAGCTAAAAATTAGGAATACAGATGGCCTGCAGCCAATAAAATGTGTATTAGATATCTCCTGGGGCATTCATTAGCCAAGGTTTAGGAATAACACTTGTACATCAACAGAGGAGGGAGTGATCAGATGGAAAGATTTGAGTGTTGTGATTATATGCTAGAGATATCAACTACATCCTAAAGTCCACTATAATCAGATGTTTCACTTCGCATCCAAGAAGCTTCTTCAGCTCTGACTGGATGGTGGGGAATTGGAGGATTTTATACTCCTTGCAGACAGCTGGGCATTTACATTCTCTTCGTATAAATCCTTCCCCCACCATCCAATCAGAGCTGAAGAAGCTTCTTGGATGAGAAGTGAAATGTCTTCAAAGAAAAACCAGAAAGTCCAGTTGCCTCTTGAAAAAGCACCTTTGGGACAACCATGACCTGGATGACACAGAATCTCCATAGGCAATCTCATACTACTTTACTAATGAAAATAAAGTGATTCCTGCGAATTTATCTACCCATCTCCTTCCTTGAGATCCCACAATCCTTCCTAAGTGGCTTTATGCTTAACCTAGCTGCTAACACCTTAGCTGTCAAATTGGCCATTCTAACCATAAGCAGTAATGTTATCAATATTTTATGCACAACTGAAATTCACTCTTAATGATTCTGCCAGAAGAACAGTAATTAATCAAGAGCCTTGGTAGTACAGGGGTTCAAGGCACCCTGTTATTAAGCTGGTTATTAAGACCAGCTGCCTGCAATTACTGCAGGGTTCGAATCTCGCCAAGGCTCAAGGTTGACTCAGCCTTCCATCCTTTCTAAGGTAGGTGAAATGAGGACCCAGTTTGTGGGGGCAATAAGCTGACTTTGTATAAATATACAAAAGGATGAAGGTTATTGCTGAGCACATTGTAAGCCGCCCTGAGTCTTCGGAGAAGGGCGGCATATAAATCAAAATTAAAAGAAAAAAAAGACATGGCTGATTAGGCCAAGGCAAACTCAGAACTTTATTCAAGAGATGTGGGCTGGCCCCAATCTGGCTTTGATTAACCAATTTAAAGAAAGTCGAATTAACCGCAGGATGGGTCAGTTTGTTAGGACATACCTTAGAGCAGGTGTCTCCAAATTTGGCAACTTTTAAGACTTGTGGACTTCAACTCCCAGAGTTCTGAGAGTTGAAGTCCTCGAGTTGCCAAGTTTGGAGACCCCTGCCTTAGAGCAGGGAACTGCAACTTTTAAGGCACTTGGACTTCAACTCCCAGAATTCCTCAGCCAGCATTGCCAAAGTTGCAAACCCCTACTAGAGGATTTGTTCCAAAGCTACGTGACTGAAATGGTTGAGAGACCTGGAAAAGAAAATATAAACTTTACGTTTTTTTCTACCCCAAATCTCTTCCATTGTTGGATCTATCTTGGCCAGTCCCAAATGGTGTTGATAGGACCAGCCCATGGAAACTCCTTAATGGCTTGGTATGCTGTCCACTCAGGGGTGGGTTCTACATTTTTTTACTACCGGTTCTGTGGGCGTGGCTTATTTTGTGGGCATGGCTTGGAGGTCATGTGGCTAGGTGGGCGTGGCTAGCTGGTCAGAGTCATTTCTGGAAGGTCCTCGCACTTACGACCCGACCCATTTGTTTGCTTTTAACACTGATCAGCTGTAGGGCGGCCCTTTGAAGCCCCTCGGCAAGAGTTTAAACAGTTTTTTCCCCTCTAGTCATCAGCTGGGACTCAGGAGGCAGCAATAGATTGGGGGTGGGACCAAATAAAACGTAAGAATAACGTGGGAGGGCGGGGGGGAGGGAGAATCGGTTCGGTGACGTCATATCGTCACCGCTACCGGCTCGGCTGAACCGGACTGAACTGGGAAGAACCCACCACTGTCTCCACTCCTTTTTTACATCCGCATGAAGCCCCTGGACGAGATGGTACAGCAGTGGCCAAAATTGTTGAAACCTTTTGGGAAAAAATGTATTTTTTGAGGTTTGATGGCTAATAACACCTTTCTTTCTTTCTCTCTCTCTCTCTCCCTCCCTCTCCCTCTCCCCCTCTCTCTTTCTCAAGATAATCTTATTCCACTGCTGGAATGGCCTGGGAATAGCCCAGACCTTAACCCAGTGGAAAATCTATGGAGCCGACTAAAGAAACTTGTTAGTCAGAAGTGACCCAGCAATAAAACCCAGTTAATAGAAGCCATCCTTCAATCTTGGTTTCACATTAGAACAGCTGCAGAACTCAAAGACTTGGTTCGCTCCATGGGAAGATGTTGTAAAGCCTTCATGCTAAAGGTTACCCAAGTAAGGATTAACTTGACATGGTGATCATTTTTGCATACCTCGTTTTTTCGATGGTGATCATTTTTTGTATATCTCGTTCTTTCTACTCTTTCCCTTTTCTTCTTTCTACTGTAACTGCTATTCTAATAGCAAATCCTTCATAGAAGTTATTGCATTGCATACTTGATTAAATGATCTTTCCATTGATGTATAATTTTATGGTACTACTCCCCCAAAAGGTGGTGTTATTAGGTAGTTTTAGAAAATACACTTTTTTTTTATTTATTTATTTAGTTGAATTTCTATACCGCCCTACTCCCGAAGGACTCAGGGCGGTGCACAGCCATGAAATAAAACACATAGATATACAAAATTTAAAATCGAATAAAATGAATTAAATAAATTTGGCTGAATTAATACCCATAATTTAAAATACCCATATTTTAAAATCCATTAAAATTTAGAATTTACACTTAAAAGGGAGAAGATTTAGGCGAGGCCAGCTTGATGAAATAAAAGCGTCTTCAACTCGCGGCGGAAGGTGCGCAGATCCGGAATCCTCCGTATCTCTGGGGGGAGCTCATTCCAGATCGTCGGTGCCCCCACAGAGAAGGCTCTCCCCCTAGGGGCCGACAGCCGACATTGTTTGGCCGACGGCACCTGGAGGAGCCCCTCTCTGTGGGAGCGTACTGGTCGGTGGGAGGCTGTTGATGGTAGTAGGCGGTCCCGTAAGTAACCAGGTCCCAAGCCATGGAGCGCTTTAAAGGTGGTAACCAGAACCTTGAAGCGCACCCGGAAGACCACCGGGAGCCAGTGCAGCTCGCGCATGAGAGGTGTTACATGGGAGCAACTTTTCCTAAAAAGGTTTTCACAATTTTGGCTACTACTGTATATTGCAAACGTGGTTTGATCGCATCCTGTGCCAAGCGCTACAAGCATACACCACAATTCTCAGTCCACAGCTGGTCTTCACATTCTTCCATTTAAGGTTGGTTTTCAAATCTTCCTGAAACCAAGCTGGCGTTATCGTCTATATGCCGATTGTCAACTCTTGTCTTTCTGCCCCGGCGAACTAACTGATGCTGTGGATGTCCCCTTCATGGTGACTGGAGTTCCCCTGGTTCATAAATTGTAGAGGACAGGTGGTGTTCTGTGGGAGATTCGCTACACCTGGGCTGGAGTTGGCCAAGTTGCAGAAGGTTCAAGAGTAGGAACATTATTTTTTTTTTTAAAGATCTTCTGTTCTCCAAGATGTAGGCCCTTACTTGTGTCACCAAGCAGGTCTGATAAAAGAAAATACAATAATAAAATTACATTTGTGGGAAATATAAAGACTCGGCATTCAGATAAATAATACATCACCTTTATATGATATCTGTTCAATAGAAAGAGTTCTTAGCGCAACTGGTTTAACTATCTATACCAGCGATGGGGCGTCCTGTTGGTCTTGAAGGGTGGGGGGGCATGCAGAACTGGTGCAAATGAGAAGGAGAAAAACTTTTCAATGGGGAGACTATCATACAGAGAGCTTTTGGTGCGATGGGGCGTCTTGTTGGTCTTGGGTGGTGGGGCGTGCAGAAGATCATAATTTATTTATTTATTGCGATTTATATGCCGCCTTTCTCCCTAGGGACTCAAGGCGGCTTACAAAATGACAACTTCAATACAAATCACAATACAATACCAAATTAAAATCAGTAACCCAATTAAAAACGATTTAAAATTATACCAATGTACCCACAAACGGATCAGTTTAATTGGCGGAAGAGCCACGTCTTCAGCTCGCGACTGGAGGAAAGAAGGTCGGGGGCTGTCCTGAGCTCAGTGGGCAATCCATTCCAGAGGGTCGGGGCTCCCACAGAGAACGCCCTCCCCCTGGGGGTCGTCAGCCGACATTGTTTGGCCGACGGCACCCTGAGGAGGCCGACTCTGTGAGAGCGCACAGGACGATGGGAGAACGGCTGGAGATGGTCCTGCAAGTACCCCGGGCCTAAGCCATGAAGGGCTTTATAGGTGAGCACCAGCACCTTGAAACGTATCCGGAGTGCCACCGGTAGCCATTGCAGCTCACGCAGGAGAGGTGTTACACGGGAGTATCTAGACGCCCCCATAACTACCCGCGCGGCTGCATTTTGGACTAGCTGAAGCCTCCGGACACATCCCAAGGGCAGCCCCATGTAGAGGGTGTTACAATGTAGAGGGTGTTATAATTATCATAGAGACAAGACAGAACATAGATACAAACATTTCCCAGAACGCAGATTTAAACGTAGAGACTCTCCAAACCCCAACAATAGAAAAGAACATAGAGATAGTTCCAGAGAGAGATACTCAGGGTCACTATACGGACTCACAAAACAGGGATACACTAGTAAATACCTCAAAAAAGAAAATATTTGGTTAATTGATTCGGGTGCAACCAATCATACCACATATGATGCTAACCTACTATCATCATTCATCAATGAAAATTCCAGTCAAGACATTCCAGACATCCAAACTAATGTCAAGGTAATTGGAAAAGGAGACATAATCTTAGCAGAAATTGGTAAAATAGAGGGGGTCTTAGTCACACCTGACATTCCATGCAATATACTAGCTGCCATACGACTTAGTCAAGACTTAGATATAGAAATTGAAATCAAAGCAGGCCAAACCTACATGAACAAAAACGGAAAGCGTATAGGAAAGACCATTATTATTGATGGCCTACCATACCTCAACACAACAGACACCAATCACAAACATACCAATCTACTTACAGCATCAAAACGAACAACCAATAATGATGCAAATAAGGATAATCAATTAGTGACTCAAGGAGATAAGCCCTCAATAGGAAAACTGTTGCATGATTATTGTGCACATCTTCTGCATAGAAAATTAGGTCATATTCAAGAAACTATTCAAGAAACAATGCTCCTGTTACAAGAAAAAATGACTAATAATCATGTTGAACTTAAATCTGATATTCACTCTATCGATCAGAAAATGAGTGAGATCCAGGAGTCCATCCATAACGAGAAAAAGATAAAGAAGGTCGAGACGAGAGTGTAGCAAAATGAGAGAAACCTTGACTCGATCGACCAGAAATTGATGGCACAGAATAGGGAGTTGGAAGACTCTATTATCCAGCTCGAGATGGACCGGGAAGCTTTTTACCTTCGTTTTCAGAATGTGGTGGAGGAAAAAGACGAAGACCTGGGAGATGTTATGGTGGATCTAATAGCTGGAATTTTACAACAAGAGAAAGATAATATTATAAAGGAGCTGGATGAAATTTACAGGGTGCAAACCAACTATGCCAGGAGGAATAAACTCCCTCGAGAAGTTCATGTCAGATTTGCCCGAAGGAAAGTGAAAGACGTGCTATACAATATAGTAAGAGATGAACCTATCAATTTTAAAGGCAAAGAAGTAATAGTACTGAAACAAGTTCCTAAGAGGGTTCGTGATCTGAGAAGGGACTACAGGTTCTTGGTGATACAACTAAACAAGAGAAGCATTCCCTTTAGATGGCTTATACCAGAGGGAATGCTCATCACCTGGCAAGGAAAACGGATTAAGATCGACAGTATAGTCTCCGCACAAGAACTTTTGGACCAACTGAGAAGTGAGGAGGAAGGCCAAAGTAGCAAGGAGGAACTGGATATAGCCTCCCAGGATGAGACCAACGCACAGTTAAAAAAATCTAAGGAAGATACACTAGAGGATAAGGAGTCAGAAGAGAAGGAAGCCAAAGAAACTATAGGAAAGAAGCAAAGACCACAAAGAGCTGTAAATATAAACGAAAACTACGTAGTTAGTTAGATAATGGAGGGTTGGAAATTGTTCTCGGTGAATGTAAACGGTTTAAACAACGGAAGGAAAAGAAAACATATTTTTTCAAAATTGATCAAACTTAACCCGGAAATAATTTGCCTTCAAGAAGTCCACATAAAGAAAGAGGAGAGGAAATATTTAGAATTTGAGAAATTTGGCAAATGCTTTACCTCTCTGGCAGAGAAAAAAAAAGGGGGGGTAGCATTATATGTAAAAAAAGGAATTGCTGCTGAATTTAAATATTCAGATGATAAAGGGAGATTTCTCGCAATTGAAATCAAGAGGGGTAATATCCCAATTTTAGTAGTAGCCATTTATGCTCCAAACAGAAACCTGGGAGAATTCTACAGGAAATTAAGCAATAAAATAGCTGAATTGGAATATACAAATATTTGTATTATTGGGGACTTCAACGGGGTGGTAAACCCGGAGGTGGACCACAAGAGCGGATTAAAGAAAAAAACTAAAAGGGAAAAACTCCCCAAAACCTTTTTTGATTTGGTTGATGAGCACAATTTAGTAGATCTCTGGCATACGCTACATCCGAGCGATAAGCAATTTACATACTATTCAAATCCCCAGATGTCCTGGTCAAGGATTTGATATGTTTTGGGTCAGTAGAAATTTAGGGTTAGATATTCATTCGGTTGAAATTACCCCGAGTGTTTGGGCTGATCACAACCCTTTAGAGATTAAGTGGAAGAGCCCAAATAGGATTAAACGAAGGAGATGGAGACTAAATACCCATAGAAGTAGAGTTTACTAAGAGATTGCAGAGGGACCTACAATTTTTCTTTCTGGAGAATGAGAATCAGGAAACTCCACCAACATGTGTTTGGGATACAATGAAAGCCTACTTAAGAGGATTAGTAATATTGCATAATATATATAACAACAAAGAGAAAAGGAAGGCTCAGAAGGATCTGCTGGCCCAACTGGAAGAAACAGAAAAGAGACTACAACAAGACTCGAGCGACATTAAAATAAAAGAGCAATGGATGACAGCAAGGCATAAATTAAATTTATTGGAACAGGAAGAATTGGCGAAAAAAATCAAACAATCCAAACAATATTATTTTGATAATGCAAATAAGCCCGGGAGATGGCTATCGTACAAATTAAAAAAAGAGAAAGAGAAGGGTGTTATAGATGGCCTGGAGAACTCGGAAGGCAGAATATTAGAGGATGAGGAGGAGAAACTTGAGTTTGTTAGACAGTACTATGAGACATTATATAATCAGGAGGAAACTTCAATCGATAATATTAATCAGTACTTTGCTAAAGAGAATCTCCCACAGATAAAGGAGGAGGAAAGGGAAGCGTTAAATAGAGAAATTACATTAGAGGAACTGAAGGGGGTAATATCCAAATTAAAGAGTAACAAAACGCCTGGTCCCGACGGCCTCCCAGGAGAATTATATAAAAACCAGAATCTGGCAGAAATACTCGTACCAAAACTTCTGATAATATGCAACGAGGCCCTGAGAGGCTCCAGAATCCCAGAATCGTGGAAGGAGGCGTTCATCACACTGGTAGGAAAAGAAGGTACCGATCCCAAGCAAGTAAAGAACTACAGATCGATCTCCTTACTCAACACGGATTATAAAATATTTATGGGAATTTTAGCGGGTAGGTTGAAGATAATATTAAATAATTGGATTCACCCCGACCAAAACGGGTTCCTCCCCGGTAGACAGATTAGGTCTAATATGAGAGTGGTGATGGATGTGCTGGAGTATTATGAAATACACTCCGAGAAACAGCTGGCCATCGTCTTCCTTGATGCCCAGAAGGCTTTCGACAACTTAAATTGGCGATTTTTGACCCAACAAATCCAAAAAATGAACTTCGGGGGGTATTTTGAGAATGCGATAAAAGCAATTTACGATAAACAGAGCGCAAATATTATATTGAATGGGGATGTAACTAAATCCTTCCGGATTGGTAAAGGGGTGAGACAAGGCTGTCCACTTTCTCCACTCTTATTTATATTAGCCCTGGAGGTATTGTTAAGGAAAATTAGGCAAAATAAAGAAATACGGGGATTGGAAATTAGGAATGAAACCTTTTAAGATTCAAGCTTTTGCCGACGATGTAGTGTTGATAATGGAGGACCCACTAACAACAGGGCCAAAAGTAATGAAAGAATTAGATGAATACGGGAAGCTGTCAGGATTTAAATTAAATATGACAAAAACTAAAATGTTAACAAAAAATATCCCAATAAGAGAACAGGAAATACTAGTAAATAATTTGGATATTCAAATAGTTAAGAAGATTAAATATCTAGGGATTTGGATTACTGCCAGATGCTCAACCTTAAAGGAAGGTAACTATACACCCTTACTGACAAAGATAAAGCAAGATTTGGATAGATGGAGGAAATTGCAAATATCGTTCCTCGGTAGGATAGCCACTGTCAAGATGAGTGTTCTCCCCAAATTACTATACTTATTTCAAACTACTCCTGTTAGTATTGGCAGAAAATATTTTTCGGACTTAAATGGGATAGTAAGGAAGTTTATCTGGGGAGGGAAAAAACCGAAAATTGCATTACAGTCCTTGCAGGAAAAAAGGAATAGGGGCGGATTCGGACTCCCAGTCTGGGAACTATACCATAAAGCGGCCAATTTAGTATGGCTACGAGAGTGGGCCTTATTAAGAGATAAGAGAATTTTACAACTGGAAGGGCACGACCTATTGAGAGGTTGGCATGCCTACCTCTGGGACAAAGGAAAAGGGACAGGGATATGTTTCCACCAACACAAAATTAGAGATACATTAATGAAGACATGGAAAGAAATCAGGCATAAACATTATTTAAAATACCCAAAATGGATATCCACAATGGAGGCACTGGTCCATCCAAATACGTTAGGTAGGGAGAAAATGGTCACCTACCAAGATATCTTGGATAACAGTGGTAACCTTATACCCAATGAGATGCTAAAAGAGCAAGGGATCCATATAGATTGGTGGCCCTATTTACAAATTAAATCCCGTTATAGTAAAGATAAACAAGAAAAGGGAATAGAGATGGAGACAAATAGTTTGGATAAGGTATGGCTAGGTAGTGAGAACAAATTATTAGCTAAATTATACTCCTACCTTCTTGAATACGACAGAGAAGGAGAAATATTAAAAGATCAAATGATCGCTTGGGGGAAAAACATCTAATCAAAGATAAATCTTGATGATTGGGAAGAAATATGGAATAGCAATCTTAAACTGACGAGAGCAACAAGCTATAAGCCGAATTTGTATGTTTATCAAAGGCTGCCAATAACCTCATGTGGCTCGACGATTTAATAACTACCATATGGAATGAACCCAGTTACCCCATCATCATTTGTGAAGATAACAAAGCAGCAATAGAAATTTCCAAATCAGATGCAGTGGGTCAAAGATCCAGACACATCGATATTAAATATAAGCATGTGAGGCAGTTGTCTAATATTGGATTCTTAAAAACCATACATTGTGAAACAAATGAACAAATAGCAGACATACTTACGAAACCCTTACCTAATAAACAGCATTTGTATTTAAGATCTAAGTTAAACATACAATTACCTTAGGCATTTAGAGGGGGTTCTGTTGCATATGTAAATGCCTAATATATGTTTCTGTATATATCTATAGTTAACTCCCACTTTATCTACATCATTTCCAACACCAATCCCACTTATCTCTGACCACTCCTCCCTTGTATATATATCGAATCCTCCCTGATTCTTGATTCTTCCTCTGTATCTCCTGCAAGATATCAGATATGAATAAATAGTTATTATTATTATCATAAAAGGCTCTGAGTAATTATTGGGCAAGATCTCAAATTCTGACAAAATCACACCAAAAGAAAAGGCAGAGAAAGATGAGCGGTTTCTTAGTACAGATATCCTGCCAGACATCAAGAAACAACAAACCGAAAATGAATATACCCTCTCAGTCATCAAAAAAGGAGATAACATGAAAAAGAAAATAATTGAACTGATAGAAATGATCTCGAACGATCCAAACCTGTTCGCGAAACTCTGCAATCTCATAGAAGACCATGGAGCAGCAATAGATGAGGAGGAAGCAGAATGCAGCCAAGATGAAGAAAATACGGTAGGAAAACCAAATACTAACTATATACCTACCGATGAAGCCAGTGACGATTTCGCGCCTTTTTCATGGCGGCCATCTTGCATGACAAACTCATTAAAGATGGCCGACCAACAACCAATGGGATTTCAAGATTTGAATCCCAAGGCGGGAAGCGGGGCCTACGAAAAAAACACCTACCTAACACCAGATTGGAGGCAGTGTTGGTGTCGGGTTAGGCTTACTTCGTGAGGGGGACGATCTGGTGAGCGAGGGATTTATGAAGCCTGGGCTGTCGTGGGGCAGTTTCTGTGCAAAAGGTACAGACAGCAAGGATAATTTTGACGTTTAATTTTATTGCAAGAGGTGCAATGACAATAAAGTAAACTAACTAACTAAATTTAGGCAACATTCAGAAGGGGACTTTTAACCACAAAATGTACAACGATCAAATATACAGAAGAAAATTTAGCCTTATTGGAAGCAGTTAACCACCTGCAGAAGGAGATGTAGAATACGTTAAGGCTTATTCAAGAGAACACACAAATGAGCAAAGACAGCAGGTAAGATAGGTAATAAATGTTGTGGCCTGCCAGCTGCCAACGGAGCTGGCGGCAGACTTGGATGATGAGGAGGTTGGGGAAGAAGTTGGGCCAGTCCTGGAGTCTGGGGAAAGCTCTGATGGATGCTCTGCATCGGAAGCAGAGATAGAGCCAGGGCCGTCCGAAATTTCCCAGCTGCCTTCAGAGTCGGAGATAAGTGGGGAAGAAGACCAGCTGGGGCCTGTTCCAGATGCGCATATGCACAGAGCTGTTAGGAGAGAACAACTGAGGAACAGGGGCCGACTCTGAAAGGCACACGTTAATGCTGAATGGCCCCTCTCTGGCTCAGGAATAAATACAGTAGAAGCAAAAGGGAGTGGTGGTTGCAGGAGACAACAGTTCGTATTTCTTTCGGAAGATTTGCTTATCGAGGTTCGTGCCTCAGAGACTTCTTGCCGGGAATTAATTTACAGCTTTGCGACTGGAAGCTGTCGGCCTGGCAATTATCCAAGCACTGATAAGCCTGTAATTTCAATTCAGCCTTTGGTAGGATTATTGCCTGGACTTTTCTGTGTGTGAATGTCATGAATTCACAGTACCTAAATAAAGAGGGTTTTTCGGGACAAGGAGTCTGTTTCTAAGGCTGGGTCAGAACAATAAAGGCTGTTGCAAAGGAACCTTTGGAGAAAGAGATACCTTCAAATCCCATTCTCTTGATTTCCTAGCAGTCCTGTTTACGTACTGAGAAGACTCAAGCAAAGGCGATGCCTTACTTGATGGAAAGGTAGTTCAATTTAAGATTGTAACCCAATGTGTTATCAAGCATCTCCGTGACGTGACTCAAAGGGGAAAGAATGCCCCAGAAAGAATGCAATTGTTGATGTGTCTGGTGGAACAGGCTGCCTGCAAAATAGCCGGCACCTGTGCAGCTGTCGCCTTGCCCCTTCCTTTAAGACCTCTCAACACCAGCCCAGCAATGGGGGGCTATAAAAATGAAGCAAAAAGATAGCTGGGAGATTCCGCTTTGGAGTGGATTGAGAGAGAAGGTGGATTATGTTAGCTTGGGGAATTCTTCTCCAGAAACAGGATTTATAAGAAGTAGGTAATAAGGGAGCATTAGCTGTAGAACTAGAGAAGAGTGGAGTAGTGTACAGCGAGCACTAGACTTTGAGTACCGGTATGTGTGTTGCGCCCCTATTTGGACCTAGATGTCCTACGCATGGCTACTCATGCGCTTGTCACCTCCTGTATTGACTACTGCCATGCCCTATACATGGGGCTGCCCTTGAAGACCACTCGGAGATCTCCGCTGGTGCAGAATGCGGCCACACGGGTTGTGATGGGAATATCCTGACACTCCCATTTTACACCTCTCCTACGCGACTTGCATTGGTTGCCGGTTGCCCTCCGAGTGAGATTCAAGGTGCTGGTGATTACCTATAAGGCCCGGGTTATTTGGGGGACCATCTGCAGCCAGAAACAGCTTCTCATCGCCCGGTGCGTTCCCACAAAGAGGTTTCTCTGTGGGCGCACCTACCCTTTGGAATCAACTGCCCCTGGAGCTCCGGGTGGCCCCCGACCTCCGCTCTTTCCGCTGCGACCTGAAAACATGGCTGTTTCGTTTGGCCGGCCTGGACTGATAGGATTTTAATTCTAATTTTAATTGTACTTTTAACTGTTAAATTTTTAACTTTTTATTAGATGTTTCTTAACTGTTGTGAGCCGCCCTGAGTCCAGCTGAAGATAGGGCGGCATATAAATCTCATTAATAAAATAAATAAATAATAAATATAGTGTAGAATATCTGAATATCTCAAATATGGATTTATACCAGCACCATCATGGCTTAGGACCTGGTTATCTATGGGACCGCCTGCTACCACCAATAGCCTCCCACCGGCCAGTATGCTCCCATAGAGAGGGGCTCCTCCGGGTGCCGTCAGCCAAACAATGTCGACTGGTGGCCCCTAGGAGGACAGCCTTTTCTGTGGGGGCACCTACGATCTGGAACGAGCTCCCCCCAGAGATACGGAGGATCCCGGATCTGCGCACCTTCCGTCGCGCGCTTAAGACTTTTTTATTTCATCAAGTTGGCCTGGCCTAAATCTTCTCCCCTTTTTAAATGTAAATTTTAATTTGTTTTTAAATTATGGGGTATTTTAAATTCAGCCAAATTATTTAATTTGTTTTTAATTTATTTTAAATTGTTGTATTTATGTGTTTTATCTTATGGCTGTTCACCGCCCTGAGTCCTTCGGGAGAAGGGCGGTATAGAAATTTAATAAAATAAAATAAAAATAAATAAAAAATCATTACTACAGTGAACAAAATTAAAGTACCTGCTCCGTGAGGTACCGTGAGAAACCACCCTGAGAGGGTGGTTTCGGTTTATCTCACTTTCTGGTTACTTCGAACGGCTTGAGACTCCTCTCCATTGTCGTTCCTTCTCGGCGCGCTGATGGAGAATCCAAAGGACTGAGGACCGGCGGGCGGAGGTCCTATATCGCAAGAATCACCAGGCGGCGGCTTGGGCGGTCAGGGCGGCAACATCAGCATCCTTTTTTAATCGGGCCTCCATCATATGGCTCCGACAGTTACAGGACCGCCTTCCTCAGGACGATAAGCATTTACACCAAGATATTAATAAAATCGTTGCGGCTGCGGAATTTTCCGCTGATGCATCCCTGGACGCCGCCAAGTTCGCCCTCTATCTCTTGCCACAACTGTAGCCTCGTGCCGACTCCTGTGGTTACGGCAATGGAAGGTGGATAACAAGTCTAAATGGCAGCTGACTTCCGTCCCCTTCAAGGGCTCGAACTTATTTGGTGATGCGCTTGACCCCATCCTCGTTGAGGATAAAGACAAGCGAAAAGTGATGCCGACCTCCTTCCGGCGGGGAGATCGTCGCTATTCGCCATACCCTCAACGGCCGCCCTTTTGGAAGGAGTCCGGGACCAGTGGGTCCTACCAGTTCCGATCATCCTCTCAGGGATTCTACAGACCGCCTGACAGGTCTAGCTTTCGGGACCGCGGCCGTCGACAGCCTTCCTTCAGGAAACCCTCAAGGGGCTCGGGCAACCGCCCCTTCCGAAACGGGAACTTGTTCGAGACGGAGATTCAACATCTCCTGGACATTCGGGCCATAGAGCCGGTTCCCTCCTGTCATCACGAGACCGGTTTCTACTCTGTCTTTTTCCTGGTGGCCAAAAATTCTGGGGGGTGGAGAGGAATCCTGGATCTGAAGGCGCTCAACCAGTTCATCACATATCGTCAATTCAAAATGCAGATGCTACGATCGATTGTGGACTGTATTCGACCCAGGGACCTGATGACTTCCATCGACTTGAAGGAAGTGTACCTGCACATACCAATCCGTGCGGCGCATCGTCGCTTCCTACGCTTCTTCTTCAACGGCCAGCATTTCCAATACCGGGCAATGCCTTTCGGCCTGTCGTCTGCCCCATGAGTCTTTACCAAGGTGTTGGCTGCTGTGGCAGCCTCCCTCCGGCTGATACCCATCCAGCTGTATTGTTACCTCGACGACATCCTCATCCTTTCGTCGACACCCGACCTCGCTATGAGGGATCTCGAGTTAGTGATTTCCACTCTTCGGTCGCATGGCTTCACCCTGAACGAGAAAAAGAGCTATCTCCATCCCACTACTCGGATCATACATCTAGGGGCGATCCTGGACTCTCAACAGGGCATAGTTTTTCTGTCGGAGGATCGTCGCCTCAGCATTCGTTCCCTAGTCCTCCAGGTTCTGTTGCTAACCCGGGTGCCGTTGCTGCTCCTGTCGACACTTTTGGGGAAAATGATACCCTGCATCTTCATTGTTTCTTGGGCCAGGTTCCACTCCAAACCTCTGCAATGGTACCTGCTACCTTTTCAGAAGACACAGCGCAGCAACTCCAGGTCTCAGGTCCGGCTACCTCAGTCAGTTCGCCATTCCCTACTCTGGTGGATCTCGCCATCCGTGCTCTCCGGGTGTTCGTTCCAAAGCCCCCCGCGTGTGACGGTGACCACAGACGCGAGCCTGATGGGCTGGGGTGCCCACCTTCAGAACCAGGTCACGCAAGGTTGCTGGTCTCCAGCAGAAGCAGCCAACGACATCAACTGGCTGGACCTTCGCGCAATCACTCGCGTTGTCGCACTTCAGCCTCTATTAGAAGACCAATACGTCCGCATTCTCACGGACGTGACGGCAAAAGCGCACGTAAATCGCGAGGGAGGAACTCGATCGGCTCCCCTCATGGCGGAAGCGACCATGCTATTGACTTGGGCAGAACGGCACACTCGGTCGTTGACGGCGGACCACATCTCCGGGACCGACAACCGCCAGGCGGATTGGCTCAGCCGTCAGCAGATCGACTAAGCCGAGTGGCGCCTCCATCCGTCTCTATTCCAGGAGCTGTCCGTCAGGTTCGGCCATCCCATTCTCGACCTTTTTGCTCATCCGACCAATACACAACTACCGAGATTCTTCTCCCGGTTCCATTGCCCCATGGCAGAGGGCACCAACGCCCTTCTGTGCCCCTGGCCACGGGGACTTCTCTATGCATTCCCCCCTCCCACTCCTGCCGAGGGTGATCCGGAAGATTCTGATGGAACGAGCGGACGTCCTTCTGGTCGCCCCCCACTGGCCGCACAGATCCTGGTTCGCCGACCTGGTGGAGCTATCGGTGGCCACCATGTGGCCAGGGCCATATTTTCCTATAGGCTAACTAGGCTTCAGCCTAGGGCCTTAAGATCAAGAGGGGCCTACACAGTGGTGGGATTCTGGGGGTTCGGCCGAGCCCTTTGTTAAATTGCTGGCTCGCCCGCCCCTCGCCTCCCACCCGCGCGGCGCCAGCCTACCGTAGCCAGGGGTGGGCAATTGTGGTTCTTTTACAACCTGTGGACTTCAACTTCCAGAATTCCTGAGACAGCTTGGCTGTCTGAGGAATTCTGGGAGTTGAAGGCCACAGGTTGTAAAAGAGCCACAATTGCCCACCCCTTCCCTAGCCTGAGTTCCGCTGCCTGGGATCCACGTGGGCTGCCACGTGGTTCCCCACCGGCTCCGGACGCAAGAGAGCAGGATGGAGAAAGCCGCTTCCACGCCTTCACTCACCCTCACTCTCTGCTCTGTTGGATCGTCGACCGTTCGCTTACCCCGCCCACTCCCAATCTATTGCTGCCTCCGATGGCTAGAGGAAAAAAAAACTTCAAATTCTTGCCGCGGGGCTTCAAAGGGCCACCCTAGAGCCAGTGCTGCAGCCGAACCCTTTGTTAAATTGCTGGCTTGTCCCGCCCCTCCGCACCACTATTTATTGCCAATAAATAGTGGTGGGCGAGTGGCGGGGGAGCCAGCAATTTAACAAAGGGTTCGGTGTTTTTTTTGTAATTTTATTGGCCCCCGGAGCTTCAGCATAGGCTAATTAGCCCTTGCTTAGATCGGCTCCCGACCCCCAGCTGATTTGCTCTCAGCTGTTTTGCTCACGGATCTGCTCCTTGCTTGCAAAGAGTGCTGATTTTTTCCCCCCTAGCTATACTGAAAAACGAAAGAGAAAGTAAAGCAGGCTGTTGGCTTTGCACGTTGGAAAATTAGACAGGCAGATTTCTTTTTCCTCACCAAAAAAGGTAGGTGCAAACAACAGGAAATTTAGGGAAAAAGAGATTTTAAAACACAAAAGAAAAAAAGCTCTATTTAACTAGGGAATTGTAATAATTGAGATACTATTAATTGTATATTGTGTTGAAAGCAGAAATGGTTAAGTTGTGGTTTGGAGGAACCGGTAATAAGATTGGCTGGCCACGCCCCCGAACCGGTTCCCGGCCCAGTTGCCGGTCGCTTATCCGCCCACTCCCAATCTATTGCTGCCTCCTGAGTCCCAACTGATGGCTAGAGGGAAAAAAACTGTTTAAACACTTGCCGCGGGGCTTCAAAGGACCGTCCTAAAACTGATCAGTGTTAAAAGAAAACAAATGAGTAGACCGGTGCCTGCAAAAATAGAAAAAACAGCCCCTTACAGCTTCAGCATAGGTTAATTAGCACAAGTTGATTAGATCGGCCTCCCAACTCTCAGCTGATTTGCTCTCAGCTGTTTTGCACAGAGCTCTGTTGTTGCTAGCTGCAACAACAGATTTTTTCCCCCTAGCTATGCTGAAAAAACGAAACTGAAAGTAAAGCAGGGTCTTTGCTGCAACGTGACAAAGTGAGGCAGAGAGAGATTTTCTTTTTCTTTTTCTTTTTCCTCACCAAAAAAGGTGGGTGCAAAACTGCAAACAATGGGAAATTTAGGGCAAAAGAGGAGAATTCAAGATTTTAAAACACAAAAGAAAAAAAGCTCTATTTAACTAGGGAATTGTAATAATTGAGATACTATTAATTGTATATTGTGTTGAAAGCAGAAATGGTTAAGTTGTGGTTTGGAGGAATATATGGGGGAAATTATTTGGTTTATTATTATTGGTAAATATAATTAATTGATTTGTAAGAAATTGGATTGCATGGAAATAATTGGAATATTCATGTTCATATTGATTAATATACAAAAAAGATAGTTATATAACTAATTGATTTATAGTAAAACAACTGTAATATTACATAATTAACCATTGTGAGGATGGATATAAAAATAGATGACAATGGGAAGGGGTATAATATAGAATAGAAGGGAAAAATTTAATTTGATTAAGATTAGAGATGAGGATGAAGGGTAATATTGGTTTTTTTAAAAAATAGATGAGGAATAAATATGGCAAAAAGGAAATATAGAAATTGTAAATTTAATTGAAATGACTAAACACTGTTTAAATTTGTGAACCAGCCAAATATTCTGTTCAAAGAAAATACATTGTATGTTTGTATGTGTGTTTCTAATTATTGCTATTTATTCATATTTGTTCTCTTTTATTCTTTAAAGTTTAACAATTAATTCTTTATCTTAATATCTTTATATTTGTTTGGGGTTGGCTTTCTTTGTCAAGTATTTGCAAGCCATTGGCACATATATCATACAGACACTAGTGGAGGCAGGAAGTGCCCCCACCCCTATGTGGAGAGGAGGGGCTTACAATGAGTATAAAACCCCCTCTAACCTTTCCACCTCGCTCTCTTTTATGTTTGTTCTCCATGAGACATGATCTTTGATAGGGGTAGTCACACACGCTGTGTGCCCCCTACCCTAATGGATATTAAGACAGCCTTTGTACATAGTTAATATGTTTTGTTATATGAATAAATACATTTATCACATTTATTCATGCATCTGCCTTTGGACTCTTCTATGCTCCTGGGTGTTTTCTACGATCCCAATTTCCACAGAATGGTAGCAGAGGGAATGGTAGCAGAACTCCACTCCAGGAGCTGTTGAAAAGGCGAGATGCCCTCCAAAATAACCTGTGAGAAAAGCTCCCCTGTTGTGACCAGAGGCCTTCAACGGAGGAGAACTTCACAGCAGCCCCAGTCTGAATCAACGATGGAAAACATTGAAGGGGGTTTCCATCCTGCTACACCCTGGCAGCCAGAGGCCACCCAGATGCAGCAAGAGATCCCAGGGGCCGAGCCAAGCGATGCTGGAGAAGGCTTCTTCAGCACTGACGAAGAGGGGGCAGAAGGACCAGATGAAAGCCTGGACAGGCAAGTGGCTGAGATGTCAGAAGAGGAGTGCAGAGCAGCGCTCGCCTGCCTCCTGAAGACAAGGGCAGCAGCCAGAAAGAGGCCTGAGGAGGCAGCACCAGAGATGCCTGCCATCCCGGTAAGGACTCCCCTGCCTGATCTCTCCAAGATGGCGCCTGCCGCCAGAGAGACTGCCCCCCCACCCAGTTTCCCGCCAAACAAAATGGCCGCCAGGCCACTTCCGGAGGCAACTTCCTCCAAGATGGCTGCTCCCCTGGGCACTTTGCCAGCACCACGAGCCAGGCCCTCCCCAGCTCCACAGCCCAGGCCTACAACGCCAGCCAGTCAGTTCAGCCTTCCAGCGGCCCAGAGGACCACTCCGAGCCCACAAGGCCCTTGCCAGGCCCCGCCTGCCATGGCAAACATCAAAGAGGCCATAGAGGCCCTGGTCGCTGCCCTGCAACTAATGGAGCAACCACCCACTGGCCCCCCCGAGGCCCCAGACCCAGCTGCCCACTCAAGGAGGGCCCCAAATCCAACCTCCCACCCCCGGAGGAACCCAGATGGACCTGCAGCCTCCCACCCCCCACTGCAGAGGCGCTCACCATTCACTGAATGCTCCAGGGAGGCCCAGGCTGAGGCCTCCGCACCTTTCTGGCCCTGCTGGGATGACCCGGAGCTGCAATCCTGCTCCTCTGATGGAGAAGAGGAGATCCAGAGACATTTCCAGGCCTACCCAGCCCATGGACCTCATCTGATGGGCCTCCAGTCTCCAGAAAGATCTCCAGGCCTTCTTCCCACTCCTCCAAGGCTTCCCCACCACATCGCTGATGTCCGGGCCTATTCTGAGGCTCCAGCCAGACCTGACTTCAGAGCTCAGAGAGGGAGATCGGAGCTCCAACAAGAAAAGGCTTTGGAGCATGCTCCATTTCCTGCACGTGCCCAGTTGCTTCAAACTACAGAAGGACTACAAAAAGGAGCCAGACCTAAGCAATCGATCCCAGGCTTAGGGATCCCAATGCCATTCACATCAGGATCTTTTCAGCCATTTGAACAACTCCCCATGCAGTTTAATGGCAATAATTTTGTAACTTTGCCAAATAATTTTGAAAAATTACATTTAAGTGGTCAGAATTTTAAAAAATGGTGTAAAGAGATTCAGATAATTCTCTTAAGAGAAAATACTCTGGACATGATCAAAAGACCACCCCCTTTACCTTGGAGCCCTGAAATTGAGTTCCTGCATAAAAGAGCTTACACAACTCTGTTAAGTTCTATAGACACAGCTCTGTATGCCAGTCTTTCAGACGGCCTCACAGCTCAGGAAGTTTGGACTGCCCTATATAATTTGTTCCATAGTGACAATATGGCTGCAACCAGCAGATTGTCAAGAATTTTCCACAACTATAAACTCAAACCTGGTGTCAAAATGGGGGAACATTTGGCAACGCTTAAAGCCATGAGGGATGAGCTTATACAGAGGGGGGAGCCTGTTTCTGAATCCACTTTAATTAGTGTGATGTTGAACTCCCTAGACAAATCCTGGAGTCCCTTTATTATTTCTCTAGAAGGGGTTTCTAGGGAACAAAGAAATATAGAATACTTTTCTGGCCGCTTTATTGAGGAAGATTTAAGACGCAGAGATGAGGAACAACAAGAAATGAAGGAGGCATATCACAGGCCTAGGCCTCAGAGGAGGCGCCAGGACACAAGTGAAAGGATTAATACCCTTCCCACCTGCTTTGACTGTGGTATACAAGGTCACTTTAAAAGGGAGTGCCCTCGCTCTAGGGCCAACACGGCTGGACTTAAGCACAGTAAAAATAAAAGAGGCCGTGGAAGAGGGGGAGGTGGTCATAAAGGATACCAATACTGTAGTGTCACTAGTGACAATCACACCTCCCAGGTAAAGGATGCTGAGGGGCTGTGGCTTCTTGATTCAGGTGCATCAACGCATATAGCCAACACGAAGCAACGATTTAAGGTTTTACACCCACTCAAGTCCTCAGTAAAAGTTGCCACTGGGGACAAGGCAGAGGTAACTGGGGAAGGCGTGATCAATGTGCCTGGTATAGGAGATGTCACAGAGGCACTGTATGTTCCCTCAATCAAGAACAACCTTTTAAGCATCTTAAAATTGACTGAGGATAAAAATGTAAAACTGGTTTTTGAGAAGGGTGGAGGTTATGTTTCCGAAAATGGGAGTGTTGTTGGCGATATTGTAAAAATCAACAATTTGCCTTATTTTTCCCCAAAAGCACAGGTCAAAAGGCACAAGAAACCTAACAAGAGGGCTCAGGGAGCTAACGCCCAGATAGAGCAGAAAGCTTCTGTGCCAGCCCCCAGGTTGTCGAAACTCAAGGACCCTGGACCTAAAACCAATGAAGCTTTTAAACCAGCTCCTAGGACATCCAAAGCCATTAAGGCTGAGCCCATTAAGGTCACAACTCCTCAGCCAACCCTGAGGAACTCTAAGGTGACCATTAATCCAGTGCCTACTCTCATTACTGAACAGACCAAAGCTTGTAATGGTAAGATACATAAGGTTGACAAAGTATGCACGGGTAAACCTTTACATTTGGATTGTGCTCATATATTACACCGCAGGCTTGGCCATGCCAGCTTCCCGGTTATTAAGAAAATGCAAGATTTTTCTGATGGGCTTAAGATAAAGAATTGTAATACCTATTTGGAATGTGCCATCTGTAAAGCAGCAAAATCTAAAACTGCTGCTATACCTAAGGTCTCTTCCCGTCGTGCAAGGTACCCTTATCAGCTGGTACACATGGATTTGGTTGGTCCTTTTAGACCCTCCCTTGGTAGGGGGCGTTATTTTTTAACGGTAGTAGATGATTACTCTCGTTATGGCCATGTATTTATTTTAAAGGACAAAACTGAAGTCTTTACCAACTTCAAATATCTTTACAACCAGATCCAAACGCAACACAAGGTGTGCATCGCTCAGGTGCAGAGTGATAGGGGGACTGAGTTTACATCCAAGATTTTTGAAAAGTGGATGAAGGAGAGAGGTATCCTCCATTTTAAATCATCCCCTCGAACTCCGTCCGAGAATGGTATTTCAGAAAGGAGAAATGGAGTGCTGCAGAATGTCATGAACTGCCTACTTGCAGATGCTGACATGAGCCAAGTTTTTTGGGCAGAAGCGGTCAAAATGGCTAATTATCTAGTCAACAGGACGTGGAGTAGTGCCATTAACCAAACCCCATACTTCCTGGTCCATGGAAGGAAACCTAGCCTCTCACACCTGAGAATTTTTGGTTCCTATGCCTGGGTCCATATTCCCAAGCACCTCAGAAGAAAGGGGGGCAAGGCATCAAGGAGGCTCAGATTTATAGGTTATGCAACCGGCAGCAAGGCCTCTAGGTTTGTAGACAAAAATAACCTTGTCATTGTCTCTAGATCAGCTTCCTTTGAGGAGGGGTCAAATTGGTCAAAAATTCATTCCAATGAACCCGGTTATTCCCCTATTAGAAGCGACACTGAACAAGCAGCACCATCTGAAGAGGATGAACCAACAAACTCCAAGCAACTGACCAGCGAAGATCCGGATGGTGATGAATCCCTACCTGACTCTGACGATTCAGACAAGGAATCTCTGGGTGACTTCACACCTCCTGCCTCACCTAAACGACCATATCTTCGCAGCGCCTGGGACAGAGGCCCGCCCCATTTTGATTGGAAAGATACCTCCGGCAGCTCCAATTCTGACACCGATGCTCCGGATGACAATGATGATGGTGAGTGGTCAAAACGCTCCAATAAAGGGGTGCCACCCAAAAGGTTGGACATTGGCTGTGTTGCCTCGGTCAACAGCGTTACCATGGCCCCTAAAACGTACTCAGATGTCCTCCAGCTTCCCGAGGAAGAACAGCGCAGGTGGAGGGTGGCAATGGAGCGGGAAATGGACAGTCTCAAAAAATTGAAAGTCTTCATCCCCATGGAAGTCCCCAAAAAGAGGAAAGCAATTGGCACCCGTTGGGTCTACAAGGTCAAGCCAATGCCCAACAACAAACTCCTCTATAAGGCCCGGCTGGTAGCACAAGGCTACGCACAGCGCTACTTGCAGGACTTTGATGAAACATACTCCCCCACCGTGAGAGCGGAAAGTGTGAGGGCTGCTTTGGTCACCGCAGCAGCACATGGGGAACACATTTTTCAATTTGATGTGCAAACTGCTTATTTACACGCACATCTAAAACAAGAAATTTACGTCAGAGGTGCCCCCGGATTTCAACGGCAGGAAGGCCACACCTGGCTTCTGAAGAAAAGTTTGTACGGCCTCAAACAATCAGGCAGACTGTGGTACAAATGCCTGACTAAAACTCTCAAATCACTGGGTTTCCATCCATCTCCAGCTGATAAATGTACCTTCACAAGGGATACCAAAGGGGGGCTGGAGAAAGTCTTAGTGTATGTCGATGATCTTTTATATATAGGGCCTGACAAGGGGGGAAGTATTATATTTGCCAGGACCCTACAAAAAAAGTTCACTCTAAAGTCTTTAGGATATGTGGACAAGTACCTAGGCGTACAAATCATCACTACACCAAAAGGTTTTGCTCTCTCACAAAAGGAAAAGATAGAGGAACTCTTGGTAAAATGTAAAATGGAAGATAGCAAGCCAACGGCTACCCCAATGCATACCGACTATTATGGGTTGGCACACAAGGATAGCCCAGAGTTCCAAAATAATACTCTATTTAGGTCAGTGATTGGCTCATTACTATATATAAGTAACTGGAGCCGTCCAGATATTGCCCTGGCCGTAAACCTGCTATCTAGACAAGTGGAACATCCTACCCAGTTCCACTGGTTAGCCATTAAAAAGCTATTAAGGTATCTCAAGACCACAGCAGATTACGTGCTTCGCTTGGAACCTGAGAATAGAGACAAGGCCCAATTAAAATGCTTCGCAGATGCGGACTGGGCCGGAGATACCAAGACACGTAGGAGTACTTCGGGCTTCTTGGTACTATTAAATGAGGCACCCATCCATTGGCATGTGGGGCAACAGAAATTTGTTTCGTGCTCCACCGCTGAGGCCGAATATGCATGCTTATCAGAGGCAGGGAACGATCTGATATGGTTTGATGCCTTAATTTCTAGCATCTGGACACCACCGACTTTGCCCATCCAAATTATAGAAGACAACACCGGGGCCATAGGCATTGCCAAAGCCTATGCGGTGGAAAAAAGGTCCAGACATATCGATATCCGCTATCAAAATGTTAGGCAACTAGTAGAGATGGGATTTATATCTTTATCACATTGTCAGACCAAATATCAAACAGCTGATATTTTCACAAAACCTCTACCAGCAGATAGGCACAAAGATCTGTGTAAAAAGTTATGTCTCACAGGGTAAAATCTGTTGTGCATTGTATTTGTATGTTTGCATGCCATTGGCTCGCAAGGAGGGGAACTGTCAAGTATTTGCAAGCCATTGGCACATATATCATACAGACACTAGTGGAGGCAGGAAGTGCCCCCACCCCTATGTGGAGAGGAGGGGCTTACACTGAGTATAAAACCCCCTCTAACCTTTCCACCATGCGCTCTCTTTTACGTTTGTTCTCCATGAGACATGATCTTTGATAGGGGTAGTCACACACGCTGTGTGCCCCCTACCCTAATGGATATTAAGACAGCCTTTGTATATAGTTAATATGTTTTGTTATATGAATAAATACATTTATCACATTTATTCATGCATCTGCCTTTGGACTCTTCTATGCTCCTGGGTGTTTTCTACGATCCCAATTTCCACAGAAATGTTGTGGCCTGCCAGCTGCCAACGGAGCTGGCGGCAGACTTGGATGATGAGGAGGTTGGGGAAGAAGTTGGGCCAGTCCTGGAGTCTGGGGAAAGCTCTGATGGATGCTCTGCATCGGAAGCAGAGATAGAGCCAGGGCCGTCCGAAATTTCCCAGCTGCCTTCAGAGTCGGAGATAAGTGGGGAAGAAGACCATCTGGGGCCTGTTCCAGATGCACATATGCACAGAGCTGTTAGGAGAGAACAACTGAGGAACAGGGGCCGACTCTGAAAGGCACACGTTAATGCTGAATGGCCCCTCTCTGGCTCGGGAATAAATACAGTAGAAGCAAAAGGGAGTGGTGGTTGCAGGAGACAACAGTTTGTATTTCTTTCGGAAGATTTTCTTATCGAGGTTCGTGCCTCAGAGACTTCTTGCCGGGAATTAATTTACAGCTTTGCGACTGGAAGCTGTCGGCCTGGCAATTATCCAAGCACTGAAAAGCCTGTAATTTCAATTCAGCCTTTGGTAGGATTATTGCCTGGACTTTTCTGTGTGTGAATGCCATGAATTCACAGTACCTAAATAAAGAGGGTTTTTTGGGACAAGGAGTCTGTTTCTAAGGCTGGGTCAGAACAATAAAGGCTGTTGCAAAGCAACCTTTGGAGAAAGAGATACCTTTAAATCCCATTCTCTTGACTTCCTAGCAGTCCTGTTTATGTACTGAGAAGACTCAAGCAAAAGTGATGCCTTACTTGATGGAAAGGTAGTTCAATTTAAGATTGTAACCCAATGTGTTATCAAGCATCTCCGTGACGTGACTCAAAGGGGAAAGAATGCCCCAGAAAGAATGCAATTGTTGATGTGTCTGGTGGAACAGGCTGCCTGCAAAATAGCCGGCACCTGTGCAGCTGTCGCCTTGCCCCTTCCTTTAAGACCTCTCAACACCAGCCCAGCAATGGGGGGCTATAAAAATGAAGCAAAAAGATAGCTGGGAGATGCCGGTTTGGAGTGGATTGAGAGAGAAGGTGGATTATGTTAGCTTGGGGAATTCTTCTCCAGAAACAGGATTTATAAGAAGTAGGTAATAAGGGAGCATTAGCTGTAGAACTAGAGAAGAGTGGAGTAGTGTACAGTGAGCACTAGACTTTGAGTACCGGTATGTGTGTTGCGTCCCTATTTGGACCTAGATGTCCTACGCATGGCTACTCATGCGCTTGTCACCTCCTGTATTGACTACTGCAATGCTCTCTACATGGGGCTGCCCTTGAAGACCACTCGGAGACCTCAGCTGGTGCAGAATGCGGCCACACGGGTTGTGATGGGAATATCCTGACACTCCCATGTTACACCTCTCCTACGCGACTTGCATTGGTTGCCGGTTGCCCTCCGAGTGAGATTCAAGGTGCTGGTGATTACCTGTAAGGCCCTATGCGGGTTAGGCCCGGGTTATTTGGGGGACCATCTGCAGCCAGAAACAGCTTCTCATCGCCCGGTGCGTTCCCACAAAGAGGGTTCTCTGTGGGCGCACCTACCCTTTGGAATCAGCACCTGCCCCTGGAGCTCCGGGTGGCCCCCGACCTCCGCTCTTTCCGCTGCGACCTGAAAACATGGCTGTTTCGTTTGGCCGGCCTGGACTGATGGGATTTTAATTCTAATTTTAATTGTACTTTTAACTGTTAAATTATGAGATTTGGATTTAATTTTTAACTTTTTATTACATGTTTCTTAACTGTTGTGAGTTGCCCTGAGTCCAGCTGGAGATAGGGCGGCATATAAATCTCATTAATAAAATAAATAAATAATAAATATAGTGTAGAATATCTGAATATCTCAAATATGGATTTGTACCAGCACCATCATGGCTTAGGACCTGGTTATCTATGGGACCGCCTGCTACCACCAATAGCCTCCCACCGGCCAGTATGCTCCCATAGAGAGGGGCTCCTCCGGGTGCCGTCAGCCAAACAATGTCGACTGGCGGTCCCTAGGGGGAGAGCCTTCTCTGTGGAGGCACCTATGATCTGGAACGAGCTCCCCCCGGAGATACGGAGGATCCCGGATCTGCGCACCTTCCGTCGCACACTTAAGACTTTTTTATTTCATCAAGCTGGTTTTTCTGTCGGAGGATCGTCGCCTCAGCATTCGTTCCCTAGTCCTCCAGGTTCTGTCGCTGACCCGGGTGCCGTTGCTGCTCCTGTCAACACTTTTGGGGAAAATAATATCCTGCATCTTCATTGTTCCTTGGGCCAGGTTCCACTCCAAACCTCTGCAATGGTACCTGCTACCTTTTCAGAAGACACAGCGCAGCAACTCCAGGTCTCGGGTCCGGCTACCTCAGTCAGTTCGCCATTCCCTACTCTGGTGGATCTCGCCATCTGTGCTTTCCGGGTGTTCATTCCAAAGCCCCCCGCGTGTGACGGTGACCACAGACGCGAGCCTGATGGGCTGGGGTGCCCACCTCCAGAACCAGGTCACGCAAGGTCGCTGGTCTCCAGCAGAAGCAGCCAACGACATCAACTGGCTGGACCTTCACGCAATCAGACTTGCGTTGTCGCACTTCCAGCCTCTATTAGAAGACCAACACGTCCGCATTCTCATGGACAACGTGACGGCAAAATCGCACGTAAATCGCGAGGGAGGAACTCGATCGGCTCCCCTCATGGCGGAAGTGACCATGCTATTGACTTGGGCAGAACGGCACACTCGGTCGTTGACGGCGGACCACATCTCCGGGACCGACAACCGCCAGGCGGATTGGCTCAGCCGTCAGCAGATCGACTAAGCCGAGTGGCGCCTCCATCCGTCTCTATTCCAGGAGCTGTCCGTCAGGTTTGGCCATCCCATTCTCGACCTTTTTGCTCATCCGACCAATACACAACTACCGAGATTCTTCTCCCGGTTCCATTGCCCCATGGCAGAGGGCACCAACGCCCTTCTGTGCCCCTGGCCACGGGGACTTCTCTATGCATTCCCCCCCTCCCACTCCTGCCGAGGGTGATCCGGAAGATTCTGATGGAACGAGCGGACGTCCTTCTGGTCGCCCCCCACTGGCCGCGCAGATCCTGGCTCGCCGACCTGGTGGAGCTATCGGTGGCCACCCCGTGGCCAGGGCTGGATTTTCCTATAGGCTAACTAGGCTTCAGCCTAGGGCCTCAAGATCAAGAGGGGCCTACACAGTGGTGGGATTCTGGGGGTTCGGCCGAGCTCTTTGTCAAATTGCTGGCTCGCCCGCCCCTCGCCTCCCACCTGCGCGGCGCCAGGCTACCGTAGCCAGGGGTGGGCAATTGTGGCTCTTTTACAACCTGTGGACTTCAACTTCCAGAATTCCTGAGACAGCTTGGCTGTCTGAGGAATTCTGGGAGTTGAAGGCCACAGGTTGTAAAAGAGCCACAATTGCCCACCCCTTCCCTTGCCTGAGTTCCGCTGCCTGGGATCCATGTGGGCTGCCACGTGGTTCCCCACCGGCTCCGGACGCAAGAGAGCAGGATGGAGAAAGCCGCTTCCACGCCTCTGTTGGATCGTCGGCCGTTCGCTTACCCCACCCACTCCCAATCTATTGCTGCCTCCGATGGCTGGAGGAAAAAAAAACTTCAAATTCTTGCCGCGGGGCTTCAAAGGGCCACCCTAGAGCCAGTGCTGCAGCCGAACCCTTTGTTAAATTGCTGGCTTGCCCCGCCCCTCCGCACCACTATTTATTGCCAATAAATAGTGGTGGGCGAGGGGCGGGGGAGCCAGCAAATTAACAAAGGGTTCGGTGTTTTCTTTGTAATTTTATTGGCCCCCGGAGCTTCAGCATAGGCTAATTAGCCCTTGCTTAGATCAGCTCCCGACCCCCAGATGATTTGCTCTCAGCTGTTTTGCACAGAGCTCTGTTGTTGCTAGCTGCAACAACAGATTTTTCCCCCTAGCTATGCTGAAAAAACGAAACTGAAAGTAAAGCAGGGTCTTTGCTGCAACGTGACAAAATGAGGCAGAGAGAGATTTTCTTTTTCTTTTTCCTCACCAAAAAAGGTGGGTGCAAAACTGCAAACAATGGGAAATTTAGGGCAAAAGAGGAGAATTCAAGATTTTAAAACACACACACAAAAAAGCTCTATTTAACTAGGGAATTGTAATAATTGAGATACTATTAATTGTATATTGTGTTGAAAGCAGAAATGGTTAAGTTGTGGTTTGGAGGAATATATGGGGGAAATTATTTGGTTTATTATTATTGGTAAATATAATTAATTGATTTGTAAGAAATTGGATTGCATGGAAATAATTGGAATATTCATGTTCATATTGATTAATATACAAAAAAGATAGTTATATAACTAATTGATTTATATTAAAATGTTGAATTTATATTAAACAACTGTAATATTACATAATTAACCAATGTGAGGGTGGATATAAAAATAGATGACAGTGGGAAGGGGTATAATATAGAATAGAAGGGAAAAATTGAATTTGATTAAGATTAGAGATGAGGATGAAGGGTAATATTGGTTTTTTAAAAAAATAGATGAGGAATAAATATGGCAAAAAGGAAATATAGAAATTGTAAATTTAATTGAAATGACTAAACGCTGTTTAAATTTGTGAACCAGCCAAATATTCTGTTCAAAGAAAATACATTGTATGTTTGTATGTGTGTTTCTAATTATTGCTATTTATTCATATTTATTCATATTTGTTCTCTTTTATTCTTTAAAGTTTAACAATTCATTCTTTATCTTAATATCTTTATATTTGTTTGGGGTTGGCTTTCTTCCCTTTCATCTTTTTTATTGTACAGCAATCTTTCTCCTCAAACCTACCACCTCTCTTTTCTTTCCTTCTTACTTTCTCTTCCTCCCCCTCTTCTTCTCCTCCCTACTTCCTCTTCCTTTCTCCTTCTCCTCCTCTCTTCCTCCCTCTCTCTCCTACTCTAATTTCCCTTCCCTTCCTTCATCCCTCTCTATTGCTGTATCCTTTTATGCATATGGACTACTCAGAGGGCTGAAAAAGTTATTTCTGACTGGTCCTCGCACTTTTGACCAGTCCTCGAACTTACAACTGTCCTCACATTTTACATTTTTGCCCTATCTTGTCACCATGGTGAAGAGAAGCAGTTGTGAAATGAGTGACATGGTTGTTAAGAAAGCTGCACGGGCATAAATGTGAGGATGGTCATAAGTGTGAGGACCGGTCAAAAGTGCGAGGCCCAGTCAGAAATGACTTTTTTCAGCCCTCTGAAAAAAGTCTATGCACATAGCCACGCCCACCCGGTCACATGACGAGCTACCCACGCCTACAGTCACGTGACCAGCTAGCCACGCCCACCCAGTCACATGATTGCCAAGCCACACCCCAACTAAGCCACGCCCACAGAACCTGTTGTTAAAAAATTGAATCCCACCACTGGTGAAAGGGCCTCATAAGTGGAATAGCCTAAGGCCTCTTTCAATCTAAATCCGGCCCTGCCCGTGGCGGATTCCGGACCATAGAATTTCTCTCAGCCAGGGGGTCATACTGCATCCAGATCCTCAATGGTTGCAGTTGACCGTCTGGCACTTGAGAGGATCCTCATGACCAAGGATAACTTGTCTGGAGAAGTTGTTTCCATCATCCAGGCCTCCAGGCGGCCTTCCACCACCAGAATTTACAATGCCACTTGGCGCTCCTTCGCTTCCTGGTGCGCCGCCAGACATTCTGATCCCACTTCTGCTTCGGTCTCCGATGTGTTGGAGTTTCTGCATGCTGGTTTCAACAAGGGCCTTGCGGCGAACACGCTCCGCAGGCATGTGGCAGCCTTGAACACCGTTCTTTCTACCGATTCGGAGGTTCCTCTGTCTCACAATTGACGGATTAGATCTTTTCTGAGGGGCGCATCTAATCTACGCCCTCCATGTGTCCATCGATACCCTTCCTGGGATCTCCCGCTGGTCCTCCGGGCCCTCACGGTCCCTCATTTCGAGCCCTTGGGATCTATTGGCCTGCGTTTCCTGACCCTCAAGGTTGTGTTCCTGATTGCGGTGACTTCGGCTCGACGGATCTCTGAATTGGCCGCCCTGTCGGTTCGAGAGGATTTATGCATATTCCATTCTAATTGAGTCGTCCTCAGGATGGATCCCTCATTTCTACCGAAAATCAACTCGGTTTTCCACTGCACACAGGAACTGGTCCTTCCCGATTTTTGTCCGGACCCCAGACACCCGTTAGAGGACCAGTGGCATATGCTTGATGTTCAGAGGGCTCTCCGTCAGTACATCAAGAGGACCTCGACATTCCGTCGTTCTGAAGCACTTTTCGTCTCATTTCTCCCGGCCTCTCTGGGCCAAAAGGTTTCGTCTACCACGATTGGACGATGGCTAAAAGCCTGTATTCCGCGTCAGGCAAGCCTCCTCCGGGCAAAGTCCTTCCTCATTCCACCAGGAGTGCCTCTACATCAGCTGCATGGGCGACGCAAACCTCGGTTTCGGAAATTTGCAGAGCAGCCACCTGGACCACCTTATCCCCCTTCATTAGGCACTATAAGATTGATTCTTTTGCGGCTGCGGATGCTTCCTTTGGCCGCTGTGTTGTACAGTCGGTCGCTGCTCCAGTGCCTTCCCCGGACCTGCCTGTTGTCCCCCCGATTGACTTGCGTGCGTATATCCCACGGTTTGGATTCTCACAGCAGTGCGCTGGAGAACGAACGTTGCTTACCTGAACGTTCCTTCTCAGCGCGCTGATGGAGAATCCAACCCTCCCTAACTTAAGGATTCAGGTCCGGCACCTTGACTATGGACTACCGTTGTCTTAACTGTTCTTCGTGAACTAAACTGACATCAGTCGAGCAGAAGGGGCGGAACCGAGGCTGAAGATTTAAAGTGATACACTCAGTCTCTGACAAGCTCAACGTGAACATTACCACACCTAATGGCTTTGTATTCTTTCTCCGGGACCTTTTTTTTCCTGACTATCATTGTTGAATCCCTGGCCACATACCATCTTTAACCCTGGTTACCTGGATGTATTCAGCGGCCGAGCTTCTTGTACTGTGAGACTCACCCCTCTCGCAGGCTTGGCCCTCCACATTATCAAGGGCCTACCTTGATGATGGGTTTTGGAACCCAGAGAGGTGGCGTGGCGAAGAGGAGGTTGAGGGATTTTTTATCCAAATTTTTAACTCAATTTTTAAGGGGTTCCGAGGGGGGGGAGGGTTGGATTTGAACTAGGGTTGTGGGTTTGGGGGATAACCCACTGAGGGTGGTGCCTGGTCTGGTTGGGGGTCATGGCATGGGAGGTGCGGGGCTCGGGGTCAAGGAGGGGGTTAGAGTTTGTACCGATGAGGGCCATTACATCAGTACTGTGGGTGGGAGGGACAGATACGGTGGGAGCAGGGGGCCATACCAGGTTGCGGGAGTGCGCGCTCGCTGTCTTCGAGCGGTAGCGCGCTCCGGCCCCCAATGCTCTTCTCGTTCCTGGGGTTACTCAGATCCTCAGCCCCCGGCTGATGTTATGCAACGCCAGGCCCGTGGTAAATAAAGCCCCCCTCATTTGTGATCTTGTTCAGGAGGGGGAAGCGGACCTGGCGGGTATCATGGAGACCTGGCTGGGCCACCTGGTTTCTGCGCATTTCATCAGCCAAGGTTTCAGGGTAGGGGTGGGTGGGTGGGTGTGTGTGGTTGTTATAAAAGGTCTTGGTCTGAGGGAGGCCACTGTTCCTCAGATTGCCGGATGTGAGTCCCTCCTTGTGAAGTGGGGTCATGGGGTAAAGATGGGCTTGCTCATTACGTACCTGGCTCTCTGCCACGTGGCGGCAGCCCTGCCCGAACTGCTCGTTATAGCCGGGGTGCCTGTTGATACCCCTAGGCTTATGGTTATGGGGGATTTTAACCTGCCATCTGTCGGTGAAGCGTCTGAGATAGCTCGGGAGTTCATGGCTTCCATGATGGCTATGGACCTGTCCCACTTAGTTAATGGTCCTACTCACACAGGGAGAAATACTCTGGGCTTGGTTTTTGTCTCTGGTCAGAGGTTGAGTGAACTTGATATAGGGGATATAGTGGTTGAGCCCTTATCATGGTTGGATCATTCTCTCCTTCGCTTTGACCTTCGAACCGCTACACCCCGCCGCAGGGAGGCAGAACTGATGAGGTTGTTCCGCCCCAGGCACCTGATGGATCCAGATAGGTTCCAGACAGAGCTTAGGCCATTTCCTGAGGCTCTGGCTCATGACTCAACCAAAGACCTGGTGGCCGCCTGGGATAGGGCAGCCGCTGGAGCTTTGGACCAGGTTGTGCCTTTGTGGCCTCTGACTCGGCGCCGATCTCACTTGGCTCCTTGGCTTACTGAGGACCTGAGGGAGATGAAGCACCGAAAAAGATGCCTGGAGAGCGGTTGGAGGGCCAGCCTTTCCGAATCCGACCGAACACTGGTGAGGTCTCATATTAAGATCTACCTTAGTGGTAATAAAAGCGGCAAAATTTAATTGTTTTTCCGCTCTTATTGTGTCATCAGATAATCGCCTGGCCGCCCTGTTTACGGTGACCCGCTCCCTGCTCCACCTAGGAGCGCGGGAGGACCCCTTGGAGGGTCAGGCTGAGGACTTTGTACAGTATCTGTATGACAAAATTGCTCAAATTTGGGAAGACTTGGACTCTGACTGGGTAGATTCGGAAGGGGTGATGGAGGCAGGTCTTGAGAACGTTATCTGGGAGGAATTTGATCTTGTGACTCCCGAAGACGTGGACAGGATTCTGGGTAGACTTAGCGCGGCCACATGTTTATTGGACCCGTGTCCCTCCTGGTTGGTGCTGGCTTCTCGGGAGGTTACACGAGGCTGGTTCCAGTATTAATGCTTCATTGAGTGAGGGTAACTTTCCCGCCACCTTGAAAGAGGCAGAGGTGAGGCCTCTCCTTAAGAAGCCTTCCCTGGACCTGGCAGTGCTAGTAAATTATCGTCCAGTCTCCAACCTTTGCTTTGTGGTGAAGGTTGTTGAGAGTGTGGTGGCGCGACAGCTTCCCCAGTACCTGCATGAAACGGTTTATCTAGATCCGTTCCAGTCGGGTTTCAGGCCTGGGTACAGCACGGAAACGGCATTGGTTGCGTTGGTTGATGATCTCTGGAGGGCTCGGGACAGGGGCTAGTTCCTCTGTCCTGGTCCTATTAGACCTCTCAGCAGCTTTTGATACCATCGACCATGGTATCATGATGCATCGGTTGGAAGAGTTGAGGGTGGGTTGCACCATGTTGTTGTGGTTCTCCTCCTTTCTCTCTGACCGGTCGCAGTCTGTGTTGGCAGGGGGGCAGAGGTTGACCCCGAGGCGCCTTGTGTGCGGGGTGCCACAAAGGTCGGTCCTCTCGCCCCTTCTGTTCAACATTTATATGAAGCCACTGGGTGAGATCATCCGTGGGGGTGAAGTACCACCAGTACGCTGATGACACTCAGTTGTACATCTACACCACGGGCCACCCCAATGATGCCCTTGAAGTGATGTCCCAGTGCCTGGAAGCCGTGCGGATCTGAATGGGGAGAAACAGACTCAGGCTCAACCCATCCAAGACCGAATGGCTGTGGTTTCCAGCGTCCCGATATAGTCAGTTGGTGCCATCACTGATTGGGGACGAGTCGCTGGCCCCCACAGAGGGCTCGCAACTTGGGTGTCCTCCTGGATACATGGCTGTCTTTAGAAGAACATCTGATGGCTGTGGCCAGGGGGATTTTCTATCAGGTTTGCCTGATTCGCCAGTTGCGTCACTTTCTGGATCGGGACTCCTTATGCACAGTCACTCACACCTTTGTCACTTCCCGCCTGGACTACTGTAATGCTCTCTACATGGGGCTCCCCTTGAGGAGCACCCGGAGGCTCCAACTGGTCCAGAATACGGCCGCGCAGGTGGTTATGGGAGCGACATGGCGTTCCCATATAACACCTCTCCGAGCTGCACTGGCTCCCGGTGGTCTTCCGGGTGCGCTTCAAGGTATTGGTTACCACCTTTAGAGCGCTCCATGGCTCAGGACCTGGGTACCTACGAGACTACCTTCTGCCACCGGTAGCCTCTCACCGGCCAGTATGCTCCCACAGAGAGGGGCTCCTCAGGGTGCCGTCGGCCAAACAGTGTCAACTGGTGGCCCCCAGGGGGAGAGCCTTCTCTGTGGGGGCACCTGCCCTTTGGAATGAGCTGCCCCCGGAGATATGGAGGATCCCGGATTTACACACTTTTCGCCATGCCCTCAAGACTTTTTTATTCCAACAAGCGGGGTTGGCCTAACTCTTTAATTTTAATTTGTTTTTAAAAACAGGGGTGTCTTAATTAGTATGGGCCAAATTTATTTAATATGCTTTTAAATTGTTTTTTAAATTTTATATTGTATCTGTTTTATCTTTGGCTGTTCACCGCCCTGAGTCCTTCGGGAGTAGGGCGGTATATAAATCTAAATAAACTCAAACTCAAACTCTCAATGATCAACTATTCCGAGAGATGTTCATTGGCGATCAAAAGGCAACTATGTGAGACACTTTTACAATCTTTTTGACACTGTTGTGGAGTGGGGGTGGGGGCACTCAGGATGAGTTTGTTGCACCAAGGGGGCGGTGGATTTAAAAAGTTTGGGAACCATTGGTCTATAGCGTTATTTTTTAAAAATAAGGCCACCGTTGCTGAACCACTCCAAAAGCTGATGACAAATAAGAGCCTTTGGGTCTGGGGGCACAAGCAAGCTGGTGCTTTCCCAGCAGTAAAGCGTCTCCTTTCGACTGACAGTTTTTTTTAATCCAGTACAATGACACTCTGCCATTGATACTCGGTTGTGACGCCTCTCCCTACGGTGTGGGGCTGTCCTTAGCCACCAACTTCCTAATGGGATCGCGGCCACGGTTGCCTACTTTTCAGTGTGGATAGAAACTATAGCCAGCTGGACAGGGAAGTGCTGACAGCAAGGCTTCTTTTGACATTTAATTTTGTTGCAAGAGGCGCAATGACGATAAAGTAAACTAATGTATGTTAGGCACATGTAAGGAACTCTTCGGAAAGAGACTTTTAACCGCAAAACGATCAAATATGCAAAAGAAAATTTAGCCTTATTGGAAACAGTAAAACCACCCGCAGGAGATGTAGAACACGTTAGGGCTCATTCAAAAAAACACACCAATGAGCAAAGGCCATGAGATTGTCGGACGATGAGGAGGTTGGGGAGGAACTTGGGCCAGTCCTGGAGTCTGGGGAAGGCTCTGATTGATGCTCTGCTGCCCAACATTTCCCAGCTGCCTTCAGAGTTGGAGATAAGCTAGGCATCGGGCCTAGCTATCTTCGAGACCGCCTGCTGCTACCAACGACCTCCCATCGTCCTGTGCGCTCCCACAGAGAGGGCCTCCTCAGGGTGCCATCAGCCTATCAATGCAGGCTGGTGACCCCTAGGGGGAGGGCCTTCTCTGTGGGGGCACCTACCCTCTGGAATCAGTTGCCCCCAGAGATAAGGAGAATCCAAGACCTTAGCGCCTTCCGCCGTGCCCTTAAAACCCACTTTTTCCAGCAAGCCGGGCTGGCTTAAGAAGAAATTTTAAATGTTTTAATTGGTTTGTATTTTTAATTTTGGGCCAAATTTATATATATATTAATTGTTTTTAATATTTGTACTTCATGTTTTTTAATTCTGGCTGTACACTGCCCTGAGTCCTCAGGGAGAAGGGCGGTATATAAATTTAAAATAAAATAAAATAAATAAAAAAAAATAAGTGGGTAAGAAGAACAGCTGCGGCCTGTTCCAGGTGCACATATGTGCAAAGCAACCTTTGGAGAAAGAGATACCTTTAAATCCCATTCTCTTGATTTCCTAGCAGCCCTGCTTACGTACTGAGGAGGCTCAAGCAAAGGCGATGCCTTACTTGATGGAAAAACAGTTCAATTTAAGATTGTAACCCAATGTGTTATCAAACATCTCCGTGACATGACTCACAGGGGAAAGAATGCCTCAGAAAGAATGCAATTGTTGATGTGTCTGGTGGAACAGGCTGCCTGCAAAATAGCTGGCACCTGTGCAGCTGTCGCCTTGCCCCTTCCTTTAAGACCTCTCAACAGCCAGCCCAGCAATGGGGGGCTATAAAAATGAAGCAAAAAGACGGCTGGGAGTTGTCGTTTTGGAGTGGATTGAGAGAGAAGGTGGATTATGTTAGCTTGGGGAATTCTTCTCCAGAAACAGGATTTATAAGAAGTAGGTAATAAGGGAGCATTAGCTGTAGAACTAGAGAAGAGTGGAATAGTGTACAGCAAGTACTAGACTTTGAGTACCGGTATGTGTGTTGCTTAGAGACCTGTGTGGTTGTGTTGTGTCTTTGCAGTTTTGGAGCCCACTGAGCTGGGTATGCATAAAGGAACCTGCGACATCCAGGGATGTATATTGAAATGATAGAGAGAATCTTAGTAAGGGGCGTCAAAACTCCATTTATGACTGAGAATGCATCAGCATTATGGTTGCTCTCAAAGGGCCGGGTGGGGGATGCCAGGCAAAGCTGAGAAAAGCATGCGGAGGAATAAGAGACCAAGACGAGTGCTAAAGCCATGTCCACCAGAGAAGCCTCACCGTCCCCCCTAATGTCAGCGGGTGTTGGCTCCAGGTTGCACTCTCTGCCGTGTGGCAGGGCCAGAGAGGGGAACGCAGCATTCACAGTGGGTGGGCAGGACAGGAGCGTGGGGTACAAGGCACCTGTGGACAAGGACGGCTGTGCCCTGCGGAACACCACAACCTGAGCAGAGGGGTTGAACACAGAGCTACCCGGAGAAGGATCTGGGCACCCGGTTAGCTATATGTCAGTCCCCCAGGCTACCTGGAGCCCTGAGCAGCAGAGGGCAAACGCCCAGCCTGGCTTTCTTGCTCCCGGGCCACCACAGCCCAATCCTACTTTCTTGAGTGGGTGAGTGGCTGTGCTTCCTTAGAGGGTTCTGCTGCGGCCACAAGACGAAGCAAGACCTGGCGAGGCTGGGCAAAGCAAGGCCAGATGAGGCTGGGTGTGATAAGTTGAAGCTGGGTGGGGTGGGGTGGGGCCAGGTAAGGCAAGGCTGGATGAGGTGAATGAGCTGCAGCTGCTGCCAGGCATTGCCTGCTCACCACTTGTGTGTGTGCCGAGAGGAAGCACCTGCCCAGCCACTCTGGACCAAGGCAGTGATGGCCAACCTCTCACCGTTTCCAGATCAGCCCGAGGGGCCGGATCCAACCACATAAATAAAAGCTTGAAACCCCCCCCCCCAAATATCTCTCTACGCTATCCTTTGTTAAATACAGGTTGGCCTTTCTAAAGGCACGTTTTAATGTGATCCCCTCGAATGTCCTAGATAGCAGGTGCTCGGGGTGTGTGAAATCCACCCACTGTTCATGTGATTGTCGATCTCCGGAATCGTTGGTTCACATCGTATTTACGTGCCCCCATTATCGGGAGGTAAGGTCAGAACTTATCTCTCCCATTTGCCAAAGATTTCCTGGATTATCTGAAAATCTTAGTCTTCGCTTCTTACTCCAAGATACTGATTCTAAGATTATATTAAAGGTAGCAAATTTTTTTTTGCTGCAGTCTTGGGATTTAAGAACCGGGGGAAGGGATGGGCTGGACCCATTGACTGAGGTTAGCTTTATTGATTGCCAGCGGTTGAGTTAGCTGGTGGTTGTACAAAGTGCCGATGTGTGGATTTTATGGAAATTGCAATATAGTATTTTCTACCTATGTACAATTTTAATCGACTATAGTCCATATAGATTGGAGCTAAAAATTTAAAATACATGAACTGTGAGTTTGACAGAGTGGTTTCCACCACTAATCTTGTTGCCGTACCGCACTTCAGTCTGGTCATGTGCCAGCTATGTGCCTTGGATGTTTTGGTTTTTTGGTCTATGACTGCAATAAAGTATGCTGCTGCTTCAAAAAAAAAAAAAACATGACAATTAGACAAAGTTATAGGCAGCAAGGATGCTTTTGACGTTTTAATTTTGTTGCAAGAGGTGCAATGACAATAAAGTAAACCAACTAATTAAGTAAGGTTAGGCACATGGAAGGAACTCTTCGGAAGGGGACTTTTAACCACAAAAATATACAACGATCAAATATGCAAAAGAAAATTTAGCCTTATTAGAAGCAGGGAAATGACCTTTAGGAGATGTAGAACACGTTAGGGCTCATTCAAGAAAACACACAAATGAGCAAAGGCAAAAGAGAGCAGGCAAGATAGGCAATAAATGTTGTGGCCCGCTAGCTGTTGTGGCTCCGTTGCCTGAGCCTGGGCTATTGACAGATGCAGACTCTGAGTGAGGGAGAGGAGTTGGCAAGGCCTCCCTCTCCAGGACCCTCCTCTCTGGCAATGCCTCCGGGGGACACAGAAGGCCAAGAGATAGGCCCAGAGCCAAGCACGTCCCCGCAGCCACAGGTGGACAACGACGAAGAAGATAAGTGCTGGCTGGATCCTCGACAGCGGCGCAGGGAGAAGCGTGCGCAGCAGAGGGGAAGACGTGCCAAAGATTAGCTGAGTCACTGGACCACACCCCATAGGGTATAAATGTGGGTGTGGTGGCCGGTTCAGTTTGTGACGAGCAAAAACTAGAAATAATCCATGATCTCTGCGTTACTGGACTTCTGCCTGCCTTGTCGGACTGCATTTGGACTAATCTTTGTATTGCTGAAACTTTGCCTGCTTTATCGGAATGCTTGCAGTCTAATCTTTGTTTTGTGTGAGTAAAGTCTGAATTGGCAGCTAGCCACTGGGTTGCTGCCAGCTTTATCTTCAAAGACTTTGTCGTGTGGCTTATTAACTCCAAGCTGTCTTTGGGGGTGCGTGTGTGGAACGGGGACAGAACACTAGCTGCCAGCAGAGCTGGCAGGAGACTCGGACAATGTGGAGGTTGGGGAGGAACTTGGGCCAGTCCAGGAGTCTTGGGAAGGCTCTGATTGATACTTTGCTGTCCGACATTTCCCAGCTGCCTTCAGAATCGGAGATCAGTGCGGAAGAAGAACAGCTGGGACCTGAGGAACAGGTGCCGACTTGGGAAGAAAGGCACACGTTAATGCTGAATGGCCCCTCTCTGGCTCGGGAATAAATACAGTAGAAGCAAAAGGAGAGTGGTGGTTGCAGGAGACAACAGTTCGTATTTCTTTCGGAAGATTTGCTTATCGTGGTTCGTGCCTCAGAGACTTCTTGCCGGGAATTAATTTACAGCTTTGCGACTGGAAGCTGTCGGCCTGGCAATTATCCAAGCACCGATAAGGCTGTAATTTCAATTCAGCCTTTGGTAGGATTATTGCCTGGACTTTTCTGTGTGTGAATGCCATGAATTCACAGTACCTAAATAAAGAGGGTTTTTTGGGACAAGGAGTCTGTTTCTTAGTTCTGCTAAGGCTGGGTCAGAACAATAAAGGCTGTTGCAAAGCAACCTTTGGAGAAAGAGATACCTTTAAATCCCATTCTCTTGACTTCCTAGCAGTCCTGTTTACGTACTGAGAAGACTCAAGCAAAGACGATGCCTTACTTGATGGAAAGATAGTTCAATTTAAGATTGTAACCCAAGGTGTTATCAAGCATCTCCGTGACGTGACTCAAAGGGGAAACAATGCTCCAGAAAGAATGCAATTGTTGATGTATCTGGTGGAACAGGCTGCCTGCAAAATAGCCGGCACCTGTGCAGCTATTTCCTTGCCCCTTCCTTTAAGACCTCTCAGTAGCCAGCCCAGCAATGGGGGGCTATAAAAATGAAGCAAAAAGACGGCTGGGAGTTGTCGTTTTGGAGTGGATTGAGAGAGAAGGTGGATTATGTTAGCTTGGGGAATTCTTCTCCAGAAACAGGATTTATAAGAAGTAAGTAATAAGGGAGCATTAGCTGTAGAACTAGAGAAGAGTGGAGTAGTGTACAGCGAGTACTAGACTTTGAGTACCGGTATGTGTGTTGCTTAGAGACCTGTGTGGTTGTGTTGTGTCTTTGCAGTTTTGGAGCCCACTGAGCTGAGTACGCGTAAAGGAACCTGCGACATCCAGGAATGTATATTGAAATGATAGAGAGAATCTTAGTAAGGGGCGTCAAACTCCATTTATGACTGAGAATGCATCAGCATTATGGTTGCTCTCGAAGGGCCAGATGGGGGTTGCCAGGCAAAGCTGAGAAAAGCATACGGAGGAATAAGAGACCAAGGTGAGTGCTAAAGCCTTGTCCGCCACTATAAAATGGATCCAGAGATGTATGAGGAAATATTGTGCATGTTAAAAAGTCTGTGTGAATGCTTAGGAAATGGCAAAGGAATTGTTTAAAGACACAGAAATGAATGTAGAAGCTATTCAACAATTGGGATAAAAAAAAAGGAGCACAATATTCAAAAAGTAGATGAGAAACTAGAAAAAGCAGGGGAAGGGGAGAATAAAAATGAGAAGCAAGAAGTTAGGAAGAGAGACGGCCAATATGGCTGGACCAAAGCTGGGGCAACCGAAGAAGCACTAACAAGCTATTTGTGAACAGAGCATTGACTGGGTGAAACTATTTTCAACTTCTACATTAGAGACCCATCCCTAAATAAGAGTTTATTCACTGGAAGCTTCTCCAAAGCATAGAGAAAGCAGTTAGTTAGTATGTGGAGACAGACTACAGATCCAAGAGGCCATGGAAATGCAAATGCTCCATTGGATAGTGGGCATTTCCTTTCTTGACATCACAAATGACACCATTTGACAGCATTTTGGTGTGACACTGATTACAGAGAAGATGAGAGAATGCCAGTTCCGCTGGTATGGACATGTCCAGAGAGCAGCACCTTCCACCATGGTCAAGACTGCCTACCAATTAGAAGTCAACAGCCGGCAACCTTGCAGCTGTCCAAAACAGAGATGGCAAGACACCATCAACAAAGACATGCAAAGTAACAGCTGTCTGGGGGCTCACAGGGGCTCAACCTGCTCCTTGCCCACTCTCTTCCACAAATCCTTTAGATTTGGGAACTTCCGAGCCGCTTCTTTGGATCTAAGCGGCTCTAACAGGCAGCGGGGCTGGTGGTCCAAAAACGGGACCGTCTTTCGTCGGCAGGAAGCAAACCGGAAGTCAATATTATTATGTGTGGTGGACTTGTAAGAAAGTGAAGGCTTTTTGGATAAAAATTTGGTGGGTTATGCAGAATGTTTTGAAGAAAAAAATTCAATTTTCTCCACAATTGTTTTTATTGGGTATAGTTAAGGGTTTTACATTGGGTGAAATAAAGTTGATATTGTATATGATAACAGCAGCGAGATTACTGATAGGTCAATACTGGAAAAATGAAGTTATGCCCACTATTGAGGAATGGACTTTGAAGATGGCCAGCTTTGCAGAAATGGCGAAGATTTCAGCATATCTAAAAGATCGCTCACAAGAGACTTATGAATGGGAGTGGAAAAAGTGGATAGATTATGTGCAGAATAAATATCAAACTAGGAAGTATCAGATAGCTTTTAACTGAAAGTATTATATAAAGATAGAAATATTTGAATTTTGTGAAGATGAAAAAAATATATTGGGGGTGGAGGGGTTCAAGTTTTATAAAAAGGGGATTTTGATTTGGATTATATTCTGTGGAAGTCCGGGGGGGGAGGGGTGGGTTAGGGAGGTTAGGGAGGGTTGGGGGGGGAAATGGGGAGAAAATGTAATTGTAAAAGTTTTCCAATAAAAAAAACAAAAACAAAACAAAAACAAAGACATGCAAACTGCGGGCCTAAACCCTGGAGACACAGCTGAGAATGCAAAGTGGTGTTCAATCAGAGATGGTATTCAGCCAGTTTGCACAAACTAGTGGCAGGAATTTGGCCATGGTTGCCGAACCAATAGCGATAGCCGGCTGGCCCCACCCCCGAACCAGTTCCCCAGTCGCTGCTCGTTTGCCCCATCCACTGCTCATTCGCTCGCTTGACACTTGCTCTGCCTATATGTACCTTCACTTAACCACGTGGTCCATCTACTCACCCACATGACCACCTGACCTCCTTCTGCAGCTTGCTGACTTCCCTTCCGCAGTGCCTGCCTTATCCCACTGATAATCTCCCATTGGCCAATACGCTCCCACAGAGAGGGTCCTCCTCCTCCAACCATGTCGACTGGCGGCCCCGAGGGGGAGAGCCTTCTCTGTGGGGACACCCGCCCTCTGGAATGAGCTACCCCCAGGGATACGACTGATCCCGGATCTCCGTACTTTCCGCTGGGCCCTGAAGACTTTTCTATTTCAGCAAGCCGGGCTGGCTTAAAATTTTTAATTGGTTAATTTTATGGGTAAGGGGTTTTAAATTGGGGAAGCCAAATTGATTTAATTATGTTTTAAATTATTTTAATTTTCATATTGTATGTATTTTAATCGTGGCTGTTCACCGCCCTGAGTCCTTCGGGAGAAGGGCGGTATAAAAATTTAATAAATAATAATAATAATCCCTAACAGAACTGCCTCCTCCTGCCTAAAAGTAAGCACCCCGCCCCCCCCCAAAGTCCCTGGGCTTGCCTGACTGGCTAAGCCGCCTCGGCTCCATCCCAAAGCGAGCCCAGCTAACTGGGTTGTCCAGTCCAGCTTCCAGCCGAATCCTGCACAAAACATGACTTCACAGTAGAGAAAGGTGTTCGTAAGAATGGAAACATTTCAAAATTGAGTCAGCACAGAAAACTAAAGGAGTCCAGCAAGCTTCTCTTAGGAAGAACGTTTTGCATCCAAATCTCTCATCATCTGCAGAGACAACATAAAACAAGGGGAGCAGGATGTTCTACCAAAAGCAGTAGATAAGGTATCTGAAAAATATTTATCTACTACTTCTGGAGTATTTGTTACAGTTTACAGTCTGGCCCACAGATGTAAACCATTTTCAAACATAGGAGAGGTAGAAATGCAAACTGAAAATGGATTAGATCTGGGAGTAGGTCAACTGCAGTGAAAATAGTGGCTTTCATTGCAAATGAAATTAAAACCAAAATGTTTAGTAAGATTATTGGGCAGAATCTAAAAATATGTTTTGATAATTGATGAAAGCCTCAACGCTATCATGCAAACCAGTTGTGATAGTTTTTGGAAAATTTGAGGATTCAGATAACCCAACAAGAGTTTTTGTTGAGCTTGTGGAATTGGAAAAACAAGATGCAGAAACAATATGTTCTTCAATGATGGGAAGTTTAGATAAAGTTGGGTTCACTCTGGAATATCTGCAAAAACATTTAATAGCATTTTGCTCTGATGGTCCCAGAGTTATGCTTGGGAGAAAATGTGGAGTGAGCACTAGAATAGCAAAATTTTGAGTTCCTAAACATCGTAATATGGCACTGCTTGGACCATCGCCTCCAACTGGGTCTAGATGACTCCATAAAGGACACCAAGCAACTGAACCATTATAAGATATTTCTAGACAAGATACACACCACTTTCCACAAATCCGCAAGAGTCAGTCAGAAACTTTTCAAAATATCAGAACAACTTGGACCTGAAATTATAAAAATTGGAAGAGTTTTGGGACCAAGATGGGCTGCCTGTAGTTTAAGGGCAACCATAAGGCGTGCTTATCCACTGCTACACCAGCTTTTTAATGGAAATGAAAAATACCAAGGTATGGCTGCCGGTCTTGAAAATATAAATTTTTTGGCTGATTTGGTCTTGATTGATATTCTGAACAAGATTTCCCTTCTGTCAATTGCATTGCAAGAAATACAGACATCATAAAGGCTGAATAAAAGACTGACTGCCCTGTTATAAAAAGGGGCTTGGTTTACTCATGAGTAAACATCTTACCACTACTTGCGAAGGCTGAGTCAGAACAGCATACTAGTCAGGTGGTATTCAACCGGTTTGGACTGGTTCAGGTGTTATTGGTAACAGAAATTTTACCTGGCTTAGTGAACCAGCACATACCACCTCTGGCCCCCCAACCCCCCTATTTATGTTGCCTTCACCATGCGGCCCAGCTAATCGCCTCTTAGTCACTCTACTCCCTGGTGGCAAAGCACTGTGTGGCACTCGTTTGCGCATGCGCTGCTATAGCTTGCCTGCCTAAGGTGACTTCACCTTCCATGGTGCCTGTGCTCCAACTGAGCTGCCTCCCACTGCCTACAGGTAAGGCTGTGAGTTGGGCTAGCCCCTCCCCATCCCCATCCCTGGAGCTTGCCACAGTCATCCCACTGTCCCCGGGGCTCGCGTGGCTGGTTAAGCAGTTTCTTCACCCAAGAAACCAAAACTGAAACAACAACAATCAGAATTGGCCTTGGATGATCCAAAACCATCACAAGCACCACAACTTCCACCACTTGAACTTGGAGAAGGCAGCAAGACAAGTATTGAGTCACCCGAGTCCGAAATTGAAATTAATTTTCCTGACTGCTGGAATGTGCAACAGCTGAGAAACTTTCAAGGTAAGTATGAGGGACTGGAAGTTTCAAACAAGAAATTAGATTGCAAGTACTGTGCGAAACATGACTTTGCAATAGAGAACGGTGTTCATGTGTCCAAAGGATGGAAGTTATTTCAAGAGGCGTCTGGGAAAAATAAAAAAGTATAGCAAGCATTTCTAAAGAAGAAAATGAAAACAACACTTTACATCAAAGGCTCACACCATCTGCACAAAGAACGTTAAGGGGAGCAGGATGCTATAACAAAAGGAATCGACAAGATGTCTGAATAGGCACGACTTGTAACATATTCAAAACTTTTTACAGCCTCACAAAAGAATGTAAACCATTTTCATGCATGGAAGAATTGATAGACTTGCAAACTAAAAATGGAGTAGATCTGGGAGTAGGATTGCATTCAAGGCCAACTGCAGTTGAGTGCATTGCAAACGAAATTAAAACCGAAATGTTTACTAGCATTATTGAACAGAATCTGAAAATATGTTTTATCATTGACAAAGCCTCAACTGCATCCTGCAAACCAGTTGTGATAGTTTTCGTAGAAGTTGAGGATTCAGAGGACCCACCAACAATTTTTGTTGATCTTGTTGAATTGAACAAACAAGATGCCGAGACAATATGTTCTTCAGTTCTGGAAAATTTACGTAAGGTTGGGCTTACCCAGAACTACCTACAAAATAATTTAATAGCGTTTTGCTCTGATGGGGCCAGCGTTATGCTTGGGAGAAAATCTGGAATGAGCACTAGAATAGCAAAAGAGTTTCCAAGCATCATAATATGGCACTGCTTAAACTATTGCCTCCAACTTGTTTTAGATGACTCCATAAAGGACATTAAGCAATTAAATCATTTTAAAATATTTCTTGACAAGATATACACTTTGTGAAATATCCAAACAATTTGAAATTGAAATCATAAAGATTGGTAGAGTTTTGGGACCAAGATGGGCTGCCTTGTTGTGGCCCCGCCCTCTGAGCCTATCTCATCGGAGGAAAAAAGCTCCGAACATGAGGGAGAGGAGTCAGCCAGACCTCCCTCTCCAGGCCCCTCCCCTCTGGCACTGCCTCAGGTGCCGGCCGAGGGAGAGGAGATTAGCCAGGAGCCAGGTGTCTCGGATGAGAGCAAAGGAGAGCCGTCATTCCTGGATGCACGCCAACAAAGGCGTGATAAACGGTTGCAGCAGTTAAGGAGGCGTGCTAGGGATTAGAACTGAGTCACTGGACCACACCCCAGAGACTATATAAGAGAGGGTGGTGGCTGGTAAAACTCTGTGACGAACAAAAACTAACTTTGGCTAGTCACTTGAACAACGTCTGAAACTGCCGAAAGGGATATTGTTTTGCTGGACTATTTGCAATGCGCATGTAATTTTATGTTGTCTGTTGCAGTAAAAGCTCTTGGCAGACGGTGCTTATATTGCTGCCAAGTTTGAGATAACGACCTGTGTGCGTGCCAAGTACTTTCTTAACCCTCGGCTGGCTTTGTTTGTGTGTGTGTGTAGACGGGGACAGATCATGCCTGTAGTTTAAGGGCAACCCTAGCTGTGCGGCGTGTTTATACAGTGCTACATCAGTATTTTCATGAGAATGAAAAATACTCTGGTATGGCTGCCCGTACCATATACTTTTTAAATGATTTGGCATTGATGACCGATATTCTGGAAGAAATCACACTTTTCAAATGCACTGCAAGAAAGTAATACAGACATCATAAAGGCTGAAAAACTGGTGACAAGATCAATGAAAGCATTTGAACAGCTTAGAAAGGGAAAGGGTCCGTACGAAAGGAAAGTTGATGGACTAATTACTTCAGAAACCTTCAAAAATATAAAACTTGTACAAAATCTTTGGTTTGTTGGAGTTAATCGGGAAAGGCTTTTAGAAAGCATCATAACAAATTTGAAGATAAGACTAATGGATTGTAAACGTTTAAAAACAGGTAGCCAATTGCAAGACACCACAAATAAATTACAATTTCTAAATTTTTTGGAGCCAGCGTACTGGAATATTGAAGATGTAGTCGTTCCATGGCCAGAAGCCATATTGCAGAAGTAGAAGTTCCACGGACAGCTGCTGAAGAACAATTGCGTGCATATAGTGACGCTTTTAATCACAAAATTAGTATCAATGATTATAGAGATTTCATAGAAAACGTTTTAAAAGATTCCAAGAGCTATGCAATTCCTGGCGGTATTAAAAAAGCTAAAAATATTGCCAGAACAATTGCTGTTAAGTTTGGCAGAAGCGGAAAGGGTTTTTTCAAAAATGAACCTCATATATTCAGAGAGCAAAAGTTGCCTAACCGTTTCTTAATTTAAACAACCTCATGACTATCAGTGTTATTGGCCTACCTTTTACAAAAGGACCCCCCCCCCAAAAAAAAAGTGGTATAAAATGAAGAAAACTGTTCAATAATTTTTTTTTTTTAAATGAACTGGAATAGCCATAACAAGTCAGCCAACAGGAACTGTTTTGTGACTGAGAAACAGGATTTGTTGTGAGCCATGTCAGATAGATTGAATCCTGGGCATAGCTTAGCTTAATTGTTCTATGTATGTAAGAGTTTGTTTGTCTTTGCTTGCTTGCTTCTCGTTCTAGTCCTTGCTTCTACTTCTTTGTCCTTGCTACCCCGTTGCAAGAGCTTCATGTATATTGTATACATGCATCATGCTTTATATTCTTGTATGTAAATAAGTTTCTTCTATCAATGAATCCTGCTGAATTATTTACTTGTGTGGTGGTTGAATTGCTACAGACTCTGGCAGGTTATGGGCCCAGAGCACACCTAGCCATAGTAAGACTGAACTGTAATCAAACTGCTGATTGCATTGGATGGCTGTAAAAAGGGTTCTCGGGTATTTGAAGGGAACTGTGAACTTGGGTCTTCAAATTCAGGTCTCTGAAGAATTAAAGTTGAAATGTTATGTTGACAGTGATTATGCCAATGATGTAAAAACCAGAAAGTCCAGAAAGCAGACAACTGTAGCCACTTCTAATGCAGAGGCAGAATTCATTGCTCTGTCTGAGCTTTGTTCAGAGGTAACTTTATATGTACAGCTGTTAAAACGTAAAAGTAAACGACGCCATAACAGTGTTTGAGGATAATGCTGCTTGCATTAGGATGGCAACAGGTGAAAGAGTAAAAAATAGAAGCAAGCACGTGGATATTAAACATTGTAATGCAAGAGGAGCCATCAAATGTAAATTAATTAGCTTGCTTCACTGTTCTTCAGAAGACATGAGATGGAGAAATTAAGGGAGCTCGGAATCATCAATAAAGAAGAGTTCCTGGAGGAAATTGAGAAAATGAATGATATGCTGGAATTCTCAAGAAGGGAGATGACGAAGATGATCTACAGGAGAAAGGGAGGCTGGATGAAGCAACAGGAGTTACAAGTTCGCTGTAGAGACAGTATATAAATATTTCTAATAGTTACATTAAGGGACATGTGTTATAACAGATATTTGTGTGTAGAAATAGGGTAAAGATGGTTAAGGGAGGTGGAGTGGGCAACCAAAGACTGTATATGGATGGCTCCTCTTCTCTCCCGGAGGCCTTATGTGGCAGAGAGGAAGTCTCTTTTTCCCCTCTAACCTGTTGTGGCCCCGCCCTCTGAGCCTATCTCATCGGAGGAAGAAGGCTCCGAACATGAGGGAGAGGAGTCAGCCAGGCCTCCCTCTCCAGGCCCCTCCCCTCTGGCACTGCCTCAGGTGCTGGCCGAGGAAGGGGAGATTGGCCAGGAGCCAGGTGTCTCTGATGAGGGCGAGGAAGGAGAGCTGTCGTTCCTGGATGCACGCCAACGAAGGCGTGATAAACGGTTGCAGCAGTTAAGGAGCCGTGCTAGGGATTATAGCTGAGTCACTGGACCACACCCCAGAGACTATATAAGAGAGGGTGGTGGCTGGTAAAACTCTGTGACGAACAAAAACTAACTCTGGCTAGTCACTTGAACAACGTCTGAAGCTGCCGAAGGGATATTGTTTTGCTGGACTATTTGCAATGCGTATGTAATTTTATGTTATCTGTTGCAGAAAAGCTCTTGGCAGAGGTGCTTATATTGTTGCCAAGTTTGAGATAATGACCTGTGTGCGTGCCAAGTACTTTCTTAACCCTCGGCTGGCTGTGTTTGTGTGTGTGTGTAGACGGGGACAGATCATAACCATTGGTAAAATACTTCCCATATCATAATCAGTTCGTTTGTGTTAGTATATTTATTTCTGCACATTCTTTATCATTGCAAAAGGAAAAAGAGGGATAGCCCTATAAATAAGAGAGACACTAAATGGTAAACAAATCTTGATGGAGCGAGGGAGAATTTTGATGGTGATTGGGAAAATATTAGAATGTGCAGAAATGACTAGACTAACACCAGCAATTAAAGACCATGGTTCTCGGACCTGGTAGCTCTGTCCAGGTCACATCCTTGGAGGATTCTGCCAGGGAGGGTCTCTCTATGCCTGGGGGTCATAAGTCATCCAGAGCCCCAGTGGCTCCAACTGGCTGCCTGGCACTTGAAAGGATCCTCCTGAGATGAGAGTGCTATTCTGAGGTCATCCGGACAATACAAGCGGGACAGGAAGAAATCTACCATCCGGCTGTATGTCGCTACCTGGAAGGTATTTATATCCTGGTGTTCAGCGCATGACATTAACCGTCTCAGCTTCTGTCCTCCCACAGGTTCTCAACTTCCTGCAGGCCAGACTCAACAAAGGATTGGCTCACAACACTGTCAAAGGACACGTTGCGGCCCTTTCTACGATCTTGTCGACGGGAGACAGGGAACCGCTGGCTCGCCACCGCGACATCCACACGTTCCTCCGTGGTGCGTGTAATTTACAGTCCCCTGTTATCCACCGTTATCCCACTTGGGAATTACCCCATGTCTTGCGGGCGCTCACTGAACCGCCCTTTGAACCATTACGGACCGCGGGCCTCAGATACCTCACTTTTAAAGTAGCCTTTCTGGTAGCCGTTACATCAGCGCGGCCCATTTCGGAACTTGCAGCCCTCTCCGTTAGGGCTGACCTCTGCGTGATCCATCCGGACAGAGTGGTCCTTCGGCTCGATCCCTCTTTCATTCCCAAGGTCAACTACCGTTTTCATAAGACTCAGGAAGTCATTTTGCCCAACTTCTGCCCTCGGACTGCCCATGCCTTGGAGCACAAGTGGCATACCTTGGATGTCCGCAGAGTCCTCAAAATTTACATTTCTCGAACCGCGCCCTCCAGAAAATCTGAGGCTCTCTTTGTGTCCTTTCAACTGTCCTCATTAGGCTATAAGGTTTCTTCCGCTACAATTGGCCGTTGGATTCGGGCGTGCATTGCTTGGACTTACAACAAGCATGCATTGCCGGTTCTGAGGTGCATTAGGGCGCACTTGACATGAAGCACAGCTACCACCGCTGCCTGGGCCACACAAGCATCCCTAGAGGATATTTGCCAGGCTGCTACTTGGACTACTCCTTCGCCTTTCATCAGGCATTATAAATTGGATGTCTTCGCTTCTGCGGAGGCGTCCTTCGGCTGGAGTCTTACAACAGGTGCACCTGGCCTCGGGAGCTCCAGACCCTAAGGCTGCCCACCCTTAGGACTGCCAAGATTTGGTATGTCCCATTCCTGACCCACTCCGCAGCCAATGGGGAGAAGGGGCGTTGGTCCTATTGTAAACCCCGTTTCTCCCATTCTGCGGAGTGGGTCAGCCCCCGCCTTGCTGGTCTGGACCGTACTCATTACTAATGCTATTGCTGAGCTTCTCTTTCAGGCTTCTCTGTGCTTGGTAATGTTTAATCATGTATTTATTGATGGGATAATTTCCCCTGTTCAGCTTTTGTTTGGGAGGAAAACTGCTTCATACAGAAGTTTGTTGGCTATCAAAAGGCAACTGCGTGAGATGCTTTTACAATCTTTTTGACACTTGTGGTGTTTTTTGAAGACAAGAATGCTTTGCTCAGGGATGAACTCAAAGAGATCAGGCATGACATTGCTTATTTATCAGAACTGTTTGCAAAGTTCAATGAAGTGAATTTGCAGTTGTGCAAGGAAATCTTATTAAGGCCAAATCTGTCATCTCTACATTTCAAAGTTAACTCTATTCAAGCGCAATATAGGCCGTCGCGAGCTATACCAATTTCCAAGCTTGTCTGAGCTAGAAGAGAAAGGTGGGATACAAGATGATGATCTGCAAGTTTTTTGTGACCATTTGGACATGCTGTATGTCTGAGCGATATCAGGATCTTCTTTTGAAGGAAATTCCAGATTGGGTGATAAATCCATTTTCAGATACGGAGGAAATTGGGGTGGTGGAGGAACAACTAATAGAGCTGCAAATGACATTGATCTGAAGCCTAAGTTTAAGAAATTGTACCAAGAGTTTTGATTACAGAAGGAAATTTCTGATTGCTATCCTGCACTATAGACAGTGGTTAAGAAGCTCCTTGTTGCATTTTCAACATCATATTTGGGGAAACGTGGTGCTTTCAGTGTGGTCATCCAACTTCTCTCCAAGCAAAGAAATTGTCTCCAGATTACTGAACGTGGTGATTTAAGACTCCTGCTAAGTGACTTAAAACCAGACATTGGAAAACCGGTGTCACTTCATCAAGCCCATCATTACATTAAGAATTTACTGAACAGTGAAGTAGTTACTAAATTTTACTGAGTTTACTAAGTTAGTAGTTACTAAGGTTCTTGATAAATGACTATCAGACTTTGAAAACCTGATTATCACTGGATCAACTGATCTTCTAGCGCTGCGAGACTCCCCCCTCTCACAGGCCTGGCCCTCCACGCTATCGAGGGCCTACCTGGATGATGGGTTTTGGAACACAGAGAGATGGCATGTGGCGAAGAAGGGGTTGAGGGGTTTTTAATCAAAATTTTTAACGAAAATTTTAAGGGGACCCGGGAGGGGGCTGTAGAGGTGGACCTGGGGGGGTCCATATAGCCACTGAACAGGGTGGTGGGTCAGATGGGCACAGCAGAGGGGATGGAGATAGGAGGTTGATTGGGGTGCCGGGGGGCAAAATGAAGGGCAGCTTAATTGAGACTGAGTGGGAGGGGCAGGTATGGCGGGTGCAGGGGGCCATATCAAGCTTTGGGAGTGCACTCGCGCTGCTTGCAAGCGATTGTGCACTCTGGCCCCCAATGTGCGGCTTGTCCCCCGGGTTGCACAGAGTCTCAGGCCCTGGGTCCTCGGCTGATGTTGTGTAATGCCAGGTCAGTGGTTAACAAAGCCTCCCTCATTTGCGATCTCATTACAGAGGGGGGTGTGGACCTGGCAGGGATTACAGAGACCTGGTTGGGCCATGAAGAGGGGTTTGTGGTGGGGTCGCGGGGTGCAGATGGGCTTGCTGACTGCGTACCTGGCTCCCTGCCACGTAGCGGCGGCCCTGCCCAAGCTGCTCGGCGTCATTGCCAGGGTGGCGGTGGATACCCCCAGACTTATACTCATGGGGGATTTCAACCTGCCATCTGCCGGTGAGGCGTCAGAGGCAGCTCGGGAGTTCATGACTTCCATGACAGCCATGGACCTAACCCAATTAGTTCAAGGCCCTACTCACACAGGGGGACACACTCTGGACTTGATTTTTGTCTCTGGTCAGTGGCTGAATGATCTAGGAACAGGGGATCTAAACGTTTTAATTGTAATTTTTTTTATTTTTTTACTACTTAACCAACGCCCCCCCTGCCCCCCCCCCCTGCTTGTCCGCTATTTTTTGGAAGCAGACCTGGCAACCCTACGTTCGTGATTCTGCACAACTTCTAATTTTCATTCGTGGGACATTTTGAAGTCAGAGGAGCTTGCTGCACTGAAAAGCATCAAAGGAACAACAACAGGGGAGGGTATCTATGAAAAGGTTTGCCAAACTGTGAATGATTTGGAGCTGGACTGGGCTAAAGTAGCCAGTGAGACTGATGGTGCTCCTAGCATGGTGGCATGCATGAAAGGAGTGGCTGCACGCCTTAACAGACAGACAAAACCACTCGCGTCCAATAGCCATACACCGCCTCATCCATTAACAAACGCTGTGTTGTAAATCACTGAAGTGGGACTCTGCATTGAAAGTTGTGGTGTCTTGTGTTAACTTCATTAGGGCACATGCCAGTTAGTTTCAGGAATTTCTATCTGAGCTAAATGTTGCCTATGAAGATATTTTGTACCATACAGAAGTCCATTGGCTGAGTTGAGAGAGTTTTGAAATGTTTTTATGACTTACTACCATGGGTTTCTCCTTTTCTAATTTTAAAAAAAACAAAGTACCAGAGCTCGAAGATGAAGAATGGAAATGGCACCTTGCCTTTCTGACTGATGTAACAGAGTTATTCAACAGTTTGAATGTGCAACTTCAAGGAAAGGGGAAGCTCATCTGTGATATGCATTCACATGCGAAGGCATTTGAAGTAAAATTGGACCTCCTCCTTAAACAAGTGAAGGAGGAAAACTTCTGCCATCTCCCTACTGCTCAAAAGCTGTTGGCTGAACAACCAACAGTTGCATTTCCAAACAAAAAATGTGTGGCTTCACGGGAAATGTTGCAAAGGGCGTTTCAAATGAGATTTAAAAAGCTTTGTGTACATGAACAGGATGTAACAGCTTTTCTGGAACCCATTTTCTATTGACATTGAAACTGTTGATCCGATTTACCAAATGGAACTGGTCGAAATACAGAATTTTGACTCTCTGCAAGACGCATTCAAGTCAAGCAGCCATACTAATTTCTATGCATCTGTCCCCCAAGACATATCTAAATCTCAGGAACCATGCATTCAAATGGTAGCACCCATGACTGTGAATAAGAGTTGTTCCCGAATGAACCATCTGAAAAATCTCCAACCAGATCTCCCAACACTTCCATCACTTGTTACGACCGACAGTGACAAATATGGAATGAGACATTGACTTTCTCATCAGCCAAAAGCATGGCCATACTTCCCATTGAATTAGCAGTATATTTATGTTGGTTAAAATTGTTCATTTTAAATATTGTATTATTTCATGTGTTTTTGCACTACAAATAAAGCTATGTGCAGGGTTTCATATTTGTTCATGTTTTTTTCAAACTATAGTCCGGTCCACCAACAGTCTGAGGGAGCGTAATCCCTCCTTAATGCACCATTGGAGGCTGAAGGGAGTTTCTGTTGATTCTCACCTTCTTCCAATTTCTCTCAATGCCAATCTTGGGGATTTACAAACCACTTGCTCCTGGGTTGATACTTGTGATAGACCTGTGCACATTCCCTTGAATAGTAATCTACTTTGATTGCACTTACGACAAGAAGCTCTCATTCGGGAGTATAGTAAGATCCTGTTAAATTCCTCTCTACCCATACATGGATACATTCCTGATCTCTTAAAATGCTGATTAAAGTCAAGAAATCCACCAATCTTGACAGCGCGTAAATTGATGGCCGATCATCAGAACACCACACAAAAGTGGATGGAAGAGTGGAATAGCTGTTTCCCCCAAGATGTCTCCGACATATCAGTCCTAATAGTATACCTCCAGGATTTAGCCTAACCCGACACATATGGGTGACGTATAATAGAATTAGAACAACTCATGGGGTGTGTACTGACTCCCTGTATAAATGGGGAAAGACACCTTCAGCACAATGTGATTGCGGGGCCCCTCGACAGACTATCCAGCATATAGTGAGGGAATGCCCTAACAGAAGGTATCCAGGAGATTCTAGGGACTTCCTCTGCATAACAACAGCAGCTACTGACTGGATCTCCAAACTTGACATTAAACTTTGAAATGTTATTTCTGTTTTCCTTTTAGGTTTTCTTACTGCTTTTTTTTAAATTGTTTTAAACCTGTAAAAATGAAGTGTTTTAATACTGTGTGTGACCAACCATACGCTAAATAAATAAATTGCACACCTTTATGTCTACTTTGAGGAGGAAGCTTCTCCAATTTCCCTTTTATCTTGGATTGCTTTCAGCTTCCTAAACCCCCAACACTTCTCACTAAGCCAGAACTCTTTGGCATCAAATGCTCCACAACCACTATTGCACCACTCTCGGATGCTTTGTGTTAGATCGGCGCAGGGAAAGGAAGATGCGACCAGCTCTGGTCCATTCAAAGCCTTCATACAATGCCAAAATTGGATAAGCGGCTGTGCTGCCGGGGCTCTTTATATACGCTCCGGAAGACTCAGCCGTCCAATGACAGTTGTTTAAATCTCCCGCCGGTGGATTAGCCAATCCCCGGCGGATGCCCTTATAAGGACATAAGACTTTGCTCTAGGGCTCCTCTTTGCTAAGCAGTTGGGCTGGCTGGGGAGAGGTCGTAAGGGGCAGTGCACCATATCAGCCCAGGTGCTACCGAATCCCTGGCCATCCAGGGAGCAAGATCATCACTAAGAACCAGGTCAAAGGACAGTCAAATTGATCGAGGATTACTTGGCAGCAAAAAGGTCAAAGGATGATAGGAAGGAAGGTATAGAAAGAGAATAGGTAAGCCTGTGTCATAAAATCATGATGGCTGCTGAACAATAAGGGAATTTTTTTCTTTTGCCGACAATCTGCTAATTTTGCTGCCAAAGTTAGTTCTTTGGCAGTGCTGCTCCATGGACTTAAATGGGAACACTTAGGAATGATCAAAGACAGCTTTTGGATGGATGCGGACCCACCTGGAAAGGGGGATTTCAGTTCCCTTTGGGAGATCCTCACAGATCAAGGATCTCTTGTGGCACCTTGTCAACAATGCTGTAAGATCGGAGTGTTTTCTCTTGTACCTTCTGTTAAAATGAAGGCAAGAAGCCGAACACAGCAGGATCTCCTTGCTATTGCTAGCATCAGAATAGAACAATTGCTTTCAAGCACACATTGTAAGTGACCTCATTGCATACCCAGAAATGCTAAAAACCTTCGTATCTGACGAGGTTTATGCCTCATGCCCTGTCCTAGATCTGGAACTCTTCATGTGTTAAGTATGAAAAAGAGGTTGAAATTTGTTTTAGTATAGCTTTCGGCTTTAAATTAAAAAATTCACCTTGACAACTTTGATTGCCTAGGCTAGCAGGAGGAATGGGTGAGCAGGGCATGGCAGCAGCAGATTGAGGTACTGGATGCTGGCATCGTATTTCCTGCATGCTTGCCAAATACATTTGCATCACTTGGTGGTCTCTCTGTTCTTCACTTTGCTTCTGCGTACGAGTAGCATTAAGTGAACTCTGCAAGATTCTGCCCAAGTCCTCTTTCTTGGGACCGCCCCTATAGAAATTTCGAATCATACTTACTAAATTTTTATGCCACCCATCTGTCCCTACAAGGCAACTCTGGGAAGTTTACAAATTAATTCGGGCTAGAGTCAGGTTGACTAAATGGATCTGAGCATTTACTGGCTAGATGCCCTTCCTGATGCCTATGTGGAGTCTGCAGCAGATACTTTCTCTTTGCGCCGTGAGAAACGTCGCTGCCTAGGATTGGACTCTCAACCTTCTGAATGGGATGAGAGAGTCTTCACCACTAGGTCCCCACACCTCTCACTAATTATACTGTACAGTAGTTATATAGGTTTACAGTATATACAAGGACAGCCATACATCTGGACACTGATGGCCAGTGACCTCATGGTTGACCCAAGTAACCCTGCATGGATTGCATCAAGGATAACGTGAAATGCATGGGCGTCACATCTGAAGATGCCCAGGATCGAGCCAAATGGAGATGGATATGCTGACAAGCGGACTCTGCCACAGTGCAGAAAAAGTGCTAAGATAACAACAGTTTCCTGACAAAAGATTATGGGCTCGCAGCTTGCAAATAAATTAGAAAGCAGCTAAATCTTCCACATCTACAAATTTTACACTGAAAGTTCCACAAGTTTGGTACAAATTTGCATGACGTCATCTAGAATTTCTTTACCCAATCATAGACATAACCATCCTGGACCGGGAGCCCCCATCACAAAGCAAGAACATCCAATAGTAAACGAGCAGAGGGTAATGGGAGAAAGGTAAAAGACATCCCACTACAGCAAATAAGCTGACCCTTATCTATGGAGAAGGTGGTGTCCACAAGAAAAAGGAACAGAACTAATGCACACACAGAAAAAAATAAGAAAGCGTTGAAGCAGAAGGTGGGGGGAACACTGAATATTTGAAGGCATATGAAGTGATAACAATAACTAGTTACATCAACATATGCAGTCAGAACATAAAAATCTACTACCACTACGTCCCATATGACAATCACAATGAGATCAACAATAATAATCAATAATAAAACTGTAATCACAAAAACCAGCACAACACCAGCATAACCAACTGGTTAAAATCTTGTTTTTACTTGGGGAAAAACTGTTTCAGCAGCCACATTTGTGGAAACCCCCCCCCCCACCTTTGAGAGTCTGGTAAGACCATGGAAGCTTTTGACGCCAGACTTGGTCTTACGTATGGACGAGTGTTTTTGGGCTTAGATTTGGGGGTTGGATTTTCTGGATCTTTTTTGCTTCCTTTGTTGGGAGCAGCTCAGCAGTTAAGAAGCCGAGCTTATTGGCTGGAATGCCGATGGCCCACGTTTAAGACCCAACCATCACAAGACAGGATGAGCGCCGTCTTCGCTTAGCTCCTGCCCACCTAGGCAGTTCAAAAGCATGCAAATGCAAGTACATAGATACCCACTTTAGTGGGGAGCAAGTAATGATCCTTGACGTCTTACTGGGCACATGCCTGCAGAAACTTCTTTTGATAGTACCGGCTCACAGCCTCAAAACAAGAGATGAGTTCCTCCCCCTAGACTCAGCAATGGCAAGCAGAGTTAAAATCTGCAGGGATTTGTTTCCTTCCTTGTGTTGGGGTAAGTTAGGGAGGTTAGGATGCTGCCATCTCTTCCCTTGGAGGGGTCACTTCTCCACTGCTCAGGTGAGAGCAGAGAGATGCAGATGGTAGGATGATAAAAAGAGGAAGGTTTGAGGTTAGTAAAATTTGGAAGAATGTCATGAAGACTAGACATTAAAATCCTGCCATTTTTGGTGCCAAGTCAAGATAAGTAAGCATAAAACTCTAACAAGTCGCCAGAGATGTCAACACTTTTTTCAGCAAGAAACCAAGATCGGAATTGGATACAATAGAATTGACTTTGGATGATCCGAAACAGTCACAAGCACAACCACTTTAACTTGGAGAAAGCAGCAAGTCAATGATTGGTGACTCCGAAATTGAAAATAATCTTCCTGACCGCTGAACATTGTAACAGTATGTTAGGAAATGGCTATTGCCTAACTGGTTGGGTTGGCAATATAAAAGGATGGTACAAGTGTTACTGCAAAGTTAAGAGAACGATTTGTTTGTTCTAAAAGATGATTCATTACTCATGGCTAATGCTAACTCAGTTTATGATAACACGAAGCCACATGATGAATGTATTCATTTACTTCATAGGCATTTGGGACATATAAACCTTTAAGGTGGTAAAAAGAACTGTAGAATTATCTGAGGGGATAAAATTAAAATCTTGTAAAAAAATACCTCAATTGTAATGCATGTAACCAAGAAAAGACCAAGGTAACCCGGGCAAACAGAGTCAATGGATTTACAAGTTGTAAATGGCAAAAAAACTTGGTGTTTCTCTGGAAAGAGAAAGTATAAGGAAACTTGTAATTGAGGAGGCCAAATGTAAAAAGGAAGAACTACAGAAAGTTATGAAAGGACGTTTTGTCTTCCTTAAAATGGATGCATGCACACGTCACAGAGTCAATTATTTCGCTATTAATGTTAGATTTGTGGATGAAAATAACAAAACAATAACACGGACCCTCGGAGTAAAGGACACTCAGGCACATCACACCAGTGATTACCTTCAGAAGTTAGTGGAGGGTGTTCTAGAAGATTTTGAAATTAAAAAGGAACAGATTTTATGTGTTGTGACAGATAACGCTTCTAACATGTTGAGCACAATTGAGAAGATGAAGGCAGATGAAGAAGGTATCAAACAGATATTAGACTTAGAGGAAGACAGCTCTGCAAGTATTAGAGAAAGTTTAGAAACTGAAGAGAATGCTGACATTTTTTTAGACAACTTTGTTGAAGAAGCATTGAAGCTTGCTACTATTCATCATATGCGATGTGCTGTTCATACACTGCAACTTGCCATAAGAGATGGATTAAAAGATCGCCATGCAGCTACATTAATTGGCAAATTACGGCAAGTAACTGTTGCAGCCAGGGCCCCAAAAACAGATGCAATTTTGAAAAGACGTGCAGGAAAAGGAGCCATTTTGGATCAAACAACTCGCTGGGGAAGCACTTATTTAATGGTGAAGCGTTTGCTTGAACTTAAAGACTTCATAGAAGAAATGGACAATGAAAATCTTGCATTAACTGCAAGCCAGTGGACACAAACAAAAGAGCTGGAGAACCTTCTTTCTCACCCCTTCACTGTCACCAAGAGGTTGCAATGTGATGATCTAACCCCGGGTAAATTCCTCTTGGAATGGAAGAGCCTGTTATATCGCCTGAACAAAAATGGAGGGTTAATAGCTGAGGGCATTGCATCTTCAATGATGAAAAGAGAGAGTCTTTTGCTGGAAAATGAAATCTTGTTAGCGGCTATTTATGTCGACCCAATGAGCCGACTTTTATTGAACAGTAAACAGATTGCTACTGGGAAAAAGGCCCTCTATGATGTAGCAGTTCGCATGAAGGGATTACGACCTGAAATACCTCCACAGGAGGATGGAGTTCTTTTAAGCAATAGTGGTAACTCAGAATCATCTTCTTCAAACGAAGAATTAGACTTTGATTCCTTCTTAGACAAAATGGAAGTTGCTAAAGGAAAGCGACGTCGCATAAGCGTTACAGAACCAGTAAATGTCCAAATAAAAAAATTCCAACAGGAGTTTTATAAAGCACTAAAAGAAGTTGAAAAGTATGATCGCTCATCAAAACTTACTGTTGAAGAAGCCATCCTTGTTTATCCAGAGATCGTTAGTGATGTGGCCAGAATAGTTACTGCAATGCCACCCACCCAAGTCAGTGTCGAAAGATTATTTTCAGCCCTAAAAATAATAAAGTCTGACTTAAGAGCCTCTATGAAAGAGGATCTGGCAGAGGCAATTCTCTTCCTTAGAACTCTACATTGAATTGATTTGCATTTGCTAAGCCTATAACTACATTTCAAGATTAATATAAACCATTTCTAGGTTTTACAGATTTTGTTTTTGGTTCATATAGATAAGCTTTGTTTTTGTTCTAAAACAACCAAATAATGTGGTTTGTATTTTTGAACTGGTAAAGTTCCTGTTCCTGATGTTTATGCCTGCTGCTACTATCCAGCAACTTGATTAATTAAATTAATAAAAAAAAATTAATAAAACTTTGTTGTTTTCATTGTGTTTGTCTTTTGCTTAAACTGTTCAATACAGTAGACTGTTGGCTTCCCAGCCAGTAGTCCTGTGGTAATGACATGTATGTTGCCTTTCTTTCCTTCAAGGAATGTATAAAATACATTCGCATATTAATACAGAGGAGTCGGAGTCGGGGAGTCGGAGTCGGAGTCGGAAGTACAAAAAACTGAGGAGTCGGAGTCAGAGTCGGAACATTTATCTCCCGACTCCACAGCTCTGTTTACAACTAATGAACCATTGGAGGTAGTGTTTGCTGATATCATTGGACCTAAAAAACCTAGTTTTTTAGGTTTAAGCACTCCATGGCTTAGGACCTGGGTATATACGAGATCGCCTTCTGCCACCAATAGCCTCCCACCGGCCAATACGCTCCCACAGAGAGGGACTCCTCAGGGTGCCGTCAGCCAAACAATGTCGACTGGCGACACCCAGGGGACACCTGCCCTCTGGAATGAACTGCCCCTGGAGGTTCGCATGATCCCCGACCTACACACCTTTCGCTGTGCCCTTAAGACTCTTTTGTTCCAACAGGCCGGGCTGGCTTAGAACATTAAATTTTAAATTGGGTGTTTGTAGGAGCCAAATTTATATATTTATTTTATTTTATATATTTATTTTTATTTATTTTAAATTGTTTTTAAATTTTGTGAGTATATGTTTGTTTTTATGTGGCTGTACACCGCCCTGAGTCCTTCGGGAGAAGGGTGGTATAGAAGTTTAATAAACTAAACTAAACCAAACTAACTAAACTAGTTTAGGTGGAGCCTGTTATATATTAAGCATATTAGATCATTTTTCTCGTTATGGTTTCTGTTACCTAATGAAAACTAAATAAGAAACATTTCAGCATTTGTCAAACTGGCTGAAGTTTGTTGAGAGAAAACAGAAACCTAAGGTGGTTTGCTTGGTAACCGATAATGGTACTGAGTTTTTCAATATAAAATTAGAAACTATGTTACGGGAGGCAGGTATCCAACGTAAGAGTTCTGCTCCTTATAGACCGCAACGTAATGTTTATATAGAACGCAGAGGACAAACACTGCAGGCTATGGCTCGAACCATGTTACCTGATTTTGGTTTGCCCGAGACAATCTGGGGTGAAGCAATAATGTGTGCTAACCATGTTTTGAATAACGTAATTAATACAACAACTGGTGAATTACCATTCACACGTTGGCATGGTAGAAAACCAGAGCTAAGCTATTTGCATACATTTGGAGCTCCAGCATGGGTTCATATTCCCTCGCAATTAAGGCGAAAAGGGCAACAAAGAGCAAGCAAAATTTGGAAGGATGTCATGAAGACTTTGTTAAAAACTCCGCCATTGCTGGTTCCAAGCCCAGATGAGAAAAGAAAAATAGGCATAAAATTCTGACAAAGTCTGCAGAGATGTCAACCTCACATCATTATGCATCAAACCCAAAACAATGCTCGGGGTGCAGATGTGCGAGATGCTGTAAACCAGACAAAGTGGCGGACGAAATGCAAAATAGTGACTCTGCAATGATGGGAATAAAGCAAAGAAGCTCTCTTTGTTAGATTGGCCCAGAGATGAGAGATCCGTAGGCTTATTGTTTTGAGGATTTCAACCTGGTTCTTTGAGGCCAGCGTCCGAGGTTGCACGGAATATATTTATGGCCCAACTAATTTATGGATCACACCCCCGATCTGGTATTTGCATTGGGGCAGTGGCATTAAGATCTGATTTTGGGGGGTTGTGTGTTAGCTGGCCATATTCTTCGCTTGCCAGAACATTGATATCCAAAAAACGCTGCATGATGGGAGCTGCCAGAGGGAAAGCAGAGGCTATGCAGACCACACAAAACTGGACGTCAGATGCTAAAAAGGTGACTCACGTAGAACAGACATCAAATGGGAACATGCTGCTGGGGATAGAACGCATTGGAAGAACCTTGTTGTCCTATGCGCTTTGCGCAAAAGGAACTGATGTGTTAATTTCAAATCCATTGTCATGAACAGTGTTGGCACCAGCTCTCTTCAACTGCTCTTCATCCAAGGGAGATCTGTTGAATAGTGGGTGGAGTGAAGAGGCAGACCAATGCCTCTTTATTAGCAAAAGTGAAATCTCAGCCAAAATACTGTCTGGCAGCTTGCCCTTTTATAGGGGCTGCCAGACAGCTCGACCAATCAGTTTAAACTGTTCTTCCCGCCTGAACGGCGGACCTGAGTGAAACCTTAACTTCTTCAGCTGGTGAAATAAAACTTTTCCCAGAGTCCCACATTCATGCGGTGGCGTACCAGGATATCCTCTCCACCAGCTCCGGAATACATTCCCAGTATTTCTCCACAATTCCCATTTTTGTAGCTTGTCAACCCTGGCTGTCTGGCACGCTTATCCAGCGCTACATCAGTATTTTCAGCGTTCAAATGAAAAATACCTAGGTATGGCTGCTCGACATTCTAAATGAAATTTCTCTTTCAAACGCTTAGAACGGGAAAGGGTGCATACGAAAGAGTAGATGACTTCAGAAACCTTCAAAAATATAAAATTTGTAGAAAATCACCGATTTGTTAGCCCTCCTCGGGAACCCTGTAATCCCTTAATTCAGAATCAGGGTGACTGGAGCATTTACTGGCTGGATGCCCTTCCTGATGCCTATGTGGAGTCTGCAGCAGGTATTTTCTCTTTGCAGCCTGAGAAACATGGCGCTGCCTAGGATTGGACTCTCAATCTTCTGAATGGTAGGAGAGCGTCTTCGCCACTAGGTCCCCACACCATTCACAAATTATACTGTACAGTACTTATATACATTTACTGTATATACAAGGACAGCCATGCATCTGGATCCTGATGGCCAGTGACCTCGTGGTTCACCCAAGTAACCCTGGATGGATTGCATCAAGGAGAACACGAAATGCGTGGGCGTCACACCTGAAGATGCCCAAGATTGAGTCAAATGGAGATGGAGATGTTGACAAGAGGATACTGCCATAGGTCAGAAAAAATGCTAAGAAGGTGACAGTTATACAAATGTTGACTGGGCTGGCGTGATGGATAAGTAGTTAAGGCAGAGATGTGCAACTACTGCCCCACCACCACCTGTGGGCCCTTGCTGGTCCAGGCTGTCTTTGTTCCAGAACAATCCAACTCCAATTAAAAACTCTTGAGACAGGCATCATCTCAAAACTTCAATTTATTAGACTAGGTATATTGGCACATCTGGGAAAACCCGAATCTTAAGAGAGTTCTGAGATTTCCCTCAGTAAATCAAAACCCCCAATCCAGCCCCTGCACCCATCAGTCCATCACATTGCCCAATCATCAGCTGTCCCAACTTGAGCCACCACTGCAACTATTCCTTCTCCAGATGCAGGAACACCATGACCGAGTGCTATTATGTCTTAACTAAAATCTCTCTACTAAATCCCCCTTTCTACTTTCCTAAGCCCAAGAAGGTGGCAGTGTGGAAGCTTCCGGTGTTAATATGGCTTCCAAAGCTGACACAGGCATTCTGAGAGTCCACAGGTCATAAAGGGGCCATAATTGCCCATCCTTTAGGTACACATATCTTGTTGGGATTCCACGGTGGAGGCGAGGGCTTAGGTGGCCAGTTTGTGGCAGTGGAACAAGAGGAAGGTAGTGGACCTGTAGGTGGTGTCTCGACTTCGAGCTGCTGTTCCAGCAGCTACATTTGTGGAGCCCCTTAAGTCTGGCAAGACCAAGTGACCTGTTGACCCCAGACAATAGTTTTTCACAACTTCGCCATGTCCTAAAGTGGTACATCTCTGAAAAAGTTGAAAAGCACTGTTCTAAACAACTGTTTGTGCCTGGTTGAAAGTGATTTGAGTGTGGCCATTTACCAGGGCCGGGTATGAAAGCGACCATGTCAAACCTGGAAACATACGTGCAACATTGCCCTCTCCTTTTAAGAACTCTCCCTCGCCTGGTCAGTAATTAGTGACCATAAAAACTGAGCAGAAAAGCAACTGGGCGTGGTGGTCTTGAAGGGTAGTAACAGTTTGGGGAACTAAAACAACCTGAAGCAGCCTAAGGCAAATAGAAAGTTATTGTTCTCCAGAAACATAGGACTCAAAAGTAGTAGCGGAAGAGCAGAAGCTGTAGTAGAACCGGAGAAGAGTGGAGGAGTGAGCAGAGTGTACTAACTTTTCAGCACTTTTGTGTGTGTTGCTTCATCAATTGTCAACATCATTCAATTCTAATTCACACAGAAGTTAGATGCTTTTTCAAGAGGTCCTGGACAGTTTTTGAGCTATGCAACAAGCTGCTTAGTTTTCTTTATAGGACAGGACCGCTTTCCTGTGCCTAGCAAACACGTCAAAACTTTTCCACAATGGGAAACAGCTCATGTGATGTGCTTACCTCGCCAACATATTCGGTGGACTTAATGAATTTACTATACCTTTTCAGTGGAATATTATTTTGTCTCTCACGCTCACAGTGAGAGACAAAATAACCTCGCTGAAAACTATGTTTACTTTTGCATCAAATGTGTAAATGAGAAAAAGTTGGAAAGCTTTCTTTTCCTGGCCCAGTTTCCGAGTGAAAATTTTCGAGTTGGAAATTGAAGCGGATGTGCAAAAAGAAATACATTTGTGAGCATTTAATGAACATCTCTCTGCAGCAACCTTGTGAAAGTTGGACCTTAAGAAAAGCAGGACAGGAAGAAAATTGACTCGTTTCAGCTATGGAACTGGAGAAGGCTCCTGCATATTCCCTGGACAGCAAAGGTGATTAGTAAAGCAAATACTGGAGCACATAACACCAGACGTGTCACTAGAAAGAAAAAAAAAACCACCAAATTCCCATCACACTTATTTTGGCAACATCGTGGGGGGGAATTCACTGAAGAAACCAATTATGTTTGGAAGAATTAGCGGCAAAAGGAAACCAGGTCAACCAAGAATACAATGGCTGGACACCATCAAAGCTGTCAGAGCAGCAAACAATTCAAATAAGTAGTGTAACATCACAAGACGTGGAGAGGCTTGGCCCATAGAATCAACAAGAGTCGGACAAGACCCAAGGGATAACATTAGCCACTAACTGACCCTCATGAAGTCCATACTGGAGTGCTTTCCAGACACAAACACATAACATCGATTATGTGCAAAACCCATTTGCCAATCAAAATAAACCTTAACATGTTGTCTGTGCCAATGGCACATTAAATGCTGCCGGATTTACTTCCAGAGCCAGTGCATTATCAGTGGCAGCGCACTGCCTGCTGTGGCTTCAGCACTGGCAGGCAGACTCAAAGCTGGCCTCTGCTCCCTTCAAGGAGGCTAGGCTGTTCAGGGAGTCTTTGGACCCCATCCTCATGGAGTCAAGGGATAAGAGGAAGGTTCTGCCATCCCTCTCCAGGTGAACAGACTATCACCCCTCGAATTATTTTCATCGCTCCTTGTTCATAACGTCACACACCGGTTCTAGATTTCAATGCCCTCAGAGGGTCCAATTTTGAGGGAGGCGTGGCCAGCATCATGGCGAGACAGGGCTCCTGAAGAAACGTTGACATCTCAGCTGTTCAGGGGTCTTAATTGACCAAAGCTGTCTGGTAGGGCGGTGGGACATGCCTGCCCACATCTACAATAAGGAAAACATTAAACAAGAATGGAGTACATGGGAGGACACCATGGAGGAAGCCATTGCTGTCCAAAAAAAATATTGCAGCACATTTGAAGTTTGCAAAAGAGCACCTGGATGTTCCACAGCACTATTGGCAAAACATACTGTGGACAGATGAAACCAAAATTGAGTTGTTTGGGAAGAACACACACCACTATGTGTGGAGAAAAAAAGGCACAGCACACCAACATCAAAACCTCATCCCCACTGTAAAACATGGCGGAGGGAGCATCATGGTTTGGGGCTGCTTTGCTGCCTCAGGGCCTGGACGGATTGTTGTCATTGATGGGAAAATGAATTCCAGAGTTTATCAAGACATTTTGCAGGGAAACATAGTGCCACCAACGGAAGCTCCGACAAAAAAGGGTGACGCAACAGGACAATGACTCAAGCATACAAGTAATTCAACAAAAAAAATGGCTTCCACAGCACAGAATACGCCTTCTGGAGTGGCCCAGTCATAGTCCTGACCTCAACCCGATTGAAATGCTGTGGCATGACCTTAAGAGAGCGATTCACACCAGACATCCCATGAATATTGGTACACTGAAACAGCTTTGTGAAGAGGAGTGGTCCAAAATTACTCCAGATTGTTGTGCAGGTCTGATCTACAACTACAGGAAACGTTTGGTTGAGGTTATTGCTGCCAAAGGAGGGTCAACCAGTTATTAAGTCCAAAGGTTCACATACTTTTTCCTCCCTGCACTGTGAATGTTTACATGTTATGTTCAATTAAACCATGGCAACATCTAATGTTTGTGCAGTATTATTTTAAGCAGACTGTGTTTTTCTATTGTTGTGACTTAGATGAAGTTCAGAGCACATTTTATGACCAGTTCATGCAAAACTCCACGTAATCCCAAGGGGTTCACATACTTTTTCTTGCAACTGTAGACTGGAAAAGTGGTATAAAGTGAGAAAGGATAGCAGGTGTGTATCGGCTTTTCACTTCCGGTATTGGAGCGGCGAGGAAAGCGAAGAAATCCAAAGGAAAAAATCTTGAATGAATTAAAAAAATAGTGATTGGGAACTGATTTGATTGGTTTATAAGTTCAAAATAAGTTCTGTCTCCCCTGGACTGTATTATGAATTTATTGTATAGGTTTACACTAAATATTAGTTTATTAATGTATTGTTTATATTCTTTTATGTTTGTTTTGTTCTTTGTTTTTTTTGTCTTCTTTTTAACTATAAATGTGAATTGATTTAAAAGAGCACATTTAAATTAAGAGGAGATAGAAGACTGAGTATTTTGAGAAAGACGGAAGGATTATAAATGAATTTGAAGTCAGTAGGAATAGTTTAAAAGAGTTGAAGTTTGAAACTGTTTTAGTTGAACGAATATACTGCAGTGCCATCTAGTGGCAGAAGAAAAAAGATTTGAACTGACTTTAAAATTTAAAGTTGACCTTGACACTGGCAGGACTGATAAGAAAACAGATGTTTAAGGGAGAGAGACATACTAGAAAGGGAAGAAGAGATTGGAGTGAAGACTTTTTTTACTTTTTGAACTTTCATTATTTTTTCATTATTTTTAATATTCTTTTTTGAGTCCTTTGAAGTATTGCTTTTTGGAATTGTTTATATACAGTATATTTCCTTTCTCTCTTTTATCTACTATTTGATGGTGGGAACAATGTATGGATAAGATCTTTTTCTTTTTTTCTCTCTCCGTTTGAGCGAAAAAAGAAGTATTTGTGGTTCGTTTAAAATGTAAGAGAACTTGGAAGGCAAGAAGAGTTTGAAGAAGGATAGTGATTCATTAATTCTTATTTTTACATTGCGCATTAGTTTTTGTTTTTTCTTTTGCTCTTTTTCTTCAGGATTTTTTTCTTTTTGATTGGTAGCATTTTTGGCATTCCTTTTTTGGGGACATGATTGGATTTTCCTTTTTCTTTTCTCGAAATCATCCAACGGGGTGGATTAGATACCTGGATTATAAATAGAAACCATAAGTGGATTACAAATTGGGTGCATACAACTCTTAAGAGATGAAGAAATTTACAGCACATCTTCATTCAACAGCAAGTACCTCCACGACAGAAACACAAACATCAGAAACGATGGATTTAAAAAATCTCATAGACGCTTCACGATGATTTGAAAGAGGATTTAAAAGAAGTGAAGGAGATGATTGGGAAAAATGAAGAAAGAATTCAAAAAGTAGAGGAAAAAGCGGATTTGACAGAAAAGAAAGTGGAGGAACTAGAAAAATTGACCTCAGTGGATAAAGGGCTCGCAACTTGGGCGTCCTCCTGGATACACGGCTGTCTTTAGAAGAGCATATGACGGCCGTGGCCAGGGGGGCTTTTTATCAGGTCCGCCTGATACGCCAGTTGTGTCCCTTTCTAGATCGGGACTCCCTACACACGGTCATTCAGGCACTCGTCACTTCCCGCCTGGACTACTGCAATGCTCTCTACATGGGGCTCCCCTTGGGGTGCAACCGGAGGCTCCAGTTGGTCCAGAATGCGGCCGCGCGGGGGATTATGGGAGTGACGGGGCGCTCCCATGTGACATGTCTCCTGTGCGAGCTGCACTGGCTTCCTGTGGTCTTCCGGGTGCGCTTCAAGGTGTTGGTGACCACCTTTAAAGCGCTCCAAGGTTTACGGCCAGGGTATTTACGAGACCGCCTTTTGCCGCCAATAGCCTCCCACCGGCCAGTTCGCTCGCACAGAGAGGGCCTCCTCAGGGTGCCGTCAGCCAGACAATGTCGGCTGGCGACCCCAGGGGGAGAGCCTTCTTTGTGGCGGCACCTGCCCTCTGGAACGACCTACCCCCAGAGATACGCATGATACCAGACTTCCGGACTTTTCGTTGGGCCCTGAAAACATATCTATTTCATCTAGCCGGACTGGCTTGATCCCATCCCTTCGGTTTTAATTTGAAATTGGTTCTAACTGGGTTGTTTTAAATTGATGGCCAAAATTATTTAATGTCTTTTAAACTGCTTTTAAATTTTATATGTTATTTTTTACCGTGGCTGTTCACCGCCCTGAGTCCTGTTGGAGAAGGGCGGTATACAAATTAAATAAAATAAAAAAATTAAATAAATAAATAAAAATAAAGAGAGAACAATCATTTCCTTAGAGATGGACTGTTCTGATTATTATCTAAAATTTCAAAATTTAGAGCAGGCATATCCAAAGTCTGGCCGGGGGACCAATTGCCGCCCATGTTCAAATTTCCACCAGCCCGCAGCCTCTTCTCCCTGCCAGCTCAGCATGTCATTAATCCTTAAAAGTATTTAAAAGTTTTGAAGCACGTAGCATCTGATGTGTCACTGGAATGCCACTAGAGAAAGCAATTAGGATTTGGAAGAGTTAGCGGTAAAAGGAAACCAGGACGCCAAAGAACATGGTGGCTGGACACCATCAAAGCGGACTTCATCCAGAGCAAGAACTCGCAGTGCAAGATCAGAAGACTCAAGCATCACCAAGAGTCAAGAGAGGACTGAATGGATAACGTCACTATCTAGATATTGGGGATGAGGAGCCCTGGAGGGAAAGCTGTTGGGTCTGGCCAAAACTGGACAAGGGGAGAAAACAATGGGTTTACAAGGTAATGGCTGCAAGAGGAGTTGATAAATGTGTAATAAAAGCTCTCCATGGCATGGACCATCAACTGTCTGGTGCACTTGTGCAGGCAGAGATGGGATGACTGCCTGGATCCCGCTATGATCAAGAGACTAACAGGAACCAGAAGAGCCTTCTCTGCCGTAATACTGGCCCTTTGGAACATCTTGATTCTCCCAGGATGAGGCCTTGCCCACCAACCTCCTGTCTGTCTGTAAGCAGAAAAAAACTGTTCAAAGCCAATATGGCTTGCAAGCTGCTTTTATGGTTTGTTCAAGAGATGGTTGCCTTAGCCCAAAAATCCAGATTAAAGCCGGAGGAGCTGGCTTGAATGCTTCTCACTTGCCTCCCCCACCCCCAATTGTACACCGCACCTCCAAAGGCCCAAATTGTCCTGCCTAATTGCACAATTTATACCCAGTGCATTCCCTCCTGTCCGCCACCCAATTGGCTGGCAGCTACTTGTTCAGTGCAGTATAATACCCAGGTAAAACCATGCCTCGGGGAATGGGCCAGGATGAAGGGCTGGGGTGGGGGCATTGGTGATGGACAGTTGCGGGCAGAGAGCCAGCAGGGGAGGAAAATCCACTGTGGTTTGGATGTGGCGGTTGGCTGGGAGCAAAGTCAGCACGGCCAAGACGTGGTGCCTAAACGTCCAAGATCCAAGGCTTTCATCCCTACGGCAGGACTAGAACTCGCGACCGCCCAGTTTCTAGCCAAGCACCTTAAATCTCTGCGCCAAAACGGTTGGTTTGATTTGACCTATATATATATATATATCTGTCTTCTTAAGTTTCCCATAGCTTCTAAACTAAACAAGAGAAAGAAAGAAAAACTTTTGAGATACTGGTAGGATTTTAAAGGACCTTGCAGAGTGCTCTGTAAGGATTTTTGGAAGATTTTAAGCTAGGATTTTAACCAGAATTTTAAACATTTTAACTAACTTATTTAACATGACGCGGGAAAACACCCGAGATTTTAATTTTTTGCATATATATCTCGCTGCCGAGATCGAGGAGTTATACCAACATGTTTTAGAGTTAAATTCCATCCTATGTCTGCTTCCATCAAACGTATTTTACGAAGAACAGCAATGGCATTATTGAGAAATGAACTCCATAACAAAAGGTTCTTATTAGATCAAACAAATAAGGATTTATTAACTTCGCATTTGAAAATAAGTAACACAGTTCACCCAATTCTGTGGGACAAAATAAAACTACTGGCCATTTGGAGAGCTGAAACTGAGACCTTTTACAAAAACAATAGACACCAAAAGAAATTTGAGTACTTAGAAACTCAAGGGAGACCCCCTAGAGTAGTACAGCACCATCTAAAACAGGTAGTTTATAACATCTCCAACAGAGAGCTGACTACAGCAGAAACAAGCGTTTTGGCAAAAGGCTTTAATTTTGCAGTAGCGCCCAGGAGAATTCCTGTAGAAACAGTGATATGTGAAGTGGAAGCTAGCTTAACAAAACTCAACACGGAGGATGCTGATAGAATTAGGCATGAGGTTACTAACATTATTTGCACTAGCAAACCCCCTAAGAGTAACCTGCCCAGGGAAGAATACAGAGCATTGTAAGAACTAAGAAAGGATGATAGTATAACCATACTGTCCGTAGACCAAGGCAATGCTACGGTGATAATGAATACGGTAGATTATGACCAAAAGTTACTCGAGCTCCTCCAAGACTCTACGTACAAACCCCTAAACACTGACCCAACCACATATTTAGAAAAAACTACCAAAGCCAAGATAAAGGCCAGTCCCATAGATAAAGAAGTTCAACAAACAATCATTCCCAGAGAGAAGTCATCAAAATGTCCAAAACTATACGGCCTCCCAAAAATACATAAAGAGGGCATACCCCTCAGACCTATAGTCAGCTCTACAGGCTCTCCGCTACAAAACTTGGCTAGATACTTAGCCAAACAATTACAACCATTTGCAGAATCGATTGCTTCCTATGTGCAGAACTCATATCACCTCATAGAAATTCTGAGAAACCAACGGATAGAGCAGGGTGACCAACTTGTAAGCTTCGATGTGGTCTCATTATTCACCCAAGTACCCGTTACAGAAGCTCTAGCAACGATCAAAAACAAATACCAGCCATCAAACCACATCATAGAATTGGCAGAGCATTGCCTATCTAACACCTACTTCATGTACGGAGGGCAAAGATATAAACAAATGCAAGGGGCACCAATGGGGTCACCACTCTCCCCAGTTATTGCCAATCTGTTCATGGAAGGATTTGAAATTAAAGCATTGGAACCAACTATCTATAAACCAAAATTATGGCTCAGATATGTAGATGATATGTTTGTCATCTGGCCTCATGGAAAAGACAAGCTAGACAATTTTCTAGCACACTTGAATAACATGCACCCGAAGATAAAGTTCACTATGGAAATGGAGAATGAAAATCAAATCCCATTCCTAGATGTACTAATATATAAGAGAACTGATGGCACCCTAGGACACAGTGTTTACCAAAAGAAGACACATACAAATCGTTACCTGAACGCACACTCACACCATCATCCCTCACAAATAAGTTCAGTGGCAAAAACTTTAATCACTAGAACTAAACGTCTAGCAGATGAGGCACATGTACAAACAGAGCTTAAGACCCTCACAGAAGTATTAATGGAAAATGGGTTCCACGAAAATAGAATTAGAACTATAATCCAGCAAGGGACAGTAGGACAGAGCAAAACCCAAGAAGAAGAACAGAATATGGGAACTGCCATCCTGCCCTATATAAAAGGGACCACCCATAAAATTAGTAAGATATTACGGAAACAAAAAATAAAAACAGTGTTCCGTACAGATAGAAAAATATTGATGATGGTGAGAAACCCTAAGGATAAAACTGAGTTGGAAAACCAGGGAATATACGAAATGCCATGTGCCTCCTGTCAGTCATCTTATATTGGACAGACAAACAGACGAATAAGTGTGCGTTTAGAAGAACATAAAAATGCAGTGAGGAAAGAAGAGCAAACTTCTTCTTTGGTACAACACATGAAAGCCACGGGACACAATATTGATTTTAATAAAACCAGAACAGTGGCGAAAGAGGAACATCTCAACAAAAGAATAATCAGGGAGGCCATCGAAATTGAAAAGAGGCCGCAGAATATGAACAGACGAGACGACGCCTCTAGGTTATCAGGTATTTGGGGACCTGCACTGAGAGAAACTCGAGTGTTAACATCAGAAGAGAGGCAGAGATTCCAACAAGCAACCAGTAATGTTGTAAGGCCTGCCAGAATTCTTCCTTCTTTGCAGAGGGTGGCTAGCAATAGGGAGAGAGAGAGGATCGAGCCAGAAGATAGGCTGAGATCTCAACTAACAATCAAGGGTGCTGGGATGCCTACCAGAATCCTTTCCCCTCTACAGCAGACAGATAATAGAGAATCTGAGAAAGCTGGGCCTGTAACACGCAGGCAAGCAGCTAGGATGAGGAAGCAGGAAGAAAAACTGCTGTCCTCCAATCGGGACACAAGAGTTGCAGACTAGCCAGCATAGTCAGCAGCAGCAAATATAGATAAGCGACAGTTCCGATCTCGCAACAGAGAACCCATAGCTTCTAAACGAAACAAGAGCCTGAAGATGACAGGGTTGTGAGCCTATCGAAACGTTGCTATAAGAAAAACTTTTAGTCACTAGTAGGATTTTAGCTGAGGTTTTAAAGAACCTTGCAGAGTGCTCTGTAAGGATTTTTAGAAGATTTTAGCTGAGATTTTAACCAGAATTTTAAACATTTTAACCAACTTATTTACAATGACGCGGGAAAACACCCGAGATTTTAATTATATATATATATTCTGTAGATTACATAGGCTCCCCTTCTACAGAATCTTGCCAAATTTCTTGCCAAACAACTTCAGCCCTACGCAGAATCCATCACCTCACACGGTACAAAACTCATTCGACTTCATAGAAACAATAAAGAAACAAAGCCTACAACCCAGTGATCTACTCGTGAGTTTCGATGTCATATCTCTCTTCACCCAAGTGCCTATTAAAGAAGCGTTGACAGCTATCCAAAACTAATACAAGCCCCACAAGCACATCCTAGATCTGACCAACCACTGCCTAACCAACACATACTTCATCCACAATGGACAAAGATACAAACAGATAGAAGGAGCACCTATGGGATCACCCTCTCACCTGTCATCGCCAACCTATACATGGAACACTTTGAAACCAATGCTTTAGATAAATCTGAACACAAACCCAAACTCTGGCTCAGATATGTAGATGACACTTTCATTATTTGGCCACACGGAAAGAAAAAACTGGACAACTTAACTTCCTCACACATCTCAACCACCTACACCCCAAAATACAATTTACTATGGAAATAGAGCTAACAACCAACTCCCCTTTCTGGACATCCTAGTCTACAGGAAACCCGACGGCTCCCTAGGACACACCATCTACTGGAAAAAAACACACACAAACCGCTACTTAAACGCTCAATCACGTCACCACCCTGCCCAGATCAACTCCGTAGCTAAGACTCTCATCTCCAGAACCAAACGCCTAGCCGACGAAGTCCACCTGAAAACTGAATTACACACTCTCACAAACGTATTAATCTCTAACAGATTCCAAAGAAACACAATTACCAACCCTAATCCAAAGGGAGACACCCCCCAAGAATCGAGACACGGAACAGGACAACCGCATCGCCCTCCTCCCTTTTTTTTCGGTAACCTGAGATTTTTCATTAAGCTGGCACCTATCGCCTGTGTAACGTAAGTCACAATTAATATTAAACTGTCAAGAAACTTCAGGATTCTGTTCATCTTGTTATGGTTGCTTGTCAGGTTCCCAACTGAAGAAATAAGACAGAACCTGGTCTGTTGCTTCTTTATTTACCTCCTGGCACTTACTGACAATCAATAAAGAACTTCTTAGGACTACTCCCTGCCACCTTTTATACAGTAAGCACCACCCACCCAATCACGCACTCAGTTCCCTCCCACGTGACCCAGGAAGGAGAAGGACAGAAAGAAGTGAAGGCGAAGCCAGCATCCGCCAGTCCTACAGCCTACATCAGATGCTCTAGCCAGTTTCTTTTCAATAAAGTTCTCCCTTCCCTGGCTCCCTTCCCTTCCCTGGCTGGCTAGCCAGCCAAAGTCTTCCGGAGTAGCCAGGGACAGCAGCAGTTGCCTCCTCTGTTCTCATAGCTGGTGACGTCATTGCCATGCGGCTGCCTCTCAGCTATTTAGCGGCCACGCAGCAGTCTGGCAAAGTTCCGTGGGCTGTTGAGAGTGTCTCTGGCACCGAAACAAGTGAGGCACTACACGGAGGAGCTTCGCTGCTCCGTGTAGTGCCCTCTGGGGTGGTGTTTGTGCTGGCAGCGTCCCACCCGAATGGCAACTCCGGGCCGGCTGGCACGCCAAAGCTTGACAGTTGCCTTATGAACCATTAGCTTAAAAAGACAAGATTTTTTATTACAAAAAACCATCAGTCATATGTAATTAGCAAATTGTTCTGTTAACTGGTTGTTGAGAAGCTGTTGCCAACGTGTCGGTTATCACTTTCAAAGCTTTTAAGTATGGGTCCAGTTTATCAGAAGAACCGTCTCACCAGATTGGGATTGGTTTCCCCACCTGTGTCAAAATAAGGAGCATGTTGCGGTCCCTGTCAATGGATTTCAGCTGGGTTAGGGCCTTTTCTGCCATGGCCCCCGCCCTCTGGAACATCGTGTGGACATCTACATGCACATTTCTGAAGATCTGCCAGTTGGGCATGGGATTTCAGCAGGAGATGATTATTCTGGAGGTGGCTGATGGATTAAGACAAAATCAGTGGTGGGATTCAGCCAGTTCGCACCACTTCGGGAGAGCTGGTTGTTAACTTTCTGAGCAGTTTGGCAAACTGGTTGTTCGAAGAAATCATTAGGGCAGAGAACCTGTTGTTAAACTGCTTGAATCCCACCACTGGACAAGACCCCAAACTCATCTGGGAAGGCTATGTCTCCAACGTGAGACCGTCTACACGGTCTCACGTTGGAGACCGTGTAGAATTTACAACAGCGCCTTTGAAAGTCTACCAAAGGCTTAACTGCTGAAAAATCCACCTGAATCTTACGTTCACCTATGAACTGGTGTTGAGCACGCACCGAAACACCCTGAGAAACCATAAAATATTCCCATGGCCAACTGTGGACCATGCTGCAGTTCAACATGGGCTACTTTCAAGCCAGATACATCTCTGAATCTATCCTTCACTTCTCCAATGAAGGGAATGCATTAGAAGCTGAGGATTCTGGTATAGAAACCTCTCTGAAAAGGTGACCCAGGTTGTTTTCTGACTTAATGTCAGACAAAGCCAATCAGCGTGTTTAAGAGTTTTGTCAAGGCAAAGTAAACTTCAGGTCTCTAAAGCTAGAATGCATCAGGGAAGGTTGAAGAAATAGCCAGCAACATCCTTTAGATGTGTCCACACGAAAGTGTTATTTCTTCTCCCAATAAGGCAGAAGAGAAACAGAGATAAATGCCCAGTCATCCATGCCAGCTTCATCAAGGGGTGATTTTGGAAAATACTGCGCCCGTTTGACTTAACAGCTGCCACACTAACAAGATCAATGTTAGACTAATGATACAATGAGGATCATAAACGGTTGCATTAAATCTACTCCTACTTGCTGGCTCCCCATTTTGACCAACATTGTACCACCAGCCCTACAAGGCAGGAAGCCTTAGTGAAGGAGTACAACGAACTTATGAGAAACCTACTTCTTCCTGTGCATGCTGATCTTCCTCATCTATAAACTGGTAGGCTTACATCCTGGAAGCACTCTCTAGCACTGACTCAACAGCTGTCTTAACAACTTGACAAAAACACAAAGCCAAACGGGCTGCTGATCGCCCAGATACAGGCATACGTTGATGACTCTACACAACATATGCCAAGTTTTAATCTTCCTTGACAGCATCGGTCAATTCTGAACAGGAACCACACCTAACATGGTGTCTACCAGGACTCATTGTTTAAGTGGGGTCTTGTTTCTACCCCTCAGTGTGACTATGATGCACCTTGACAAAAATATCCACATTATGTCCGAATGTCCATCAAGAATCCATGTATACGCTAAATAAATAAATTGGAGCATTTTAACTATGGGGGAATGTGATTATGTGAAATTAAATCATTATTTTTGTCCTGTAGGTGGCAACCATCAGCCCCTTTCTCCACCAGAAAGCTCAAGGAGGAGACTACATTTTTCAACTACCCTTCTGTGTCTATGGGAAGCATCTCTTTTCTTAGCTTAGGGAAGTCATGGAATCGGCGATCCACCATTTATTGGAGAATAGGGCCATTCAGCAGATTCTGCCAGACCAGCGGGGGCAAGGCTTTTATTCAATTTTGTTTGTCATTCCAAAGCCCAGGGGGAGGGGGGGGAATTCTGAACCTCAGGAGACTTAACAGGCATCTCATCTACAGACGATTCAACATGCACTCCCTCCATTCCATTCTAGAAGGAATCCAGGAGGGGGGACTTCTTGGCTTCTGTGGACCTCCATGTCCCTATTTGTCCAAGTCACAGGCAATTCCTGAGGTTTTGTTATGCAGGGTGCCATTTCCAATACGTGGCCCTCCTGTTCAGCCTGGCATTGGCCCCTTAGACATTCACCAAGATCATGGCAGCGTACCTCAGAACCTTGCCCATTCGGATTCAGTACTATTTGGACGTTTTGCTTATCCAGGGATCCTTCTTGCCGCAGGCGGATAAAGATAAAGATTCATCATAAATCATATATCATAAAGATAATTTCTTATACTTGTGTTTGTTATTATTTTGAACACTGTTCCATCACACTTGGCAATAGAAGGGGTCTGTCAGATATTGCCTGCATAAGATGCACCAGAGACTAGAAGGGGTTAAGTCTTTACAGACATCACGTGTGACTATATCAGCCAATGAACTCTCTTATTGGACTCTTACCCAGAAGCCACTTGGATATCTCCCTCTTTTTTCTTTCTCTCTAATCTTTCTCTCAGCGAGACAACACGTGAACTTCTCTCTCCTCTCAACATCTGAGTCATACAGTTAGGGTAAAATTGTAACAGGACACCCAGTTCATTATCGTATGCATGTATATATTTGTAAATAATAAAAACAACCTTTTCAACCTGAAGCTGTATTGACCAAATAACTTCCTCATAGAACCAAATGAGCACGACCATCAATATATATCTGATAAATGGTAAATGGTAAATGATAAATAAAATAAACCCCTCAGCCCATCCACCCCAATGTCATTACTTCCTGGTTTTAACCAGGAAGTAATGTGTTTTACCCCCTCTGTGCATGTGCAGGTTTTGCACATGTGCAGTGGGTCTGTGCGCACATGTGATGCGTGCAGGGCGCATGCACTTCCGAACCAGTAAGGAAGTTAAGTAGATTTCACCCCTGGTTTAGGGGGCTGAAATACACTGCTCAAAAAAATAAAGGGACCACTTAAACAACACAATGTAACTCCAAGTCAATCACACTTCTGGGAAATCAAACTGTCCACTTAGGTAGCAACAACACTGATTGACAATCAATTTCACATGCTGTTGTGCAAATGGAGTAGACAACAGGTGGAAAGCATAGGCAGTGAACAAGACATCCCCAATAAAGGAGTGGTTCTGCAGGTGATGACCACAGACCATTTCTCAGTTCCTATGCTTTCTGGCTGATGGTTTGGTCACTTTTGAATGCTGGCGGTGCTGTCACTCTAGTGGTAGCATGAGACGGAGTCTACAACCCACACAAGTGGCTCAGGTAGTGCAGCTCATCCAGGATGGCACATCAATGCGAGCTGTGGCAAGAAGGTTTGCTGTGTGTGTCAGCGTAGTGTCCAGAGCATGGAGGCGCTACCAGGAGACAGGCCAGTACATCAGGAGATGTGGAGGAGGCCAACAACCCAGCATCAGGACCGCTACCTCAGCCTTTGTGCAAGGAGGGACAGGAGGTCACTGCCAGAGCCCTGCAAAATGACCTCCAGCGGGCCACAAATGTGCATGTGGCTGCTCAAACGGTCAGACTCCATGAGGGTGGTATGAGGGCCCGATGTCCACAGGTGGGGTTACTGTGCAGGATGTTTGGCATTTGCCAGAGAACACCAAGATTGGCAACTTCACCACTGGCACTCTGTGCTCTTCACAGATGAAAGCAGGTTCACACTGAACATGTGACAGACGTGACAGGGTCTGGGGACGCCGTGGAGAACATTCTGCTGCCTGCAACATCCTCCAGCATGTCCGGTTTGGCAGTGGGTCAGTAATGGTGTGGGGTGGCATTTCTTTGGGGGGGGGCATACAGCCCTCCATGTGCTTGCCAGAGATAGCCTGCCTGCCATTAGGTACCGAGATGAGATCCTCAGACCCCTTGTGAGACCATATGCTGGTGCGGTTGGCCCTGGGTTCCTCCTAATGCACGACAATGCTAGACCTCACGTGGCTGGAGTGTGTCAGCAGTTCCTGCAAGACGAAGGCATTGATGCTATGGACTGGCCCGCCCGCTCCCCAGACCTGAATCCAATTGAGCACATCTGGGACATCATGTCTCGCTCCATCCACCAATGCCACGTTCCAGGCGTTGTAGGGAGGTCATACAGGCACGTGGAGGCCACACACACTACTGAGCCTCATTTTTTACTTCTTTTAAGGACATTACATCAAAGTTGGATCAGCCTGTAGTGTTTTTTTCCACTTTAATTTTGAGTTTAATTTCCATGTGTGGCCGGAATAGGACATCTTGAAGAGGTTGGCTTCACTTTAAACTTTGGCCTCGGACACTGCGGTGACCCAAGGCTCGGCACAGAGCAACACAGCCAAAACAAAGGCTTAACTCCTCTTTATTGCTCCAACTTCCCCCTGTAAAGTCCCAGCATTCAACATTCGCAGTAAATCCATGAGGCAACATGCACCTCCTAGCTTGCCGTTTAGTGCAGAGGAGCAGCAGTTCTGAAATCAGCCACAGTTCACCGAATTTGGTTCCTTGTCACAGGAGAGTTTACTGGGACTGAAGCACAATCCAGAGTATAACTGTATCACTGCAAATTCACACATAGCCAAGCCAAGCCAGGCCAGCAAGGCTGGCAGGGCAAGGCACATTAAAGTATCCAGATGTTGGTAACAGCATGCGAAACTTGGAAAAAATGTGAACGCTTGTTCCAGACAAATGCCCCCTCCCAATGGCCTCTCTTTAAATTCCATTCCCCAGGTGAGCAGTGTGAAGAGGGGCAGGGTGCCCTCCTCCTGAGTTTATTAGATTGTCCTGCACTGATCCTGCCTCGTCTCCATTCTCCGTACTCATGGGCCAGAGGTAATTGTTCATCACCAGAGCTCCATGCTGCCTGCCCTCTCCTTCCCCCTTGCTTGGTCATTCTGCTCCCTTTTCTCTCCTTCATTGGCGACCTTTCCCTGGCCCAAGGGACTGTGTTGTCCCTGTCAGCTCTAGCTCCGTCTTGTCCTCAGGCTCTGATGGGGCCATGGCAGTCATACAGCAATTCTAAACAATCATCACCCTGTCTTCAGACATGAGGTAGCTGGTCCTCAACTGCAGAAAACCTTAAAGAGGAAGGAGATTGTGTGGACTTGTTTCAAGCAGGCTGTGAGTTTGTATCGAGAGTCTTGATGAGCTGTGGTGGTGCAGAAATAGAAAAGAAAAATCCACCTCTCAGGAACGTTTGATACACTCAGTGGTTGTATTCTTCTGGATGTCCGCAAGGATTAAAAATGGGGGAACCATTTTAAAGAGGTTCTTCCATTTCCTTCATGGCCAAATATTCACAGGGAGCTGTGTGTTGTGGTCAGCCAGCAGCCTGCGGAGCTGGCAGCAGAGTCGGATAGCAATGAGGCTGAGGAAGAACATGGGCCAGTCCTGGAGGCTGGGAAAGACCCGGATGAGGGCTCTGGGTCAGAGGCAGAGATGGGGCCAGGGCCATCGGGGAGTGATGTGCGGACTCCGGAGCCTCCAGAGGCTGACAGTAGAGAGGCAAAGGAACAAGAGGAGCCTGTTCCTAGTGCACGTATGAGAAGAGCTGCCAGAACCCAAGAGCAGCTAAAGCAAAGAGGACGACTCGGGAGTAGGGCCAAGAGATGATTGGCCCCTCCCATAAGGCTTAAAAGACCAGCAACGGCTCTTGGGCTCTTTGTCGGAAAAGGTTGATAGACTTGTTCCTGTCTTGCTGCACTAATCTCTGGTCGGCAACTTCTGCTTCTGAACTTTTGCCAAGAGAAGCCTTTGGCAGTTTGCCTAATTATACCAAGGTTGGTGATTAGACTGAAGAATTTATGTTATGAAGAGTTTGTTTTGATTTAGTTTGGACTACGCTGAGAATGAGTTAATTCTCAGCTGTTCTTATAAAGTCTGTTTTGGAACTGTTTGCATCGACTACTACCTACTTGGGCCTGAGTCACAACACTGTGTGAGGTGTACACTCAATGCAAAGAAAATCTCTAGAAAGCAAATGTTAAAGAAAAGAAAGTACTATAGCATACTGTGTTAACACCAGACATCACTGGTAGGCAAAAATCACTAAATTCCACTTTATTTTGGCCATGACATAAGGCATTTACAGTATGCTATTGCTCAGGTCAAATGAAATGAGGTCTCAAAAATAGGGTGAAACCATCAAACCCAACAGCAATCAAATTCACTGGAAAAAGTAGTTATGCTCAGAGTCAGTGGTAAAAAATTTTTTTTTGAGGTCGCCCAAATATACAGTGGCTAGATACCATCAAAGCAAACACCAGTCAGGGTATAGAACTGAAGTCATGTCAGACTGAAAAACTTCTGGAAAAGCATCCCTCAGTCCAAAACAATTTGTCAGACGGGTTTTGCAGGAAATTCTCCTGCCCTGGGCCCTGTTCCCCCATCCTGCAGGCAACTTTGAAGGAGGCCACAAATTCGCTGTGTAAAATCTGCAATACAAACAATTCAAAACAATACGGTATCTGTTGGTTCCAGATTGGCAGCTATTTCTGAAACTATTATGGATTTTCTAGTGGATGGTGTGTGTGTGTGTGTGTGTGTGTGTGTGTCTGTTTGGAGTCATCTCCAGATGTGGCTCAGAAGCAATTGTTTTCCAGAAGGATGTATGGATATTCAACGAGGACAGATGCCTCTGCAGCTATGTATGGAGGCTCCAGATGAGTAGGGAATCTCTTAAAAGCGACTCCTCAGTTCAAGTCGTAACAGCCAAGTCAGAAATGAGAGAAGGGTGGCAGATCATGCTCTCCAGCTCCGTCGACGGCAGGGAAGTGAGCATCCCTGAGGTAGACAAAGCTAGCCACGAGTGGCTGTGTCATCCAGCCTGGGTGTTCCCTCGACTCTATATAAGGCATTCAGCTGAGAGGCGAAATACTGCCCACCAAGGCAAGGCATGCATGGGGCAACAATAGGCAAGTCACTGCCAGGACTTGTAGGGGAGCCTGCTGTACCCCGGAAACCCAGAACCATATCCTGCAAGTCTGTGATCTGACCCATGATGCGCGTTGCGCATGACATAACCGAGTACTCCGGTGCCTCGAGAAGCTGCTGCATCAAGCAGACCTCCATATGAGATGACCTCCATCCACCTGTGATGTCAGGATCCTCCATAAAACAGGACTTGATCGTGGAGATGTCCAATCAGCTGTGGGTCCTCGATGTCTCCATCGTTTCCGGATACCGTTTGGAAGATATCTGGGACCTTAAGACCATGAAGTACGGTCCTGACTGCGTTGCGGACATTCTTCGCTAGGCCGCTGTACCAGCCACCACCCCGGTGTGTCATCTTCCAGTCGTGGGTTGCTATACCGTCCGTCAGTCGAGGGACTACGGGCCTTGGGCCTGAGCCATAGAGACTTAATGGACCTGTTTGCTGGCTATCAGCGGCTCGCTCAAGTGCTACGACCTGTACATGCACGGGACTAAAAACTGATTTATTGCCCAGATTGCTCTGTTCTGATCAAGCATTTATATGGTTTCTCTCCTGTACGGTATCTCTTATGTCAAGTTTCCAGGTCAACAGCTCCAGGTAGCATGAGCTGACTGGGGCTTCCACTTTGGCATCATTTTGATGATAAAAATGAAGGACTGGCTGCCAATGAAGAGGAATGTGATGAGAGTTATGAAGAGGCTTTAGACCAAACACAGGTGTGCACTACTTCAAAAGAATAGATTAGAAATAACTAATGTCACTAAGCAGAGCATAAGATACGGTGTTGGTCTATGAGCCACTTCTGCCATTAGCACAGCCACTTTTTTAGATGCTGGCTTGATCATCAAAGAATTGTAGTTGACCACAATAAAGTCAAGAGAACCCAAGAAAAAATTATGAAGTCTCTAGATCAAGAATTTGATGAACTTTGTAAGAAGGGCGAAATAGAATGCATCTTCGACGGCCATGTAAGATGCAACTAAATTTGTGCTGAAAGGAAACAACTCAGACCAGCAATTCCTCAGTGCCATCAAAGAACATTATTCTGTGTGTAATGAGCCGGGTGGAAGATAGCTTTATCATTTCACTCAAGAGAAAGGCTCAAAAACAGGATAACCTGCTGAAATGATTGCAGATAGTCTGGTGAATTCTCCAGTGTGCTGAGCAGAGAATCCAAAGAATGGGTTAACTCTGCCTTTCTGCCCAGAGACTGAGTCCTTTTAAACTTTATAGCCAGGCCTCTCTTGACTGTGTCTCAGTTTTGACTCAGTCTGAGCCCAACAGAGATGCATTTTAAGAGCTCCTTAGAGCAAAAAGACAGAGTTAAATTCTTTGGATTCTCAGCTGTTTTTCGGCAATGAGGTTCCCGGGCGATCAATACAGCCGCTGCAGCAATCCGCTGTTTGGCACAAGACCAGCACAGATTTAGCAACCAATCAGCTGCCTTTCAGAGAACAGTGTGGTTTTCAGATAAGCAATACTGCAGGGTCCTAAACACGGTGAGACTATGCCTCATACTCCAACTACTCTCCAAATCCGAGATTCTTCATACATTGCCCCATATCAGGAAAAAACACAAAAAGAGGTCTCATGGAGGCCGCAGTCCAGTAGTGGAATCTTAATCGGTTTGCTGGCTGCGCATGCACGCTGCATGCGCACCACGCACCGAATGAGAGGTGCACACGTGGGCAGTGCACGTCAAAAGGAGGCATGGGGTAAGTAGAACAGCGTGCAGGGGGGGGGGTGATCAGCTGTGGCGCGTGATTTTTTTTTCTTTTAAAAGCATTTTTTAAAACAAGCGGCAAGCAGGCAACCGGGCAATTGGGTGGGCATTGGCCGGGGGGGGCAGGGATTAGCCTAAATCCAACCCTTATTGGATATTCAGGCTATCCGGACGGCTCGGGCGGACCAACAGAGGCAGGGATTCTACTCCATCACATTTGTAGTTCCAAATAAGAGTCTTGCTGGACAAAGGATTCATACAAAGCGGAACTGACCCACATCTATACTGTTATGTTCTGAGTAGTTTCTGGTTTCTTGCCACAGTTAAGCAGAAAGCCCCATGTGGACTGTAGACTTTGTTCTGTAGGGCTATATAAACAAAACTTCTAATACCACCAGACCCTCCTGTAAAAGCCTACAGCCCATTTGTAAACTGCTTAACCCTGCTGGCTAGACCAGAGTATGAAATCAAGCAACACAAGGATAAAACTCCTTTGGTTGAGATTGGCTTAATTTACAGAATCTATAGATTCAGAAGATTTTAAAGATTAATATACAATTGAAGCCAGAGAAGCTAAACTTTTTGCCCGAGAGAAATTCATTACACAACGTTGCAACTTTGAGTGTCCCGATTGTCTGCTCCTCCTCACAGCTCAACGAATTAGGGAGGTTTGTCCTGAGCCACTTCTGAATGTTATTACCTAAATTTTGGGTTTAAAAACTACTTCAACCGTTTGTTTTTTGCTTATTAATGGATTCTGCCTTTCTTAATCCCCAGTATCCATACTATGATGCTAGAGTGGCATTCCTATGCTTCTGGAGAACTTAGGTCTGGAACCAGAGCCACTCATAAGATTCATGACCTTCCATTGTTCTCTTCCCCTGGAGCCAATTCATCCTCTTTCCTAGGACTCTGCATTTTATGCCCAATATTCAGTTTTGAAGAAGTCCTCACTACTACCCTCTCCTCCAAGCATTACTGCAAATGTCTTAGAACCATCTGGATAAGAATCCTAAATTTCATCTAGCATTAATAATCTTTCGATTTGTTTTAACAGCCTTAGAAACTGCTCCGATCTCTGGCAACCGGGTGGGCGTTAAAAGACACACACTGCAGAGTTATGGTGCCCGTCTGCATCACCGGACCAAAATCACACCTTAGATCTGATGCTAGATCGTGTCAGTCGAGAGACCGGGACACTGCATTCATCCAATAGGCTGTTTGAGCAACAGCAACCTTGGTTATTCATACTTTGGAACTGGGTTACCCAAAGTTGCCGTCTTTCAGTGGTTTCTACCAATCCCAATTCTATTCAGCAAACTGGCTATATTATGGGTCCTGTCAGCCAAAGAACATCGGCTGGTGCAGACGGACTAGGGGTGCCTTTTCTTCTATAGCTCCCGTCCTCTGGAATATTCTCCCTCTGGAGATTAGGATGACCTTGACATATTGGCTCTTTCATTAAGGCCTCAAAGACCTGGTTAAGTGTCTGGGGCCCCAGGCATGTTAAAACCCTATTTCCTAAATTATAATCCATTTTATAAAGTGTTATCTGCTGTACTCCACAAGGGGGCTCCCTTCACAGTACTCCACACTGGGGCTCCCCCTCTGGTAAGGGGGCGAAACCCAACATTAGAAATTATGTTTGGTCTGGACATCAAGGCTTTGAGTGTCCTTGAGGACAAATGTATGGCCATTTGATCACTTGGTCTGGAAGGATTGCCACATCGTCTTTTAGTTAAAGTATCCCACCCATTTATTTATTTATTCTTGCTTTTGGAGATGAAACTAAAAACGTTGTTTATAATCAAGTTTTGTATGAATATTGTAGGGAATTTGTGAAACATTTTACTAGAGAATTTGTATATTGTACTTAACACTTTTAAAAGCCTGTAAATAGGATTAGTTAAATTTGATGCTATGCATGAATTCATTCCTTTTCCTGTCTAATACAGGATTGGGATAATTAAATATCCGGGCAACTCCGGTTATCAGCTAACCCAGAATAAACCATCCAAGGATACATAGCCTGAGAACAGAATGGTAAACTACATCAAGAGGTACCAAACATCAAAGCTGATCCTAAAACATGAAACCAATACTATTGGACATTGATGGGACTAATCAAGGGGAGAAGGCCAGGAAAGAAAGAAAATTGTAATAGTCTGATCCCAATGTTTTCTCTGTAGCCTCAAAGAAATCGGAGTTGAGGGTTTTTCTTTCCCGTGTCCAAGTCAGGACAGTTCTGACACCACCCCGTGCACAGCAGCTGCCCTGCCTCTTGAGCTCTCTTCTCCAGGCAACTCTACAACATTGGCTGCATAAGTTGTCTTGAGGGAGAGTTGGGGGGAGGGGTAGTTTGTGGGAGTTGTGTCACTGTGTGAGAAAAAAGCCGTCTAAAGCAACCAGAAAATGATACTTTCCTCCACTAGTTAAGACTCACAAGGGATAGTGGTTGGTGGTGCACTTAATGGGGAAGGAAGAGTGGCAAGCAGCAAGTAGTAGCTTGTAAATGCTTGTGTTGTCTACAGAATTGTGTTGTTGTGTTGGGTCTCATGTTTTGGATCCCACTGACTTAATAAACCCATGACCATGTGGTAGCAAGGTGGGACATCCACAAAAGAGGTGCACTATCCAAATGAAGGTGGCAATCATACAAGTTGCACGAATCACTCCATGAAAAAGTAACGTAAGCTTGGGTGAAAAACCATGCTGCAAAAGTAAGGAAATCTGGACGTTGCACAAATTGGCTAACATGCTACTGCAAAACCCAGACTTTGTCGTGAGCGCCTGAGTCTGCCCCACGTATTGGCCATTCCGAGACTGCCCTGATGGGGCGGCTGCTTCCCCCTGCTAGGTGGCCTGGGCAGCTGGGCCCCTCCTGGGGCAGGGGACATTCTCTTCTTTTGAACAGCAAAAGAAGAGAGGAATAGCTGTGTATATTCAAGAGTGGCTAAAACCTAAGCAAATCTATGCTGACGAGCATGGAGAAGTACTACTGATCGAAATAGCAACGAATCAGAAACTAATATTACTTGCGGTACTTTATGCGCCGAACAACAATCAGAAGGAATTCTATCGTAAACTGCATAGGAAAATAGAGGCAGAACATGAAAACATGCCTAGGTGATTTTAACGCAGTTGTTGACATTAAGATTACAAAGCAACAAGAAAAAAAAAAACAAGAAAAATAGAACACTGCCAAGTACGTTCTTTGAGATGACACAAGAATTGAATTAACAGGAAATACGGAGAGACCTAAATATAAAGCAGAATCAATACACCTTTTATTCAAGCCACCGCAAGAATAGATACTGTATGGTGTGGGTGAATTGAGAAGAGATGTAGAAGAAGTAGATATAATGATAAATCCCCAGGAAGACAATATTCCCTTGAAAGTGAGATGGAAAGGACAGGAGAGGCTAGGAGATGGATGTTGAACCAAAAGATCTTGAAAGAAAAAGATTACGTGCAAAGAATGGGATTTTTAAAAGAAAACAAGCTATGTTGTAAAATTTGTGGGACACGACCAAAGCGTATCTTCGAGGATTAACGATAGCAAACGTGCCACGAATAAGGAAAAGAGAAAGCAACATTCCATACTTCAGGATCAACTTAAAAAACTGGAATTAGCATTCCAAAGAGAGAAATTGGGACTGTTGGGGGGGGGGAATCACTGCCCCTCCTCTCTACCATGGGTGGGACAAGGACGGCTAAAGGGACAGCTGTGACCCATGGGCAGGTCTGTCCCACACTAAGCCAACATGGACAAAGGCAAAAAGGACAGATTCTACCTTAGAAAAGACTATTTTGATATGGACAAGCATCTTTGTTTTTGAACTGTTTGATCATTTGCCCAACTGTGCCTTGAAGGTAGTTCTGTACCAACACTACAGATCTTAAAAGCAACAGCAAGAAGAAAGTCTTCAATGAATTAAAAGAGGAAGAGCAGCAAACTTGGGAGGGAGGCAGAAAAGAAAAATGCACTTCCAGAATATACTGTACTAATACCTTGCAGACCATAGGGTGGCATTCCTATGCTTCTAGAGAATTTAGGTCTGGAACCAGAGGCACTCAGAAGATTCATGGCCTTCCATTGTTCTCTTCCCCCGGAGCCAAATCATCCTTCTTCCTAGGACTCTGCATTTTATGCCCAATATTCAGTTTTGTAGAAGTCCTCACTACTACCCTCTCCTCCAAGCATTACTGCAAATGTCTTAGAACCATCTGGATAAGAATCCTAAATTTCATCTAGCATTAATAATCTTTCGATTTGTTTTAACAGCCTTAGAAACTGCTCCGATCTCTGGCAACCGAGTGGGTGTTAAAAGACACGCACTGCGGAGTTATGGTGCCCATCTCCATCACCGGACCAAAATCACACCTTAGATCTGTTGTTAGATCGTGTCAATCAAGAGACCGGGACACTGCATTCATCCATAGGCTGTTTGAGCAACAGCAACCTTGGTTATTCATACTTTGGAACTGGGTTATCCAAAGTTGCCGTCCCTCAGTGGTTTCTACCAATCCGAATTCTATTCAGCAGATTGGGTATGTTATGGGTCCTGTCAGCCAAAGAACGCCAGCTGGTGGAGACGGACTAGGGATGCCTTTTCGTCTATAGCTCCCATTCTCTGGAATATTCTTGTTAGATATTAACAAGGAAGTTTTCCCTCTGGTCCACTGTTTGGGCAGGAAGATTGTTTAAATGTGATTGGCTGAGCTCCCAGACAGCTCTCTATATAAAGGGGAGCTGTTAGAGGGATTGCTGGATTGGGATAAAGAAATACCTGGGCAACGCCAGGTTATCAGCTAACCCAGAATAAACCATCCAAGAATACATAGCATGAGAACAGAATGGTAAACTACATCAAGAGGTACCAAACATCAAAGCTGCTCCCAAAACATGAAACCAATACTATTGGATATTGATGGGACTAATCAAGGGGGAAAGGCCAGGAAAAAGAGAAAATTCTAATACTCCAATCCCAGTATTTTCTCTGTAGCTTCTTGAATTTTATTAGTAAAAGAACCTTTCACTTGAAAGAAATCAGAATCGAGGGTTTTTCTTTCCCGTGTCCAAGTCAGGACAGACCTGACACGACCCCCTTTGCACAGCAATTGCCCTGCCTCTTGAGCTCTCTCTCCAGGCAACTCTACAACATTGGCTGCATAAGTTGTCTTGTGGGAGAGTTTGGGGGGAGGGGGGTAGTTTGTTGAAGAGTTGTGTGTCACTGTGTGGAAATGAAGCAATCTAAAGAAGCCAGATACTTTTCTCCACTAGTAAGACTCACAAAGGGTAGTGGTTGGTGGTGCAGTTAGTGGGGAACGAAGAGTGGCGAGCAGCGAGTAGTATCCTGTAAATGCTTGTGTTGCCTACAGAATTGTGTTGTTGTGTTGGGTCTCATGTTTTGGATTCCACTGACTTAATGAACCCATACAAGTTACGGTAATCACTCCATGAAGAGGATCCAGGCCGAAGCCCAGCTCAGAAAGGCCAGGCTGTCCTTAGAGAGCATCCCCTGCCCCTGCCGGGGCCCAGCTGCGAGGCCACCCAGCAGGGGGAACCAGGCACAGGGAATCAGTCTTGGCCTGGCCCAGTCCACACGTGGAGCAGACCCAGGCGCTCAAGTACCCTTGTGTCCCAGAGAATACCGCAAAGAACTCTGGGAGATGTGGCCCTGTGGCAGAAGGCACGCGGAAGGAGGCCTAATGCTAGCCACCAGCTTTCCAGCATGCAGGTGATGTCACGCCGATGGGAATATATACGGTGGGCATCGGCTGCCAAGAAAGTGATGATGGAGTGTGTACAGGCAGATGTTTCTGTTTCCTCAACTGGAAGCTTGGGTGAAAATAACATGCTGCAAAAGGAAGGAAATCTGGATGTTGCAGATTGGCCAACATGCTACTGCAAAAACCAGACCTCGTTGTACAGGAGTGGGGAATTAAATTTCCTAAGGGACTACATGAGAAACTGGGACTGTTTCTCCCAGAACAGTCAGAGGAAGAAGAAAGCAGAAGGACGGAAACAGAACGATTCAAACGAGAAGGCGCGAAAACAAGAGCGCAGAGACTAACAAGGACAAATAGAAGACCGAGACCCATATACAAAGCATAAGATGGAGGAAATCAAGATGATTTCAATTAACATCAATGGAATGAACTCACCAGCAAAAAGGAAACAAAACACTAGTAAGACTTCAAAAACAGAATATGGACATTGTTTGCCTACAGCAAGTACATATCAAGAAGCAATATGGTAGTATACTAAAACACCCCAAAATGGAGAAATTGTATTTCTCCCTTGCACAGCAAAAGAAGAGAGGAATAGTGGTGTATATTCAAGAGTGGCTAAAACCTAAGCAAATCTATGCTGACGAGCATGGAGAAGTACTACTGATGAAAAAGAAGGAATTCTATCGTAGTTTACGATAGAAGGAAAACATGCCTAGTAGGCGATTTTAACGTAGTTGTTGACATTAAAATTACAAAAGCAGCAAGAAAAAAAGAAACCAAGAAAAAAAGAACTCACAATCAAGAATAGATATGGTATGGATGAACCCGGAATTGAGAAGAAATGTAAGAAGTAGATATAATGATAAATCCCTGGGCAGACCATAATCCCTTGAAAGTGAGATGGAAAGGACAGAAGGAGGCAAGGAGATGGAGGTTGAACCAAAAGATCTTGAAAGAAAAAGATTAAGTGCAAACAATGAAAAAAAGAAAAATTGAATTATTTTTTAAAGAAAACAAGAAAGAAGATACTTCTTTGTAAAGTTTGTGGGACACGACCAAAGCGTATGCTCGAGGATATGCTAGCATAAGTGGCACGAAGAAATAAGGAAAAGAGGAAACAATATTCCATACTTCAGGATCAATTTAAAAAACTGGAAGTAGCGTTACAAAAAGAGAAATTGGGACTGTTGTGGGGGATCACTGCCCCTCCTCTCTACCATGGGCTGGACAAGGACGGCCAAAGGGACAGCTGTGACCCATGGGCAGGTCTGTCCCACACTAAACCAACATGGACAAAGGCAGAAAGGACAGATTCTACCTTAGAAGAGACTATTTTGATATGGACAAGAATCTTTGTTTTTGAATTGTTTGATCATTTGCCCAACTTCGCCTTGCAGGTAGTTCTGTATACCAACATTACAGATCTTAAAGCAACAGCAAGAAGAAAGTCTTCGATGAATTAAAAGAGAAGCAAACTTGGGAAGGAGGCAGAAAGAAGAAATGCACTTCCAAAATATTCTATTAGAGGTTCTAATCTATTAGGGGAGTAATCAAGAGGGAAGGCCAGGAAAAAGAGAAAATTGTAATACTCCAATCCCAGTATTTTCTCTGTAGCTTCTTGAATTTTATTAGTAAAAGAACCTTTCACTTGAAAGAAATCGGGAGTCGAGGGTTTTTCTTTCCTGTGTCCAAGTCAGGACAGACCTGACACGACCCCCTTTGCACAGCAGCTGCCCTGTCTCTTTAGCTCTCTCCCCAGGCAACTCTACAACATTGGCTGTGTAAATTGTCTTAAGGGAGAGTTGAGGGGGGGGTAGTTTGTGGGAGAATTGTGTGTCACTGTGTGGAAATGAAGCAATCTAAAGAAGCCAGATACTTTTCTCCACTAGTAAGACTCACAAAGGGTAGTGGTTGGTGGTGCAGTTAGTGGGGAACAAAGAGTGGCGAGCAGCGAGTAGTATCCTGTAAATGCTTGTGTTGCCTACAGAATTGTGTTGTTGTGTTGGGTCTCATGTTTTGGATTCCACTGACTTAATGAACCCATACAAGTTACGGTAATCACTCCATGAAGAGGATCCAGGCCGAAGCCCAGCTCAGAAAGGCCAGGCTGTCCTTAGAGAGCATCCCCTGCCCCTGCATTATTTTTTAAAGAAAACAAGAAAGAAGATACTTCTTTGTAAAGTTTGTGGGACACGACCAAAGCGTATCCTCGAGGATATGCTAGCATAAGTGGCACGAAGAAATAAGGAAAAGAGAAAACAACATTCCATACTTCAGGATGAACTTAAAAAACTGGAATTAGCATTACAAAAAGAGAAACTGGGACTGTTTTGGGGAATCACTGCCCCTCCTCTCTACTGTGGGCTGGACGAGGACGGCTAAAGGGACAGCTGTGACCCATGGGCAGGTCTGTCCCACACTAAGCCAACATGGACAAAGGTAGAAAGGACAGATCCTACCTTAGAAGAGACTATGATATGGGCAAGAATCTTTGTTTTTGGACTATTTGATCATTTGACTAACACTCCCTTCAAGCTCCTCCAACAAGAAGGAAGTCTTCAATGAATTAAAAAAGAGCAGGAAGGGAATCAGAAAAGAAAAATGGACTTCCAGAATATCATATTAGGGGTTCTAATACCTCGCAGACCTCCAAATCTCTAGGAGTGATCTGAAAAGGTTAACATGTAATTGACAATGGCCAGAATAGAAGCCTCCTTCAACCCATCAAGGTTTGTCCTGTACCTCAAGTCAGCAATTGCCAAGGTTTTGTTCCCTGCCATGGTTCAACGAAACTGAGGGTGCATCTATTGTCCTCTAAGGGACAACTACAAAGAAACCAAAACATTTGCCTAAGGACACCAAGTATGAATGAGTAACGTCCAACAAAGACGGCAATCAACTGGATAAGAGAAAGTCCGAGAACAAGGAAGGCCAAGGAACATGCAGTGCCAAACGTTTCAGGGAGATCTGAAAAACATCAAGCTTAAATGAAAAGGATATGGAGGCTGTAACTACAGACCAAGAATCAGAGTATGCTTCTAGCCCAATGTGCTTGGCACAGGATGTGAAGAAATGAACATGTGCAACCCATACAGTAGCAGATCCAGATATGAATCCCTGCCCTGCCTCCCCCTCCAGTAGAGTTCCAGCTACTGATGTCCTAGAGACATCCTTTCCAGAAGGATATATGGAGATTTTAGAGACTTGGTCTTCAGGAGGTGACTCTAGAGGCAGTGGTCTAGAGGAGATATGGTGGCTCTAGAGGCAGTGGTCTATAGAGGAGTGTGTGGTGGCTCTAGAGGCAGTGGTCTAGAGATATGGTGGCTCTAGAGGCAGTGGTCTATAGAGTAGTATATGGTGGCTGTAGATGCAGTGGTCTATAGAGAAGTATATGGTGGCTTGAGGCAATTGTCTATAGAGGAGTATACAGTATGTTGGCTATAGAAGCAGTGGTCTATAGAGAAGTATGTGGTAGCTCTAGAGGCAGTGGTCTATAAAAGAGTATATGTGGCTCTAGAGGCAGTGGTCTATAGAGAAATATATGGTGGCTCTAGAGAAAATTTATATAAAATGTTTTATCGTTGGCATTTACCCCCAGCAAGATTGGCGAAAATGTTCCCAAACAGACCAGAGGAATGGTGGAAATGCAAGCAGAAGCAAGGAACATTTTTTTATGTGGTGGACATGCCCAGAAGCCAAGAGATATTGGATAAAAGTAAGAAAATGGCTGGAGGAACTCACGAAACAACAGATTTAAAACCGGAATTCTTTTTTTTTTTTAAGGTATCGTAAGAGGGAATTATTGTTAAGAAAACTCAATCTATTATGTTATATATAATAACAGCGGCTAGAATGACCTATGCGCAAAACTGGAAAAATGATAGGATCCCCTCCGATGGAATGGTGATAAAAAAAGGTGCTAGAATGTGCGGAGATGGATAGGCTAACAATGGAAATAAAAGAAAGAGAAGAAATGGAATACTATTTGATTTGGGACACATAGTATAATTGGTTAGAGAATAGAAGTAAAGAGTAAGAATATAAATGTAACAAGCGGTATTGTAAAGTTAAAAGTGGATGCAATTTCACTGAACTATGGCTGCAATTTGAAAAACTTGGTTTACGTAGGAAAATACCAGGTTGATATATATATATATATATACTGTATGTATATATATATATACATTTTGTGTTGTCTGCTGTGATAAAATGTCTGATAAAGCCTGAAAGTGGTGATTTGAGATATCACCCAACCATGGCAATACAAACATCTTGATTTACGTAGAAAAAACCTTGACTAGAAAAGTATTATACATATAATCCTACGAATAATATATATATATGTCTCCCATAAGTCTCAGAATAAACAACACAAAATGTCTGACAGGCCTGAAAGTGATGATTGGAGATTTCATCCCACCATGGCCATTTAACATCTTTCAACATAGGAAAAACCCTGATTGCAAAAATATCACACATTTATACCTATGAATTAAAAGGAATAAATATTTGACCTTTACAGGTAGGAGTCATAAAATATGTGTGTGTCTGGCTGAAGAGGTTCAAAAAAACCGAAATAGTGCTATCCCAGTCTCCCATAAGTCTCAGAAGAAACAACATAAAATGTCTGACAGGCCTGAAAGTGATGGAGATTTCATCCCACCATGGCCATTTAACAACTTTATCTACATAGGAAAAAACCCTGATTACAAAAATATCATATATATATATATATATATATGTTATGAAACTACAATAATGGTATAATGTATAGTACATAACTGGAAAGGAGGAATAATGAAAACAACTGGTATGTACATAAGAGTTATACGGATACCGGAGCGCTGTGAAATTGTGATACAAAATGAAGATAACTTGCTTAATAAAAACTACTACTCTAGAGGAGTATATGGTGGCTCTAGAGGCAGTTGTCTTTAGAAGAGTATATGGAAGCTCCATGGGGATAGCCATCTTCTAGATCAATGTACAGGGGCTCCAGAGTGACTTCTGCAGGAACATATTGGGGGTCCAAAATGATTGTCTTTGGAAATCAATATTGAATTGAGCTATCAACTGATTTTGATCTCAAGTGAAAAGGCTCAACAAATATGGCTCCAGAATTAGTGTTGCCTCTGTAGGAATGGCGGACGATACTGGAAGCGAAGGACTTGCTTTCTTCTGGATATTTGGGAGTCAGAAATGTGGGGACAAGTGGGGGTTCCACAATAACTTAAGACCTTCGTTTGGGAGATCAGTGATTTACAGTAAGTTGAATTGGTTGGTGTCCTTGATGTTACGGTCCAATTTCTCCGCCTGAATTTTTTAATCTTTGATAAATTTTCATCTTATTCTTTGTTTTTTAATCTGTGTCTAGGTCGAACCTAGTAGGAACAAAGTGAGCCAAGGACACGCATTCAAACGCGGCAAAACCTAGCTTTAACCCCCACAAACTGACCAGAGCCTCAGAACATGACGAGTTGGTAATAGGTTCCTTGTAAAGTCAGCGCTGGGAGCATCCACTTCTCAGTGTCTTTTCAAGTCTCTGGGCCCCACCCCATTTATCCAGCTGCCAACACAGTCAGTGATGGGAGACAATTAAGGGAGGGAAAAGTTGGACTTGGGGATTTTGGCACGAGATCCTCAGTTCTGGATTTGCATTACAACAACACACTTGTGACTTCTAACGAAATTATACCTTATTCAGTGAATGGAGCAAAGTATCGTTTCTATTTAGAGGTTTAAGTGGTGGCAGGTCTGACGCAAAACAAATTGCAGAAACAGGTTACAGAATTCCGTTTATACCAGCGTTCCACTTTTCATGCCACATTTGACAATAGAATCGGGGAAAGCCTGCAGTGATCACCAGTGGAAGCGAAGCGAGGGAAGTCAAGGGAGCAAGATTGGCACAAAACCACAGCATTGTGAACAGTCATTGTACAGATACGTTTGTAAATCATCATCTGGATTGCTGTTGAGACCACGGCGTTGGCAGAAAGGGTGGCTTCTGAACCAAAATTGCACTGCAGTAATAAAATCTCTTCCGATAGCAGTCAGAGCACCAGATCAACAGACACACTATGACCTGGTTGAATGTGGGAGCCATTTTCTTCCATTTCTATTCTCACCAAGGAAGCAGGAAGAAGCCTACCACTTTCTAATCCCAAGTGATCAATTGTTGGTTAAGGCAAATGCTTCCAAGAGCCTGTTTGAACAATGTCCCATCCTTGGTAATGTTACTAGAGAAAACTGCTCTTGCCCACTAAATCTCAAAAGACCAAAAATAGGGAAAGGAATGGTGAGTTGCATTGGCTGGTTTAGTACCAGTTTGTCCGAGAATGTACGAGGCCTGGAATTAAGGTGAATTCAGCAGCTTCGGCTAGCCAGTAACCTTGTAGCAAGATGGCTGGCGAATTTTTATAAATAGATGCTCAACATACCCTGCGCGGCCGTCCTGGGAACAGGGAAAATCACCCCACAGACCTTCCGAGCTGTTTTTGCTGGGCAGAGGGGGTTCTAGAAGGCTGTTGGTAGCTGAAAACTGTGCTTGGAAGCCAGTTTTCACTGGTAGAGCGCTTGGGCCACCATAGGCAAATCCCAAAAGGTGGCAATGAGCTGACCACGGCCACTCCAGCCACCCCCCCCCGAGGTCAAATACAACCCTGATGCGGCCCCTCAATGAAATCGAGAGTTCAACACCCCTGGACTTTAAAAGCATGCAACCAATTCTTTTAATGCTACTTCTGTCCTTGATCTATTCCCGTTCAGATGCGATCGGGTCTGTGCCTTTACCGTTTCTCCTGTAAATCATTATAATCTGTTGACTCAACTTGCTTTCTTTTACATCCGACAGCCCCAACTCCTCCGAAATGAAGACTGGTGAATAAGCGACAGAGAGAAATAGTGTTATGTTGTTACAGCGTTTATCCAGTCCTCCCCATATGGCAACCTGGACTTCATTGATTTCAGCTATCCTTGGCTGCTGGGAAAACTCAGGAAAGCAAGTTAACTTTGCATTTTCTGGCTTTTGCTAGATGCACAAGGGTTCCCCTTCCCAAGGCTTAAAAAATATTTTAAAGGGTCAAGGGGAAAAAAGTTGAGAAAGGCTGCATTAGAACCAGTGGTGGGTTTCTACCGGGTCACCCCAGGTGTCATCACGGATGTTCTTTACCTGCGGAGAAGCACTGCATGCGAGCATGCACACTCAACAGTTCCAAACCAGTAGCAAAGATAAGTGAAACCCACTACTGATTAGAACATGTACATGTACCAACATTAGAAAATGTACAGGGTAGTAAGCAAGACACTGGACATCGCTATTAATAAGCCGTTCAAGGACCATCTCCACATCCAAATAAATGAATACATTGAACACAGAATGGTAAGAAACCAGTGAGGGAATTTCTTGAAGCCTGACTTGCTAGAACTTGTGAACTGGGTCAAGAATGCGTGGGACAAAATCAGTGACACACCCATGCAATACGAGCAGGCTACATGGACAAGAGGTACTGTCTTAAGTAGATCGCTATTGCTAAATATGAGCAATTGGGACCAATGGTTTTTGAACAAAATAGACTCACAAGAAACTCAGACTGGAATTCAGGGTGTGAAGAGTTTTGATGTTATCGAAGATGATATGACTATATTGGAATAAATTGTTGAATTTTAATAAATTGATTTGTTGTACCATACATGAGCATTGTGGTTTCCCTGTGTGTGGGTCTAGGGTTTGCAATTGTGCTTTCCCTGTGTACAGAGCTGCTGATCTTCTAAAATACTTGATCATTCTTTCTGTGGGAGATCAGATTGCCCTCAAAGGGGCCAGCACTTTAAAGGGAATGATGCCCAGACCCTTTATCTTCCTATATGTTGCATTTACACCCAAGCAAGATTGGCGAAACTGTTCCTCAATAGATCAGCGGAATGCTGGAAACGCAAGCACAAGCAAGGTACAGTTTTTCATATGTGGTGAACATGTCCAAAAGCCAGAAATATTGGACTAAAGTAAGAAAATGGCTAGAAGAAATTACAAAACAACAAATTGAGTTAAAACCAGAATTATTTTTATTAGATATAGCAAAAGGAAATTATCGTAAGAAAGCTCAATATTATACCGCACATAACTGCAGCCAGAATCGCCTATGCGCAAAACTGGAAAAATGATAGCACCCCCTTCGATGAAATGGTGATAAAAAAGGTGTTAGAATGTGCAGAGATGGACAGGCTAATAATAGAAATAAAAGTAAGAGGAGAAACAGATTTGATTTGGAACACATGGTATAGTTGGTTAGAGAATAGAAGAATAAGAATATAAAAATTTGAGAGATATGTATTTTTAAGTTAAAAGGTTTACATATAAACATATAAGTATTTAAATGGTAAGAACAATGAAAATAAGTGATATGTATTTATGAGCAATACCGATACTGGAGCGCTGTAAAGATTGAAAACGTGGTATAAAATGAAGAAAACTGTTCAATAAAATAATAATAAGACTTCTTCCTAACGGCAACCCACGACTCTGGAGCCTCATGTGGCTCTTTCATCCTTTTGCTGAGGCTCCGTTGCTCAAAATCTGCGTCACAACTGCCAATGTGCAAGGCACCTGGCAGCAGACAATTTATTGAGCTTTTCGACCCCCAGTAGGCCAATCATGGATAAATCCATGAAAATAAAAACTTTCAGAAAAAAACAGAAAGTTTAACGGTGTGTGGGCAGATTCATTTGCTTTCAACTGCTGACTGGTTTACCAGTATGCTTAATTGGCAAACAAGACAAAGTCAAATGTTGTAAAGACATTTCCAGAATAAACACTCAGCCTTTGGTAAAAAAAAAATACCTGGATGGAGAGAAAAAAAGCCATTTCGGAACTGTGGCTAATGGGTCCAAATGGCTTTGTGTGTTTAAAGGTTGCCGACTCTGCCCTAACCAGTTCAGCAACTGATGGCTACACAAGATGAGCAGGGAGGCAACTGGGGGTGGCAATGAGGGTGTAGTAGAGAAGGAAGGTGGGTTGCGTTATTTTGGGGAACACTAAGAGGAGTCTGAGGCATCCTAAGGCAAAAGTAATGAATTACCACTCTCCAGAAATAGGACTTCACAAGGAATTAATAGGAGAAAGAGTAGGAGCTGTAGAACTAGGGAATTGTAGAGCAGCGAGCACCAGCTTTGAGTGTTTTTGTGTGCTGCCGCTGCCTAGAGACTTGTGTTAGCTGATTTTGGAGCTTACTGATCTGGGTATACATAAAAGAACCAATGGGGGACTTCCGGTGGCACCGTAGGCGTTGAAGACACTCCTTTGTGAGCGCCAGCCCCGCGATCGCGTAAAGCCGCTAGAACAGCGCAAATCAGCTGTCTAGTGGCTTGGAAACTTTCTCCCCCGGAAAAGGGGAGGAAGAGAGTAGACGGGTGTGGGTAGAGCTCCCCAAGAGCCCCAGGAACAATTCTGGGGCTCGAAGGGCGAGAGCTCCCTGGAAGCCCGACAGAGCTCCGGATCCGGGACGTTTCTGCTTTAAGCAGAACAAGACGCCACGACCATCCCCGCAAACAACGCTTTGAATAAAACATTGGATTTGGAAGCAGGCTGAGCAAAGCCAGGAAAGATCAGATTTGCAAGTACTAAACTTTAACTCTAAATGTGCATTACTTCCTTCTGAGTTATTAACGGAAGAAAGTGAAAGCAAGATTGCGATTGAGTTTTAATGGGGCGTGGAAAGTGAAAGCTAAAAGGAAAGTTTCGTTTAGCGCTGGCAGCCCCTGTCTAAAACTAGAGATCTTTGCTTTGAAAGAAAGAAGATTTAAAGGCTAAAAAGACTATAGTAGTGATTTTAAAAAATGATTGATATTATTTAAGGACTGGAAATTTTTGGACCTGGTGGATTTGTTCTGGTTGCTGAATAAATTCAAATTGAAAACTAAAAATGGCTTCAAAAGACTGTTGTCCCTAAAAGTGCTGGGAGTTCGCCAGCTCAAGTGTCCAAATTGCAGTCTCTCTCTGCTCCAACAGAACCATGAATATTAACACTCGAAGTGGGACTGGGGGTCCCCAGGAGCTTGGGAGCCTATAGCTAGGTACTTGCCCTCTGCTGCCCAGGGCTCCGGACATCTCATGCCAACTTCCATGTGGCCCGAAACGGACAACTGAGGTGTTTCTCATAGACAAGGATTTAGCATTTGCCGCTAGCAAGGGAAGTCTCAGCTGCTCCCTGCTCCAGACACAGCAAGCCTCAGCAAGCGTTCATGCTCTGCATGTTTGATCGTACATATGACAGTGGTGAAATTCAGCCGATCTATCTGGATCACACAATCCAATAGCGCTGGGAGACTCCGCCTACCTGCCCATCATGATGTCCCATTTTTGACCCTCTGCGCATGTGTGGAGGTGGTGCGCACAAGCGTAGCACATGCACGCTCACATTTGCAAGCCAGTAGGGAAAGGTTAGTGAATTTCACCCCTGGTTTGTGAGCAACTTTTTTTCTCTGTGATGAGTGAACAAAAGCGCACACATCACTTATCATCACACTCACTTATGCACACCTCCACTCTATCCATGAATTGAACATCAAACAAGAATGAACTAGTAGGCAAGAAAAGATGCCAAACATCCAGCTCGGACAAAAGGGCACAAGAACTGTTATGTTTTTCTTTTGTTTTAAAATTTGTTTTACCAGATTGATTTGAAGTCATTTGTTCAAATTTGAAATGTTAATCCTGTTAGGCTCACTTCTTAGGCATAATGCACTCCTGAACTAATATGATAGTCTTAAGTGCAAGTGGCCTTTTGAGGGCAACCATAATGCCGATGCGATCCTCAATTAAATTGAGTTCGATACCCCCTAGACATAGGTAGCCCCACTCACAAGGAGTAGCAGAGGGAAATCAACCTTGAGACTCTACGTGGCTTACAAAATGGAAATTATTCCACAATATAAAAACCCTTAACTTTAGCCCATGGCATCAGCAAGCTGCTTGCCATCAGCCACTTGATCAGTTCCTTGTCTATTTGACAGTTGAGATGGACAGCTATCTAAATTATTCAAATTAATCACAAACATAGCTATTTGGCTACTTCTCCATAGATAGCATCCAGGAATGGGTTAACTCAGTCTGAGTCTGAAAGTTGTGATGACACGCCTCCTCTGCTTCCATCTCTAGCTTTTAGACTCAGTCTTAGCTTGGACAAAACATGTTTTCTAGCTACTCCATTCCTGAATGCTTTTCACCAGATTCTAACAGAGAAATACAACATCATTTGCAGCGGCTCCCAGTTTCGACTGGTTGAGCCAGGCCGCATGGGTGGCAATCAGACTGCCGGATGACAGATCTGATAGGGCAGCACTTACGAGCCTCACTCTGCGACGCTGACCCTGGGGCTCGGTAACAACAGCCCTTTTGGCCTGATCACCTGGGAGTTGCCTGAGTGCAGCACAGACAGGATGCTGCACGAGCATAGCTCTGCAGCGCTAGCCCTAGGGCGTGAGGAAGAACAGCCTGCCGCGCCATTTTGAAGCCTGTTCAATCTGCCGGAGCCGAAGGTGCATGTGACAGCAGGGAGTTTTCAGGTTGTGGAGCCAGTCTGTTCCCTCCCATTTACCCTCAGAGCACTTGGAGCTGCCTGATCCCTGTTCCCGGAAATGGCAGACCGTTTCGGCCTCCTGATAAGTCGATCTATTTCCCACCCAAGACAACTGCCAGCTCCCCAGGTTTTACGCCTGGTTTGCGACACCAGGGGCAGAGGGAGTTGATGCGCTACGCAGTCCGTGGCCCTCCAAGATGGCTATACGCCTTACCTCCTTCTGCTTATTCTGAAGGTCATCAGGAAGCTGCTGGAGGAGGAGGAACTTCTGCTTCTGGCCCCCCACTGGCCCAGAAGGCCTTGGTTTGCAAACCTGGTAAACCTGTCAGTAGCTCAACCCTGGAGGATCCCTCAGAACAGGGTCTCCCCTCAGCCAGGGGGCATTGGTTCATCCGGACCCACAGTGGTTCCAAATGACCGCCTGGCATTTGAGCAGAGCCTTCTGAGTTGGGACAATTTTTCCTCCAGGGTCATCAAGACAGTTCAGGCTTCGCCCAGACCCTCGACTAACCAAATATGTAACGGCCCATGGAAGGCTTTTTGTGGGTGGTTTGCCAACGGGGGATTGATCCCTACGGACATTTCCATAGCCCAGATCCTGGAGTTTCTCCAGGAAGGACTGGACAACGGGTTATCCCCAAATACAATCAGGAGGCAAGTGGCGGCCCTGTCCTCAGTTTTGGCATGTGGAGCCGTGGACTCCCTCTCCCAGCACCCCATGGTCAATCGGCTCCTCAGGGGAGTGACCAACCTGAGCCACTGATCGTGCACAGGTACCTGACATGGGACCTGGCCCAAGGTCTTAAACTCCCTTACCGGGACCCTGGGTTTTACGGCTGGACCCCTTCTTCATCCCCAAGATAAACACTTGGTTCCACAGAGCTCAGGAACTTGTGCAGCCGAACTTCTGTCCTGAGCCAGGTTACTACCTGGAATGTAGATGGCACACCTTGGAGGTGAGGAGGGCCCTCCACATTTTACATCAAAAGGACTTCTTCCCTATGGAATGCGGAATCCCGAATCTCTTTCCAGTCTGCCATGCTGGGCAATGCTGGGCGTCCCAAGTTTGAGGTCACCACCTCAAACTTGGGACGGTGTATCAGGTCATGTATAGCCAAGGCCTATGAGATCCAGGCCTTTCTGGTTCCTAGGCGAGTAACTGCCCATTCTACCAGAAGCGCAGCCATCACTGCAGCATGGGCAATGCAGGCCTCTCTGGAAGAGGTTTGTTGAGCAGCTACCTAGTCCTCTCTATCTCCTTTTATCCGCCAGTATAAACTGGACACTTGCGCTTCAACTGAGGCGGCCTTTGGCAGGCGGGTACTTCAGAGTGTCCACACAGAGCAGGGGACTTTGGACCGCATCACGGCCCACCCATAGGACTGCCAGCTTTGGTATGTCCCATTCCTGGATGCTATCTCCACCACTATGGAGAAGGGGCGTTGTCTTACCCGATCGTTCCTTCTTGTTGAGGTGCTGATAGCATCCAGTCGCACCCGGATTGGCATCCGGTCCTGGGTCGAGGGGATATGACTACAGCATGGCACGGCATGTCAGGCTGCATCGACGCCTTCGCCAAAAATTAGCAAGTCCCCAATTCCACTCTACCCTTTTATCTGGAACTGTAGAAATTTGAGTAAAATAGAGAATGGTTGCCAACAAATTGAAAAGTGCTTGAAACGTTTGCAACATATTGCAAAGCAAGCTGGTCAAGACTTAAATGTATTGCTTAATGATCAAGTTTGACGGAGAAGATAAAACTCCAGGATATATTATTTTCCATTTGTTCTCTCTCTTTTGCATAAAATGTTTGAGCATAAATGGTAAGGACCTTGTTAAATTGGTTGTCCATCAGAATAATGTTACTGTGTTCGCCTTCAACTATTAAACCTGGAACCACTTAAATTTAGATTGTTCCCATCCTGCCAACTTTTTGAAACCCCCCTTTTAAGACCTTGTTGTACTAATTCACATTTTGAGTCTATCAAGTATTCCTAATTTATGATATTATTCTGCTTTTAGTCTTGCTACTTTTGTTCTTAAACTTGTACAGTCTAAAGAAACTCATGGCAGCAAAAACAGAACACTATGTTGCTAGTTCCTGGACAAAGTCTGTTTTTAACATGTTTTAATTTTGTATTTTAGATTTTCATCATGCACCTTATTTTATGATGCTGACACAAACTGACCAAATGCTTTAAAGTGAGCATTTCTATAAATCAAATATTGTTCAAATGGTAAATACTGAAGGACCCCCACGCACAAATTAGTGTCAAGAGTTTAACGAGCAGAATCATAACTGGGAACCTGTCCCAAGGTTTCTTGGTTAAAAAAAAACTTCATTATCAGGAGTTTGAAAAACTCTTTAAAAGTTTGTCTAAACACATGCATTTTTGTCAGGCAAAAGGTTGATTTATTGATTTCGTAGGAACACTTTCCCAAGTTCCAAAGTTGTAGGCTAATTAGGGCTAGATTATCCTAGGATAGCACCCCAAAAAATCAAGCAAAATCATTTAAAGGGAATTAAAAATTAAGCCAGATGCATGACCCTATCATCGTATGGAAAAATAGGAGGAAGGAGTATTAAGTATGTTTGCTTGCCAAAAATAGAAACCAACGTATCCATCTGTTATGGGGAAAATAGAAAGGAGTATCAAGTATATTCACTGCCTTATTTATAGAAAATAAAAAGTGGGAGGTTGAAATAAATCTGAAGCAAGTTTCACCAAAGTATTATTAAAATAGGTACTACACTACCAGAGTCCTTCACATTAACGAAAAGTCTGCCTCAAAATGAATTTTAAAAGCCTTGTCTTTTCTCTACCCACCAAGCTATCACAAATGAACTCAAATGGAAGACTTTATCAGAAATCTGCATGGATCAAAACAGAGGAAGTTTTATTTTGTCAGGAAAAAAACCTATAAGTAGGTAAACTTGGAACTATGAAAATTAAGGGTTATTTCTTTCCATTATCTCAGCAAACTTAGGTAATTGTTTTTAGAAATGTTAAAGGTCACCCATATTGACTGTTGCTGAGCAGAAAGGAATTGAAATTAGCTATCAAATGTTTGAAGTCTTTTGAACGTTGTACAAAAGGCTGGTATAGGATATACAGAGCACGCTCGTCTTGGATGTGTTGTTTTTGTACTGCAGCAATAAAACGTTGATTTCTTCTTGCCCTGCCTGGAATTTGGAGGGTCACACCAAACAACCAAACTTCCCTATAGTTTTTTTCTGGTGAAGGAGTATATGAATCAAACTAATATTGGCTGTTTGCTTTTATTATGAATTGCTTATGCTACTTTATAATTGTTACTGATTAAACCAATATTTGCTGTTTGCTTTTGATATGATATACTGCTAGAAATCATTTATTAGGAATTAAGCTTTGTTATTGGCTTCTGCTTATATTATTGTATACTGTCAGTAATTATTGGTTAGGAACTAATTCTAACTTAGTAAATTTTAACCTTTAATACTGGTTGGCATTAGTGCAAAGTTGGTTATCTCACTGCTGTGTCTCGCTTCTATTCTTGGCTTCAAAGCTAGGCTTTAAAGAAGAAATCATTACGCAGGAATATCAGGCCCCATAGACGAAGGAACCAGAGTAGTGAGTTTTCCTGCCTCATAAATTCTGAATCCTGAAAGCATTTTGCTGAATAAAGGGGGGAGGGAGAGCCGCCCTTACACAAGGAATACTATAGGAATACTCCATGGATAAGATCGACAGAGACAGGGCCCTGAACAAAACCTTTTGCCTCTAATTGGGTAAACTTTGTTTCTATCTGCGTAAAATGTATATAATACTCTGAGCCACTCTCTCAGGGATGTAGCTATTCCTTACACGCATTTTGTTTGTATGTTTTGGATACAGTAAGTTTTATTTTGTCAGGGGAAAAAACTAAAAGTAGGTGAACTTGAACTATGGAAATTAAGGGTTATTCCTTTACATGTATCTCAGCAAACTGAGGTAACTGTTTTTAGAAATGTTAAAGGGGTTTCTGGTCACCCAGCAGAAAGGAATTATGAAATTAGCTATTAAATTTTTGAAGTCTTTTGAATGTTGTATAAAAGGCTGGTATAGCATATACAGAGCACAATCCTTGTCTTGGACGTGTAGTTTTTTTACTGCAGTAATAAAACATTCAGATTTCTCTTGCCCTGCCTGGAATTTGGAGGCTCTCACACCAAACAACCAAACTTCCCTATAGTTTTTCTGGTTAACAGTTGTGAGGGCTATTCAAAGAAAAAATGCAGCCATTTTAACTTCAAGGCAATCTTTTATGAAACAGTCAAATCTTCAAAATAGAGAAAGCCACCCAATTTTTTCTTTAAAAGCCCAATAAAGCAACCAGGGAAAAAAACCTTTTGTAAATCCCTGTGCTGGAGAAAATTAAGCACTAGGAGTTCCAGCTGCAGATTTTTTGCTAAAATCTCCATTATCTCCTTGCAAAGCTTCTAAATAAGAGCTTAAGTATCCCCTGGCTTTTAAATTACTTCAAAAATTTAAAAGGTATATTGCCCATAAATATGGAGGTTCAAACAGGCCAGCTAGTATGTATTCTGTAAAAACTTTGTTTTTAGGCCTATGCTGCATTTCCTCTTTCCCATAACTTAGAAACAAGGTTGCCTAAAAAAAAAACTCTCATTGTGTTCAAAATAAACCCAGATACCTAAAACTTAAACTAGTTTTGAATTACTGTAATTTGTTTCATGTATTGTAACTGAATAAAAATATTTGCTGCTGGGCATAGAAAAGGCTAGACTTCGTTTAATTTTAAAAGAAACTCAGAATTTTTTTTTTTAAAAAACCATCTTGGTTTAAAATTCCAGAAGTTAGCATCTCTACTTAATGCTTAATTAATTTAACTAAACCAGCATTTAACTCTCAATAATTCAGAGCAAGTCTACACCTCAGAATGACCTGAAAATTGTAGTAATCAAGTCCCTTAAAAGGCAACAGGAAATTAAAAAGCTGTTTTTTGTAAAACACCCTTTTTTCCATCAGAAATGAAGAGGGCCATCTATGCAACAGTAATATATACTTCAGGACAATACCAACTCCAAAATTAAAGAGGGGATTCAACAGAAAAGTTTAAAAAATCTTGACAGGACATTTCCAACTGAATCTGACTGCAAACCCTGAAAACGTATTTGTTAATAGTTTGTAACTATCCAACCTTGTAGCTTAGTTTTTCATTAGAGCTTAAGTTTGAATTTCTCCCCTCCCCTATTTTTATTTGTAACATTCCAAGCCTGCACATTTGCAAATGTTGTAAATTGCCATAAAGAGCTGTAAATTCTAATGGGGACTTTTAAGCAAAGAAAGAGCAATGATGAATTTTCTGGAACTGAGTCCCTTAATGCAATTTTCAGTCAGTTGGGTGGGGGGGGCAAGTTGCCCTGCTTAAGTCCATTTTGTCCCACACAAATTTGAAGGAGCAAACTTGCAATCAAATTTAAAAGGGCATTCAGGGGAACATTCATTTTATATTTTTATTTATTTAGTCAAGCATGTATGAGAAAACAAGTTTGAATATATTAAGTATAAAGAGGTATAAGTATATACATATTGAGTATGAATAAATTTTTCTACTTGATGAAAATATTTTATCAAGTATACTGCACTTTTATGAGATGCAAATAGAGGTCCCTTTAAATCAATTTGTGCTGAAATAAACTTTCTTCAAATAACTGGGTTACGAAGTATTTTATAGCAACCTGCCCGCCCTAGATATTGCTATTCCAGTCTGTTTGTTTGGCCCTTGTTGTTTTTTTAAGTCAAAATGGTATCCCTAAGTGCAAAGAATGAATGTTGCATGTCCTTTGTCTACATTAAAAAAATCAAAGTGTCTTTTTGTAAATTGAAATGGGTGGCAATATAAATCACGTTTTGTTCAAATGGCCAATACTGAAGGACTGTTACCTATTGAGATCTGTAGAAATGTTCCAAAACTTATTGTTAGGGTAAAAAAATGATGTATACAAATACTTTTAATCAAAAATTTAAGGAAATTTTGTCAGGCAAGAGGACAAGTGTATTTATTCAATATGAAAAGACTCATTTCCAGAGAGTTAAGTTGTTGGAAAATTAAGGCGGGATGGTTCCAAAGATAGCAGAAACACAGGCCAAATAAGTAATTAAAAATTAGGAGCCAAATGTCTATCGTTGTGTGGAAAACATGAGGAAGGAGTATTAAGTATGTTTACTGCCTTATCTATATAAAGGTGGTATAAAAATCTAATTTTATTTAGCTTCAAGATATAAGGCTTATTCCATTTTATTAACATACTGTGTCACACTTATTAATGAAAAGCCTGCCATCACTACAAAATTGTTTGAAAAAGACTCATCTTTTCTACCTCAGAATCAAGAACTTAAAATGGAAGAAATGAGAGGGGGGATTAGGGAACTAAGTGTATTTTGGCAAAATAAACCTGATGCAATAGTAACTGGGCTAGGAATCCCTTTCTTTGTGTATATATGTGTATTTCTCCTCAGCCAGGTATTTTCCTACGTAAGCCAAGATTTTCAAAATGCAGCCATAGCTCAGTGAAATCCCATCCACTAGTTCTATAGGCTTTATCAGACAGCAAATAAGCAGTTTGCTGCCTTTTGGGAGATTAATATACATCTATTTCAGACTAATTAGTCCTCCTCAGTTAGCCACACCCTCATCACGTTTCCTCCCCGTAGGAGTATGTTTTCTTCTCTTATCGTAGGCCCTTTGTGTATTTCTCCGTATGTATTTCATGAAATTTTATTAGAGATGTTGAAAGGGCCTTAGGAACAGCAAGGCAGCCATTTAACTTGAAGCTATGAAATGTGGTTTATTCTTTCTTTTGAAGACCAACCCAAATCCTTTTAGCAAATTTTAACAAAGCAACCCCCAATTTTTCATCTTTGAGAAGTTTTGCAAAAGCTTGTGTTTCAGAGTAGTATTAGAAGCCCCAGTTAACTTTTTTTTTTTTGCTTTAACAGCTCCTTTATCTCATTACAAAGTTTCTAAATTTAAGCTAAATTGAACCTACCCACCTTTCCCTTCCTATAAATTAAATAGGTGGACGGCTTCTGAACAGACAACTCTTAAAAACTTCTAGAACTTTAATTGCTTTCAAATTCTGCTTTTTTAAATTATTTTGCAACTTTTTTTCCCCAGAGTGGCATTTTCAGCATTAACTAAAAAAAGTGTACTACTTTAAAAAATGCTAAACTTTTCTTATCGAAAGAAACCCAAATTCTACAGAAATCCCAGGTATGAAAAAACGCAGTAAAAATCAGCTTTTAACTAAGTTTGCTTTAGCTAGCTTAACATAGAAGATAATGTGGCATATAGGAAAGAGTAGACTTAGTTGAATTTTAAAATAGAAGACCTAGAAACACCCAGCCCAAGATTTAGAAAAACCCACATCTGGGTTTGAAAAAAATCCTAGCAATGGCAACTCTTGTTTTTAAAAAAGGCTTTTCTTCCATTTTTAACTAAGGAAAATCCCCACTAATTGAAACTGAACGTGGGAAAACGCTGTAGAAAAATGTTTTCTTGATATAAAGGCTTATCAGGTTCCCTCAATAAAGCCCCACATCAGAACGAACCGAAAATAACTAAAAAAGAATTGCAAAACAGGCCCCTAACGCAACAGGAAAATAAAACGCGATTTGTTCGAGTTAAGCAGCATTATCCGCTTTTCCCCCCCAAAAATGAGCCGAGCCAGGTCGGCAAGCAAGGAAAATATACTTTAGGACTATACCAACGTCAAAATGAAAGGGGGGATTTGAGATTGAAAGCTTTCTTAACTCTCTTGAAAAGACATGTCCAGCTAAATCTCCTGACCGCTGTAATGCAAACTTATTGATAATAGATTGTAAGTCGTTCCAACCTTGTAGCATATTTTATTAATGAACTGAAGGTTGACTTGCCAGCTGTTCTCCCCCCCCCCGCGACCTCAATTTCAATTTGGAACATTCCAGGCTGGGCCATTTCCCCACCCCACCCCCGCCCCACAAATTGCTTTAACTGCAATTGCAGTTAAGGAAGTAGTTGCAAATTCTAACGGGGGAGTTTTAACGGTTGCGTGGGTTCCATGCAAAAAAAAAAAAGGAAAGATAGTCCGAATTTTGCCCTAGTCAAAGCGATTGTCCGCTGGGTTTTGCTGAGAGTGCAGTTTGCAGTCTCTGCAAAGTTTCTTTTTGGAGGAGAAACTGCAATTTGCAATGCAAAATCTGAAAGGATGGCCAGGGAGCTATTCTCTGCTGATGGAATTATCTTGCCTTCAACACCCAGGACTGTACATTTTTCACTGGATGCAAATTGCATTTTATGCAAATTGTATACACTGTGTGCACAGTTGCACTTGAGTTGCAGTTCCTTTAAATAAATCCTGTGACATAACAATAAACTCACTATCTGCAAATAATAATTGTGCTATAAAGTATGCCCACCCCATGCCTCGATAATACTGCCTGTTCATTTGGCCAAAGGTTGATACATCAACAAAGTTCTTTGTATATTGTCAACGTAGGTCAGAAAAGTCAAAACTGGCAGCTATGACATTGCAATTGAAATGTTGACTGTTTTTAATGTACATTATTAAAAGGCACGTTTGACATCTCTTGAGTTAAAGGCGGGGGAACCTAACCACTTTGTTCCAGAAGATTTTTCTTTTAAATTCAGGTTAAATTTGAAAAAAAACAAAATTAAAATCAGGTTTTGACATAAAATATCTTCTTTCCACGTTATTCAATTTTGGTGTCCCCCACTCCAGATGGCTCATAACAGTGAAAAAGATAAAAATGCATCAATTCAAAAGAAAATCATCTTAATTACAGTCTTAATTTTTGTAAAATTATCAGCTGTTGGTATTTGACACGGAAAAATTGTCTGAAGTATACGAACCTACTTCTCATTTATGCTGGAAATGTGAATAAGAGGACTTTTTAATCACTTTTGGTGGATGTAAAAAAAAGCTTTAAAAATTGGATTCAAATACATATATAAATTCAGAGGATTTTAAAAATTAATATACAACTGTAGCCAGAGATGTTTTTTGGGACTGACTGACAAAAAGTTGGGGGGGGGGAGGAAATCATGGAACTTTGTTTTTATATATGATAATAGCAGTGAAAATTCTATATGCAGAAAGGTGGAATGTTTGACAGATAAGAAAAATCAATGGCGAAGATGATGGAGCCTGCTGACAAGGCATAACTACAACCCCGTGAGGTGGATTGGGCTGAGAGAGAGCGAATGGCCCATGTTCACTCAGCTTGCTTTCATGCCTAAGTCAGGACTAGAACTCCCAGTCTCCTGGTGATAGCCCAAAGTCACCCAGCTGGCTTTTGTGCCTAAAGTGGGACTACAACTCACTGTCTCCTGGTGATAGCCCAAAGTCACCCAGTTGACTTTCATACCTAAGGTGGGACTAGAATTCACAGTCTCCCAGTTTCTAGCCTGGACCTTCACCACTAAACTAAACTGTGGAAAATACGTGTTAGATGGCTCGTGCTGCGGTCATGTTCTTTGTGAATGATCATATTTGGGTTCATTGTAACACCATATTGTTGGCCTGCAAAAATAGGTTCCTTGGATCACAGCCTCACTTCTTGATTTATATACCAGATGTTTATCCCACCTTTACTAATTTATAAGTAACTCGAGGCAATGCATATATAAAAAGAATAGATATGGCCAGGCTTGAACTGTAAACATCAGGATGAAGTGAAATGAATTGAAAAGATAAAAGGCAAGGTTATCTCTATTTGCATATTTTGGTCCTCGCTGTGGGCAAGCCAGTTTTCCTTGGCACAGAGTTTAGAAATCTTTATCATTGGCACAACACATAGAAGAATGACCGGAAGATTGATATACAACTTCAACTCTCATGATTTTAGTAGGAGTTGGTACATAACCACCCACCGTGTGGGTGGTTATGGGAGCGACGTGGCGTTCCCATGTAACACCTCTCCTGCGCGAGCTGCACTGGCTCCCGGTGTTCTTCCGGGTGCGTTTCAAGGTTTTGGTTATCACCTTTAGAGCGCTCCATGGCTTAGGACCTGGTTATTTATGGGACCGCCTGCTACCACCAATAGTCTCCCACCGGCCGGTACGCTCTCATAGAGAGGGGCTCCTCCGGGTGCCGTCGGCCAAACAATGTCGACTGGTGGCCCCCAGGGGGAAAGCCTTCTCTGTGGGGGCACCTACTCTCTGGAATGAGCTCCCCCCGGAGATACAGAGGATCCCGGATCTGCGCACCTTCCATCGCGCTCTCAAGACTTTTTTATTCCATCAAGCCGGCCTGGCCTAAATCTTTCCCCTTTAAAATGTAAATTTTAATTTGTTTTTAAAATTATTGGGTGTTTTAAATTTGTCTCGGCCATATTGTTTAATTCGGTTTTATTCTGTTTTTAAATTTTGTATTTATGTGTTTTATTCTGTGGCTGTTCACCGCCCTGAGTCCTTCGGGAGTAGGGCGGTATATAAATCCAATAAATGAAATGAAAATGAAATGAATAGGTGCCAAATTGTGGCTCAGGTTTTTCAACCGGATAGGTAAACAATTTCCTCTGACACCCTTGTTTGAAAATGCAACTTCCTAGATGAGTAAGATGTGTGTGTGTGTCTCTCTCTCTCTCTTCAATTTTTGCTCCTCGCAGTGTGAAGAAGGCGTTAAAGAGTTGAGAAGATACAATCAAACTGTCTTTCTGCCGACTGGTTCTCCAGAAGAGAGATGTTCAGACTCTCACAGCACCAGATAAAACTCCCTTCCCAGTTGCTCGGAGGCTCAATTCAAGAAGACATGGTTTCTTTGAGGCCTATACTTTGAGTGGCTTGTGGTATATCCAGAATTTGGCTTCCTTCTCACGTGTAGCATGTTTCCAATATACCGGACAGGCTGGAAAACGTAAGTTAACTTGTGTTGTGGCGAATATATCTGTAGCTCGGGTGTAGAGTGAGGGTAAAGATTCGTTTTACGGTTTTAACTTGTGTTGTGTTGCAATTGTCATTTGAATGTACATACATACATACATACATACATACATACACCCATAAAGGTTCCCCTCGCACATATGTGCTAATCGTTCCCGACTCTAGGGGATGGTGCTCATCTCCGTTTCAAAGTTGAAGAGCCAGCACTGTCCAAAGATGTCGTGATCATGTGGCCGACTAAATGCCAAAGGCACACGGAACGCTATTACCTTCCCACCAAAGGTGGTCCCTATTTTTCTACTTGCATTTTTTTACATGCTTTCGAACTGCTAGGTTGGCAGAAGCTGGGACAAGTAACGGGAGCTCACCCCGTTACACGGCACTAGGGATTCGAACCGCTGAACTGCTGACCTTTCGATTGACAAGCACAGTGTCTTAGCCACTGAGCTACTGCATCCCTTAGACATACATACATACATGCATATAAATGTTTTCAACCATTTGTTTGGTGACTTTGAAGTTACAACAGTTCTGAAAAAAGTGGCTTATGAACATGGTTCACTCTTACGACTTGCAACATCCGTCTCATGGTCACTTGATCAAAATTCAGATGCTTGTCGGGGTCGTGTGATCTCCCTTTTGTGACCTTCTGACAAGCAAAGTCAATGGGGAAGCCAGATTCACTTGACAACCGAGTTAGGAACATAACAGCTGCAGTGATTCACTTAACAACTGTGGCAAGAAAGGTCATAAGATGGGGCTAAAATTCACGGAACAAAGGTCTCACTTAACAACAGAAATGTTGGGCTTATTGGGGTTCATAAGTCGAGGGCTACCTGGATTCTAGCAGTTTGGTTTTCTATGGATGGATGGATTTGTTTGTTTGTTGAGAATACCTGTATGCAGTTTTTCGCACGAAAACTACAGAACTGGCTTTTGCTTCTACTGTGCTTATTATTATTATTATTTTTTAATTTGATTTATATGCCGCTCTTCTCCGGAGACTCAGGGCGGCTTACAATGCGTTAAGCAATAGCCTTCATCCTTTTGTATATTTATACAGAGTCAGCTTATTGCCCCCACAAACTGGGTCCTCAATTTACCTACCTTAGAAAGGATGGAAGGCTGAGTCAACCTTGAGCCTGGTAAGATTCGAACCTGCAGAAAATTGCAGGCAGCTGTGTTAATAACAGGGTGCATTAAACCACTGTACTACCAAGGCCCCTTATTTGGTTCTATCAGTAAAGTTATCCTTTTGGTAAAATAATGTCCCAGGAGTTTATTTTTATTACATATGTCAACAGGACGGTGGATAGCAATTTTAATATGTTTGTGAACTTCAACTCCCAGAATTCCCCAGCCTGTGTGTTTTTCACCTTTGGCAGCTTGTCAGACCCCCGAAACCAAGAAAGACACTTAGCCAATATTTAAAGAAGGTTTCTGAATTGTTCCACACCTATAGACAGAACTTTGCCCAGCTAAAGTAACCTACTACCTACATCAAACATATACTTTGGAAACTATTAGGGAGAGGCCGTCCTCACCCTCTCTCACACACAAAATATCCAAATGGTTGTTTCCTTACTCCTCTGCAATGCATCTCCTCCCTTCTGGGAAGCCATCCCACTCCATTCCATCACACAATTTTAAGACATGTGGATTTCGACTCCCAGAATTCCCCAAACCAGCATATTTTTCAAACTTGGCAACTTTATAAGAGACATGTAGACTTCGATTCCCAGAATCCCCTAGCCAGCATGTTTTCCCAGTTGGTAACTTTAAGATAAGAGGATTTCAATTCCCGGAATCCCCCAGCCAGCGTGGGTTTTTTTTTTTTTTTTGGTTTTTTTTTACATTTGACGACTTTAAAATATGTGTGGACTTCAACTCCCAGAATCCTCCAGCCAGTGAATTTTTGAAACTTGGGAACTTTTAAAATGTATGTGGACTTCAACTCCCAGAATCCCCCAACCAGCATGTTTTTCGTAGTTGGCAACTTTAAGGTACGTGAACTTCAACTCCCAGAATTCCCTAGCCAGCATGTTTTTCAAACTTGCAACTTTAAGATCTGTGTGGACTTCAACTCCCAGAATTCCCTAGCCGGCATGTTTTTCAGACTTGTAACTTTAAGATGCTTGTGGACTTCAACTCCCAGAATTCCCTAGCCGGCATGTTTTTCAGACTTGCAACTTTAAGATGCTTGTGGACTTCAACTCCCAGAATTCCCTAGCCAGCATGTTTTTCAAACTTAGAACTTTAAGATACTTGTGGACTTCAACTCCCAGAATTCCCTAGCCAGCGAATTTTTGAAACTTGGGAACTTTAAGATGCTTGTGGACTTCAACTCCCAGAATTCCCTAGCCAGCATGTTTTTCAAACTTAGAACTTTAAGATACTTGTGGACTTCAACTCCCAGAATTCCCTAGCCAGCGAATTTTTGAAACTTGGGAACTTTTAAGATGTATGTGGACTTCAACTCCCAGAATCCCCCAACCAGCATGTTTTTCATAGTTGGCAACTTTAAGGTACATGGACTTCAACTCCCAGAATTCCCTAGCCAGCATGTTTTTCAAACTTGCAACTTTAAGATCTGTGTGGACTTCAACTCCCAGAATTCCCCAAGCAACCAGCTGGGAGTTGAAGTCCACTTATTTAAAAGTTACCATGTTTGTAAACCTCTATGCTAGGTCGTGAATTCAGCTATAATTGCAGTAAACATTGTAGGAGAGAGCTATCTACTGAATGTAGATAGCTCTCTCTCCTATCCAAATTGGCAAAAATATATATATATATTTTCGATTGGCAAAATATATATATATATATCCAAAAGCGTTTGGTAGCACCTTTTCCAACTAAGCAATTTGATCAAATTTTATTAAAATTGGTTAGTCAGAAAAGGTGTTGCTAGGTTGCCTACGACTAAAATTAGCAGATAGGTAACTACAAGCCTATGATTCCGCGTTGCAGATCCAAAATGATTTATCATCGGCTTGTGATCATCATATTGAATGAACATTTACTACTGGGAAATTTGACAAGCAAGTTAAAAAGGGAAGCAAAACCCAAGTTTAATCACGTTTCGCTGCCTAAAAGTGGATAGTAAAAACTGCACATGATTTCAAGTCAGCAAATAGTAACCCCTTGAATTTGGGGCCGCTGCCCGTAGCCCATATTGCAACCTTGCCAGTTATCACGTAAAATAAGAAACTCCTTAGGTATTTGTTATGCAAGTTTAAACCCAAACCTAAATAAAGTTGGCAATCGTGTGCTGATATATCCAACAGATCAATAGAGCAGTATTTCTCAATCTTGGCAACTTGAAGATAGCGGAAGGGGGGAATTCAACTCCCCAAATTCCCGAGATGGCATAACTGGTTGGGGTATTCTGGGAGTTGAAATCCCCCCCACCCACACATCTTCACGTTGCCAAGATTGAGAAACAATGGCTAAATAAATTAAAACCAGTACTCCCAATTGCAGTTGAAGGGCAATATAGGGCAAAGGGACAAGTGGTATATGGTATTCACCAACCATTAACAGGCCTATGAAGTTTTTCAATAGTCTTCAAGGGCAGCCCCATGTGGCTAAATTTAAGCAGTCTAGACAAGTTGCAATGAACTACAGGTATTCCTCGACTTACGATCACAGTTGATCCCCAGATTTCTGTTGCTAAGTGAGACCGTTGTTAAGTGAGATTTGCTCCATTTTACAACCTTTCTTGCCACCGTTGTTAAGTGAAGCACTGCAGTTGTTAGGTTCGCAACACGGTTGTTAAGCGAATCTGGCTTCCCCGCAGACTGCTTGTCAGAAGGTCGCTAAAGGAGATCACATGACCCCTGGACACTGCGACCGTCATAAATACGAACCAGTTACCAAGCATCCAAATTTTCATCACATGATCATGGGGAATGCTGCAACGGTCATAAATGTGAAAAACAGACATAAGCCACTTTTTTCAGTGCTGTTGTAACTTTGAACGGTCACTAAAGAAATAGGTTGTAAGTCAAGGACTACCTGTATCAACAAATTCCCACAATTGTTAAGTCCCAGGTGGCGGGGCTGCAAAACTCTCAAGTTAATGCTGGTATTCAACAAGCCATGATTCATCAGAAGCATGGTTTAGCCAGGTCAGTTACCGCGTGTTAAAACAACATGGCTACAGCACTTTTATTGGTTGGCTTTCCTACGTGGAAGAATGGGACAATTTAACAGGTGCATGGCCGTGCCTACTTCACTGGCAGTCCAGTGTCCAAATTCACAGCTATTTGTCCCACACAGCTGATTGGCCACGGATATGTGTCTATTTGCCCCACGCAAATAGACACATGTAGCCTATTGGCCACGGACAAGTGTCACACTCGGAATCGGCCAGGATGAGGGGACGGAAGACCAGTAGCAGGGGGAAAACACTGGCGGAGAGTTAGCCATGGTGGGTCGGATGCAGTGGGGGTCCAACCCCCTGCTCAAGCAAGAGACTCTGTACCATTTCAGAGGGAGGGGGGGCTGTCCAGTCTCGGAACTTTGAATAGTCACTAAGTGAACCGTTGTAAGTAGTGGACAACCTGTAATCTAAGAATTCAAATATATGTAAAGGAGAGAGATTGGGACAGGAGTGTTTGCAGGGAAAGGTCAAAACATCAACACAGCCAGTGATCAAAGCCTGACCCCCTTCTTACGTGGATCGCCACAACCTCTATGGACCCTGCTACTTTCTCCTATGAATTCCTCGGGGGTGGGGGGAACAGTATTTATTCCGTGCCACAAAGAGAGACCACTGTCTTGCAACATGCTTTTATTTTAGAGTGTTTTAACAAACTGCATCCCTGTTTGGTTTGGTGGCAGTAGCGCCTCCGATAGAAAGTCCCTACGGAGAGTGGGGAGGACAGGCGAGAAGGTTATAGGAAGCTCGCTTCCTGTTATTCAGGGTACTGATTATAAGCACTATGTGCTTAGAGCTCAAAGCATTGTTAGAGACCTCACGCACCCATTTCACCATCTGTTTCTGTTGCTCCCCACTGGGAGGAAGTTTCGAAGTATCTATAGCAAGACTACCAGATTCTGTAACAGCTTTGTTCCCTATGCCATCCATCTGGTAAACTCGCAAGATTCGGTTTTCTCGCCGTATAGATCTGAACTAGACTGTGTTGTTTCTCTGTGTCATATAATATATGTGGATATATATAATAATAATAATTATTATTATTATTATTCTTTAGGTCTGGGATCACTCGTATCTCTGGGGGTAGATCGTTCCAGAGGGTAGGTGCCACCACAGAGAAGGCTCTCCCCCTGGGGGTCACCAGCCGACATTGTCTGGCTGACGGCACCCTGAGGAGGCCCTCTCTGTGGGAGCGAACCGGCCAGTGGGAGGCAATTGGTGGCAGAAGGCGGTCCCGTAAGTACCCTGGCCCTAAGCCATGGAGCGCTTTAAAGGTGGTCACCAACACCTTGAAGCACACCCGGAAGTCCACCGGAAGCCAATGCAGCTCGCGCAGGAGAGGTGTTACGTGGGAGCGCCCCGTCGCTCCCATAATCCCCCGCGCGGCCGCATTTTGCACCAGTTGGAGCCTCCGGGTGCACCCCAAAGGGAGCCCCATGTAGAGAGCGTTACAATAGTCCAGACGAGAAGTGACAAGTGCTGTTCTGATCTGTTCTGTTTGTTTCCTGCTTTTATCATGTTGATAAATAACTCAAGGCAGCTAACATATCTAATACTTCTTCCTCCTCTTGTTTTCCCCATAACAATGTTCCTGTGAGCTGGACTGGATGGAGAGAAAGAGGAACCTTAACATTTAGATAACCTTTGATCCCATAGCTGAATTGCTAAGAATGAAACTACTGGCTGATTTAAAGAGGATTATTGGACTTGGCTAATACTGAGATGGAAGACCACAAGGAAATCCCAGCCAGGGTCTTGACTGAGAAGTTCTAAAGAAAAATGAATCCCCCCAAAAAAGGAACAGAAACCAATTCCAAGCTCTCCCCATCGTGGTTATGTTCACTTAGTCACAAGGGGATGAGTTCAGCTGGAGGGAGATTTTAAATTTTAACAGTAATTGACCCTATCATTCAGGCTTTACGTGCAATAATCATCTATTTATTATTGCAACATATATTTACACTGCAATAAAACATTGAAATCCGAGTAATCTGAATAGTGATATTCAGAGGTGGTATTCAGCCGGTTCGGGCGAATCGGTGGCTCCAACAATCAGCTGCCCCCCCATCCTGTCCCTTATTTTCTGCTTTCTAGCTCATCTCAATCGCGCAGCACAGCCGATTCCCTCCCCCCTCGCTGTTCTACTTACCGTTGCTGACTTGGAAAGTAAGTAAGTTAAGTAGTCCTTGACTTACAACAGTTCGTTTAGTGACCATTCAAAGTTGCAACACCACTTATGACTGGGTCTATGATTATGTGGCTATGACTATGGCTTATGATACTTAAGACCATTGCAACATTCCCAGGTTCACATAATCAAAATTCAGATGCTTGACAACTGACTCATAGTTATGACGGTTGCAGTGTCATAACTATGAGTCAGTGTCCCTGGGATCATGTCATCCCCTTTTGTGACCTTCTGGCAATCAAAGTCAACGGGGAAGCCATTTAACAATCGTGTGACAAACTGCAGTGACCCACTTAATAACAGTGGCAAAATGGTCGTAAAATGGGAGCAAAACTCACTTAACAACTGTCTCACTTAGCAATGGAAATCGTGGCCTCAATTATGGTCGTACGTTGAGGATTTCAACCTGTATTGAAATATTTTATATTTGATACGACTATTAGGATATTTCTATTTTAATACGAATATTAAAGCATTCATATTTCCTATGATAGTTAAATGTTATATTTAATATGAATCTTAAATTATTCATAATACATTCATATTAAGTAGGTAAAAGGTCAGGGGCCATTTGCCATGTAAAATTACCATCCTTTAATCAGGAAACATCCAGCGTTAATTATTCATTGTTTTGGAGAATTTCCAAGTTGCAAATAGATATGTTTATATATATGTGTGTGTGTGTATATTACTGAGTCCAAGGTTACGTGTTGAAACTTTTCCAGGATTTCGGAATCAGAAACGCACCATTAATTTTTTTTTCTATTTTCCATTTCTGATTCTGTTTCCCTTTCTTGTTTAGTTTCCCTTTCCCCAGATTCTTCAAATACAGTACTTAAAAGTATTCTTTTCGCTCCCAATAGATAAGACAGATTTTTTTTTCTACCTTGAGCAATACTCAAACGCTACCCAAAATGATAGGTCGATTTATGCAAACCCCCTCACGAATCAGGAGTGTCCGGGTTCGAAAATCAAGATGGCAGATGTAAGACGCCCGGAGTCACTAAGAGTGATTGGGCAGCCATATAAAGTTTCTTAAATAAATAAATATATGGCAGTTATGATCACATGCTCATAAAGTTCTGCCCCTTTTTGAACGCACCTGGGACATTCAGGTGGGATGGGATAGGATCAGGGGTGAAATCCAGCAGGTTCTGACAGGTTCTGGAGAACCAGTAGCAGAAATTTTGAGTAGTTCGGAGAACCGATAGCGGAAATTTTGAGTAGTTCAGAAAACCAGAAAATGCCACCTCTGACTGGCCCCAGAGTCGGGTGGGAATGGAGATTTTGCAATATCCTTCCCCCAGGAGTGGGGAGGGAATGGAGATTTTGTAGTATCTTTCGCCTGCCACGCCCACCAAGCAACTCCACGCCCACGAAGCCACGCCCATAGAACTGGTAGTAAAAACAATTGGATTTCACCACTGGATGGGAGGGAAGGGAAAGGAAGAGAGAAGAGAAGAGAAGAGAAGAGAAGAGAAGAGAAGAGAAGAGGAGAGGTTGGAAATTAACTTGGAGAAACCCTACACCACGAGGTCCCTGATTAAAAACTCACCATATCTCCAGGATGAGAAGTCTCATGTTCCAAGATCCTTTGATACCTTCTAGAAATGGGCAGAATTATTTTTGTAAGAAAATTCTCTGATATACCTTAGGACAGAGGTTGGCAACCTTAAACACTCAAAGAGCCACAAAGGTCCTAACTGGAAGCCTCCGTTCAATTCTGGAGCTGACCGGAAGTCCGGTTCCCCCTTCATAGTCTCCTCCTAGCGCGGCATCCTTTTTCCTCTGCTGACTGGAAGTCGGTTTCCCCACCATAGAGTCTCCTCCTACCACGGCATCCATTTTCCTCTACCTGTCCTAACCGAAAGCCCTGTCAATTGTGGAGCCGACCAGCAACAGGGAGCCGCAGCAGAGGGATGAAAGAGCCACATGTGGCTCCAGAGCCGAGGGTTGCTGATCCCTGCCTTAGGAGCATGCCAAATAGGGCCTACCTAACTTCCTCCCTTCCTCCTCCTCCTCTTTCTTTTTCTCCATCACTACCTCCTTCTCCTCCTCTTCCTCCCTTCCATACACATACATTCATATTTATAAATGAGGTGCAGCACACTGAACCATTGTGCAGTAACCACAATTAGGTATTTAATTCATTAGTATAGCACAGGGGTGTCAAACTCAAGGCCCGGGGTGTCAGGTTTCGATGCTATCTCAAAATAAATGAACTTCCAATCTTTAAGGAAATTTTCTCTTTATTCGAGCACAGCAATCTGATCCTGACTCTTCGCGGTCAGTACTGACCTTTGCCCCCCAATCCCTCTCTTTCCGATCCCCAATTCTCTGCTTCTCATTAGCTATCTTCCAAGTCACTTTCCTGATTCCTTTCTTCGTCAGGTCACAGGAATGTCTCCCCCCTCCCCATCTCCGAGGAGACGGAATCTTCAAAGGGATTTAGCAGGCAAAAGTTCAGGCTTCTCCTCCCTTTTCTATGTCAGTTCTGAGACACTGACATCGGGGCCGGATCTGGGCCACAGGGTGCTTAGATCTGGTCCGTGGGGCTGCCCTTGAAACAGCGAAGGACTGGCCCGCAGTGCCTCTGCCAGCGAAAACGGAGGCCATTGCAGCTGAAAATGGAGTTTGCAAGGGCTGCGTGCGGCCCTCCCGCGGGATGGAAACGGAGCTCGGGAGCTTGTTTTCACTGGCAGAGCTCTCAGGCCACCAAAGGTGCCCCCAACATGAGTGATGTCGAGCTGGCCACGCCCCCCCCCCCCCCGGCTCCCTGAGGTCAAACACAACCCTGATGCAGTCCTCAATGAAATCGAGTTTGACACCTCTGGTGTAACGGATGAACAAATACATGATTTACAGTCTGGATCTGGGCAGCCTTGCCAATCCTTCTGGGTCACCCCAAGGCCACCTTAATCCAACCTTTAGGTTCCCACCAAGTCCATCCAGATACCTTTTGGGCTCCTCAGAAGCAAGAGATGGAAACCTATTTTTCTACTTGCATATTTTTTTCGTGCTTTCGAACTGCTAGGCTGGCAGAAGCTGGGACAAGGAACGGGAGCTTACCTCGTTACGCGGCAGTGGAGATTCAAACTGCTGAACTACCGACCTTTCAATCGACAAGCTCAGCGTCTTAGCCACTGAGCCGCCACGTCCGTTTTGCTTGTTAGCAGGTCGCAAAAAGCGATCGCATGACCCTGGGACACTGCAGCCGTCACAAATATGAGTCAGTTGGGCCAAGCCTCCCAATTTTGATCTCGTGACCTTGTGGAGGCTGCAGGGGTCATTTAAGCGTGCAAAACGGCGATAAGTCCATTTTTTTCCCCCAGTGCCGTTGTAACTTCAAACCGTCACTAAACGAACCGTTGTAAGCGGAGGGCTACCCTGTCCATTCCAAATGTCCGTGCAAAGACAACCTATTTATAAGTCGATAATAAATAAGGCTGCCTTGAAGTTCAGTTGTCAAGACACGGAGGAAGGACAGGCAGATTTTTTTTAAAAAAAGAAAATAAATATTTGCATATCCGATTCATCTGGCCAGCTTCTCACAGAAGTGGGAACAGAAGTTGAACCGGAAGACTTCTCCCACGGTTGTTTTAGAATTCAAAGGGCCTTGAAAAATCCCTACAGAAAAACCACATTCTAATTTGAGCAACGTTTCCAGTTTCATGTCGACTGGAAACCATCCTGAACCAACTTTTAAAGGAAGTTAATAAGTAACAGCGGAAAACCCACGTCCTCTCCTAGGACAACCTATTTAAGCCACTCCAGGATTGGAACACAGTCCCAACTTCTGCGATGCGTCAAGGATCCAGAGATTACTTCTAACAGGTAGGATCGCTTTCTCCTAGAGATTCCAAGAAGCCAGAAGAATTTAAACTGGAGATACCGTCAAGTCTGGTATTAATTATAGCGTCCACTGTAAAGTTTGATGGGTTTTAAAGTTTCATCTTTTGTAGTGTGGAGAATAAATATAGCCTTTTGATGCAGGCAGGTAAACAGAAATCTTTAAAGAAGAGCATCATGTATTCTTCCAAACATAATGGAGCTTAATTGAACATAATTGCATGTTTGGGACATTAAATGCCCTTCAATAATTAAATGGATTGCGTAATTGTTTTGCGAATTCCAATGCGCTGACCAGATTAATTTCTGCTTTCAGATTATATTAAGTCAGCAGGTCTCAAAATGTAGTTTGGGGAATCCTGGGGGGGTCCCTGAGACACTAGGTAGTCCTTGACTTACAACAGTTCATTTAGTGACCTCCCTTTTTCATAGGGAGGACCTTTGCAGCATCCCCATGTTCATGTGGTCGAAAATTCAGAGGCTGGTGTAACTGGTTCCTATTTATGACCGTTGCTGTATCTTGGGGGGGGGGTCATGTGATTTCCCCCTTTGCAACCTGCAAAGTCAACGGATTCACTTAGCAACCAGGTTACTCACTTTTCAACCGCAGCGACTCCCTTAACAACTGCGGTAAAAGAAAAGTCGTGCAATGGGGCAAAACGCACTTAACAAATGTCTCACTCAACACCAGAAATGTTGGGCACAATTGTGGCCATAAGTCAAGGACTACCCGTATCAGGAAGCTTATGAAGTGAAATAGATATTTTCAAATTTCCCTTTCGTGTCTAATATAGTTTAAATATTGATAGATGTCAACCAGGTCAACCAACTCTTTGGGGGGGGGGTCAGTGGTGGGATTCAAATTTTTTTACTACCGGTTCTGTGGGCGTGGCTTGGTGGGCGTGGCAGGGGAAAGATACTGTAAAATCTCCATTCCCTCCCCATTCCAGGGGAAGGTTACTGTAAAATCCCCATTTCCTCTCAGCTGGGACTCGGGAGGCAGAGAATAGATGGGGGCGGGGCCAGCCAGAGGTGGTATTTACTGGCTCTCCGAACTACTCAAAATTTCCGCTACCGGTTCGCCAGAACTGTTCAGAACCTGCTGAAAAACCCACCTCTGGTGGGGGTGTCCTACATAATTTATAAGCGTCAGAGCAGAATGTTTGAGAGGTGCAGTATTAGGCAAGTCATGTGCAATTTGTAGAAATGTGTTGGTCTATTTTCTTGAGGACTAGCATCCTGAAGTCTATGGATAATTTGGAATGTTTTGTCAAGGGGGGGGGTCGGAAATATGATCCTGTTACAGGTTATGGGAGTTTGTCGTCCATTTGCAGTCTGGTGGACTTCCTGCATAATATCACATCTTATACAAATAGCTCTATTCCAATTGGTTGGAGGGGGCAACACCCCTCCACCCCCCACCCCAAATTCCCACTCTCTGCTTTCAATGGGCATTTTCAACTTAGCTGTGGGACTCTCTGTCCCTAAAAGGCATGACTTGTCTCTTGCCTTGGTCAACTTCAGTAGTTTCACCCATGTTTAGGTTTGCCAATTCAGGCAGCGCCTTCCACATTCGGGGATGCAATTCCTTGGAGAAATACACTCCTAATTTTCTTAGAACAATGTTGGATAATATTTTGCAGATTAGGTGAAACGTGGTTCGATAACCAGTAACTAAGAGAGATCTTGGAGTCCTAGCGGACTTAAATATGAGCCAGTAGTGTGATGCAGCAGCTAAAAAAGACGATTCAATCCTAGGCTGCATTAACAGAGCGATAGAATCAAGATCCTGTAAGGTACTAGTACCGCTTTATAAAGCTTTAGTAAAAACATGATTGGAATGCTGCAATCAGTTTTGGTCGTTTAATGATATTAAAAAAAGATGTTGAGACTCTGGAAAGAGTGCAGGGAAGAGCAACAAGAATGATTAGGGGACTGGAGGCTAAAACATATGAAGAACGGTTGCAGGAACTGGGTATGTCTAGTCTAGTGAAAAGAAGGACTAAGGGAGTTATGATACTATGATAGGGTGCAATGGTGGGTTTCAAATTTTTTTTACTACCGGTTCTGTGGGTGTGGCTTAGTGGGTGTGGCATGGCTTGATGGGCGTGGCAGGGGAAGGATACTGTAAAATCTCCATTCCCTCCCCACTCTAGGAGAAGGTTACTGCAAAATCCCCATTTCCTCCTGATCAGCTGGGACTCGGGAGGCAGAGAATAGATGGGGGTGGGGCCAGCCAGAGGTGGTATTTACCGGTTCTCCGAACTACTCAAAATTTCCACGACCGGTTCTCCAGAACTGGTCAGAACCTGCTGAAACCCACCTCTGGATAGGGGGTTATACATGATAGCAGTGTTCCAATATCTGAGGGGCTACCACAAAGAAGAGGGGGGATCGACCTATTCTCCAAAGCACCTGAAAGGCAGGAGAAGAAGCAATGGATGGAAACTAATCAAGGGGAGAAGTAACTTAGAACTGAGGAGAAATTTACTGACAGTGACAACAATTAAATCAGTGTTCAGTTTAGTTTTAGTTTTATTTGATTTATATACCGCCCTACTCCCGAAGGACTCAGGGCGGTGAACAGCCACAAGATAAAACACATAAATACAAAATTTAAAAGCAGAATAAAACCGAATTAAACAATTTGGCCGAAGACAGATTAAAACACCCCAATAATTAAGAACAGATTAAAATTTGCATGTTTAAAAGGGGAAAAAATTAGGCCAGGCCAGCCTGATGGAATAAAAAGGTCTTGAGAGCACAGCGGAAGGTGCGTAGATCCAGGATCCTCCGTATCTCCGGGGGGAGCTCATTCCAGATAGTAGGTCCCCCCACAGAGAAGGCTCTCCCCCTGGGGGCCGCCAGTCAACATTGTTCTATATTCTGTTTTTTTTTTAAAAAAATCCACCACAGAGAATTTGACTTTGAATTTGGTATCTCTGAATATTTTTCTGTCACGCTCTAAGAATTTGCTTGTCCTCACTGTGCAGATAAGGAAATGGGGAAGGAAGTGGGCTGGCAGAAAATTGTAATAGTGAAATTAGGAAACGTATAACCGCAGGTGACGTGAGTTGACCAAAACCACAGAAACAAACACAATTCAGCTCAAAATTTCTGTTGCTAAGTGAGATAGCGGTTATAAGTGAGCATTGCTCCGTTTAATGACCTTTCTTGCCATGGTGGTTAAGTGAATCACTGCAGTCGTTAAGTTAGTAACACGGTTGTTAAGTGAATCTGACTTCCCCATTGACTTTGTCGGAAGGTCGCAAAAGGGGATTGTATAACCTTCAGGATGCCGCAACGGTCATAAATAGGAGTCGACTGCTATTTGAAGTTTGATTGTGTGACCACCAACAGTCATAAGGGTGAGAAACGGTCATAAGTCACTTTTTTCAATGCTGTTGTAACTTTGAACAGTCACTAAACGAGCTGTTGTAAATCGAGGACTACCTGTATTTCAGATGAAGCTAATCAGGCGTTTTCTAATTTGAGGTCCTGTTGATTTATGGGCCATCCAGCAATGTTTGTTGCCATCACTTACACTTTGGAGATGCTAGCGAAGATTGTCTACATCCAGTATCCCTGAATGGAGCATTGGTGGTCCTGAAAAATGATCCATTTTTCTGGAAAAGCGTTTCCATGAATTTGGGACTATCCTAAATAGGGTAAAATCACTTTCCTTCATAATCGGAAAGACTCCAAAGAATCAGGATGGAGAAACAGTTTGCTCGCCTTGACTTAGATTAGATTAGATTAGATTAGATTAGATTAGATTAGATTAGATTAGATTAGATTAGATTAGATTAGATTAGATTAGATTAGATTAGATTAGATTAGATTAACAGAGCTGGAAGGGACCTTGTAGGTCATCTAGTCCAATCTCCCGCCCAAGCAGGAGACCCTACACCATTTCTGACAGATGCCAGTCCAGTCTCTTCTTGAAAGCCTCCAGTGATGAAGCCCCCACAACTTCCAAAGGCAACTTCTGTTCCATGGTTTGATTGTTCTCACTGTCAGAAAATTTCTCCTTATTTCTAGATTGAATCTCTCCTTGGTCAGTTTCCATCCATTATTCCTTGTCTGGCCTTCAGGTGCTTTGGGAGAATAGCTTGACCCCCTCCTCTCTGTGGCAGCCCTTCAAATATTGGAAGACTTGTTATCATGTCTCCCCTAGTCTTTCTTTTCATTAAACTCGACATGCCCAATTCCTGCAAACTTTTCATGAAACTCGACATGCCCAATTCCTGCAAACTTTTCATTAAACTCGACATACCCAATTCCTGCAAACTTTTCATTAAACTCGACATGCCCAATTCCTGCAAACTTTTCATGAAACTCGACATACCCAATTCCTGCAAACTTTTCATTAAACTCGACATACCCAATTCCTGCAACTGTTCTTTATAAGTTTTAGCCTCCAGTTCCCTAATCCTCTCTGTTGCTCTTCTCTGCACTCTTTCCAGAGTCTCAGCATCTTTTTTTTTATATTGAGACCCACCAGGATTTCTCCCTAGCAAAGAAGTATTCCTTCCAATTACGATTATGAATAATGACGACAATGGGATGTGCTAGAGCATATTCTCTGTGATATGGAAGCAAATAAAAAAGGTTGATAATGCAGCTTCATTTACACAGCTGCTTAATTCCCAGCTGCTGTTTAACTTTCCTCAGTTACCCTGATATGTAAAATTGTGTGACTGATCCAGTGGTGAAATCCAATTTTTTTTTTACTACCTGTTCTGTGGGTGTGGCTTGGTGGGTGTGGTGTGGCTTGATGGGCATGGCTTGGTGGGTGTGGAGATTTTGCAGGGGAAGGGATACTGCAAAATCCCCATTCCCTCCCTACTCCTGGGGGAAGGATATTGCAAAATCTCCATTCCCACCCCTCTCTGGGGCCAGCCAGAGGTGGTATTTGCTGGTTCTCTGAACTGCTCAAAATTTCCACTACCGGTTCTCCAGAACCTGTCAGAACCTGCTGGATTTCACCTGTGGACTGATCACTCACAGTTGTTTGTGACGGAGCAGCTGTAGAGATTCACAGAGACAACAATATGCAAGGAAGGAAGGGAAGGGAAGGAAGTAAAAGGAAAGAGGGAGAAAAGAAGAAAGGAGTGAGAAAAAAGGGAAGGTGGAAGGAAGGAAGGAGAAAGAAGAAAGAAAGGAGGGAGGGAGGGAAAGAAAGGAGAAAGCCACATCAAAATTCTCCAGAAATCACTGGCTGTAACCTCAGATGTTGTGAATGGATTCTGCATATCCCTTGAAAAAAAGCAGGCATGCATAACACACACTCTCTTCAAAAGGCAACTTTTGAAGGAACCCTTTCCAGCACGGGATCGAAAGTGATCTTAACGAGGGTAACAGGTTGCAAACATCCCATAAAGGAATAACCTCAACTGCCCTCTTCTGGTGTGGATTCAGAGAGGCAGGCAATTCATTCTCTCTGCTTCATTTCATTGAAATGAAGAGGAAGGGATGGTGGGAGGGAAGGAGGAAGAGAGGGGAAAGAGTGAGGGAAGGAAGACAGAAGAGAAAAGGGAGTAAGGGAGGGAAGAGGGAAGGAAGGAAGAAGAGAAAAGAGTAAGGGGAAGGAAAGAAGGGAGGGAAGGAAGAGGAGTGGGAGAGAAGGAAGGAAGAAGGGAAAAGGGAGTAAGTGAGGGAAGAGGGAAGGAAGGAAGAAGAGAAAAGAGTAAGGGGAAGGAAGGAAAGCAGGAAGGCAGTGAGGGAAGAGGGGTGGGAAGGAAAGAAGAAGAGAAAAGAGAGTAAGGGAGGGAAGAGGGAAGGAAGGAAGAAGAGAAAAGAGTAAGGGGAAGGAGGAAAGGAAGGAAAGCAGGAAGAGAGGGAAGAGGGGTGGGAGGGAAGGAAGAGAAAAGGGAGTAAGTGAGGGAAGAGGGAAGGAAGGAAGAAGAGAAAAGAGTAAGGGGAAGGAAGGAAAGCAGGAAGGCAGTGAGGGAAGAGGGGTGGGAAGGAAGGAAGAAGGGAAAAGGGAGTAAGTGAGGGAAGAGGGAAGGAAGCAAGAAGAGAAAAGAGTAAGGGGAAGGAAGGAAAGCAGGAAGGCAGTGAGGGAAGAGGGGTGGGAAGGAAAGAAGAGAAAAGGGAGTAAGGGAGGGAAGAGGGAAGAAAGGAAGAAAAGAGTAAGGGGAAGGAGGGAAGGAAGGAAAGCAGGAAGGGAGGGAAGAGGGGTGGGAGGGAAGGAAGAAGAGAAAAGCGAGTAAGGGAAGGAAAGTAGAGAAAAGGGAATAGGAAGGAAGGAAAGAAGGAAGGAGCAAAGGGCAAAGAAGTAACAATATAACTAGGAAAATGTTTGCTTCTAACAGAATAGCTGTCGGAAAGGAGCTTAGAGGTCTTCTAGTCCAACCCCTTGCTTTAGCAGGAGATTCTGTACCATGCTAGTCTTCCTTCTTTGATGACTCCAAATTCTTCAGTTCCCTCCCATCTGCAATGAATTCTAACCCTTTATACAAGGGGTGTCGAACTCAAGGCCTGTGTGCCGGATCCGACCTCTGGGGTGCTTAGATCTGGCCCACAGGGCCGCCCTGGAAACAGCGAAGGAGCAGCCCACGGTGCCTCTGCCAGTGAAAATGGGGATTGGGAGGGCCACACGTTTTTGCTGGCAGACGCACCACGGAAGGCCCCGTTTTCGGCCGTGGCGGCCTCCTGCAGCCCTCTGCCAGCAAAAACGGGCTCCGGGCTCTAATTTTGGTGTCCGTTAGCAAAGCAAACTAAAAGCAAAGCGAAACAAAAGGAGAAATGTTTCCCCGTTTGCATTTGAGCATCCAAGAAGGGACAAGAAAGGGAAAGAGGAAAGACAAAGAAAAAGAAGGAAAGATGGGAAGAGAGCAAGGAAGGAAAAATAAGGAAAGAGGGGAAGAAAGAAGGAAGGAAAGAGAAGGAAGGAAGGAGAAGATTATAATGAGAGGGGGGTCTGAGGGAAGTTCTGCCTTAGCATTTGGCCACCACAGATGCCCCCCCCCAATACGAGAGATGTCGAGCTGGCCAAGCCCACCCTGGCCCCCCAAGGTCAAACACAACCCAGATGCGGCCCTCAATCAAATCGAGTTTGACACCCCTGCCTTATACCCACCGCCCAGAGAACAAAGCAGAGGCAGAACCAAAGGAGGTCGGGAGAAGATCCCACTTCTTGTTCCAGAGGTCTTCTTCTAACCAGCGTGTCTCTCTGTTTTGTCTCTTCTTTTTTTCCTCTTCAAGACACCCAACTCCGTCCCGGTCCTTTCGCACGATGCTGCTGTTGCTCATCACCCTTTCTCTGAGCTGGAGTCAGATGCCCACGAGTGGAGAGGTGGTGGATTCCTTTCAAGACCATTGTCCTCAGTTTTTCCTCCGAGAAACCCCACCACTTATCAGGCTCCCTCCGCGCCCTGTCCGCATTTGCCAGCGTTACCAAAACTTGTATCGTTTCGCCACTTTGTATGATAAAGACAATCGCATCCCAGTCTATTCGGCGTATGTCTATAACCCTGGGCAGGCTAAGAGACCCAAAAAATGGATGGTGGAACCTCAGGTAAGATGGACTGATTCAAGTTCTTTTCATTGAATGTAATGAATGTAATGTAATGGTGGGCTGGTGGGAGTTCGCAGGGATTCGGGAGAACCTCTAGCTAAGATTCTGTGCAGTTCGGAGAAGCCCCAAATCCCACTCCTGGCTGGCCCCTCCCACCCCGCCCCTCCCAGGAGTCCCCACGCGGCCTGTTTTGGATGCAGGTAAGTTCAGGGTGCCCGTGGAGGCTCGGGGAGGGCAAAAAATAGGCCTACTGGAAATTCAGGAAGGCCGAACTTTTGGAGTTCGAGTTCCAGAGGGCCTCCGGAGCCTGGGGAGGCCGTTTTCACCCTCCTAGAGGCTCGAGGAAATATTCTGGAGCCTGGGGAGGGCAAAAACATCCCACCACCACCCATGGTGCAGGAGGCTAACTAGGCCTCGCCCACCATGGCCACACCCACCCAGCAACTGGGCAGTGAACCCCTTGCTAAAATTTTTGAAGCCCACCCCTGAATGTAGGTTATGTAGCCCCAGCGTGCTAGCTGGGGAATTCTGGGAATTGAAGTCCACAGGTCTTAAAGTTGACAAGGTTGGACACGCCCAACATCGATTTTCTACATGATAATCTGTCCCTAACCTGGTTTTTCAAGTCTCCATCGCCACCATAACTCAGTCCGTCCACCTTATTGCTACTCATACTCTTCTTCTCCTTCCTTCCACCTTTCTCAATATTAATGTTTTCTCCAGAAAGTTGGGTCTTTGCAAAAGATGTTCAAAGTAGGATAATTTGAGCCCGATCCTTTGTGCCTCAAGTGAGAATTTTGGACTGATTGTTTTTTTCTGATGATTTTACAAACAAAAATGTTTTGACGATCCATTGGTTAGCTTTCTTGGCTGCCCAAGTGGGATGCTAAAGGCGTCAATCATATTCTTATCCTGCTCCTTTAAAGTCAAAGAAATGGGGAAATAGCACACTGAAATAATATGAATAAGCTAAAGTGTGCTGGGATTTTAGAATTTTAGAGACAAAGCAGCTGTCACATAACATCCCAGACTTAACAATTGTTGATAAGAATAGCAATAGCACTTAGACTTATATACCGCTTCACAGCCCTCTCTAAGCAGTTTACAGAGTCAGCATCTTGCTTCCAACAATCTGGGTCCTTATTTTACCGACCTCGGAAGGAAGGATGGAAGACTGAGTCAACTTTGAGCCTGGCGAGATTCGAACTTCCAAACTGCTGGCAGCCGGCAGTCAGCAAAAGTAGTCTGCAGTACTGCATCCTAACCACTGTGCCACCATGGCTGTTCCTTCCTTCCTTCCTTTCTCCCTCCCTCCCTCCCTCCTTACTAACTGACAGCAAACCCTACTCCTTACTAGCACTGATGATGTTACCTATTTGGGTCATGAAAAGTCTGGAAGAAAACAAGCAAGCTCAAGAGAGCATCAAGGACCCCTCCTTTCAAGCCTGAGTTACAAATATTCTCCTTTATTAGTCTTAGCACATTGTGTGAAACCACAATACGGTTGATTTGGTTGGGGGGTCAGTATCAGGGGTGAAATGCTCCCGAACCGGTAGCGATGGCGGTGGGTGGTTCGGAGAATCGGTAGCAGAAATCCCTGCCCCCCCCCCATGCCCAGCTGAGCTGCGTGATCATCAGAGGCTTTTTTTTTAACTTTTAAAAGCATTTTTTTCTTCAAAAAATGTTTTTAAAAGGCTCTGATGATCCCAGTTGAGTTGCCTGATCAGCAGCATTTCTTTTAAAAATGCTTTTAAAAGAAAACAAAAGCCTCTGACGATCAGGCAACTCAGCTGGGATCGTCAAAGCCTTTTAAAAGCATTTTTTTTACAACCTCTTTGGTCGAAGAGGTTGTAGAAAAAATGCTTTTAAAAGTAAAAAAAAAAAAAAAAGTTGGCAATGCCCACCCAGTCACATTACCCCCCATCACCACCAAGCCACGCCCACAGAACCGGTAGTAGCATATTTTACATTTCACCACTGGTCAGTATGTTATGTGAATACAGGGGTGAAATGCTCCCGGTTCGGATCGGATCGCCCGATCCGGTAGCGATGGCGGGTAGTTCGGAGAACCGGTAGCAAAAATCCCTGTGCCCCCCTCCCCATGCCCAGCTGAGCCGCCCGATCATCAGAGGCTTTTTTTTTTTTTTTACTTTTAAAAGCATTTTTTCTACAACCTCTTCCGACGAAAAAATGCTTTTAAAAGTAAAAAAGCCTCTGATGATCCCGCGGCTCAGCTGGGATCGTCAGAGGCTTTTCAAAGCATTTTTTTCTGCAACCTCTTGGCCGAAGAGGTGGTTAAAAAAAAAAATGCTTTGAAAAGTCTCTGACGATCCCAGCTGAGTTGCCTGATCGCCAGAGAGGCTTTTCAAAGCATTTTTTAAAAAAGCCTCTCTGACGATCCCAGCTGAGCCGCCCGATCATCAGAGGCTTTTTTTTTTACTTTTCAAAGCATTTTTTCTACAACCTCTTCCGACGAAAAAATGCTTTTAAAAGTAAAAAAAAAGAAAGCATCTGATGATCCCGCGGCTCAGCTGGGATTGTCAGAGGCTTTTCAAAGCATTTTTTTCTGCAACCTCTTGGCCGAAGAGGTGGTTAAAAAAAAAAATGCTTTGAAAAGTCTCTGACGATCCCAGCTGAGTTGCCTGATCGCCAGAGAGGCTTTTCAAAGCATTTTTTTAAAAAAGCCTCTCTGACGATCCCAGCTGAGTTGCCTGATCGGCAGAGAGGCTTTTCAAAGCATTTTTTAAAAAGCCTCTCTGACGATCCCAGCTGAGTTGCCTGATCGGCAGAGAGGCTTTTCAAAGCATTTTTAAAAAAGCCTCTCTGACGATCCCAGCTGAGTTGCCTGATCGCCAGAGAGGCTTTTCAAAGCATTTTTTAAAAAAGCCTCTCTGACGATCCCAGCTGAGTTGCCTGATCGCCAGAGAGGCTTTTCAAAGCATTTTTAAAAAAACCTCTCTGACGATCCCAGCTGAGTTGTCTGATTGGCAGAGAGGCTTTTCAAAGCATTTTTTTAAAAAAGCCTCTCTGACGATCCCAGCTGAGTTGCCTGATCGTCAGAGGCTTTTCAGAGCATTAGAAAAAAAAATGCTTTGAAAAGTTTAAAAAAAAAAAAGTTGTCCATGCCCACCCACTCACATTACCCCCCCCCCCCGCCCACCAAGCCACGCCCTCAGAACCGGTAGTAACAAATTTTACATTTCACCCCTGTGTGAACGTAACAGTTCAAGGCACGTTAGGGAAACACAGCTGTAGATTTGAAGACTGTCGTGCTGGGTGGTTTTTGGTTTCCCATCTGATCACTCCTTTCCTTTCTTTTCCGCTGTTTGCGCTTCCTCTTTACTCCTCCGCAGCTCATCAATTCCACATTCCAACGTGAAATGGAAACGGAAGGGGACTTCCTGAATAAAAAGGGCCCAAAAGAAGCTCTGCGTGACAGCCAAGCTATCTTGAATGATTACAAGAACCTGACCGATTGCAACAGGGGCCATCTCAACCCAAATGGACACCAGCCTAACTACAGTGCCAAGTCTTCCACCTTCACCCTGACGAACATCGTCCCACAGTTCATAAAACTCAACGGCGGAGCCTGGAACAACTACGAGCAAACCACCATGCTGCAGATGACCAAAGGATGCCAGGAGACTTTTGCGCTGGTGGGCGCGGTGCCAGGAGACACCTACATAGCTGGAGGGAGGGTCAACAGGCCCAGCCATATGTGGTCTGCAGCCTGCTGCGTGATAGACAACAATCATCTTCGATCCTGGGGCATCCTTGCCAGGAATGACCAGAACGTGGTGCAAAAATTCACTCTGGGCCAGTTGGAGGCTCAGCTCGCAGAGCTATATAATGTAAACCGTGTCTCTCTGTTTCATCGTGATTGCCCCCGGCAATAAATTATGTCCCTCTCTCTTGCGCAAATGTGGCAGATGCCAAATTGACTTGAAGTGAATTTAATAATGGGTGCATTTAAAATTTCCTGCAGAGGGCAGCACAGAGCCAATTTAGCGGATCTTGATAGAATCCGCTAAAGCAGGCAGAGATCTGGTTAAGGACCAGTGTCAGCACAGAGATGGTCATCAAAATCCAGACAATAGGGAAGGACCCTGGAAAAACAATCAGTAAGAATGAAATAGCAAACTATGTTTATTCTCTGGCAAAGAGAATAGAAGCAAATCGAAACAATAGGAACAGGACAGGAATAGAATAGAATAGAATAGAATAGAATAGAATAGAATAGAATAGAATAGAATAGAATAGAATAGAATAGAATAGAATAGAATTCTTTATTGGCCAAGGAACACAAGGAATTTATTGGACACACAAGGAATTTGTCTTTGGTGCATATGCTCGAAGGAAGGAAGGAATAGAATAGAACAGAACAGAACAGAATATAACAGAGAAGAGAAGAGAAGAGAAGAGAAGAGAATTCTTTATTGGTCAAGGAACACAAGGAATTTATTGGACACACAAGGAATTTGTCTTTGGTGCATATGCTCTCAGGAAGGAAGGAATAGAACAGAACAGAACAGAACAGAACAGAACAGAACAGAACAGAATAGAATAGAATAGAATAGAATAGAATAGAATATAGAGTAGAATAGAATATAAGAATAGAATAGAATAGAATATAGAGTAGAATAGAATATAAGAATAGAATAGAATAGAATATAGAGTAGAATAGAATATAAGAATAGAATAGAATAGAATAGAATAGAATAGAATAGAATAGAATAGAATAGAATAGAATAGAATAGAATAGAATATAGAGTAGAACATAGAATAGGACAGGACAGGACAGGATGCGTTATTTGGCCATGTGTGAATAAACACACAAGGAATTTGTCTCCGGTGCAGAAGCTCCCTATATTTGCAAAACAACAGAGTTATCATAATCATAATAATCATACCAACAAGAGAAGGTACTATAAAAGGTAAGAAGGATAATAATAATATAGTCATACCACATGGGTAACTATACTTAGACCTAAAACAGTACTGTGGGGATTAAGTCTTCAGCAAAGTGAATGGGAGAATAAACTCTTTCTGATGTCTTAATTGTTTCGACCTGCAATGCCCTGTAGAGCATTGTCCCAAGGGGAGGAGTTGGGACCGTTTATCTCCAGGATGCGAGGGGTCTGTAGATATTTTCTCAGCCCTCTTTCTGGCTCCTACAGTATACAGGTCCTCCATGAAAAGCAGGCTGGTTGCAACAGCTTTCCTTTCTGCAGTCCTAACCATCAGTTGAAGTTTTTTTTTTTTTAATTTGATTTATATGTCGCCCTTCTCCGGAGACTCAGGGCAGCTTACAATGCGCTAAGCAATAGCCTTCATCCTTTTTGTATATTTATACAAAGTCAGCTTATTGCCCCCACAAACTGGGTCCTCAATTTACCTACCTTAGAAAGGATGGAAGGCTGAGTCAACCTTGAGCCTGGTGAGATTTGAACTTGCAGTAATTGCAAGCAGCAGATGTTAATAACAGGGTGCTTTAGACCACTGTACTACCAAGGCTCGAAGTTTTGTCTGTCCTGTTTGGTTGCTGTACCAAACCAGACAGATATTAAAGTATGGCTGACATGCTCAGAAGTTTCAGGCCATGGTCCTTGACTTACAATCATTCACTTAATGACTATTCAAAGTTAAAACCGCAGTGAATAGAATGACTTACCGTAGGTCCTTGAACTTATGACTGTTGCAGTCGGGTGGGCTTCAAAAATTTTAGCAAGGGGTTCTCTGCCTGGTTGCTGAGTGGGCGTGGCCATGGTGAACGTGGCCTAGTCAGCCTATTGCACCATGGTGGAGGGGGCATTTTTGCCCTCCCCAGGCTCTGGAGGCTTTTCTCGAGCTTCCGGGAGGGCGAAAACAGGCTCCGGAGGCTCTCTGGAGACTGGAAACAGACCCATTTCCAGCAGGGGTGGGTTCTAATTTTTTTTACTACCGGTTCTGTGGGCGTGGCTTATTTTGTGGGTGTGGCTTGGAGGTCATGTGACTAGGTGGGCGTGGCTAGCTGGTCAGAGTCATTTCTGGAAGGTCCTCGCACTTACGACCCGACTCATTTGTTTGCTTTTAACACTGATCAGCTGTAGGACGGCCCTTTGAAGCCCCCCGGCAAGAGTTTAAACAGTTTTTTTCCCTCTAGTCATAAGCTGGGACTCAGGAGGCAGCAATAGATTGGGGTGGGACCAAATAAAAGGTAAGAATAACGTGGGGGGGAGGGTGGGGGGGAGAACCGGTTCGGTGACGTCATAACGGGGTTATTAACTTAATAATTGCAGCGATTCACCTACAACAGGGGTCAGCAACCTGCGGCTCTGGAGCCGCATGCAGCTCTTTGGGCCCTCTGCTGTGGCTCCCCGTCAGGTGATCCCACTACTGGCTCGCCCCGCCCCTTGCCCTCCCCTCCGAGTCACTCCTTGCCTGGCCTGAGAAGGTAACGGCGATGGCGGGGGATGGAGAAGCAGCCAGGCCAGAGAAAGAGAGAGACAGAGAGAGATACAGAGAGAGAGGGAGGGAGGGAGATGTCAAAAGGATTTTGTGGCTCCCGGTGTTTTTTAACAACTGGTTATCTGCCTTAATGACCGGCTGGGTAGGCGTGGCTAGGGGGGTGTCATGTGACTGGTGGAAGTGAGTGACATCGAGTTGGCCACGCCCACCCAGGTTTTGTGGCTCTCGGTGTTTTCTGTGGGAAACGGGTCCAAATGGCTCCTTGAGTATTTAACGTTGCAGACCCCTGACCTAGCAGTTGCGGCAAGGAAGGTCGTAAAATGAAACAAACCTCACTTAAGGAATGTCTCGCTTAGCCACAGAAATTTCGGGCTCCATTGTGGGTCGTAAGTCGAGGACTACTCGGACCAATTCCAAGCCATGTAATTCAGGTGGGACCTCCGGAGCGGGTGACTCTCTGTAGATCTTGCAGTAAGGCAACTGTCTCAGGAAGGATGCCCGTTGACTTTGGGTGAGGATAGAGCAGTTTAATAAATAAATAAATAATCAATTAAATAAAACCTACGTGTTCCAAAATATAACTAACGTTTATGGTATCTATCATGGTTCTTGTTTCCTGGAGGTGTTTTAAGAATTCTGGAAGAGCAGAGGAATCGTTAAGGGATGCAGAAGCAAACACCATACATGGTTACTCTAAACGTAGAAAGGGTTCTGGGGAGACAGTGTGGCCACTCAAGATGGACAGCTGCCTCTGGAGAGGTCTGAACCAGAAAGGAACATCTGGAACCTCATTTTCACAAAGTTCCTCTGGCGCACATGGGGAGCAGTTGTCTCTCAAGCACTATTTGAAGAATATGTTGGATGACGGGTGGTCAGTCGAGCAAGATTTCTAGTGGGGGGGGGGAATGGTCATCTTTCTTCCAGAGAGTCAGATGCATCTGGAGGAAAGTATGGATACGCTGGTGGGAGTATATAGCTGGTCAATGGACAGAGAAGTCTTTGAGACTCTGCATCTTGGAGAAATATACGGAGGCTCCATCTTGCTGGTCGCTGAAGGAATAATAGGAGGATCATGAAGAATATAGGACAGGTCCAGAGAAGTAGTGGTCTTTAGAATAATGTTCTTGAGTCTTCAGTGGAGGAAATTCTAGAGGAACAGGATTTTCTTGCGGAGCAGGGGTCTCTGGCTGTTCTGGTGGGAGTGGGATTTCCAGGGGGATATATGGGGGCTCTAAGGGAGTAGATGATTCTGAAGATATGAATGGAGATTCTAGAGGAGCAGGAGTTTCTGGGGGTATGTATGGAGAGATGCATGGAGGGTTTATAGGAGCAGGATTTCCTGGAGATGTGTTTAGAGCTTCTAGAGGTATGCATGGAGTTTCTAGAGGAGCAGGAGTTTCTGGGGCTATATATGGAGGTTTTGGAGAAGTATGAGCTTCTGGAGGTGTGTATGGAGGTTCTAGAGGAGCAGGAGTTTCTGGAGGTCTGTATGGAGGTTCTAGAGGAGCAGGAGTTTCTGGGGCTATATATGGAGGTTTTGGAGAAGTATGAGCTTCTGGAGGTGTGTATGGAGGTTCTAGAGGAGCAGGAGTTTCTGGAGGTCTGTATGGAGGTTCTAGAGGAGCAGGAGTTTCTGGGGCTATATATGGAGGTTTTGGAGAAGTATGAGCTTCTGGAGGTCTGTATGGAGGTTCTAGAGGAGCAGGAGTTTCTGGAGGTCTGTATGGAGGTTCTAGAGGAGCAGGAGTTTCTGGAGGTGTGTAGGGAGGTTCTAGAGGAGCAGGAGTTTCTGGAGGTGTGTAGGGAGGTTCTAGAGGAGCAGGAGTTTCTGGAGGTGTGTAGGGAGGTTCTAGAGGAGCAGGAGTTTCTGGAGGTGTGTAGGGAGGTTCTAGAGGAGCAGGAGTTTCTGGGGGTATATATGGAGGTTTTAGAGAAGCATGAGCTTCTGGGGGGGTGTATGGGGGTTCTAGAGTAGCAGGAGTTTCTGGAGGTGTGTATGGAAGTTCTAGAGTAGGATAAGTCTCTGGAGAATTGTAGGGTGCCTCAAGAGATGGAGGGATTTCCTCAGGTACATAGGGTGGTTTTAGAGTAGCCGAGGTCTCTGAAGGTATATATGGATTTTCTAGAGGAACAGAAGTCTCCGTGGGGGTATATGGAAGTTCCAGAGGAATTGTCGTCTCCTGGGGAGTATATGGTAGCTCTAGAGCAGCAGTGGTTTCCAGAAGGATGTATGGAGGTTCCACAGAGACAAATGTCTCTGGAGGGATGTACGGAGCCTCTAGATGACCAGGGGTCTCTAGAGGGATATATGGGGGTTCCAGAGTGACTTCTGCTTCTGGAGGAACATACTCGGGGGGCAAAACAGTTGTGTTTAGAAAGGGATATTGCATTGAGCTATCAACTGATTTGGGTCCTGAGTGACTTGGCTTGTCAACTGATGGAGGCTCCAGAATTAATTTTGTCTCTGTAGGAATAAAAGGAGACACTGGAGGTGAAGGAGTTGTTTCTTCTGGCACATACGGAGGTTCTAGAAGAGTGGGAACCGTTTCTTGAGGGATGAATGGCGGTTCTATGACAAGCGTATCCTTAGGGACTTCGGTGATTGAAGTTGAGCTGCTGTCCTCAGTATTATGGTCTAATTTCTCCTTTGGGATCTCTTCGCTTCTCATCTTTCTGGAAATCCATTCCAGGAACTGCTGAACGGAGGTGTAAATCTTGGGGTACTCTACCTTGTCACAACCCTTCTCCAAGTTGGAAATTCCAACTATGTAGTATGGGGACTTCGGCAATGTTTTACACATTAAAAGCCCTCCACCGTGTCCCTGCAGGGAAAAAAAAGATGAAGGAAGGAGGTTCAACAACATTTTGACAACTGTATGGCAAGACAATCGGGGTGCTTTTAATAGCGAACGTTATGCTTTGAGCATTTGTTTATAAACACATTTAATCAAACGCCGCATTCACACAAAAATGGTAAATTTAATATATATATTTTAATGGCTTAGCACGTAGCTGATGAGTGGTGCGGTGGCCTAGAGGTGGAGCTCTCGCCTCACAATCAGGAGGCTGTGAGTTCGATCCTAGGTAGAGGCAGATATTTCTTTCTCTGGGCACGATGAGAATATATCTGCTGAACAAAACTCCGCATTGGTGACAGGAAGGGCATCCGGCCAGTAAATACTCAGCTCCATTCAGTTACCCAGACTCCACCCCGCAAAGAGATGATGGGGGTCATTAAAAGGAGATTATGATGATGTAGCTAACCTCGGAAAACTTGGTAGAGTGATACCTGGTTAGTGATGGATGGGATACTACTTACACATCTCAAACTACAAAAAATATTTTGGAAGAAGGTTAAAAGCAAGCCACTTTCATACTGCTGGCAAAAAAAATAATAATAATGCACAGATGGTGAGGCAGCAGCCCAAAAAAACTCACTTGTGGTCGTAATTTGAGAACTACCTGAAGTTAAGGAGAATTCGGTCATCCGGTCATGTTATCTACCTGGCCTACCTTGCAAGGCTGATAGAAACTGAACCAATGGAAACAGTTCTTGCTGTTCTTGTTGCTGATGGGCAACGATATTTACCTGGCAAAAGTGGCCATCCTTGTCCTTCAAACTTGCACAGAGCGTGTGTGGATTCATTCCCCCGTGGTACCACTCGCTGCCGTTGCATGTCATCGTCTCGAGAATGTTTGCTCTGGCTTCATACACTATGGCGGAGATACCTGAGGGCAAAGTACGGACTTCAGATGGATGATCGCCTTCTCTTGTTTTTTGTAGCACTTCCTTCCAAAACACACATACACAGATACACAAAACCACAGTCCATTTCCCAATTCAGAATCTGTAGCCTCCTTGGCACAAACTCTACTAAAAGAGAGACAGAGACAGAGAAACAGAGAGACAAAGACACACAGAGAAACAGAGAGACAGACAGAAAGAGACAGAGAGAGAGAGAGACAGAGGAAGAGAAACAAAGAGAGACAGAGAGAGACAGAGAGACAAAGAGACAGAGAGAGAAACACACACAGAGGAAGAGAAACAAAGACACAGAGAGAGAGAGAGAGAGAGAGAGAAAGAGAAACACAGAGGAAGAGAAACAAAGAGAGACAGAGAGACACAGAGAGAGAGACAGACAGAGACAGAGAGACAGACAGACAAACACACAGAGGAAGAGAAACAAAGAGAGACAGAGAAACAGAGACACAGAAAGAGAGACAGACAGACAGACAGAGACACACACACAGAGAGGAAGAGAAATAAAGAGAGACAGAGAGACACAGAGAGAGACACACACACAGACACACGCACACACAGAGGAAGAGAAACAAAGAGACAGAGAAACAGAGAGAGACAGACAGACAGACAGACAGACAGACAGACAGACAGAGAAACAGAGAGAGAGAGACGGAGAGAAAGAGAGATGCAGAGAGAATATCCTAGCATTACTTGTGAATTGGTCCTTACAGGTAGTTGTTGTGACTCCGACCCCCGAGCCCGTCTTATCGGAGGGAGAAGACTCCGAAAGTGAAGGAGAGGAGTTGGCAAGGCCTCCCTCTCCAGGACCCTCCTCTCTGGCAATGCCTCAGGTGTCTTCCGAAGGAGAAGAGATAGGCCAGGAGCCAGGCACTTCCGAGCAGCCGCAGTTAGACAGCGACGGAGATAAGTCTTGGCTGGATCCCCAACAGCGTCGGAAAGACAAGCGTGCACAGCAGAGAAGGAGGCGTGCCAGAGATTAAGCTGAGTCACTGGACCACACTCCACAGGAGATAAAAGGGGGTGTGGTGGCCATTCAGGCTTTGTGACGGACAAAAATGAAAAGCTAGCAAGTCATACTGCGTTTCTGGAACTTCGTTATATGCCTTCCTTGGATTTATTATGGACTGGACTTGACAATTCTTTGGCTTTGTGGAATTATTTTGGTTTATCCGACGGAGGAGGAAAACCTCCCTTTGTGAGTAAAGTTTTTGGCAAGCAGCTACTGGGTTGCTGCCAATGCTGTGATCTCAAAGAAATTCCTGACTGCTGGTTTTATTAACTCCTGGCTGACTGTTTGTGTGCGTGTGTGAGTCGGGGACAGAACAGTAGTCCTCGACTTACAACCATTCATTTAGCGACGGTTTGAAGTTACAACAGCACTGGAAAAAGTGACTTATGACCATTTTCCACACGTACGACCATTGCAGCATCCCCATGATCATGTAATCAAAATTAGACACTTGGCAACTGGACACTTAGTTCATATTTATGAAGGTTGCAGTATCTCAGGGTCATGGTTTCCCTTTTGTGACCTTCTGACAACCAAAGTCAGTGGAGAAGCCAGATTCATTTAACAACTGTCTTACTACCTTAACAACTGCACTGTTTTGCTTAACAACCGTGACAAAATGGGGCAAAGCTCATTGAACTGTCTCGCTTAGCAACAGAAATTTGGGCTCAATTGTGGTCATAAGTCGAGGATGACCTGAAATCTTCTAAGGCAATGATCCCTGTTAGGAAATGGCTATTGTCTAACTAGTTGGTCAGGCAATATATAAACTATCAATACATGTTTGTCAAAAGGTATTATATTGCTTTAAGACTGTATTGCATCATCCTGTATCCTGATTGGCTAAGCTCTGTAGCCAATGCACTTAAGGGGAAGCCTGAATCATGGCTTGTGGACACTACACCATTTTATCTGCTTATTTGCTGTTACTCTCTACTTATTCTCTCTGCATGATCACTGTTTGATCACTGCTACTTGTAGCTTGCTACTATTTATTGAATGTTTTAATACTGAACTTGTTCCTGTTTGAAACTCAAGAACTGTTTTATTGTGTAATGACAACAACTGGTAAGAAGACTTTCTACTTAGAATATCCCTGAATTGATATTTTAACTATCGCCTTATCTGTGTATGACTTGGATTGTTATTGGACTTTGCTTTACTTTTTTCTAAAAGTAAAAAGACTACCACAACTCAGTGTGTCAGTATATTAACTGTGGTTATTCACTCTCAGCTGCTTTCATGTGCATACTCAAGGGGTACTCTGCTCAATAACCCATCTGGAGTCAGATGCCCACGAGTGGAGAGGTGGTGGATTCCTTTCAAGACCATTGTCCTCAGTTTTTCCTCCGAGAAACCCCACCACTTATCAGGCTCCCTCCGCGCCCTGTCCGCATTTGCCAGCGTTACCAAAACTTGTATCGTTTCGCCACTTTGTATGATAAAGACAATCGCATCCCAGTCTATTCGGCGTATGTCTATAACCCTGGGCAGGCTAAGAGACCCAAAAAATGGATGGTGGAACCTCAGGTAAGATGGACTGATTCAAGTTCTTTTCATTGAATGTAATGAATGTAATGTAATGGTGGGCTGGTGGGAGTTCGCAGGGATTCGGGAGAACCTCTAGCTAAGATTCTGTGCAGTTCGGAGAAGCCCCAAATCCCACTCCTGGCTGGCCCCTCCCACCCCGCCCCTCCCAGGAGTCCCCACGCGGCCTGTTTTGGATGCAGGTAAGTTCAGGGTGCCCGTGGAGGCTCGGGGAGGGCAAAAAATAGGCCTACTGGAAATTCAGGAAGGCCGAACTTTTGGAGTTCGAGTTCCAGAGGGCCTCCGGAGCCTGGGGAGGCCGTTTTCACCCTCCTAGAGGCTCGAGGAAATATTCTGGAGCCTGGGGAGGGCAAAAACATCCCACCACCACCCATGGTGCAGGAGGCTAACTAGGCCTCGCCCACCATGGCCACACCCACCCAGCAACTGGGCAGTGAACCCCTTGCTAAAATTTTTGAAGCCCACCCCTGAATGTAGGTTATGTAGCCCCAGCGTGCTAGCTGGGGAATTCTGGGAATTGAAGTCCACAGGTCTTAAAGTTGACAAGGTTGGACACGCCCAACATCGATTTTCTACATGATAATCTGTCCCTAACCTGGTTTTTCAAGTCTCCATCGCCACCATAACTCAGTCCGTCCACCTTATTGCTACTCATACTCTTCTTCTCCTTCCTTCCACCTTTCTCAATATTAATGTTTTCTCCAGAAAGTTGGGTCTTTGCAAAAGATGTTCAAAGTAGGATAATTTGAGCCCGATCCTTTGTGCCTCAAGTGAGAATTTTGGACTGATTGTTTTTTTCTGATGATTTTACAAACAAAAATGTTTTGACGATCCATTGGTTAGCTTTCTTGGCTGCCCAAGTGGGATGCTAAAGGCGTCAATCATATTCTTATCCTGCTCCTTTAAAGTCAAAGAAATGGGGAAATAGCACACTGAAATAATATGAATAAGCTAAAGTGTGCTGGGATTTTAGAATTTTAGAGACAAAGCAGCTGTCACATAACATCCCAGACTTAACAATTGTTGATAAGAATAGCAATAGCACTTAGACTTATATACCGCTTCACAGCCCTCTCTAAGCAGTTTACAGAGTCAGCATCTTGCTTCCAACAATCTGGGTCCTTATTTTACCGACCTCGGAAGGAAGGATGGAAGACTGAGTCAACTTTGAGCCTGGCGAGATTCGAACTTCCAAACTGCTGGCAGCCGGCAGTCAGCAAAAGTAGTCTGCAGTACTGCATCCTAACCACTGTGCCACCATGGCTGTTCCTTCCTTCCTTCCTTTCTCCCTCCCTCCCTCCCTCCTTACTAACTGACAGCAAACCCTACTCCTTACTAGCACTGATGATGTTACCTATTTGGGTCATGAAAAGTCTGGAAGAAAACAAGCAAGCTCAAGAGAGCATCAAGGACCCCTCCTTTCAAGCCTGAGTTACAAATATTCTCCTTTATTAGTCTTAGCACATTGTGTGAAACCACAATACGGTTGATTTGGTTGGGGGGTCAGTATCAGGGGTGAAATGCTCCCGAACCGGTAGCGATGGCGGTGGGTGGTTCGGAGAATCGGTAGCAGAAATCCCTGCCCCCCCCCCATGCCCAGCTGAGCTGCGTGATCATCAGAGGCTTTTTTTTTAACTTTTAAAAGCATTTTTTTCTTCAAAAAATGTTTTTAAAAGGCTCTGATGATCCCAGTTGAGTTGCCTGATCAGCAGCATTTCTTTTAAAAATGCTTTTAAAAGAAAACAAAAGCCTCTGACGATCAGGCAACTCAGCTGGGATCGTCAAAGCCTTTTAAAAGCATTTTTTTTACAACCTCTTTGGTCGAAGAGGTTGTAGAAAAAATGCTTTTAAAAGTAAAAAAAAAAAAAAAAGTTGGCAATGCCCACCCAGTCACATTACCCCCCATCACCACCAAGCCACGCCCACAGAACCGGTAGTAGCATATTTTACATTTCACCACTGGTCAGTATGTTATGTGAATACAGGGGTGAAATGCTCCCGGTTCGGATCGGATCGCCCGATCCGGTAGCGATGGCGGGTAGTTCGGAGAACCGGTAGCAAAAATCCCTGTGCCCCCCTCCCCATGCCCAGCTGAGCCGCCCGATCATCAGAGGCTTTTTTTTTTTTTTTTACTTTTAAAAGCATTTTTTCTACAACCTCTTCCGACGAAAAAATGCTTTTAAAAGTAAAAAAGCCTCTGATGATCCCGCGGCTCAGCTGGGATCGTCAGAGGCTTTTCAAAGCATTTTTTTCTGCAACCTCTTGGCCGAAGAGGTGGTTAAAAAAAAAAATGCTTTGAAAAGTCTCTGACGATCCCAGCTGAGTTGCCTGATCGCCAGAGAGGCTTTTCAAAGCATTTTTTAAAAAAGCCTCTCTGACGATCCCAGCTGAGCCGCCCGATCATCAGAGGCTTTTTTTTTTACTTTTCAAAGCATTTTTTCTACAACCTCTTCCGACGAAAAAATGCTTTTAAAAGTAAAAAAAAAGAAAGCATCTGATGATCCCGCGGCTCAGCTGGGATTGTCAGAGGCTTTTCAAAGCATTTTTTTCTGCAACCTCTTGGCCGAAGAGGTGGTTAAAAAAAAAAATGCTTTGAAAAGTCTCTGACGATCCCAGCTGAGTTGCCTGATCGCCAGAGAGGCTTTTCAAAGCATTTTTTTAAAAAAGCCTCTCTGACGATCCCAGCTGAGTTGCCTGATCGGCAGAGAGGCTTTTCAAAGCATTTTTTAAAAAGCCTCTCTGACGATCCCAGCTGAGTTGCCTGATCGGCAGAGAGGCTTTTCAAAGCATTTTTAAAAAAGCCTCTCTGACGATCCCAGCTGAGTTGCCTGATCGCCAGAGAGGCTTTTCAAAGCATTTTTTAAAAAAGCCTCTCTGACGATCCCAGCTGAGTTGCCTGATCGCCAGAGAGGCTTTTCAAAGCATTTTTAAAAAAACCTCTCTGACGATCCCAGCTGAGTTGTCTGATTGGCAGAGAGGCTTTTCAAAGCATTTTTTTAAAAAAGCCTCTCTGACGATCCCAGCTGAGTTGCCTGATCGTCAGAGGCTTTTCAGAGCATTAGAAAAAAAAATGCTTTGAAAAGTTTAAAAAAAAAAAAGTTGTCCATGCCCACCCACTCACATTACCCCCCCCCGCCCACCAAGCCACGCCCTCAGAACCGGTAGTAACAAATTTTACATTTCACCCCTGTGTGAACGTAACAGTTCAAGGCACGTTAGGGAAACACAGCTGTAGATTTGAAGACTGTCGTGCTGGGTGGTTTTTGGTTTCCCATCTGATCACTCCTTTCCTTTCTTTTCCGCTGTTTGCGCTTCCTCTTTACTCCTCCGCAGCTCATCAATTCCACATTCCAACGTGAAATGGAAACGGAAGGGGACTTCCTGAATAAAAAGGGCCCAAAAGAAGCTCTGCGTGACAGCCAAGCTATCTTGAATGATTACAAGAACCTGACCGATTGCAACAGGGGCCATCTCAACCCAAATGGACACCAGCCTAACTACAGTGCCAAGTCTTCCACCTTCACCCTGACGAACATCGTCCCACAGTTCATAAAACTCAACGGCGGAGCCTGGAACAACTACGAGCAAACCACCATGCTGCAGATGACCAAAGGATGCCAGGAGACTTTTGCGCTGGTGGGCGCGGTGCCAGGAGACACCTACATAGCTGGAGGGAGGGTCAACAGGCCCAGCCATATGTGGTCTGCAGCCTGCTGCGTGATAGACAACAATCATCTTCGATCCTGGGGCATCCTTGCCAGGAATGACCAGAACGTGGTGCAAAAATTCACTCTGGGCCAGTTGGAGGCTCAGCTCGCAGAGCTATATAATGTAAACCGTGTCTCTCTGTTTCATCGTGATTGCCCCCGGCAATAAATTATGTCCCTCTCTCTTGCGCAAATGTGGCAGATGCCAAATTGACTTGAAGTGAATTTAATAATGGGTGCATTTAAAATTTCCTGCAGAGGGCAGCACAGAGCCAATTTAGCGGATCTTGATAGAATCCGCTAAAGCAGGCAGAGATCTGGTTAAGGACCAGTGTCAGCACAGAGATGGTCATCAAAATCCAGACAATAGGGAAGGACCCTGGAAAAACAATCAGTAAGAATGAAATAGCAAACTATGTTTATTCTCTGGCAAAGAGAATAGAAGCAAATCGAAACAATAGGAACAGGACAGGAATAGAATAGAATAGAATAGAATAGAATAGAATAGAATAGAATAGAATAGAATAGAATAGAATAGAATAGAATAGAATAGAATAGAATAGAATTCTTTATTGGCCAAGGAACACAAGGAATTTATTGGACACACAAGGAATTTGTCTTTGGTGCATATGCTCGAAGGAAGGAAGGAATAGAATAGAACAGAACAGAACAGAATATAACAGAGAAGAGAAGAGAAGAGAAGAGAATTCTTTATTGGTCAAGGAACACAAGGAATTTATTGGACACACAAGGAATTTGTCTTTGGTGCATATGCTCTCAGGAAGGAAGGAATAGAACAGAACAGAACAGAACAGAACAGAACAGAACAGAACAGAACAGAATAGAATAGAATAGAATAGAATAGAACAGAATAGAATAGAATAGAATAGAATATAGAGTAGAATAGAATATAAGAATAGAATAGAATAGAATATAGAGTAGAATAGAATATAAGAATAGAATAGAATAGAATATAGAGTAGAATAGAATATAAGAATAGAATAGAATAGAATAGAATAGAATAGAATAGAATAGAATAGAATAGAATAGAATAGAATAGAATAGAATAGAATAGAATAGAGTAGAACATAGAATAGGACAGGACAGGACAGGACAGGATGCGTTATTTGGCCATGTGTGAATAAACACACAAGGAATTTGTCTCCGGTGCAGAAGCTCCCTATATTTGCAAAACAACAGAGTTATCATAATCATAATAATCATACCAACAAGAGAAGGTACTATAAAAGGTAAGAAGGATAATAATAATATAGTCATACCACATGGGTAACTATACTTAGACCTAAAACAGTACTGTGGGGATTAAGTCTTCAGCAAAGTGAATGGGAGAATAAACTCTTTCTGATGTCTTAATTGTTTCGACCTGCAATGCCCTGTAGAGCATTGTCCCAAGGGGAGGAGTTGGGACCGTTTATCTCCAGGATGCGAGGGGTCTGTAGATATTTTCTCAGCCCTCTTTCTGGCTCCTACAGTATACAGGTCCTCCATGAAAAGCAGGCTGGTTGCAACAGCTTTCCTTTCTGCAGTCCTAACCATCAGTTGAAGTTTTTTTTTTTTTAATTTGATTTATATGTCGCCCTTCTCCGGAGACTCAGGGCAGCTTACAATGCACTAAGCAATAGCCTTCATCCTTTTTGTATATTTATACAAAGTCAGCTTATTGCCCCCACAAACTGGGTCCTCAATTTACCTACCTTAGAAAGGATGGAAGGCTGAGTCAACCTTGAGCCTGGTGAGATTTGAACTTGCAGTAATTGCAAGCAGCAGATGTTAATAACAGGGTGCTTTAGACCACTGTACTACCAAGGCTCGAAGTTTTGTCTGTCCTGTTTGGTTGCTGTACCAAACCAGACAGATATTAAAGTATGGCTGACATGCTCAGAAGTTTCAGGCCATGGTCCTTGACTTACAATCATTCACTTAATGACTATTCAAAGTTAAAACTGCAGTGAATAGAATGACTTACCGTAGGTCCTTGAACTTATGACTGTTGCAGTCAGGGGTGGGCTTCAAAAATTTTAGCAAGGGGTTCTCTGCCTGGTTGCTGAGTGGGCGTGGCCATGGTGAACGTGGCCTAGTCAGCCTATTGCACCATGGTGGAGGGGGCATTTTTGCCCTCCCCAGGCTCTGGAGGCTTTTCTCGAGCTTCCGGGAGGGCGAAAACAGGCTCCGGAGGCTCTCTGGAGACTGGAAACAGACCCATTTCCAGCAGGGGTGGGTTCTAATTTTTTTTACTACCGGTTCTGTGGGCGTGGCTTATTTTGTGGGTGTGGCTTGGAGGTCATGTGACTAGGTGGGCGTGGCTAGCTGGTCAGAGTCATTTCTGGAAGGTCCTCGCACTTACGACCAATCCTCGCACTTACGACCCGACTCATTTGTTTGCTTTTAACACTGATCAGCTGTAGGACGGCCCTTTGAAGCCCCCCGGCAAGAGTTTAAACAGTTTTTTTCCCTCTAGTCATCAGCTGGGACTCAGGAGGCAGCAATAGATTGGGGTGGGACCAAATAAAAGGTAAGAATAACGTGGGGGGGAGGGTGGGGGGGAGAACCGGTTCGGTGACGTCATAACGGGGTTATTAACTTAATAATTGCAGCGATTCACCTACAACGGGTCAGCAACCTGCGGCTCTGGAGCCGCATGCAGCTCTTTGGGCCCTCTGCTGTGGCTCCCCATCAGGTGATCTCACTACTGGCTCGCCCCGCCCCTTGCCCTCCCCTCCTAGTCACTCCTTGCCTGGCCTGAGAAGGTAACGGCGATGGCGGGGGATGGAGAAGCAGCCAGGCCAGAGAAAGAGAGAGACAGAGAGAGGGGGAGGGAGGGAGATGTCAAAAGGATTTTGTGGCTCCCGGTGTTTTTTAACAACTGGTTATCTGCCTTAATGACCTGCTGGGTAGGCGTGGCTAGGGGGGTGTCATGTGACTGGTGGAAGTGAGTGACATCGAGTTGGCCACGCCCACCCAGGTTTTGTGGCTCTCGGTGTTTTCTGTGGGAAACGGGTCCAAATGGCTCCTTGAGTATTTAACGTTGCAGACCCCTGACCTAGCAGTTGCGGCAAGGAAGGTCGTAAAATGAAACAAACCTCACTTAAGGAATGTCTCGCTTAGCCACAGAAATTTCGGGCTCCATTGTGGGTCGTAAATCGAGGACTACTCGGACCAATTCCAAGCCATGTAATTCAGGTGGGACCTCCGGAGCGGGTGACTCTCTGTAGATCTTGCAGTAAGGCAACTGTCTCAGGAAGGATGCCCGTTGACTTTGGGTGAGGATAGAGCAGTTTAATAAATAAATAAATAATCAATTAAATAAAACCTACGTGTTCCAAAATATAACTAACGTTTATGGTATCTATCATGGTTCTTGTTTCCTGGAGGTGTTTTAAGAATTCTGGAAGAGCAGAGGAATCGTTAAGGGATGCAGAAGCAAACACCATACATGGTTACTCTAAACGTAGAAAGGGTTCTGGGGAGACAGTGTGGCCACTCAAGATGGACAGCTGCCTCTGGAGAGGTCTGAACCAGAAAGGAACATCTGGAACCTCATTTTCACAAAGTTCCTCTGGCGCACATGGGGAGCAGTTGTCTCTCAAGCACTATTTGAAGAATATGTTGGATGACGGGTGGTCAGTCGAGCAAGATTTCTAGTGGGGGGGGGGAATGGTCATCTTTCTTCCAGAGAGTCAGATGCATCTGGAGGAAAGTATGGATACGCTGGTGGGAGTATATAGCTGGTCAATGGACAGAGAAGTCTTTGAGACTCTGCATCTTGGAGAAATATACGGAGGCTCCATCTTGCTGGTCGCTGAAGGAATAATAGGAGGATCATGAAGAATATAGGACAGGTCCAGAGAAGTAGTGGTCTTTAGAATAATGTTCTTGAGTCTTGAGTGGAGGAAATTCTAGAGGAACAGGATTTTCTTGAGGAGCAGGGGTCTCTGGCTGTTCTGGTGGGAGTGGGATTTCCAGGGGGATATATGGGGGCTCTAAGGGAGTAGATGATCCTGAAGATATGAATGGAGATTCTAGAGGAGCAGGAGTTTCTGGGGGTATGTATGGAGAGATGCATGGAGGGTTTATAGGAGCAGGATTTCCTGGAGATGTGTTTAAAGCTTCTAGAGGTATGCATGGAGTTTGTAGAGGAGCAGGAGTTTCTGGGGCTATATATGGAGGTTTTGGAGAAGTATGAGCTTCTGGAGGTCTGTATGGAGGTTCTAGAGGAGCAGGAGTTTCTGGAGGTGTGTATGGAGGTTGTAGAGGAGCAGGAGTTTCTGGAGGTCTGTATGGAGGTTCTAGAGGAGCAGGAGTTTCTGGGGCTATATATGGAGGTTTTGGAGAAGTATGAGCTTCTGGAGGTCTGTATGGAGGTTCTAGAGGAGCAGGAGTTTCTGGAGGTGTGTAGGGAGGTTCTAGAGGAGCAGGAGTTTCTGGAGGTGTGTAGGGAGGTTCTAGAGGAGCAGGAGTTTCTGGGGCTATATATGGAGGTTTTGGAGAAGTATGAGCTTCTGGAGGTCTGTATGGAGGTTCTAGAGGAGCAGGAGTTTCTGGAAGTGTGTAGGGAGATTCTAGAGGAGCAGGAGTTTCTGGAGGTGTGTAGGGAGGTTCTAGAGGAGCAGGAGTTTCTGGAGGTGTGTATGGAGGTTCTAGATTAGCAGGAGTTTCTGGGGGTATATATGGAGGTTTTAGAGAAGCATGAGCTTCTGGGGGAGTGTATGGGGGTTCTAGAGTAGCAGGAGTTTCTGGAGGTGTGTATGGAAGTTCTAGAGTAGGATAAGTCTCTGGAGAATTGTAGGGTGCCTCAAGAGATGGAGGGATTTCCTCAGGTACATAGGGTGGTTTTAGAGTAGCCGAGGTCTCTGAAGGTATATATGGATTTTCTAGAGGAACAGAAGTCTCCGTGGGGGTATATGGAAGTTCCAGAGGAATTGTCGTCTCCTGGGGAGTATATGGTAGCTCTAGAGCAGCAGTGGTTTCCAGAAGGATGTATGGAGGTTCCACGGAGACAAATGTCTCTGGAGGGATGTACGGAGCCTCTAGATGACCAGGGGTCTCTAAAGGGATATATGGGGGTTCCAGAGTGACTTCTGCTTCTGGAGGAACATACTCGGGGGGCAAAACAGTTGTGTTTAGAAAGGGATATTGCATTGAGCTATCAACTGATTTGGGTCCCGAGTGACTTGGCTTGTCAATCGATGGAGGCTCCAGAATTAATTTTGTCTCTGTAGGAATAAAAGGAGACACTGGAGGTGAAGGAGTTGTTTCTTCTGGCACATACGGAGGTTCTAGAAGAGTGGGAACCGTTTCTTGAGGGATGAATGGCGGTTCTATGACAAGCGTATCCTTAGGGACTTCGGTGATTGAAGTTGAGCTGCTGTCCTCAGTATTATGGTCTAATTTCTTCTTTGGGATCTCTTCGCTTCTCATCTTTCTGGAAATCCATTCCAGGAACTGCTGAACGGAGGTGTAAATTTTGGGGTACTCTACCTTGTCACAATCCTTCTCCAAGTTGGAAATTCCAACTATGTAGTATGGGGACTTCGGCAATGTTTTACACATTAAAAGCCCTCCACCGTGTCCCTGCAGGAAAAAAAAAGATGAAGGAAGGAGGTTCAACAACATTTTCACAACTGTATGGCAAGACAATCGGGGTGCTTTTAATAGCGAACGTTATGCTTTGAGCATTTGTTTATACAACATATTTAATCAAACGCCGCATTCACACAAAAATGGTAAATTTAATATATATATTTTAATGGCTTAGCACGTAGCTGATGAGTGGTGCGGTGGCCTAGAGGTGGAGCTCTCGCCTCACAATCAGGAGGCTGTGAGTTCGATCCTAGGTAGAGGCAGATATTTCTTTCTCTGGGCACGATGAGAATATATCTGCTGAACAAAACTCCGCATTGGTGACAGGAAGGGCATCCGGCCAGTAAATACTCAGCTCCATTCAGTTACCCAGACTCCACCCCGCAAAGAGATGATGGGGGTCATTAAAAGGAGATTATGATGATGTAGCTAACCTCGGAAAACTTGGTAGAGTGATACCTGGTTAGTGATGGATGGGATACTACTTACACATCTCAAACTACAAAAAATATTTTGGAAGAAGGTTAAAAACAAGCCACTTTCATACTGCTGGCAAAAAAATAATAATAATGCACAGATGGTGAGGCAGCAGCCCAATAAAAACTCACTTGTGGTCGTAATTTGAGAACTACCTGAAGTTAAGGAGAATTCGGTCATCCGGTCATGTTATCTACCTGGCCTACCTTGCAAGGCTGATAGAAACTGAACCAATGGAAACAGTTCTTGCTGTTCTTGTTGCCGATGGGCAACGATATTTACCTGGCAAAAGTGGCCATCCTTGTCCTTCAAACTTGCACAGAGCGTGTGTGGATTCATTCCCCCGTGGTACCACTCGCTGCCGTTGCATGTCATCGTCTCGAGAATGTTTGCTCTGGCTTCATACACTACGGCGGAGATACCTGAGGGCAAAGCACGGACTTCAGATGGATGATCGCCTTCTCTTGTTTTTTGTAGCACTTCCTTCCAAAACACACACACACACACATACACAGATACACAAAACCACAATCCATTTCCCAATTCAGAATCTGTAGCCTCCTTGGCACAAACTCTACTAAAAGAGAGACAGAGACAGAGAAACAGAGAGACAAAGACACACAGAGAAACAGAGAGACAGACAGAAAGAGACAGAGAGAGAGAGAGAGACAGAGGAAGAGAAACAAAGAGAGACAGACAGAGAAACAGAGACACAGAGAGAGAGAGAGAGAGACAAAGAGACAGAGAGAGAAACACACACAGAGGAAGAGAAACAAAGAGAGACAGAGAAACAAAGACACAGAGAGAGAGAGAGAAAGAAACACAGAGGAAGAGAAACAAAGAGAGACAGAGAGACACAGAGAGAGAGACAGACAGAGAAACAGAGAGACAGACAGACAGACAGACAAACACACAGAGGAAGAGAAACAAAGAGAGATAGAGAAACAGAGACACAGAAAGAGAGACAGAGAGAAAGACAGACAGACAGACAGAGACACACACACAGAGAGGAAGAGAAACAAAGAGAGACAGAGAGACACAGAGAGAGACACACACACAGACACACGCACACACAGAGGAAGAGAAACAAAGAGACAGAGAAACAGAGAGAGAGAGACAGACAGACAGACAGACAGAGAGAGAGAGACAGAGAAACAGAGAGAGAGAGACGGAGAGAAAGAGATGCAGAGAGAATATCCTAGCATTACTTGTGAATTGGTCCTTACAGGTAGTTGTTGTGACTCCGACCCCCGAGCCCGTCTTATCGGAGGGAGAAGACTCCGAAAGTGAAGGAGAGGAGTTGGCAAGGCCTCCCTCTCCAGGACCCTCCTCTCTGGCAATGCCTCAGGTGTCTTCCGAAGGAGAAGAGATAGGCCAGGAGCCAGGCACTTCCGAGCAGCCGCAGTTAGACAGCGACGGAGATAAGTCTTGGCTGGATCCCCGACAGCGTCGGAAAGACAAGCGCGCGCAGCAGAGAAGGAGGCATGCCAGAGATTAAGCTGAGTCACTGGACCACACCCCACAGGGGATAAAAGGGGGTGTGGTGGCCATTCAGGCTTTGTGACGGACAAAACTGAAAAGCTAGCAAGTCATACTGCGTTTCTGGAACTTCGTTATATGCCTTCTTTGGATTTATTATGGACTGGACTTGACAATTCTTTGGCTTTGTGGAATTATTTTGGTTTATCCGACGGAGGAGGAAAACCTCCCTTTGTGAGTAAAGTTTTTGGCAAGCAGCTACTGGGTTGCTGCCAATGCTGTTATCTCAAAGAAATTCCTGACTGCTGGTTTTATTAACTCCTGGCTGACTGTTTGTGTGCGTGTGTGAGTCGGGGACAGAACAGTAGTCCTCGACTTACAACCATTCATTTAGCGATGGTTTGAAGTTACAACAGCACTGGAAAAAGTGACTTATGACCATTTTCCACACGTACAACCATTGCAGCATCCCCATGATCATGTAATCAAAATTAGACACTTGGCAACTGGACACTTAGTTCATATTTATGAAGGTTGCAGTATCTCAGGGTCATGGTTTCCCTTTTGTGACCTTCTGACAACCAAAGTCAGTGGAGAAGCCAGATTCATTTAACAACTGTCTTACTACCTTAACAACTGCACTGTTTTGCTTAACAACCGTGACAAAATGGGGCAAAGCTCATTGAACTGTCTCGCTTAGCAACAGAAATTTGGGGCTCAATTGTGGTCATAAGTCGAGGATGACCTGAAATCTTCTAAGGCAATGATCCCTGTTAGGAAATGGCTATTGTCTAACTAGTTGGTCAGGCAATATATAAACTATCCATACATGTTTGTCAAAAGGTATTATATTGCTTTAAGACTGTATTGCATCATCCTGTATCCTGATTGGCTAAGCTCTGTAGCCAATGCACTTAAGGGGAAGCCTGAATCATGGCTTGTGGACACTACACCATTTTATCTGCTTATTTGCTGTTACTCTCTACTTATTCTCTCTGCATGATCACTGTTTGATCACTGCTACTTGTAGCTTTCTACTATTTACTGAATGTTTTAATACTGAACTTGTTCCTGTTTGAAACTCAAGAACTGTTTTATTGTGTAATGACAACAACTGGTAAGAAGACTTTCTACTTAGAATATCCCTGAATTGATATTTTAACTATCGCCTTATCTGTGTATGACTTGGATTGTTATTGGACTTTGTTTTACTTTTTTCTAAAAGTAAAAAGACTACCACAACTCAGTGTGTCAGTATATTAACTGTGGTTATTCACTCTCAGCTGCTTTCAAGTGCATACTCAAGGGGTACTCTGCTCAATAACCCATAACATCAGTTATGAGCCAAGAATATCCTTAACAATCCCAAACCTTTTGGGCATCAGGGAGCTGTTCCATGGAAAACAATTCTTTGGTGAATTGGTGCACGCTACCCAGATCCCCCATAGGTACAGACTTATAATAGTTTTTCACACTTACAATCATTGCGGCATCCCCATGGTCACATGATCAAAATTGGCAATTGACTCATATTTATGGAATTGACTCATATTTATGACCGTTGCAGTGTCCTGAGGTCACGTGATTCCCTTTTGCGACCTTCTGACAAGCAAAGTCAATGGGGAAGCCAGATTCACTGAACCAACTATCTTACTAATTTAACGACTGCAGTGATTCACTGAAGAAATTTGGCAAGAAAGGTCGTAAAATGGGGCAAAACTCACTTAACAAATGTCTCGCTTAGCAACAGAAATTTTGGCCTCAAGTGTAAGTCGTACGTCGAGGACTACCTGTATAAGAACCAATCCCATCCTATCAGAAACAGAAACGGGTTAACAGAGTTGGAAGGGACCTTGCAAGTCATCTAGTCCAACCCCTTCCCAAGCATTAGTCCCTACATCTGCCTCTACCTAGGATCGAACTCTGATTGTGAGGCAAGAGCTCCACCTGTAGGTCACCGGGTCTGATATAGGAAGAGAAACTGGAAGCTCCAAGATACAAATCCTGAAACTTGAGGGAAAGGTTAACTAATCTTTCCATAACCACCCCCCACAACATTGTCCAAGAACCAATGAAGCTTCTTGGCTGAGAAGTGAAACTTCTTTTTCTTCTTCTCCGCAAGGGAAAAAAATAATCCTGTTTCCTTTTGGAAAAAAAACACCTTTGAGATTATGAACCAACCCTTTCCGGTGTCTCCCTCCATTCCGACTCCCTCACCGCTTGAGTTCCAGCCACTGACGTAACAGATGGAGAAGGCTTCAGAGTCCAAGCTGACCGGTGGCAAACAGATGGGCTGCACGTAGTCATTGAAAATCACAGGATGGTCCAGTTCTATCAGCGCAACGTCATTGATCTTTGTGGATGGGTTGTAATCCTGGTGGAAGACGATTCGTTTTATTGAGCGTATCTGGGCTATGTCCGGCAATCGAGAAAGATCTGTGGCACCCAACACGATCTTCCAAACTTTCAGAGAGCTGCAAATAAAACAAAGACACAAAGACACAAAGAAAAAACAGAGCATTGGATCTGTAGCACCCAAAGAAATCTCTAGAGATTCTCAGTCATCCAGGTCGTGGTTGTCCCAAAGGTGCTTTTTTCAGGAGGCAACTCAACTTGTTTTTGTTTTTCTTTGAAGATGTTTTGCTTCTCATCCAAGAAGCTTCTTCAGCTCTGACTGGATGGTGGTGAATGGGAAGGATTTATACTCCTTGCAGACAGCTGGTCATTTGCATTCTTTTTAGAGTGTCGTTGAGGCCACTTGGAGGTTTGTCTGTGTACTCAGGCTTTGCACCACTCAGGTGACCCTGAGGACACAGACAAACCTCCAAGTGTCCTCAGGTGACCCCGAGGACACAGACAAAGCTCCAAATGGCCTCAACAACCCTCTAAAAGGATGCAAATGACCAGCTGTCTGCAAGGAGTATAAATTCTTCCATTCCCCACCATCCCGTCAGAGCTGAAGAAGCTTCTTGGATGAGAAGCAAAACGTCTTTAATAGAAAAAAACAACAAGAAAGTCCAGTTGCCTCCTGAAAAAAGCACCTTTGGGATGCCCAAAGAAATCTTTCAGACCCAGCTGTATCAGATTCCTAAAAATGTGGAACCTTATGCCCCTCTCCAAACAGAAAAATCTCAACCACAACATGCAACATATGAACCTCCCTGATCTGTACTCGGCCACAACGTGGTCTCCATATATTCCTGATCTTCTGTTTGGAAGATCTGAGGAGGATCTTACGAGTTCTGAAATCCACACAACTGTGGAAATTAACACAACTGTGTTACTAACTTAACAACTGCAGTGATTCAATTAATACTGCAGAATTGCAGAACTGCAGAAAAAAACATTGCTACCAACCTGCCTTCAATTGAGGAGCTGTATACTGCATGAATCAAAAAGAGGGCTGGGAAAATATCTACAGACCCCTCGCATCCTGGACATAAATTGTTTCAACTCCTACCCTCAAAACGACGCTATAGAGCACTGCACACCAGAACAACTAGACACAAGGACAGTTTTTTCCCGAATGCCATCACTCTGCTAAACAAATAATTCCCTCAACACCGTCAAACTAGTTACTAAGACTGCACTACTATTAATCTTCTCATCGTTCCTATCGCCCATCTCCTCCCACTTATGACTTTATGACTGTAACCTTGTTGCTGGTATCCTTACGATTTATATTGACTGTTTCCTAATATGATTTGATTGCTTATTTGTACCCTATGACTATCATTAAGTGTTGTACCTTATGATTCTTGACGAATGTATCTTTTCTTTTATGTACACTGAGGGCGTATGCACCAAAGACAAATTCCCTGTGTGTCCAATCACACTTGGCCAATAAAGAATTCTATTCTATTCTATTCTATTCTATTCTATTCTATTCTATTCTATTCTATTCTATTCTATTCTATTCTATTCTATTCTATTCTACTCTACTCTACTCTACTCTACTCTATTCTACTCTACTCTACTCTACTCTACTCTACTCTACTCTACTCTACTCTATTCTATTCTATTCCATTCTAACAAATGTGGCAAGAAAACTTGTATAATGGAGCAAAACTCGCTTAACAAGTTTCTCACTTAGCAACAGAAATTTTGGGCTCAGTTGTAGGTTGTAAGTCCAGAATCACCTGTAAACTCTTCCACCCATTTTGCACCAGCCCTCAACCTAATGTGGGTTCAGTTCCCCTCAAAAACATTAAACACGTCAAGGAAAAACAAAGTCCAATTTCCTTTTGAAAAAACACCTTTAGGATAAATAATCTATTGTGTACCACTCTAGGCTCTGAAGGTTGGACGGATAGCTTACAAATAAAATAAATGAAAGCAGCATCCTCTCTTCTTCTTCTTTGTCACTTAATGACCCCATAATCCCTTGGGGGGTGGAGTCTGGGCAACTGAATGGAGCTGAGTGTTTACTGGCTGGATGCCCTTCCTGTCACCAAGCAGATATATTCCACATTGTGCCTCTATCTGCCTCTACCTAGGATTGAACTCACAGCCTCCTGATTGAGAGGCGAGAGCACCACCCCTAGGCCACCGCACCACTCGAAGAAACATCCTCTCTGTTCCACAAATACTCAGCAAGTAGATGCTGCTTTCTTTCTTACTTTTCCTTTGCACTGAAACAGTGTGCTGCGGTGAGGATCCATCGAACATCAACTATGGCGCCATCACAAGAATGCTTTGGTCCCTTGGGAGTGTAGATCTGGATGCTGATGAGCCAAGGCCAGGTTCCAGGTAAGGCATGATGGCCATCGGTCACGTCCTTCCCGCTTTGGTGTTTGGGGTGCATCCCACAGTCTGAGAAGAAGCCGAGACAGAAAAGATCAGAAGTTAAAAAAGTCTTGGTCCCACCTGATTGTGATCAGTGTCAGGGTTCCAACAGATGCCCTAATTAAATCATGAGCCTCGAGCCAAACTTCAAAAGAAATCCAGTTATTTATTTGGAGTTTCATGTCGGCATGTTCCCAAGTGAAGCCAGCTCTGACCCTACGTAATTTATGCCCCAATCATGACCCTGTTTCCCCCCTTCCCCCAGGGTGTCATCAATCACATTCGCCAACAGAGCAATTTTGCAGGTTGTAGAGGTCACTCCCTTCCAGCCGCTGGGGGTAACCCTGGGATACAGCCTTGAGCGAGATAAGTCTGGAATGTGCATCTGTCTTTGGCTGCCATGCCGTTTCACCTGTTTCCCATCCACCCCCCGGCCTATGGCAACTCGAGAGCAGGCCAGGGATGCTTTGCAAGTTGACAATCAGGCTGGAGCTGGTAGAAATGGCCTTTCAAGAAGTTCTCACAGTGTGTGGGTGGAAAATATCTCGTTTTTTTCTAGGTGTTTCACTTTTCTTCTTTATACTGCAACTGCTCTTCTAATAGCAAATCCTTCGTAAAAATTGTTGCATTACATTCTTGGTTAAATTATCTTTCCATTGATACATAATTTTATGGTACTACTCCAAAAAAAAAGACGTGGCGTTATTAACTTAGTTTTAGAAAATACACTTTTCCCAAAAGATTTCCACAATTTTGCCCACTACTGTATCAGTCGGGTTTGTTCCCAGGTAAGCTCTGAATTTTGCAATTTAAGACCAAGTGTTGCAGGGGTGAAATGCTCCCGGTTCGGACCGGATCGCCCGATCCGGTAGCGATGGTGGTGGTGGTTCGGAGAACCAGTAGCACGCACCCCCCCCATGCCCAGCTGAACTGCACGATCATCAGAGGCTTTTTTTTTTTTACTTTTAAAAGCATTTTTTCTTCAGCTGATGATCGCGCAGCTCAGCTGGGATCGTCACAGCCTTTTAAAAGCATTTATTCTACAACCTCTTCGGCCGAAGAGGTTGTAGAAAAAATGCTTTTAAAAGTTAAAAAAAAAAAAAGTTGGCCACGCCCACCCAGTCACATTACCCCTCCAAGCCACGCCCACAGAACCGGTAGTAACAAATTTTACATTTCAACCACGGAAGTGTTGTCAAGTTGACAATTGCTTTGAAGACCAGCACGGTTCCAGATGGTGAGACATGACTGTGAAAAGCCCTTATGGTAGACCCTGTCAATGGATGTCCTGGAGAACCCCCTATTCCACCTTCCCCAGCCCCCCCCTTACACTTCAGGTCGAAACCACGTAGCCCCAACAACGACAGGAAGACTACAACTGCTTGGATTAGCCGGCCCAAGCAGGGCTTTGATCCTGGGCTACAGTCCATGGCGAAGAATCCTGCTCTCTATTGTTCAGACCAAGGTGGCAACATCAGTGGGCCTTGCTTCTGCGTTGCTAGGAGACAGGCCTGGGTTTGACCAATGGAGTTGGACTGGAATGAAGAAGTCATCCCTTAGCTAATAGTCCAGGGAGGTGGGGCTGGAGGGGCCATCAAGTATGGTGGGCTTCAAAAATTTTTACTACCAGTTCTGTGGGCATGGCTTGGTGGGCGTGGCGGGGGAAGGATACTGTAAAATCTCCGTTCCCACCCCACTCCAGGGGGAAGGTTACTGCAAAATCCCCATTTCCTCCCGATCAGCTGGGATTTGGGAGGCAGAGAATAGATGGGGGCAAGGCCAGTCAGAATTTTTACTACCGGTTCTCCGAACTACTCAAAATTTCCGCTACAGGTTCTCCAGAACCGGTCAGAACCTGCTGAAAGCCACCTCTGCACCAACCTTATGGATGTTTCTCATTAAAAATAGAGCTGGCATCGCAGTTGGGCCTGTGGAATGACTACAGATAGAGCTTCTGGAGGTTCAGCCAGGCCTTTTCTCTCTGAGATGGGTTCTTACCTGGAATCCCAAAGGTGCTTTTTCAAGAAGCAAGAAGGTTCTTATTTCCTGTCAGTGAGAACAATAAACCAGTGCCTCCATAAGGTGTGAATGCTGCCTCAGTGGAGGTTTTTAAGAAGAGATTGGACGGCATAGGACAGTGGTGGCAAACCTTTTACTCACCGAGTACCAAACAGGTACACACTTCGGACCCTTCGCGTATGCACATGCTTGTTGTGGCTCCGTTACCTGAGCCTGTGTCATCAGCAGGAGAGGACTCTGAGAGTGAAGGAGAGGAGTTGGAAAGGCCTCCCTCTCCAGGACCCTCCTCTCTGGCAATGCCTTCGGTGTCCGCCGAAAGGCAAGAGATAGGGCCGGGGCCAAGCACGTCCACGCAGCCACAGATGGACAGTGATGAGGGAAATGAGTCTTGGCTGGATTCCCGGCAGCGTCGCAGAGATAAGCGCGTGCAACAGAAGAAAAGGCATGCCAGAGATTAAGCTGAGTCACTGGACCACACCCCACAGGATATAAAAGGGGGTGAGGTGGCATTCAGACTCTGTGACGGACAAAACTAACTACTATCAAGTCACATTGCATCTTTGGAAACAACATTATCGGCCTTGGATTTATTTTACGAACTGGACAATTCTTGACTGTGTGTATTTTGTTTTATGAGTAAAGTTCTTGGCAAGCAGCTACTGGGTTGCTGCCAAGCTTCTTATCGGAAGAATTGGTTGTCTGCCAGTTTATTTAACCCCCGGCTGTCTGTTTGTGTGCGTGTGTGAGACGGGGACAGAACAATGCTGTCTACGCTAACCTTCGGTTCCTCCCCCGTGCACTGCGTGCACAACTGCACCATTTGCACATGCGCATGGCTTTTGTGTGGCTCCCCATGCGCTGCGCGTGCAATTGCACCATCTGCACATGCGTACAGGTTTCGTGTGGTTCCCCCCTGCGCTGTGCACGAAAATCACATGTGCTCGGTTTTCCCGCATGCAAAGCACACATGTGAATGCCATCTACACATGTGCACGCTGAGCGCAAGCATGCTTACACACATGCTCCAACCCAGGAGAGTGCCGAAGACCAGCTGAGTCCCCTGAATTGCGTGCATGAACACCGGAGGCCTGAACACCAGCTGGGTTGTGCGCAGCTGCAGGTGAGTTGGGCAACAGCTCGCGTGCCCGGAAAGATGGCTCTGTGTGTCACCTCAGGCAAGTCTGCCACCTCGGGCACGCGCGCCATAGGTTCACCATCACGGGTATAGGATCTCCTGCTGGAGCAAGAGGTTGGACTAGGAGATTAGCATCAGAATAGAGCTGGAAGGGCTCATGGAGGTCTTCTAGTCCAGCCCCCTGCTTAAGCAGCAGACACTATACCATTTCAGAGAAGGGCTGTCCAGTCTCTTCTTAAAAACCTCCAATGTTGCAGCCCCCACAACATCTGAAGGCAAGCTTTTCCACTGGTTAATTGTCTTCACTGTTATGAAGTTTTTCCTCAACTCCAGGTTGCTTCTCTCGATTAGTTTGCCTCCATTGTTTTCTCTCCTGACAACAGAATGTTTTGGAAAATAAATACGTGAATTTCCAACGTGCCTTCCAACTCAGTTATTCTGTTATTTTGTTATTCTGTTAATGGCCGGTACGCTCTCATAGAGAGGGGCTCCTCCGGGTGCCGTCAGCTAAACAATGTCGACTGGTGGCCCCCAGGGGGAGGGCCTTCTCTGTGGGGGCACCCACTATCTGGAACGAGCTCCTCCCAGAGATACGGAGGATCCCAGATCTGCGCACTTCCCGCCGTGCTCTTAAGACTCTCCTATTCCAGCAAGCCGGCCTGGCCTAATTTTCTCCCCTGTTTTAAAATGTCTTTTAATTGACATTTTAATCTGTTTTAAATTATTGGGATTTTTAATTGTCTCGGGCTAAATTATTTAATCTGGTTTTAATTATGTTTTTTAACTTTTGTATCTATGTATTTTATTTTGTGCCTGTTCACTGCCCTGAGTCCTTCGGGTGGTATATAAATCTAATAAAACTAAACTAAACTAAACTTTGGGTTAGGAGGAAACAACTGAATCTGAATTTCCAGCCCAATTATTGACTAAACCTTATCTTTTCCATATTTTGATTCCTCTTCCTCTCCTGGTGATTGCCTTTTCTTTATCCATGCAAATTGTCTTGATATCTACCACACCTTGTTATCTTTACTACTTCCTTCTCTGGCATGTTACAGGACAGTTGCCAAATATTGACAATTGGGCCGACCAGCTGGTCTTCGTTCATGCTGGAGGGCCGGAAACCCGAAGACTAGCGGGCCAGCGCTCCGGCGTGCACGAAGACCAGCTGGCTGGCTGGCATGCACGCACATGCTGGAAATCAGAAGAGCAGCTGGTGACAGCGCACGTGCCCACAGAGAGGGCTCTGCACGCCACCTCTGGCACGTGTGCCATAGGTTCGCCATCTCAGATGTGGGATGACGTTTCTGTGGAACAGTTGATCAAGTGAGATGGCAGACCACGTTAAAGCTTTGGGTTGCTTGGAAACAAACATCCCAAACCTAACAAGTAGTCCACAAATAGTCTAGCTGGTCTTCAGATTTCCGGCACTCCAGCGTGTGCATGTGCACGCACACGCATGCATTCCAGTTTGGGCACTCGGTGCTGAAAAGGTTTGCCATCGCTGTCCTAGATCAAGCATCTTTCAAGCCATCTTGTTCAAATGCTTGAATTATTCTCGTTCAGTCCTGGATAAATTCACCTGTTGATTGCATAAAAAGGTAAAGGTTCCCCTCGCACATATGTGCTAGTCCTTCCTGACTCTAGGGGGCAGTGCTCATCTCCGTTTCAAAGCTGAAGAGCCAGTGCTACCCAAAGTCGTCTCTGTGGTCATGTGGCTGGCATGACTAAATAAACGCCAAAGACGCACGGAATGCTGCTACCTTCCCACCAAAGGTGGTCCCTATTTTTCTATTTGCATTTTTTACATGCTTTCGAACTGCTAGGTTGGCAGAAGCTGGGACAAGTCACGGGAGCTCACCCCGTTAACGCGGCATTAGGGATTCGAACCGCTGAACTGCTGACCTTTCAATTGACAAGCTCAGCATCTTAGCCACTGAGCTACTGCGTCCCTTTTGTTGATTGCATAGATGACAGATTTTGGTTACTACAACTCGACCTTCTGTCAGGACAAGGATTATGGTTAATGTGGGCAAAGAGTCTTAAGTATCTAGTCCTCTAGGATTTTCAGGATTTCTTCATGATGCACAGATAGGAAACAGGCCCCTACCTCTCTGGTGTCTGGATTTCTTGTCTGTGGATTTGTTAGACACGAAGACAATAGAACTGCAGAATTCATGCAAAATTATGGTCATAAATTTAGAACTAGCTGTAGTGCAAAACTCTCTTGTAGCTGAGCTTTCAGAACAAAAGGTAGAACCTCCTCTCAAGGACGGTAGTAACAGATGTACCATAACAGAATGACTGCTGAAAAAATTGAAGAGAATATTTTCCACAATAAAAAGTGAATAGAAATAAAAGGTAAATTCCCATCAGAGATTAAAAGAAATAAGACCAGAGCCTTCAAAAACTAATAGAATACAAAATCCTTGTAGCAAAAATCCAGTGTAAATGTAAAGCAAATCAGATCTCTTTCACTCTCACCATCGACTTCCATTTGGCGAAAGTGAAAATGATTCAGAACCCCAAAATAAAGCAGTAAAAAGATGCAAAAAAAATACACATTAAAATCCAGCATGAATCAGCATTCAGCCAGACAATTAACCGTTGAAAATGAAAATCAAAAAGAAAAAGTAAACTTTAAAATGTGCGGTCAAAACCGAGGTGAGCTTAAAAAAAATAACAGCTGAAAGGAAAAGGTGGAGATCCCACCCTCCAACTACTCTGGTTGAAATTTTTAACCATTCCTCTTCCTGGGCAGGCACTGCACACAACTAGACACAACTAGACACATGGACAGTTTTTTCCTGAACTCTGCTAAACAAATAATTCCCTCAACACTGTCAAACCATTTACGAAGTCTGCACTACTATTAATCTTCTCATCATTCCTACCACCCATCTCCTCCCACTTATGACTGTATGACTGTAACTTTGTTGCTTGTATCCTTACGATTTATAATGATATTGTTTCCTAATTGCTTATTTGTACCCTATGACTATCATTAAGTGTTGTACCTTATGATTCTTGATGAACGTATCTTTTCTTTTATGCACACTAAGAGCATATGCACCAAGACAGATTCCTTGTGTGTCCAATCACATTTGGCCAATTAAAAAAAAATCTATTCTTCTCTGGAATTGAAGAAGAGAGGGTTCAAATATAGACAATCTGTGGGCTGCTTTTTAGTTTCATGTTGTTGGCTTCCAAAACTTGAACTGCTTCCTCCATTTACACACAGAGGCGGTTCCACGGAAATGACCTTCTAATCAAGTATATCTCAAGATACATCAAAAGAACAGTCAAGCATTCATTTCTTCAGAAAGGTACCAGGAAATAGCCAGGAATTAAATCTTGGAGCAGAGGCCTCCATCTCTACTGTGAATCTTTTCTTTCTACATGGCTTCATGCTTGTCTACAAGTAAGAGGCTAATCAGGCCCAGCTGCATTGGTGAGCCTTCTGCTGGATAAAGATAAAGCAATGTGTGATGTTTTCTTATTGGTTGTCACTGTTGCAGGACACATGCTTGACCTATGCTCTTTCAACCCTGGATATAGTCACCTTGTCATCTCTGAAGCTGACTTGACCAAAGCCATGGTGGAGCTTCAATGTTGCCACACTGGAGCTGAGGAATAGGGGGCGGGGAGGGTTTAGAGATAGCTGGAGTTTTGTAGCCAAAACAAAATACTTTCTCTTGGGAACCAAGGTCATTCTCACACCTGGCCCGAGGGAGGGGGAGTGAGGTCACCAGGCAACCAGAGAGTGTCTTGATTGGACCATGTGACTGATTGTTTGGGGTTGGGGGAAAACTTTTACTTTTAATTAGGTGAAAACGGTGGGAAACTTCAGAGTCGGTTTTCACCAGATCTGTGCCAATATGATATATCCAATAAAGCTGTTCTTTGAGGAATCCACCTGCCTCAGAGTTTTTCTTGCTAGGGGTCTATTACTTGGAACCCTGACACACCTGTTGTTTGCCCAGATGCCAGCTTTTGATTACTACAACTCGATCTTCTGTTAGAAGCATGTGCAAAAGCACTAGCAAAAGCCCTTAGACTTATACAGCCCTTTCTAAGTGGTTTACAGAGTCAGCTTATTGCCCCCAACAATCTGGGTCCTCATTTTACCAACCTCAGAAGGATGGAAGGCTGAGTCAACCTTGAGCCAGTCAGGATTAGATTACACCAGAACAGAGTTGGATGGGACATTGGAGGATTTCTAGTCCAGCTCTCTGCTCAAGCAGGAGATTGATACATTGGTTATGGTTAATGTAGGCAAAGAGGTTTAAGCATGTAGTCCTCTTGCTACGAGGATTTTCAATACTCCTTCATGAATCAGAGAAAGGAAACAGACCCCGATATCTGGGTTTCCTGCCTATGGATTTGTCAGTCCCAGAGGCGATTGAACTGCTACAACAGAATTCATGCACACTTGGGTTGAGTCCATAGAAATGCAGTGTCATGCACATTAGAAACAAGGGTGTTATCACTGCTGAGCAAATCACATTTGGAATTTCGGAATGAAGTCCGAAGAGTTGCACATCCCTAGTTTAGAGGGCACAGACTAATATTCATTGAAGAGTGGTTAAGAAACTGGTCCTTGGTCCATCAGCAACATGGAAAAGTATGATAACAGAGCTCCAGGAAGGCAGAAATAATTTCATAGGCATCTTATTTATTTTTTATTTCTTTATAAATAACTGAAAGCGGCAAACGTATCTAATACTCCTTCCTCCTGTTTTCCCAACAATGACATCCCCATGAGTTGAGTTGGGTTGGGCTGAGAGAGAATGATTGATGCAAAGTCATCCAGTCAGCTTTTATGCCTAAGGTGGGACTAAAACTCGCCATCTCCTGATGATTGGCCCAAAGTCACGCAGCTGGCTTTCATGCCTAAGGCAGGACTAGAACTCACTGTCTCCTGGTGATTGGCCCAAAGTCACCCAGTTGGCTTTCATGCCTAAGGCAGGACTAGAATTCACTATCTCCTGTTGATTGGCTTAAAGTCACTCAGCCAGCTTTCATGCCTAAGGCAGGACTAGAACTCACTGTCTCCTGGTAATTGGCCCAAAGTCACGCAGCTGGCTTTCATGCCTAAGGCATGACTAGAACTCACAATCTCCTGGTTTCTAGGCCAGCATCTAAACTACAACACTACACTGGCTCTCTCTATTACCTCAGTGGCCATTTTGTTGGCTTGTTGAAAAATTCTGTCTAGTCATAATACTGAAGAAGGGGGTTGGGCTTGATTACCAAAATGAGCCCTTAAAAATAGAATAATAGAGTTGGAAGGGACCTTGGAGGTCTTCAAATCCAACCCCCAGCTTAGGCAGGAAACCCTATAGTACCATTTCAGGCAAATGGTTGTCCAATCTCTTCTTCTTCTTCTTTTTTTTATTGAAAAGTTTTATAAGAAATACAAACATTTTCTCCCCCCCCCACCCTTTTCCCCTCCCCTCCTTCCCCCCCACCCCCCACCCCCCTCCCTAGACTTCCCAGAACAGGCACAGGGTATAGCGTTCACAAACACAAAGCTAAGATATGCTAACAAATTATTACATTCATATTCTCCCTAAATCTTTAACTCCTTATAACTCAAGAACTATAAACATAAACTACTTAAAAATATTTCATTCATAAGCTATATGAATCTTCTTGTTCGGATACTTTTTTTGCATATAGTCAATCCATCTTTTCCATTCTGATATGTATCTTTCATTTGAATGATCTTTAAGATATGATGAAATTTTTGCCATCTCTGCCAGATGCACAACTTTTAATGTCCATTCCTCAATAGTGGGTGGATCTTCCTTCTTCCAGTACTGTGCCACCAGTAACCTGGCAGCTGTTATTAAATTCAAAACCAACTTAGTCTCTATTACAGTACAATCCATGACTATTCCCAACAAAAAAACTATGGTGTAAATTTAATTTTTTTTCCTTAAAATATTTTGAATAATCCACCATATTTTTATCCAAAAAGCCTTAATTTTTTTACATGTCCACCATATATGAAAATATGTAGCATCTTCACACTCACATCGCCAACACGTGGGTTGTAAATTTGGATACGTGCAAGCTAGGTTTTTTGGGTCTAAATGCCATCTATAAAACATTTTGTAAAAGTTCTCTCTTAAGAGCCTTGATAGTACAGTGGTCTAAGCACCCTGTTATTAACACAGCTGCCTGCAATTTCTGCTGGTTCGAATCTCTCCAAGGCTCAAGGTTGACTCAGCCTTCCATCCTTTCTAAGGTAGGTGAAATGAGGACCCAGTTTGTGGGGGCAATAAGCTGACTTTGTATAAAATATACAAAAGTATGAAGGCTATTGCTTAATCCATTGTAAACCGCCCTGAGTCTCCGGAGAAGGGCGGCATATAAATCAAATTTAAAAAAAAAAAAAGTTTTGAGCTTGTGTGAATCTTACATTTCTAACCCATATCTTTTCCCATGTATCCAACATTATTGGTTCACCTATGTTTCTATCTTTCAATCTCTTCTTAAAAACTTCCTTCTAACTATAGAGTAGAGTAGAATGGACAGAGGAGGAATAATCCTGGTGCTGTGGAATTCTTTTCTATCTTTGCATGAATAATATTGCAGTTCAAAGTTCCACTTGAAGGACCGACTGACAAAGCGCACGGTCGTATTGCTGCTATGGACCTTCTCCCTGGCTGCCTCTTTTCTCCTGCCTGCCACTGGGGAGGTGGTGGTGAGCAGTTTCAGATGCTGCGGTCAGTTCTTATTGGTTGGAAAAGCCCCCAAACTGAAGTCAATAAATCGAGCCAGAATTTGCCAGTAGTGTAGCAACAAGTAGCAACCTGCCACAATCTATGAGCGAGACCAATGCATCCCCATATTCTCAGCATATAGCAATAGCAATAGCAATAGCACTTAGTCATTATATACCGCTTCATAGTGCTTTCCAGCCCTCTCTAAAAGGTTTACAGAGTCAGCCTATGGCTCCCAACAATCTGTGTCCTCATTTTACCCACATCGGAAGGATGGGCGGCTGAGTCAACCTTGAGCCAGTCAGGATCGAACTCCTGGCAGTGGGCAAAATTAACCTACAACACTGCATTCTAACCACTGCCCCACCAGGAAGAAGAATGAGAAAGGGAATAAGAGAAGAAGGAAGGAAGATAGGAAGGAAGGAAGGAAGGAAGGAAGGAAGGAAGGAAGGAAGGAAGGAAGGAAGGAAGGAAGGAAGGAGATGGAAGGAAGGAAGGAAGATAGGGCAATAGCTCTTAGACTTATCGACTGCTTTTCAGTCCTTCCAACTCTCTATAAGCAGCTTAGAGAGTCAGCCTATTGCCCCCAACAATCTGTGTCCTCATTTTACCCACATCAGAAGGATGGAAGGCTGAGTCAACCTTGAGCCAGTCAGGATCGAACTCCTGGCAGTGGGCAGAATTAACCTACAATACTGCATTCTAACCACTGCCCCATCAGGAAGAAGAATGAGAAAGGGAATAAGAGAAGAAGGAAGGAAGATAAGGAAGGAAGGAAGGAAGGAAGGAAGGAAGGAAGGAAGGAAGGAAGGAAGGAAGGAAGGAAGAAAGGAGATGGAAGGAAGGAAGGAAGATAGGGCAATAGCTCTTAGACTTATCGACTGCTTTTCAGTACTTTCCAACTCTCTATAAGCAGCTTAGAGAGTCAGCCTATTGCCCCTAACAATCTGGCTCCTCATTCTACCAACCTTGGAAGGATGGAAGGCTGAGTCAACCTTGAGCCTGGTTAGATTCGATCTGCCAAACTGCTGGCAGATCAGTGATCAGCAGAAGTAGCCGTCAGTACTGCACTCTTAACGTCTGCGCCACTGCAGCTCTTTTATAAATATCAACCTGGTGGGACCGGAAGAAGAAATGACTGAAAGATTGAACTGCAGTAAAAGCAGTTTCTAGTTTATGTTAAACATTCATGAAATGGAGGTGAACTTAGAGGAGCTATCAGAGGTGAGGAAATATGGCAAGATGGTGAAGTTAAGAATTATTTGCACTTTATTAATTCCAGTCTTCAATAAGAGCTAGACTATAAGAATTTTGTTGGCCTCATTGTTGACTGCACCTTATATTATATTTCCCCTATTTTTGGTTTTTATTTCCCTCTTGGAAATTGTCTTTTCTTTAGGTTTGCTCTTTGCAACAAGGCCTGATATCCAAAACCCCTTGCTGATATTTGCTGTCCCCTTCTCTGGAATTGAACGGGACGGGGGCCAAATGTCGAGAATCTGTGGGCTACTTTTTAGTTTCGAGTTGTTGGCTTCCAAAACTGTAACATGAACTGCTTCCTCCATTTACAGACAGAGGCAGTTCCACAGAAATGGCCCTCTAGATCAAGTATCTCTCAAGCCATCAAAAGTTTATCTCGAGTATCTGTCAAGCCATCCAAAAACAGTCAAGTGTTCATTTCTTTAGAAAGGTAACAGGAAATAGCCAAAATATAAATCTTGGAGCAGGGGCCTCGATTTGCATTGTGACTCTCCTCTGTCTACCTGACTTCTTCTGGTCTACAAGTAAGACACTGGTTTCAATTGTGAGTATTTTGCAGGGTAAGTTACTATGTGATGTTTTGTTATGGGCTGCAGCCAGTGGTGGGATTCAGCCAGTTCGCACCAGTTCAGGAGAACCGGTTGTTAACCTTCTGAGCAGTTTGGTGAACTGATTGTTGGAAAAAAATCATTAGGTCAGAGAACCGGTTGTTAAATTACTTGAATCCCACCATTGGCTCTAGCCACTGTAGAAGCCATCTTGTGCAAATGCTTGAATTACGCTCTTCCCATCCTGGATATCGTCACCTGTTGTTTGCATCTTTGGGTTACTACAACTCGACCTTTGGTCAGAAGGACAAGGATTGTTAAATTAATGATGGTTAACGTAGGCAAAGAGGTTTAAGATTTGTTGGAAGGAAAATCCCTCTGGTTCAGTTCCAAGCTGGGAGAAAGACATTGGAAATAAATAAAATAGAGGCTGGAGGCTGATTGGAAAGAGGGTCCGTGAATTGATGAAGCAGAACAAACCAACCACATGTAATTCTGGGAGAGCTGACAAAATGGAGTTTAGACTGGGTAGGTTTTTATACCTTCTGGATTCCTATGGGGTCATGTAGGGGTCACGAGCCTTCCCTTCCCTGCCCTGCCCTTCCTTCTCTTCTATCTAGAAATGTAAACAATCTGGTTGGCCTCCATCTGAACATGTGGAAAAGCTGGTCTTTATTAGCCATTGGCTATATTCAACCTCAAACTAATTCTTTGCTAAATTAAAGTGTTTCTTCTTCTTCTTCTTCTTCTTCTTCTTCTTCTTCTTCTTCTTCTTCTTCTTCTTCTTCTTCTTCTTCTTCTTCTTCTTCTTCTTCTTCTTCTTCTCTCCTTCTCCTCCTCCTCCTCCTCCTCCTCCTCCTCCTCCTCCTCCTCCTCCTTCTTCTTCTTCCTCCTCCTTTTCCTTCTCTTTCTCCTCCTCCTCCTCTTTCTCCTCTTCCTCCTCTTCCAACTTCTCTCTCTCTCTCTCTCTCTCTCTCTCAGCAGAAAAGTTCTACTTGAAGGACCAACCGACCAATTGCACAGCCATGTTGCTGCTATGGATGCTCTCCCTGGCTGCCTCCTTTCTCCTGCCTGCAACTGGGGAGGTGGTACAAAGTTTCAGTACATGCAGTCAGTTCTTTTTGGATGAAAAGCCCCCTAAACTGGAGCCAGAGAATTTGGCCAGAATCTGCCAGAGGTATAACAACAGGTATCATTTTGCCACAATGTACGACAAGGATCGGCGCATCCCCGTGTTCTCAGCGTATAAATATCAGCCTGGTAAGGGTCCAAGATTTGACGAGTGGATGATTGAACCACAGGTAAGAGAAGTTCCTATCCTGAAGCTAAACATTCATCAAATGGGGGCCACCTTAAAGGAACAGTCAGTAGTTAGAAAATAAAGCAAGACAGTGCATTTAAGAATTATTTGTATATAATTATTTCCAGGATTCATCCGGTGCTAGGCTGGAAGGATTCTGTTCACCTCATTGTCTACCTTGGCAAGGTCTTACTTCCATCTGATTCTTTCCCAAAATGTTGTGGCCCGTCAGCGGCCAGTGCAGCTAGTAGCTGATTCCGACAGCGAGGAGGCTGGTGTGGTGCTGCGCCAGCAGCCTGTGCAGCTGGCACTCGAATCGGACAATGAGGAGGTTGGAGAAGATGTGGTGCCAGAGGCAGGGATTCAGCCAGGGCCTTCACAACCTCCAGAAGTTCCCTTAAGTGAAGAGGACGAAGAGGAGGAGCCTCTTCTCGATGCACGGGTGCGCAGAGCTGCCAAAAGGCAGGAGTGGCGCCTCAGGAGGAGGTCTCCTCGAGAGTAAGGCTTGGGGCTAATTGGCCACTCCCTTAGCCTATTTAAGGAGGAACGCCGACTGGAAGCAATTTGCAGGGAACAACTCAGTTTACATACCTTCGTGTCTTGTCTTGCTTATCTTATCAGCTTCCTGCAAATTGCTTCTGGGCATTCTGCCAACCACAGTAAGCTTTCAGTATTATTCTTTGAATTCTTGGTGGCTTTTAATGCAGTTAATTAACAGCCGTTGTTGTAAAAAACTGGTTTATTTAGTAAACTAAGGTTGGAACGGACTTCATGTGTGCTGCGTTCTTTGGGGTCCGTAGCTGGGGCAGAACAGAAAAGAATCAAGTTCAGAGATCACCCCAAACCCAATATTTCACGCTCAATCAATCTGTGCTCTCTACTAGAAGATGGTTTAAAGTGGGCTTCTCTTTTTTTTTTTTTTTTTTTTTTTTTTTTTTAAAGTGGGCTTCTCAAGAGCATCAATCTGGGGTTTCAATTTCCAGAATCCTTACAAACTTCCCTGTGGGCTCGGATGCCTGGAAGATGCCATCCAACCTGCCTTTGCAGAGTATCCCACACCCCATTCCCTGGCTGACTCACTGTAGATCTTTCCCCAGATTCAAGATCTTTGACTCAGTGTTGTGTAAATGCTAACCAGTCACGTTGCTTGTCTTTTCTTATTCCTAGCTTGCCCTGCCTGGGAATGTTAATCGAAAGAGCATGGAACTAGAAGCCGATTGCGGAATCGACACCAATGTCCTTGAAAACAGCCAGGCTGTTGAACGTGATTACAAAGACGGCGTTCTTTACGACAAGGGACACTTAACACCACCGTCCCATCAACCGGACCAGGCTAGCAAAGATGCAACCTTCACTTTAACCAACATTGTGCCCCAGTTACGCCAACTCAATACTGGAGAATGGAAATTATATGAGGAAAGTATGAAGAAATCTACTAAAGGGTGCCTTGATACATATGTCATTGTGGGTGCGGTGCCCGGCAATAAATCCATCAATGACAGAGTGAATGTACCCAGTCATATCTGGGCTGCAGTTTGTTGTGTAAAAAACAATGAGAGAAAGTCCTGGGCAGTCCTTGCACAAAATGATAAGAATAAGGTAGTCCATCATAGCTTGGTGGACCTGCAAGCACAACTTGCTAATCTCTATGGGAAGGAAGTTGATCTTTTCGATAATGCTTGTAATGCACCGGATGGCCCGCAAAACTGAACTCACACAGCAAATAAAAGCAAAGTACAAATGTAGTAGCTTACTTGTTCAGCCTATGGAATGAAAGCAGTTAATTGTAATCCTGGCTTGTTCTGTGTGATTGTATTCCTCAGGGTGGCAAAAATCCAGGCCGTTTGATTAGTTTACGGTAATGATTATTATGGGAATCCAGCAAATAAATTAATCCAGTAGCCAGATTAAGGGTCTAGAGTTGACAGAGCTAAAATGGTTATCTCAATTTACAGGTTGTATAGGATTGATCATTTCAACACATGTACAATATAACCAGTGGTGGGTTGCTCCTAGTTTGGTCCGGTTCTATAGAACTGGTGGTAAAACCGATGGGAGGCTCCGCCCACCCACCATGATGTCATCATGGGGGAATCTGCGCATGCCCGCATGTGCTCCCTTTGCGAACTGGTAATAAAGGTACCTGAGTATAAATTGTGAAAAAGGGAAGTGCAGTGAGAAGGAATGAGCACTGATGCTGAACAGGAGTTATGCTTGATACAGATAATCCTCGAATTATGACTGTTAAATGAGTGTTCTGACAGTGCTGAAAAAAAGTAATTTACAACCAGTTCTTGCACTTAAGGACCATCGCAGTGTCAACACAGTCAGCTCAAAATTGGGGTGATTGGCAACTGGCATGTGTTTACGATGGCTGCAGTGCAGAGGTAGGTTTCAGCAGGTTCTGACCAGTTCTGGAGAACCAGTAGCGGAAATTTTGAGTAGTTCGGAGAACTGGTAGTGAAAATTCTGACTGGCCCCGGCCCCATCTATTCTCTGCCTCCCGAGTCCCAGCTGATCGGGAGGAAATGGGGATTTTGCAGTAACCTTCCCCTGGAGGGGGGTGGGAATGGAGATTTTACAGTATCCGTCCCCTGCCACGCCCACCAAGCCACACCCACAGAACCAGTAGTAAAAAATTTTGAAACCCACCACTGCTGCAGTGTCCGAAGATCACCATTTGCAACCATCCCGGGGGGCTCCTGATAGGTAAAGTCAAAAGGGGGAGCTGGTTTTGTTTAATGACCTCAACAACAAAGGTTGTAAAAGCAGGTCTGACTCACTTAATGGTTACATTGCTTAGTGACAGAGATTCTGGTCGCAATTGTGATTGCAAATTGATGCCTTCCTGTATTTACCTGCTTCTGATGCTTTGTCAATAAATGCTTTTTCTTAGTTCTTGCAATAAACTTGCTTATCAAAGATCTGTGTCCTTGTGTCACTTTCAGTAAATCAACCTGGAAAAGCTTGATCATTCTGTTTTATCAGTCAAACGAGTATGGGGCAGGGAGAAGGCGTATTGCTAAATAATTTCATTCCTCCCCCACTATTTTGTCCTTGTTGATTGATTGATTAACTGCCATTAAGTGCCATCAATTTTTTTTTTATGGACAAAGGATGGATGTTTGGTGTTGTAATTTAGGTCCAACAGTCCTGAATTCTTGAGTTCTTCACTTAAAAGCCTCTGGATCCAATATGGCTTAATTCTAAATAAGTATTAATTAATTAATTGATTGATTGATTTTTAATTAATTAATTTTTAATTAATTAATTCTAAATTCATTCTAAATAAATAAATAAACATCGAATTGTTAACTAGGGCATACAAAACCTTTGCCAGACCAATTCTCGAATACAGCTCGTCTGCCTGGAATCCACACTGTATAACAGACATTAATACAATTGAGCGAGTCCAGAGGTATTTCACGAGAAGAGTACTCCACTCCTCTGCTCACCATAGAATCCCTTATGCCTCCAGGCTCAAAATTTTAGGCTTGGACAACCTAGAACTACGCTGACTACGGTCTGACTTAAGCGTAGTACACAAAATTGTCTGCTACAACATCCTACCTGTCAATGACTACTTCAGCTTCAACCTCAATAAGACACGGGCAAACAATCAATACAAACTTAAAGTAAACCACTCCAAACTCGATTGCAGAAAATACGACTTCAGCAACAGAGTGGTCAATGTCTGGAATGCACTACCTGACTCTGTTGTTATGTCCTCAAACCCCCAAAAATTTAGGGCAAAAGAGGAGGTTCAAGATTTTAAAACACAAAAGAAAAAAAGCTCTATTTAACTAGGGAATTGCAATAATTGAGATACTATTAATTGTATATTGTGTTGAAAGCAGAAATGGTTAAGTTGTGGTTTGGAGGAATATATGGGGGTAATTATTTGGTTTCTTATTATTGGTAAATATAATTAATTGATTTGTAAGAAATTGGATTGCATGGAAATAATTGGAATATTCATGTTCATATTGATTGATATACAAAAAAGATAGTTATATAACTAATTGATTTATATTAAAATGTTGAATTTGTATTAAACAACTGTATTACATAATTACATAATTAACCAATGTGAGGATGGATATAAAAATAGATGACAATGGGAAGGGGTATAATATAGAATAGAAGGGAAAAATTTAATTTGATTAAGATTAGAGATGAGGATGAAGGGTAATATTGGTTTTTTTAAAAAAATAGATGAGGAATAAATATGGCAAAAAGAAAATATAGAAATTGTAAATTTAATTGAAATGACTAAACACTGTTTAAATTTGTGAACCAGCCAAATACTCTGTTCAAAGAAAATACATTGTATGTTTGTATGTGTGTTTCTAATTATTGCTATTTATTCATATTTGTTCTCTTTTATTCTTTAAAGTTTAACAATTCATTCTTTATCTTAATATCTTCATATTTGTTTGGGGTTGGTTTTCTTCCCTTTCATCTTTTTTATTGTACAGCAATCTTTCTCCTCAAACCTACCACCTCTCTCTTTTCTTTCCTTCTTACTTTCTCTTTCCCCCCCTTCTTCTCCTTCCTCCTTCCTCTTCCTTTCTCCTTCTCCTCCTCTCTTCCTCCCTCTCTTACCCTCACTCCTACTCTAAATTCCCTTCCCTTCCTTCATCCCTCTCTATTGCTGTATCCTTTTATGCATATGAACTACTCAGAGGGCTGAAAAAGTTATTTTTGACTGGTCCTCGCACTTTTGACTAGTCCTCGAACTTACGACTGTCCTCACATTTTACGTTTTTGCCCTATCTTGTCACCATGGTGAAGAGAAGCAGTTGTGAAATGAGTGACACGGTTGTTAAGAATGCTACAATGGGCATGATGACCAGTCATAAGTGTGAAGACCGGTCAAAAGTGCAAGGACTTGTCAGAAATCACTTTTTTCAGCCCTCTGGGTAGTCCTTTTGTGCACATGGACTACTCAGAGGGCTGAAAAAGTTATTTTTGACTGGTCCTCGCACTTTTGACCAGTCCTCGAATTTACGACTGCCCTCACATTTTACGTTTTTTGCCCTATGTTATCACCATGGTGAAGAGAAGCAGTTGTGAAATGAGTGACATGGTTGTTAAGAATGCTGCATGGGCATAAATGTGAGGATGGTCATAAGTGTGAGGACCAGTCAAAAGTGTGAGGACCTGTCAGAAATGACTTTTTTCAGCCCTCTGAGTAGTCCCTATACACATAGCCATGGCCACCCGGTCACATGACCAGCTAGCCACGCCCACCCAGTCACATGACTTCCAAGCTACACCCACAAAAGAAGCCACACCCACAAAACCGATAGTAAAAAATTTCAGAACCTACCCTTGGTTGGGGGTCACCATAACACGAGGAACTGTATTAAAGGGTCGCGGCATTAGGAAGGTTGAGAACCACTGTTTTAGAGGGTCGTTGTAGCCCTTGGAGTTTTATCTGTGTCCTCAAGGTCATCTTTGAGACAACCATGATCTGGATGACTGAGAATCTTTACAGACTTTAAATCTAGACAAAAATATTCAATGTGCAAACTGTTATGGTAGAGTATCCTACATCCCATTCCCTGGCTGATTCATGGTAGACCTTTCCCTAGGTCCAAGGTATCTGATTCAGTGTTGTGCGAATGCTAATCAGGATCATTGCTTGTCCTTTCTTATTCATAGCTTGCACTACCTGAGAATCAGCAACGAAGAAGCATGGAGTCAGAAAAGACTTGTAATATCAGCGAAGAAATCCTTAAGAAAAGCCAGGCTGTCGTGAAGGATTACAAAAACTGTGCCAATTTTGACAGAGGACATTTGCTCCCTGTTTCTCATCAAGGCGATCAGGATAGCAAAGATGCAACATTCACCTTAACTAACATCGTGCCCCAGTTTTGTCACCTCAATAAAAAAAAATGGGCGGAATATGAAAACAATATGAAAAATTATACTAGAGGGTGCCTTAATACATATGTCATTGTGGGTGCGGTACCCGGGAATAACGTTCTCAATAGGAGAGTGAATATACCCAGTTATATCTGGGCTGCAGCTTGTTGTGTGCTTCAAAACAATCAGAGAAAATCCTGGGCAGTCCTTGCACAAAATAATGTGGATAAGGTAGACTATCATACCTTGGAGGAGCTGCAAGCACAACTTTCTAATCTCTATGGGAACAGAACTGATCTTTTCAATAATGCTTGTAATGCAACCAGTGGCCTACAAAACTGAGCTCACAGAACAAATAAAAGCAAAATAGAAACCTAGCAACTTACTTGTTCAACAGATAGAATGAATATGGTTAATTGTAATCCTGGCTTGTTCTGTGTGATTGTATTCTTCAGGGTGGTAAAAATCCAGGCTGTTGATTAGTTTACGGTAAAGATCATTATGGAAATCCAGCAAATAAATTAATCCAGTAACCAGATTAAGGGTCTAGTGTTGAAATAGATAAAATCGTTATCTCAATTTGCAGGTTGTATAGGATTGATTTGATTGTGTTGATTATAATGTTGATTGATTTCAACACATGTACAGTATAACTTGTGAGAAAAGGAAGTGCAGTGAGAAGGAATGAGCACTGATGCTGAACAGGAGTTTTGCTTGATACAGAGAGTCCTCAATTTTTGACTGTTAAATGACTGTTCTGATGGTGCTGAAAAAAGTCACTTTCAACCAGTTCTTGCACTTAAGGACCATCACAGTGTCAGCACAGTCAAGTCAAAATTTGGGTAATTGGAAACTGGCATGCATTGATGATGGCTGCAAACTTCCCAGGTGGCTCCTGATAGGTAAAGTCAAAAGAGGAAGCTAATTTTGTTTAATGACCTCAGCAACACAGGTTGTAAAAGCAGATGTGACTGTCTCAATGATTGCATTGCTTAGGGACAGAGGTTATAGTTGCAATCGTGGTTGCAAGTCAAGGACTTCCTGTATAGAACTGTTAGAATTCTTTCTCAAAAGCTTTCTTAGTTCTTGCAATAAACTTACTTGTCAAAGATTCATGTCTTGGTGTGGCCTTCAGTTTATCAACCTCAAAAAGTGTGTCCATTCCATTTTGCACAACGTTATCAACCAATCAAGTATGGGGCAAGGAGAAGACATATTGCTAAATAGTTTCATTTCCCCCAACCCCTATTTTGGCCTTGTTGATTGATTAATTGCCATTAATTGCCATTATGTACCATCAATTCTTTATGGACAAAGGATGGATGATTACTGTTGTAATTTAGGTCCAACAGTCTTGAATTCTTGAGTTCTTCACTTAAAACCCTCTGGATCCAACATGGCTTAATTCTAAATAAATGTATATAGAGTTGGGACCTTAATACATTTTGCATTCAGAGTCAAATTCCACCTTCCAAATTGATCTTGAAAAAGCAGAAGCTAAACTGGAGCATGACTGGGGAGGTGGTGAGCAGTTTCAGACCCTGCAGTCGGTTCTTCTTGGGTGGAAAAGCCCCCAAATTGGTGCCAATGAATCCAGCCAGAATCTGCCAGTTCTGTAACAATGAGTATCAGTTTGCCACAATATGCGACAAAGATCAGTGCAATCTCCATATTCTCAATGTATAAATATCAACCCGGTAAGGGTGAAAGAATGGAGAACTGGATGACTGACCACAAGTCAAAGGAGTTCCTATTTTGAAGTTAAACATTCATCAAATAGAGATGGCATTTGATTTTGCACAATATTATTTATCGATTGATCAATTGATCGATTGATTGATCGATTGATTGATCAATCAATCCATCCATCCATCAATCGATCCATCAATTGATCAATCCATTGATCCATCGATCGATCGATCGATCCATCCATCCATCCATCCATCCATCCATCCATCCATCCATCCAGGGCCGGATTTAGATGAAAAGAGGCCCTAGGCTATTCCACTTATGAGGCCCTTTCACCTATAGTGAAAGTGTAATTTTAATTTTGCTAACAATTTGAATGTAGGCCCCTCTTGATCTTGAGGCCCTAGGCTGAAGCCTAGTTAGCCTATAGGAAAATCCGGCCCTGCATCCATCCATCCATCCATCCATCCATCCATCCATCCATCCATCCAGAGTGAATATAGCCAGTCAAATCTGGGCTGCAGCTTGTTGCTTCCAAAGCAAAATAAAAAATCTTGGGCAGTCATTGCTGAAAATGATAAGGATAGGCAGTGATGGGTTTCAAAAATTTTTACTACCGGTTCTGTGGGTGTGGCTTGGTGGGTGTGGCATGGCTTGGTGGGCGTGGCAGGGGAAGGACACTGTAAAATCTCCATTCCCACCCCACTCCAAGGGAAGGTTACCGCAAAATCCCCATTTCCTTCCGATCAGCTGGGACTCAGGAGGCAGAGAATAGATGGGGGCGGGGCCAGTCAGAGGTGGTATTTACCGGTTCTTTGAACTACTCAAAATTTTCATTACCGCTTCTCCAGAACTGGTCAGAACCTGCTGAAACCCACCTCTGAGGGTAGGGTAGACTGACTTAGGCTGAGGGAAATTAGATTTCATGAGAAATACGGGAAGAAGGAAATTAATCTTTTCAGTGGGCGCTTGTTGTACACATGATTAATAATTAATAATGAAATTCTCTGTCCGTAAAACAAAGTTTACAGAACAAATAAAAGCATAGATAATCATAGCAGGTTGGTCATTCAACATATGTAAAGAATGCACTTATTATAATTCTGCTTTGGTCTGTATCAACTTTTGGCACAATATTGTGAAAATCCAGGCGGTTTGATTAGTTTATGGTTCAGATTATGGAGCAAAGCCAGAAAATATATTAACCCAGTAACCAGATGAAGGATGCAGTGCTGACACAGCTACAACAGAGTCTAGTTTACCAGAGTTTACAGGATGTATAACTTATTAGGAAAGAAACTGCAAATGAGAAGGAACAGTTTTCAGTCCATTGCACCCTGAGGGTGGGAAAAGGACCTATAGGAATCAAATTTCATTTCATGCTAAATAGGGCTTATATTTGACACAAGTAATTCTCAACTTACGACCATTCACTTAATGGCTGTTTGAAGTTATGAAAACAGTGGAAAAAATGACTTACAACAAATCCTACCCATGATTGTTGCAGTCTCATGATCAAAATGTGGATACTTGGCATGTATTTACGATGGTTGCAGTGTCCTGAAGATTGTAATTTTGGGTGTGACCCACTTAACAATAACGCCGCTTAGTGACAGAGTTCCCGTTCCAATTGTAGTCAAAAGTTGACGCCTTCCTGAACGTAGCGGCTTGAATGGGCTTTCTCTATAGCTTTCTTATTTCTTGCAATAAACTTGCTTATCAAAAATCTGTATCTTTGTGTCACTTTACAGTATAATCAATCTAGAAAAACTTGAACATTTGATTTTGCACATTATCAATCAGTCAGTCAGTCAATTGGTAAATCAATCAATCAATCAATCAATCAATCAATCAATCAGGGGATCGATCGATCAATCAATCAATCAATCAGGAGCAGGGAAAAAGCACATCATAGTTCTAGGGTTTTTTTCCTTATGTTGGCCTTGATTGATTTATTCAATACCATTAAGTTGGTGTCAGATCTGTTATAATCCAGGTAGCCTAGAGCAGTGTTTCTCAACCTTGGAAGCTTGAAGATGGGTGGACTTCAACTCCCAGAATCCCTCAGCCAGCGGGAGTTTGTCTGATTGTTTATCCATGCAGATTGTTTATCCATGCAGACTGAGTGAAGACAGGAGAGCAGACAATCGCAAGTAACAATCCCTTAATTCCATGCTTAAATTTTTACTTTGAAGTTGATTGAAGCAAAGAAGAAGATGGCGCTTAATAGGGTGTGAAAGTGAAACTTAACTCTCTTTAAAGCTGTTAACATCCAGCATTGCTCAAGGTGGTTGGAGAAAAAGAAAAGAGAAATGGCTGGTTTCGTTGAAAATCTTGAAGATTCACTATTACAAACATCATTAAAGACACAAATACTGATTGGGGATCTTTTTAAAGAAATATTAGAATCATTTACCTCTGTGATAGTGGAGAGAATTGAAGGACTTTTTAAAAAGGATTTTATTCAAGTTCGAAACAAAGAGACAAGTGAAGACATTGTATCGGAATTGCAGATGCTAAATAACAGCGAATTGCGGAATGGAGAGGTGAAAGAAATTCAGTTTAATATGCCTCCGGAAAATGGAATGGATGTTTTTCAAATTAAGAAGGAAAGGTTGAGGGGCTTGAAGGAGCGTAATCAGGAAATATTGACTGAGATTTCCCCAAAGGCTTTGTTACAGTCAATTGGAAAATTGTCAGGAGGTGTTGGGATTCCTAATATAAGAAAGAAGATTCGAAGTGGAACTTTACAATTTTTATACAAAAATGGATTCTTAATCGCAGTTAAGGAGATGTATTCACTGAGAGGAACTATTTTGCGAAGAGAACAAGATGAAGGTGGAGGAATAAGACTGAAAAAGAAAGTTCGCAAAAAAGTTAGGAAAAAATGGAGATGGAAAAATTACAAATTTTTTGTTGGGGGAGGATAGTAATAGTGAAAATGAATGATTATACCTGCATTTAGGGATATGATTTGTCTAGAAAAGTTACATTTAATAATGTTATGTTTGTATTGTTATGGCTTACTGACCAAACTTATCATTGTCTTGAAGTGTATTAATACTAAAGTTATATGTCAAGGAATGTTTTGTTGAAGAATCTATATATGCTTATGGGTTAAAAATGGTGCAAAGGTTGAGGGAAGGTTTTTATAATACTTTTTAAAGATTCAAATAGTGAAGATGTTATTTGATTGTACGTAATGGATTTGTAGAGAACAAGATGAGTAAGTTTGTACAAAGTTATTAAGCAAGGAATGTTTCCAGGCAGAATTAATATAAGTTTGTGGGGCAAAAAGTAAAAATAAGGTTTTTTACAATATATTTTATTCGAGATTGGTTAAAATATTTTGCTAATGTGTTAATATATGCAAGGGTTGGAGATGTGATGGTTAATTGTATCTGGGTTTTGATTGTGTAATGCTGGAAGAAAGAAGACTCGCTTATTATTGAAGAACAGATAAGAAAGAAGTTAGATCGATTACTTTTAAATAATAATTGGTTTAAATAGTTATATTTAGATATGAAAGGGGAGTTAACGTTTTTTTTGCTTTCTATATGTTTGTTAGATGCTATATCCTGTATTTGCTCTGGGAAGTCCGGGGGGGGGGAGGTCGGGGTAGGAGGGGGTAGGAGGGAAGGGAAAACATGTGTAAAGAATCCGGAGAGGTTCTTGGAGTTTACATAACTGTTTTTTTTTTAAAGAGGTTGTTAATTTGTAAATGTGATTGTACAATCCATATATGGAAAGATGGCAAACGGTTTATGTTTTTCTTGTAAAAATATTTTTTGTCTTGTAAAACTCTTTAATAAATAAAAAAAAAAGAAAAAGGAGGCATGTCTGGTAGACATATCTTTTATTAAGAGAACTGAAGGCAGAGAAGAGAGGTCTGAGGTCCCCAGATTCTGAAAGAAGCATTTTGTAACCAGATGTTTTGCTTGATTTTGTCAGCCTGGGGAGGGCAAAAAACAGGCCTTCTGGTCCCACCGGAAGTCAGTAAATGGGCCATTTCCGGCCTCCGGAGGGCCTCCGGGGGCATGGGGAAGGCCGTTTTCGCCCTCCCCAGGCTCCAAGAAAGCCTCTGGAGCCGGGGAGGGCGAAAACAGGCCTACTAGGCCCACCATGCCATCGCATGACAAAAGCGTGGGGAGCGTGGGGGGGGGTGCATTGAATTATGGGTGTGGGCCCGCGCACACTCAACCCCCTGCGCTCCCCCCACTTTTGGCACGTGACGGCAAATAGGTTAGCCATTACTGGTATAGGGTTTCCTGCCTGAGCAGGGGGTTGGACCAGAGGATCCCCAAAGTCCCTACCAATTCTGTTACTGTTAAAATTAATTGTGGTTAATACGGGGAAAGGGGTTTAAGCATCTAGTCCTCTTGGTACCAGGGTTTCAAGACTTCTCTTCATGAAGCATAGACCGGCCCCCAATATTTGGGTTTCCTGCCTATGGATTTGTCAGGCATGGAGGTGATAGAATTGCGGCAATGGAATTCGTGCAACCTTGTGTTGAATTCATAGAAATGCAATATCTGGAGCATTAGAAGCAATGGATTTATCATTTTCTCCGTTGCGCGAGTCACATTTGGAGTTTGGAATCAAATCCCAAGAACTGCCCATCCCTGATTTAGAGGGCACAGAATAACATTTATTGAAGAGTGTTTAAGAAATTGTTCCTTGGACCATCAGTCTCATGGAAGAGTCGAATCCAAGAGCAGCATGATAACACCAGCTGCTGGGAGGTGAGAATAATTTTATAGGCATGTGATTTATTTGTTTATTAGATTTTTTTATCCCACATTTACGACTACCAATGGCAAATATACCTAATACTCCTTCCTCCTCCTATTTTCCCTGGAACACTAACCCTGTGAAATAGGTTGGGGTGAAAGAGACTGATTGAGCTCAAGTCACCCAGCTGGTTTCAGGCCTAAAGTGGGAGTAGAACTCACCATCTCCTGGTTTCTAGGCCAGGACTTTAACTACTACACTACACACAAACATGGAGTTTTGCTTGCTCACCAAAATGATCCCATCCAACACTAGATAGGAGCAGTAAGTTGATAGCTGTCAGCTGCAATCAGAAAGCATCAAAATGTCTCCACTATCCTTACTCTTCCTCCTCTCACTTCTTCCTCTTCCTTCTTCTCCTTCTCTTCCCCACTCCTACCTTCTTCCTTTCTCTTCCTTTCCTTTTTCTTCCCTCTCTTTCCTTCCTTGCTTTTCCTTCTTTCCTCTCCCTTCCCTTTACCTATTCATCCCTTCCCCTTCTGATCCCTTTTCTTTCTCCTTTCCTTTTCTTTCTTTTTCCTTTCTTTCTTTCCTTTCTTTCTTTCCTTTTTCCTCCCTCTCTTCCCTTCCTTCCTTTTCCTTTCTTTCCTCTCCCTTCCCTTTACCTATTCATCCCTTCCCTTCCCTTCCTTTCCTTTCCTTTCCTTTCCCTTCCTTTCCCTTCCCTTCCCTTCCCTTCCCTTCCCCTCCCTTTTCTTTTTCTTTTTCTTTTTCCTTTCCTTTCTTTTTCCTTTCTTTCTTTCCTTTTTCCTCCCTCTCTTCCCTTCCTTCCTTTTCCTTTCTTTCCTTGCCCTTCCCTTCTTCTTCTTCTTTTTTTTTTTTTTGCTTTAATTTATATGCCGCCCTTCTCCGGAGACTCAAGGCGGCTTACAATGTGTTAAGCAATAGCCTGCATACTTTTGTATATTTATACAAAGTCAGCTTTTTGCCCCCACAATCTGGGTCCTCATTTCACCTACCTTTGAAAGGATGGAAGGCTGAGTCAACCTTGAGCCTGGTGAGATTTGAACTTGCAGTAATTGCAAGAAGCTGATGTTAATAATAGTGTTTAGTCCACTGTACTACAGGCTCTTGCATATAGGCAAGAGGCCTTCTTTGCCTATTTACCAGTTCTCTTCCCTTCTCACATTCCTGCTCTTCCATCCAGAAGTGTAAGTTATCTGGTTGGCCTCCACCTGACCAGGAGGACCAGGTAAACTTCAGGTGCCCTTGACCAAACCCAACCTCAAGGACTTCTTAACTTCTTCATGGAAAAGGAAGAATTGCCAAATCATTATTCTTTCTCTTTCTTTTTCAGGCAGAAAAGTTCCAGTTGAAGGACCAACCAACCAAGCACACAGCCATGTGGTTGCTATGGATCTTCTCCCTGGCTGCCTCTTTTCTCCTGCCTGCAACGGGGGAGGTAGTGATGAATTTCAGACCTTGCAAGGAGTTCTTCTTGGATGGAAAACCTCCCAGACTGAAGCCAATGAATCCAGCCAGAATCTGCCAGTTCTATCGGGGCAAGTATCGATTTGCCACCATGTATGACAGAAAAGGACGCATCCCAATGTTCTCGGCATATAAATATCAGCCTGATGGGATGGGAAGAAGAAATGATTGGAAGATCGAACCGCAGGTAAAGGGTGTTCCTATTTGAAGGTAGACGTTCATTAAATGGAGGTCACTTTAAAGGAACAATCAGATGTTAGGAAATAAGGAAAGACAGTGAATTTAAGAATTATTTGTACACAATTAATCCCAGAGTTGACCAGGATGAGGGCTGTAAGAATTCTGTTGACCGCACTTTCCACAAGGGCATCTGATTCTTTCCCCGTAGAATCAAGTTTAGAAATCAACCAGAACCAAACAGTCCAAGATCAAACAATGTGTATTCTCTACTACAGGGGTGTCAAACTCAATTTCATTGAGGGCTGCAACAGGGCTATGCTTTATCTTGGGGGGGGGGCAGGTGGGCATGGCCAACTGGGTGTGGCCAACTGGGTGGGCCCTACTCCTATTCTATTCTATTCTATTCTATTCTATTCTACTCTACTCTACTCTACTCTACTCTACTCTACTCTACTCTACTCTACTCTACTCTACTCTACTCTACTCTATTCTATTCTATTCTATTCTATATTATTCTACCAAATAGGCAAAGTTCTATTATAGAGTATCGCATAACCCACTCTCTGGTTGATTCATGGTAGATTTCCCCCACCCCCCAGATTCAGCGTATCTGATTTGGTGCTGTGTGAATACTATTTTTGAAGGCCACCCCTGATCCGACACCCCATTCCCTGGCTGACTCAGGATAGATCTTTCCCCAGATTCAGGGTATTTGATTCTGTCCTGTGTGAATGGTAACCTGCCACATTGCTTGTCCTTCCTTATTCCTAGCTTGCCCTGCCTAGGGACCGTAGACGAAAAAGCATGGAATTGGAGAAAGCTTGCGAAATCCGCCGCAAGGTCCTTGAAAACAGCCAAGCGGTTTCCGAGGATTACAAAAACGGTACTACAATATACGACCGAGGACACTTGACGCCTGTGTCCCATCAACCGGATTGGGATGGCAAAGACGCGACCTTCACCTTAACCAATATCGTGCCCCAGTTTCGCCTACTCAACCGAGGGAAATGGGCGGAATATGGAGAAATATACCACAGGATGCCGTGATACCTATGTCCTTGTGGGTGTGGTGCCAGGGAAAGAATTCCTCAACAAGAGAGTGAATATACCCAGTCTTATCTGGGCTGCCGCCTGTTGTGTGTCTCAAGACAACCGCAGAAGATCCTGGGCAGTCATTGCTAGAAATAGTGAGAATGAGGTGGACTCGAGAACTCTGCAGGATCTGGAAGGAGTACTTGGTAAATGGTACGGGAAGAAGCGCGTCAATCTTTTCAACAGTGCTTGTAATGCCAGGGATACTCCACCAAACAACTTCATGGAGCAAATATAACCAGGCTACAAAACTAGCCATTTACTTGTTCGATGTGTGGAATGAACACGGGTTCATTATAATCCTACTTTGTTGCTGTATTGCTCAACCTTGGGGAAATCCAGGCTGTTGGCTTAGTTTATTTGTTCAGGTTATGGAGCAAACCCGGAAAATAAATTCATCTAGGAACAAGACGAAAGATGTGTTGTGGATGGAGACACCTTAAACACTGTCCAGTTCAGGAGTCTCCAACCTTGGCAACTTTAAGACTTGTGGACTTCAACTCCCAGAATTCCTCAGCCAGCTGGCTGAGGAATTCTGGGAGTTGAAGTCCACAAATCTTAAAGTTGCCAAGGCTGAGGAATTCTGGGAGTTGAAGTCCACAAGTCTTAAAGTTGCCAAGGCTGAGGAATTCTGGGAGTTGAAGTCCACAAGTCTTAAAGTTGCCAAGGCTGAGGAATTCTGGGAGTTGAAGTCCACAAGTCTTAAAGTTGCCAAGGCTGAGGAATTCTGGGAGTTGAAGTCCACAAGTCTTAAAGTTGCCAAGGTTATGGAGACCCTGATCTAGTTTATGGCTGGTTGTATGGGCTTTATTGTTTGAACCCATGCACCCCTTGTTAGAAAAGAAAGTGCACTCAAATGGAACGACCTGTGATTTTCAGCCTGTTACTCTAGGTCTTACAGATTAACAGAGTTGGAAGGGACCTCATAGGTCATCTAATCTAACCCCCTGCCCAAGCAGGAGACCCTACACCATTTCTGACAAATGGCAGTCCAGTCTCTTCTTAAAGGCTTCCAAGTGATGAAGCTCCCACAACTTCCGAAGGCAACTTCTGTTCCATGCAGGGGTGAAATCCAGCGAGTTCTGACAGGTTCTGAAGAACCGGTAGCGGAAATTTGGAGTAGTTCAGAGAAGTGGCAGATGCTACCTCTGGCTGGCCCCAGAGTGGGGTGGGAATGGAGATTTTGCAATAACGTTGCCCCAGGGGGGGAGGGAATGGAGATTTTGCAGTATCCTTCCCCTGCCCTGCCCACCAAGCCACGCCCACAGAACCAGTAGGGAAAAATAGAATAGAATAGAATAGAATAGAATAGAATAGAATAGAATAGAATAGAATAGAATAGAATAGAATAGAATAGAATAGAATAGAATAGAATTTTTTATTGGCCAAGTGTGGACAATTGGACACACAAGGAAATTTATTTGCTGCATAGGCTCTCAGTGTACATAAAAGAAAAGATACGTTCATGAAGAATTATAAGGTACAACACTTAATGATAGTCATAGGGTACAATAAGCAATCAGGAAACAATATCAATATCAATAATCAAATAATCAATAATCAAATAATCAGGATAATCAAGCTTAATGTTTTGCTTTATGTCCAAACATTAAAAAGGTCATAAAATCAAGTGTGACTCGCTTAATGATTATGTTGCTTAGCGACAGAGGTTCAAGATCCAATTGTGGTTATAAGTCAAGGAGTATCTGCACATAACTACTAGAATTCTTTCTGAATAGCTTTCTTACTTCTTTCAATAAACTTTCTAATCAAAGATCTGTGTCGTTATGTGACTTTCGGGACGAGGGCCTGGAAAAGCGTGACCATTCCATTTTGCACAATATCAATAAATAAATAAATAAATAAATAAATAAATAAATAAATCAGGGTATGTGTATGCGGGGAGGAACAGGGATAAGATATATTGCTAAATTGTTCCAGTTTTTTCCCCTATTTTGGCATTGATTAATGATTGATTGTGTTGTGGCCCGTCAGCGGCCTGTGCAGATTGTAGCCGATTCCGACAACGAGGAGACTGGTGTGGTGCTGCGCCAGCAGCCTGTGCAACTGGCGCTCGAGTCAGACAGTGAGGAGGCTGGAGAAGATGTGGTGCCAGAGGCAGGGATTCAGCCAGGGCCTTCAGAACCTCCAGAAGCTCCCTTAAGTGAAGAGGACGAAGAGGAGGAGCCTCTTCTCGATGCACAGGCGCGCAGAGCTGCCAAAAGGCAGGAGTGGCTCCTCAGGAGGAGGTCTCCTCGAGAGTAAGGCTTGGGGCTAATTGGCCACTCCCTTAGCCTATTTAAGGAGGAACGCCACTTGCAGCAAGCTGTAGGGAACAACTTTACTTCACTCTCCTTCGTGTCTGGATTGCTTCTGGGCTTTCTGCCAACTCTAGTAAGACTGTGATTACTTTATCTTAGAATTCTTGTAGGCTGTTAAGACAGTTTATTAACAGCCTTTGGTTGATAAAAACTGAGTTATTTGAGTAAAATACGCTTGGTATAGAGTTTGTGTGTGCTGCGTTCTTTGGGGTCCGTAGCTGGGGTAGAACAGATTAATTAAATATCATTAAGTTGGTGTCAAAATTTAGCAAAGGAAGATGATGGCGTGGACAGCTAGATCCAAAAGTCCTGAATTCTAATGAATTCATTGGATCCAACATGGATTAATTCTAAAAAAATGAATCCTAGCAGTAACATAGATAAACTCAAATTCAGTTGAGTATAATCTGATTATATTCAGATTACAGACTCTTCCCATCTAGAAAAGGGGGGGGGGTTTGCTAACTAACATGGGGAGAGCTGTCGAAGTTGCCCATCATTTGCAGCAAAACCTTCCCAGCAAGCTGAATTAACGCAGACTGGTCAAGGGGGAGGACTCAGATAGAACCAGTGACTCAATAAACCCACGTCTGAAGTGAAACAGAAAGAAGGATAGGGCTGATTTAGTAGGAAGTGATAAATGATAAAGTCAGCTGGATGATTATATCAGAAATATTGCTACTTCATTGCAAAACATTGCAATTGTCCTGCTGTAATTTATACACTCTTTCTTTGTCTTGTTGTTTTGTTTTGTTTTTTGAAATGCAGTGGGTCAAAGATACCTACTCAGTTACTACTGAGTAACCCTATGCTTTTTGCTCACAGTTATTCAGCAAGCTTGCAATGCTTTGCTGGACGACTGTAGTACCACTGTAGTTGCTTGCATGCTTAATAAATTGTAGGTTGTATCTTCAAAATGATTTGGTTCATTGAATGCAAATGAGGTTTTGGCCACAACACTTGATAAGACTACTTATCACGTAATAGAATGATCTCTTCTTTGATTTTCTTATCCCCTGGGTTATCAATTAGCACCCTTTCTTTTTTCTCGATCTCTTCTTCTAATTCCCTCCTTTTTTCCACCTGTCTACGCCTATATGCATTATTCATATTTATCAAAACTCCTCTCATGTATGCTTTACTAGCATCCCATCCCATATCCATAGATGTTCCCTTATTCATATTAGAAACAAAAAATTCCTTCATTAGTTGTTTACATTCTATACGTTTTTCTCATATCTGAAAAGGTTTTCATTTAACCGCCAAGATCTCCTAGATCTTTCCCCACACTCCAGTTCCATCCAGACTGGACTATGATCAGTTAAAATTCTGGGACAAATCTTTATCTTCTTTACCCTGGAAAAAAAAATCATTTATAGTTAATATAAAATCAATTCTTAAAAAAGATTGACGTCTATCTGAAAAAAATGTAAAATCTTGTTCTCTATAATTCCGTTCACGCCAAATATCTCTTAATTCCATATCCTCCATCATGTCGAAAAAAGACTTAGGCAGTCTGGATCACAATTTAGTAGATTGTACTATTCTTTTCTTATCAATACTAGGATCTATCACTCGGTTCCAATCTCCCATCAATATACATGGATTATAATCCCAATGTAGTAATTTTGTGTGTATCAATTTATAAAATTTCTCTTGTTGTTGGTTAGGAGCATATATCCCCAATAAGAGTGTTTTCTTTCCTTCTATCATTATCTCAATTGCCAGAAATCTTCCTTGTTGATCTGCCTCAACTAATTTAGTCACCAAATCTCTTTTCAAGTAGATCACTATTCCATTCTTTTTTTCTGGGGCTGATGCAACAAAATGTGTTCCCAATTTTGTATTTATTAAATATTTTTGATCAGTTGTCCTTATATGTGTTTCCTGCAGGCATATTATTTCATTTTTAAATTGTCTCAAGTGGTGAAATATTTTCTTCCTTTTTTGTGGTGAGTTTAAACCATTAACATTCCAGGTTAAAAACCTAGAAGCCATCTTCAGACTCTCGAAGCTTGGCGAGAACCGCTTGATAATCCTCTTGGAATTTCCTTTTGGGTCTCGCCCCTCCCACAGCTTCTGTGCCAGTATTCACTTCTTGTGATAAAGCCTGCTCCTGTAACTTTTTTAACTCTTCAACTTTACGTTTAGTAGCTGCTCTGGCTTGTCTTTGATCTTTGCCTTCTTCTTGTTTTTCAACTATATCCCATGCTTGGACAGCACTTGAAAGTTGCAGCGCCTCCTCCTGCATACTCATAGCTCTGCTTTCCAATTGCTTCTGCAGGTCCTCTTTTCTTCCCTCTGTCGCCTCTCTTGGTTTTTTAACTCCCGGCACTAGTGGTTGTCCAGCTTTTAGTATGTTACTATAAAAATCTCTTGCTTTGCATATTGTATTGAGACGATATCGCTCTCCTGCATAGTCCACCGATAATCCAACTGGAACTTCCCATCTGTATTGTATCTGTCGGTTCCTCAGCTCATCTGCCAGAAAAGCATACTCTTTCTTGGATTTCAGCATTTTGGGTGGTATTTCTTTAAATACTGCAACTTCTTGTCCTGCCACTTGCAACTTATTTTTTATAAGCAGCTTGTAAAATCTCATTTCTAAATGACAAAGTAAATTACAACATCTCTTGGTAATTTCCTTTGTCTAGCTACCCATGAATTAACACGATAGATCCGGTCAATTTGCCATTCAAGTTCTCCTCTGGGCTGTCCTATAAACTGTGCCAGAGCATCTTCAAAAATCTCTTTCAAGTTTTCCTTAGAATTTTCTTTCAAGCCTCTTATTCTCACAGCAAATTCCATCATCTTGTATTGTGTCAACAACACTTCAGCTTCTGTTTTGTCAATCTTAGTTTGTGATTCCTCAACTTTACCATCTAAAATCTCATTGGCTTGAACAACCTCATCAATTCTATCTTCTACATGGCTAACATGTTTTTACAGTCCCTGGAGTGCAAGCACTATGTCTTCCCTTATATGTTTATTTCTTGTCTTAATTATGTCCTTCATTTCTTCCATTTGTTCTGAGACTCCTTTAAATGCAAATGCAACGTCCTCTTTAAAACCTTCTTTAATTTCTTTCATGGCTTCCTGAAACATCTCAAGTGTTAATATTTGTGCTTGTGGTTGTGATTGTGGCTGTAATTGAGCTTGTGTATCTGCTGGAGGCAATAAAGTTTGCAACCTGCTAGTTTGAGCTGGGGAGCTTCCCGCACTCCCTGCTTTAGGCAGCACCAATTTTGTCTGCTTTGAAGCCATTTTAAAATCACACAGTCTCAGAACCAATTCTTAAAGTTCTTATAGCCAGCGAAGAAAAATCAGAAAATCTTTAAAATCTTTAAATTTTGATTCCCAAAGTCAGGTTAAATCCAAAAAGTTTTAAGCGGAGTTGTTAGCTGATAGGCGTTAATGAGTTAACAAGTCTGTAAGAACTTTCTTCTTAACTTTCACTTTCGTCTCTTTGTCTTAACAAGCCAGCGCCATCTTCCCCTCCCTTTCCACTCCAGCTCTGCTCTTAGAGGCTCGAAAAGAAGCGATGTTCAGAGGAATTAAAGTATAAATACTTGCAATTATGTAGTCTCCTGTCTTTGTTCTGCCTGCTTCAATTTTCACTTTGTATCAATTGGTAGCAGGGGGGGACGCGGCGTTTTGCTCTGCCTTCTGGCAGAGGCGTCCCGGCTTTGGAGCTTTCCCAGGTTCTTGGGGAGCTCACACCTTTCGAGCCCCAGAATTAATTCTAGGGCTCTTATGGAGCTCTACCCTGCGCCTGGCTGCTCGCTTCCCCCTCTTCTCCCGGGGGGGGGGGAAGGTTCTTCGCCGCTAGACAGCTGTGGTTTTTTTGCTGTTCTAGCAGCTAATAAAGTCGCGGGGCTAGCGCTCACCCAGGGAGCGTCCACAACGTCCTACGGAGCTGCCGGAAGTCGGAAAGAAGATTTGTTGATGAACAGGATAACAGGGCTTGAGTTCCTGGGCAGAAAAAAGGGGCAGAGATGCTGAGAGTGCCTGGGTTTTATGCCCTCTGTTGGGCTTTGAATTTGAGCTTGTATTCTGATTGGTTGTCAGACTCCCATGGGGCCATGCAGGGATAACTTTGTAGGTTGTCTGTGTCCCAGGCTTGGTTGAGCCTTGCTGGATGATGATGTAATGAAAGGCCTTTGGGCAATTCCTATTATGGCTCTGCCTGAAGGAAGTAGATCTTTGTTATGTAGAATAGACTGGCCCAGGCTTTAATAGCCCATTGACAAAAGCAGGGGGGGCTGAGTTCCTGCCTCCCTTTTAGGGGAAATATTCTGCCCTTTTAATATTTCCTAACATATCTCATTTTCCTAGGAGAGGGGTGGGTGCTAACTTCCTACACTTCCTTACCCCTTTTCTGATTTCCCCGTATCTCAAAACAGGAAAGGAAATCCTGATGGAATTCCTCTGGCTAACACTTTCACATTGACTATTTCCCCTTTAAAAATAATAATGTCTATTGAACTCCTTATCGAACGCCATCAGTTTCAGTTGCCACCTCTTCAAAATAATATTCTGATCTTCAGATTAGAGGTGATGATTTCTCTTTTGTTTCACTGGTTTTGGCGAGGCAGGATAATGCAACTTGAATGTGCGAGGTACTTCCTGTTCTTCTATTATTGCAATTGTGATTGGTGATATGTCATCAAATCGGTGTCAAATCTGAGCAGCCACAGATAGACTGACTTTCCGGGCTTTTCGACTGTCTTCTTTCATCTCTTTTGCTACCAGTCATCTTCTGATCTTTCTTTGCTTCCACCAGCGCTGTAGACATTCCAAGACAGTTAGATCTTCACTCCAGTAAATTTCTGAACAGGAATTTCAATCTCCCGAGATGCTCCTATCAGATTTCTCCCATCCTCACAACTTCTACCCAATGGTATTTCTTGTTCTTACTCTTAAAGGTAAAGGTTCCCCTCGCACATATGTGCTTGTCGTTCCTGACTCTAGGGGGCGGTGCTTGTCTCTGTTACAAAGCCGAAGAGCCAGCTGTCAGCACTCCAGAAACAACCCCTCTCCAATTAAAAACTCTGAAGCGAGCATCTCTCAAAGTTCTTTTTATTTGAGTAGGTATACTGGCACATCTGGGAAAACCCGAATCTGAGAGGAGGAGGAGGAGGGGAAGAAGGAGAAGGAGAAGGAGAAGGAGAAGGAGAAGGAGAAAGAGAAGGAGAAGAAGACGGAGAAGAAGAAGAAGAAGAAGAAGAAGAAGAAGAAGAAGAAGAAGAAGAAGAAGAAGAAGAAGAAGAAGAAGAAGAAGAAGAAGAAGAAGAAGAAGGAGATACAGTACATGTGTAATATGTGTATAAGTAGTGCATGTGAATAAAACCATTAACCATTTACTGGGAAAACAAAATCCCCCAAACTTAAAGCCACATGCATAAGCTTTTGCAAAAGTTTTGATAGTTGGGTATTGGTGAAGAGAAATAATCTACGTACGCAATTCTTTCTTTTCTGCAATTCTTGCTTTGTCAGGCCAGACTCGTGATCCTTCTGCTGAATAAATCCATTCCTGAACAATTTGATAAGTGCACGGAGAGCTAAGAGGGAACCAGAGATGGACAATCTCAAGCATAGTCTTTATTTTGCAGGTCATAGAAAATCCCGCCAACCTTGCTCAGAAAATAAAATGGTAACTGTGTTCTGTGGAAGTAGATCTATCGTGTCCAGAAAGATAAAAGCAAGCTGAATGATGGAAACCCTCCAGGATAATGGGTACCAGATGATGGGCCATTACAGCAACCAGGTTTTGCCATGGCTTATGCTATTTTCTTTAAACCCCAGACAGCTTCACCTGCTAATTTCTTATAAGGCAGTTTTCAATATGACATTTCCTTCTTGTGAGACCTGGGAACCTTGTTAATGATGGATAATTTGGGCAATGAGGTTTAGGCACTGAATCATCCAGAGGTTTCCAGAGAAAAGTGCAGCCTTTTGTTATTTTCTGATTGCGGTGAAGGGGTGAGCTTGATGTCAATGGGCAAATTGACATCAAGAGCCTTGGTGGTGCAGCAGATTAAGTGCTGTTATGTAGCACTTAGCTGCCAGCTGCCTGCAATTAGTGCGAGTTCAAATCTCACCAGGCTCAAGGTTGACTCAGCCTTCCATCCTTCCGAGGTAGGTAAATTGAGGACCCGGATTGTGGGGGCAATAAACTGACCTTGTAGAAACACCGCATATGGGGGAGGCCAAAAGCCCTAATAAGCAGGTATATACAAAAGAATGAAGGCTATTGCTATAAGGGCATTGTAAGCACTGAGTCTTCGGAGGAGGGCGACATATAAATTGAACTAATAAATAAATAAAATAAATAAATGGGCTGTCACAAAGAAGAGGGAGTCAAGCTATTCTCCAAAGCACCAGAAGGCAAGACAGGAAACAATGGATGAAAACTCATCAAGGAGAGAAGCAACCTAGAACTAAAGAGAAATTGTCTGACAGTGAGAACAATTAATCAGTGGAACAACTTGCCTCCAGAAGCTGTGAGTGCTCCATCACTGGAGGTTTTAAAGAAGAGATTGGACAATCATTGCTACTATTGCAATGCTCTCTACATGGGGCTCCCCTTGAGGATCACCCGGAGGCTCCAACTGGCGCAGAGTGCGGCCGCGCGGGTGGTAATGGGAGCGACGTGGCGTTCCCACGTAACACCTCTCCTGCACGAGCTGCACTGGCTCCCGGTGGTCTTCCCGGTGCGCTTCAAGGTTTTGATTACCACCTTTAAAGCGCTCCATGGCTCAGGACCTGGGTACTTGCGGGACCGCCTACTACCACCAATAGTCTCCCACCGGCCGGTACGCTCCCATAGAGAGGGGCTCCTCCGGGTGCCGTCGGCCAAACAATGCCGACTGGCGGCCCCCAGGGGGAGAGCCTTCTCTGTGGGGGCACCTACTATCTGGAACGAGCTCCCCCCGGAGATACAGAGGATCCCGGATCTGCGCACCTTCCACCGCGCTCTAAAGACCTTATTATTTCACCAGGCGGGCCTGGCCTAATTTTCTCCCTCTTTTATAAAAGATTTTTAATTAATATCTTTTAGTATTTTATATATTCAAATTTTAAATTGGTTTTAAATAGTTCAGGGTTTTAATTTGTCTGGGCCAAAACTATTTAATTTGATTTTAATTCTACTTTTAAATTTTGTATGTATGTGTTTTATTGTTTGGCTGTGCACCGCCCTGAGTCCTTCGGGAGTAGGGCAGTATAGAAATCAAATCAAATCAAATAAATAAATAAATAAATCATTTGTCTGGAATGGTAGAGAGACTCCTGCTTGAATTGGCGTTGGACTAGAAGACCTCCAAGTCCTATCCAACTCTGTTATTTTGGCAGCAACCACTGGCAACAGCCCTACAAACCAATAAAGAGAGGGGTATCAGTAGCAATTATTTTCTAGATAATTTCATTGGTTGGGACAATTCTGGCTGGAGTATAGGATCGTGGAGATATTTAGAGACTCACTCATAATAGGTCTTATAGATCAAAGCTAGATCTTGAAACTGTACCCAGAAATAAATTGAGAATCAATGTAGGACCTGATCTATATTTGTAATAGCTGTGGTGGCGTAGTGGTTAGGATGCAGTATTGCAGCCTCATTCTGCTGACTGCGAGCAGTTCGATTCTCATCGGCTCAAGGTCGACTCAGCCTTCCATCCTTAAGAAGTCAGTAAAACGAAGACCCAGATTGTTGAGGGGCAATAGGGTGACTCTGTAAACCGCTTAGAGAGGGTTGTAAAGCATTGTGAAGTGGTAGGTAAGTCTAAGTGCTATTGCTATCTATCATCTTATTGGTATGTATCATCTTACTGTGGTGACGCAGTGGTTAGAATGAAGTATTGCGCAGTGGTCAGTGGTGGCGCAGTGGTCACAGGGCAGTACTGCAGGCTATTTCCGCTGACTGCCTGTAATTTGGCAGTTCAAATCTCACCAGGCTCAAGGTTGACTCATCCTTCTATCCTTCCAAGGTGGGTAAAATGAGGACCCAAACTGTTGGGGACAATATGCTGACTCTATAAACTGCTTAGAGAGGGTTATAAAGCACTATAAAGCAGTCTATAAGTCTAAGTGCTATTGCTATTGCAGACTAATTCTGCCAATTGCCAGCAGTTCAATCCTGACCGGCTCAAGGTTGATTCAGCCTTCCATCCTTCCAAGGTCAGTTAAATGAGGACCCAGATTGTTGAGAGCAATATGGTGACTCTGTAAACCACTTCAGGAAAGACCGTAAAGCACTATGAAGCGATATATAAGTCTAAGTGCTATTGCTATTGGTAATAAACTGGCTGATGGTAGGTCCTGCTGCATTCTGGAGGCTCAGTGGGCTGAGATGGTCAGCCAGTTCCAGGCCATGATGCAGTCCCACTGGAACGAGGTCCTCTGGCTCTTCGCCACCAGTGGCACTTCCATCCATCCAGCCTTCGCCCAAAGCCCCACACCAGGAGGCTGAAGCAGACCCCAAGTTTGAATTTCTGCCCCCCTCTGACCGACACAAGAAGACCCCAAAGGGGGAGACTCTCTGTACACATATCCAGCCCAGGGGCCGTAGATTGAGGACCCCTGATTTAGTGCAATATAAAAAATGCAAATAATTTTTCTGTGGACCACCAAAATTTTCTTGCAGGCCACCAGTGGTCCATGGACTACCGCTGATCTAGGAAGCCTGTAGTTGAGTCATGACTAGCATCTTAACAAGCTTTCCCCACAAGGAAACATCTGAGACTTTGAAGTGGTTAAGAACGACTAGATTCAAAGATAAGCTCTTTACAAGGGAGTCGCCTTTTATCAAGATTGAGAGAGAGAGAGAGAGAGAGAGATGTAGATAGATATAGACTTTGTGGACTTCAACTCCCAGAATTCCTCAACTCCCAATTCTGGGAGTTGAAGTTCTCAAGTCTTAAAGTTGCCAAGGTTGGAGACCCCTGCTCTAAAGCCCCAGAAGTCAAGACGCAAAGCAATCGATGGAAACTAAACTAAGGAGAGAACCAATTTAGAAATAAGGAGGAATTTCCAGACAGTGAGGACAATTAATCAAGGGAAGAGCTTGCCTTCAGAAGCTGTGGGTGCTCCACCACTGGAGGTTTTTAAGAAGAGATTGGACAACCATTTGTCTGAATTGTTATAGGGTCTCCTACTAGAGCAGCAGGTTGGACTAGAATATTTCCAAAGTTATTATGCTTGTCAGAAAAGGAAGCGGGGGGGGGGGGGAGTCAGAATTTAAACTTTGGAGAAGAAGCCTATAGACCAACTTTGAATCCTCTGCATGTATATGGTTTCATCATGGTCTACAGCCGAAAGATCAATCCTACGTTATTTACCTTTGTGGGTCTTGTGCTGCATAGCCAAAGTGCGATGTTTCGTTATAGGCCACTACCACCCTGGGAAACCTTTCCCACACACGTTTTGAACTCAGCTTTTTCAACCTCAAGATATATTCAACCATTGTTTCCTTTCAAAGTGATGAAAAGCAAATGTGGTAAATTTGGGCATAGACTTTGAAACACGACATGGGCTTGCAACCAAAAGTTTTCGATATTTCTGGTTGCAGAGACAGGAAACGACCCTCGGTGTCTGAGTTTCCTGCCTGTGGATTTGACACTGTTGAAAAAGAAATTTAGGGTGCCTTGATGGGCATATGGTGATTTGACATCAGACGCAAGGCCTCTCCCCTTTTATGGGCTGGTTCAGTCAGATTTGACGTTGTGGGTGGCATAATAACAACAGACATCAGCAGTTCAGAGCATATCCAGAGAAGAACAAATCGAGAGGCATTTGAAAAGGAGGAACAGCTGAAAGAAGTAGGTAAGTGAAGAGATGGTTGGGATCAGCTAATATTTGAAGACTTGTCCAATGAAGGGTGGAATAATGTTAGAATTGATGGATCAAATTATAAGAAATTACATCTGGCTGATATCTAAGAGATCTTCGTTGATGTTGAGTATTATTTGGCAGTAGAAATATTGGGCAAAGGTGCCAATAAGAGAGAACTTATTTTAGACAGTTAACTGGAAGCATCACAAATATCAACTATATCATCCTTCTAGGACCTAAACCTGCAAATATTACAGAATGACCAATTTCTTCTTAATAACCTCCAGTTTTGGAGCACCTACCTTGTATCCTTATGATTTATATTGATATTGTTTCTTGGTTGCTTATTTGTACCCTATGACTATCATTAAGTATTGTACCTTATGATTTTTGATGAATGTATCTTTTCTTTTATGTACACTGAGAGCCTATGCACCAAAGACAAATTCCTTGTGTGTCCAATCACACTTGGCCAATAAAAAATTCTATTCTATTCTATCTATATTTTAACTTAAACCCCACCTTGTAAACCTGTTTCTAAAAGAATTAAAACTGGAGTGAAAAACAGATGTCATTCTTGACTGGTCTTGAAAAAGAACCAAGCAATTTATCCATATCATCAGCTGGAGTTTATTTTATAATAAATGGAATTATCTCCTTTAACAATAGTCTAATCTAGGAACAGGTTTCTAAATTTTTTTACTACCAGTTCTGTGGGCGTGGCTTATTTTGTGAGCGTGGCTTGGTCATGTGATGGTGGGAGTGGCTTCATGGTCATGTGACTGGGTGGGCATGGCCAACTCAATGTCACTCACGTCAAGGGGTCCCTCGCCTGGCCTCTCCCCTCCCAGCCATTCCTTGTCTCACACACAGCCTCAACGTATCTATAGTTCTGTAAAAATGTTGTTCACCTTTTTTCAACTTTATTATCTACATACTATAGATGTACTTTTATGGACCACTGAAAGGAGGAAATGGCCCACATGCTTTGCCCAAGAGTGTGATAGGCAACAGGTTTTGGGTTTTTTTAAAATTAGATTTATATGCCGCCCTTCTCCGGAGACTCAGGGCAGCTTACAATGCTTTTAAGCAATAGCCTTCATACTTTTGTATATTTTATACAAAGTCAGCTTATTGCCCCCACAAACTGGGTCCTCAATTTACCTACCTTAGAAAGGATGGAAGGCTGAGTCAACCTTGAGCCTGGCGAGATTCGATCTTACTTTAATGGCAGACAGCTGGATGATAATAACAGGCTATTAGTCTGCTGTGCCACCAGCCTCAGTTTTAAGGGGCTGCCAGAAAGAATGTATAGGCAATGTATTTTCCAAAGCACCAGAAGGCAAAGCAAGAAGCAATGGATGGAAACTGAACAAAGAGAGAAGTTAATTTTTCTCCTAAAACTAAGGAGAAACTTCCTGACAGTGAGAACCAATATAGGTGTAGAAATATTTCAGACATAATTTCACATATAAAATAGCCATTCGTGCATATTGTTCAAAACAGTAATTAGTATTATGGCTGATGTTTGACAGCAAGCGTAAAAGTCAAAGATCCCAAGAGTGCTTCTTTCTCTGTATGTATACAAAACATCACATACCAGGAGTAGCATATTAAGATGGACTTATGCAATCTGATGTATAAAATAAACACACACATATTTATGCTCTGGACTATAGACATTGAATGCATGTAAAACCCTGAAAAATGTGTGGTAGCCCTGGGCAAAAGAAAGGCAGTAAAATCATTCTAGGTGTAGGGACAGTGTAAAATATTAACACATGATAAATAATGGAACAATTAAAAATAATAGCACAGAGTTTTCTCTCTCTCTCTCTCTCTCTCTCCCTTCCTTCCTCTTTCTTTCTCTCTTTCTCTCTCTTTCTCTGTCTTTTTGGGCTGATGGTGTTTGTGGCTATGACAACTACTTTCAAAATTGTTACTGTATATTTCCTGTTACATGAAACTGCTAAAAGGCTTTTGCAGTCATATAATGCAACAAAACATTTTTTTAATGGTAAAAGTAAACTGACATATGGAGCTACTTCTAAATAACTATGTAAGAGAGGAATAAATCTTTTTCTGAAAATTACTGGCGCAAATACACAAAATTAGAGCTGTAATGTGTGGTGGTAATATTATTTATAATAGAATTTTGGTGGAGGAAATAGAGTAGCAAGGAGATTGACACATTGAGAACGATATGAAAGGAACACGAAAGTGATAGCCGCTGTATATGAGTTGGGTAGCTATATAAATTTGTTTAATAAATACAATGGGAAAGGTCTTTGGGGATTCCAGAATTTACATTTACACTAATTGGATTTTTGATCTCCCTTTTATTTTGAGACATAATAGACTAGTTTTACACTATAACTAAATTACACAAGAGAATGTAGTATATATACCAAAAATAATTCAATAACAATTTAATCTGATACATTGGGTTAAGTGATGTAGGGCTTGATCTAATTTCAGGCAAGTTCAAGCCTCTGTTAAGAGATACCTCCGTTCTCTCTCTCTCCCTTCCTTTTTCTTTTTCTTTCTCTTTCTTTCTTTGTCTCTTTCTTTCTTCTCTTTCCTTCTTCTTTCTTTCTTTCTTTCTTTCTTTCTTTCTTTCTTTCTTTCTTTCTTTCTTTCTTCTTTCTTCTTTCTCCCTCCCTTTCTCCTTTCTCCCTTTCTGTGAAGAACCCCAGAAGGTCTCTGGTAGGAGGAAGAAAAGCCAGACGTTTTGAAACGCAGAACATGCCCATTGATAAACTGGCATTCTTAAAACCCCACTATTAATTAGCTTAGCCTGAGCAAGGATAGCTAGCAGCCAATTACAATAAGCTCTCAACTCAAGCTCAGTGAGTTTGAGTTGAGTTGAGTTTCTCCCCTTTCTTTTAAATTTTTAAGTTGAAATTTTAATTTGTTTTAAATTATTGGGAATTTTAATTGTCTTGGGCTAAATTATTTAATTTGGTTTTAATTATGTTTCTAACTTTTGTATTTATGTATTTTATTTTGTGCCTGTTCACCGCCCTGAGTCCTTCGGGAGTAGGGCTGTATATAAATTTAATAAAACATAAAACATAAACAGTGCACCTGGGGATCCTCAAACAGTGAGGATGAAGTGTGAGTTAAAGGTTTTACCCTTCCTTCCCTCCCTCTTTCTTTCTTTCTTTCTTTCTTTCTTTCTTTCTTTCTTTCTTTCTTTCTTTCTTTCTTTCTTTCTTTCTTTCTTTCTTTCTCCCTTTCTGTGAAGCACCCCAGAAGGTCTCTGGTAGGAGGAAGAAAAGACAGACGTTTTGAAACTCAGAACATGCCCATTGATAAACTGGCATTCTTAAAGCTCCACTATTGATTAGTTTAGCCTGAGCAAGGATAGCTAGCAGCCAATTACAATAAGCTCTCAACTCAAGCTCAGTGCACCTGGAGATCTCCCTAAACAGTGTGGATTTGTTTCTTTCTCCTTTGAAGCCTCCTCTGCCCCCCCAGCCCGTTTTTGCTTCCAGGGGGCTGCAGGGAGTCTTGCTAGGCACCCCCCTCATGCCCCATTTCGGCCTTAGCAAGCCTCTTCGCCGAAGAGGTTGTAGAAAAAATGGTTATAAAAGTTAAAAAAAAAAAAGGCTACGCCCACCCTGTCAGGGCGTTGATTAATCCCATCCTGGCTCTGGGATAATTGCACCTTAATTAAGATGGGCGGATCGTGACTTTTCCTTGCAAGCACATTTTAAGAAAACAAACCCGAAGAAATATCTTCTAAGAAAACTCATTTATTTGTTATAAAGAAAAATAAAACATCTCACTATCTAATATAATTACATCTTGGCAACGAGGTCTCCTGCCGGACCTCTCCTGGCAAGAGAACAAAGGAAGGAAGGAAGTGAAAAGGAATGTGGACATGCGTAGTAGCATCAGAGATAAGGACTTGGCAAGCTACGGTGAGTCTTAGAGTTCAAAAATAATAGAGCTCATCTGGTAAATAAAAAAACGCAGTGACACACACAGTCACATTACCCTCCCCCCCAAGCCACGCCCACAGAACCGGTAGTAACAAATTTTAGAATTCACCACTGTGTCAATACCATGATAGCCAAGTGCACCAGTGATTCATACTACATATTGCATCCAGTTCTGGTCATCACAATATAAAAAAAGATGTGGGGACTCTGGAAAGAATGCAGAGAAGAGCAACAAAGATTATTAGGGGACTGGAGGCTAAAATATGTGAAGAACTGTTACAGGAATTGGATATGTCTGGTCTAATGAAAAGGACTAGACGTGACATGATAGCGGTGATCCAGGGTTTGAAGGACTCCTACAAAGATGAAGGGGTCAAGCTGTTTTCCAAAGCACCAATGACAAGAGAAACTAAGCACAGAGAGAAACAACCTAGAACTAAGGAGAAATTTCCTGATGGTGAGAGCAATCAACTGTTTGCCTTCGGAAGTCGTGGGGGCTCCATCACTGGAGGCTTTGAAAAAGACACTGGACAACCATTTGTCTGAAATGGTATAGGGTCTCCTCAGTGGTGGGATTCAAATAATTTAACACCCGGTTCTCTGCCCTAATGATTTCTTCCAACAACCAGTTCAGAAAGTTAACAACCGGTTCTCCCGAAGTGGTGCGAACCGGTTGAATTCCACCACTGAGTCTCCTGCTTGAACAGGAGATTGGATTAGAAGACCTCTGAGGTCCCTTCCAACTCAATTATTCTATGTTCCATAAATGGAGAAGAAACCTTCAATTTAGCCATCTCCCAATCTCAAAGATGCTTGCAAGCATTCCTGACAACAGGTGGCTCATTCTGATTCCCTCCATCAACACCACCAGCTCTGTGGCGAAGAGCATGTAAACCCATCATACCTGTTACAGCCAGAATTGTCATTCTCTCTTCAGAGGTACAAATTAGAGATACCCGGTTCCTTGGAACAAAACAGCTTGAAAGTATTCTTGTTTATTCTCAAATTTTTTCCCTACTGCCACCAAAAATGAGGAGCATTAACTCATCAATGTGGTGAGTTTCCGTTCTTGCTCCAGCTCATGCCACTCTAGCTGTTCAAAAACATGCAAATGCAAGTAGATAAATAGGTACCACTCAGTGGGAAGGTAACAGTGCTCTGTGTGCCTTGGCATGTAGTCATGCTGGACGCATGACCATGGAAGCATCTGCAAACTGTTGGCATTAAAATCCAGTTAGTGTCTCACTCCAAGCCAGGAGAAAGATGCAGGAGAAACAAATTGGAGGCAAGCTGCAGTTAGAAAGGAGGTCTCCATTTATTTTGGAATCAGAGTCGAAGTGACCCAGCAGTTGGTTCCGGGACAGCTGACAAAACAGTCTGGTGAGTGGATGGATTTTTATGAGGTTCTAGGCCTTTGTGATTTAGGTGATTTCTACCTATTTACATCTGTGAGTCTTCTGCCAATGAGTGATGCTACATTGTAGGCAGGGATGGGTTTCAAAAATTTTAGCAAGGGGTTCTCTGCCCCGTTGCTGGGTGGATGTGGACATGGTGGGCGTAGCCTAGTCAGCCTCCTGCAACACAACAGAGGGGTAGTTTGCCCCCTGGGCTCCTGAGGCTTTCCTCGAGCCTCTGGAAGTGCGAAAACGGTCTCCCCAGGCTCTGGAGTCCCTCTGGAGGTTGGAAATGGGCCCGTTTCCGGCCTTCCCGAACTTCCGGTAGGCCCATTTTTCGCCTGCACCAAGCCTCCGCATGCACCCTGCATCCAAAACAGGTCGCATGGGGACTCCTGGGAGGGGTGGGGTGGGTGGGGCTAACCAGGAGTGGGATTTGGGGGCTCTCCAAACTGCACAGAATCTTAGCTAGAAGTTCTCCCGAACCCCTGCGAACCCCCAGCAGCCCACTCCTGATTGTAAGCTATTTATTTATTTATTTATTTATTTATTTATTTATTTATTTATTTATTTATTTATTGGTTCAATTTATATGCCACCCTTCTCCGGAGACTCAGGGCGGCTTACACTCCGTTAAGCAATAGCCTTCATACTTTTGTATATACCTGCTTAGTAGGGCTATTACCACTGTTAAGACCATCCTGTGCAACTCTTTGAACTGAGTTCTTCAAAGCTCTGGATATATTCAACCACTTGTTCCATATGAGACAACTTTTATGCCACTATTTTCTCTGAAAGCAGTTAAAACTAATTGTGGTTAAAGTGGGCAAAGAGATTGAAACATGAAAGTTTGCAGATAGGGTTCTTAGCAGTTCTTCTCAATAGTCCTCCATAATTTCTTCCTTGAAAGACGGGAAACTGGCCTCAGTGCCTGGATTTCTTGCCTGGAGATTTGTCACTTCTGGAAAAGAATTCAGCTAACTTTACGATGCCGCAACGGAAATATGGTGTGTTGACATCAGAACTCAAAATCTCCCCCCCCCCCCTTTTCTGGGCAGGTTCAATCCGATTCGACATTCTGGGTAGCCCATTAAAAAGGACATCAGCAGTCCAGAGAAGAACAATATCCAGAGGCGTTTGAAAAGGAGGAACACTTGTAAGAAGTAGGTAAGTTATGATTGTCTTAATATATCACAACCTGTCCTGTGTAGGATGGGATAATAGATAGATAAAAATGATAAGAACTTGACGCTCAGTGTTATTTGGCAGTCAAAGAGATTCCACCAGTGAAAATGAATGAAAATCATAGAAGCATAAAATATTGGAGGAAGGTGTTGAAAGGGGCAAATTAATTTTAGCTAGTTTAACATAGAACATAGAATAACAGAACTGTAAGGGACCTTACAGATCATCTAGTCCAACCCCCTGCTCAAGCAGGAGAATCTATATCATTTCAGACAATTGGCTGTCCAGTCTCTTCTTGAAAACCTCCAAATGGGGCACCCAGAACTTCTTCTTTTTTCTTTAATTTTTATTTTCCATTTTTCCAATTTACATAACAATAAACATTTTTTTAACAGTACTGTGTCATATGTCTCTTACAGTTATTTACATTTATTTCTATACATTTTTGTTTCTCTGGTCTAACCACTTATACCACTTATCCCACACCTCATAAAATTCTGTTTCTTCCTTGCCTTTCATCTCTAACGTGAGCTTATACATCTCAGCACATTCTAATATCCTATGTATAATCATCTCATTGGCTGGTATATTTTCAAGTTTCCAACATTGAGCATAAACAATTCGTGCTGCTGTTAGTATGTGTAAAATGATATATTGGAGTTGCTTCTTTATCCTTTGGTTAATTATTCCTAATAAAAATAATTCAGCTTTAAATTCAGTTTCTTCTCCTGTTATCTCCTGTAACCATCTCCTTATCTGTTCCCAATATTTCTTTGCTTTGGGGCATTGCCACCACATGTGATAAAATCCATTCCATCCTTATATTTACACCGGACTGAGCTGGAAGTGTAAATATAAGGCACTCAGAACTTCTGAAGGCAAGCCATTCCACTTGTTCTCACTGCCAGGAAATGTCTCCTTAGTTCCAGGTTGCTTTTCTCTTTGGTTAGTTTCCATCCATTGCTTCTTGTCCTGCCCTCAGGTGCTTTGGAAAATAGTTTGCCCCCATCTTTGTGACAGCCCCTCAAATACTACAATACTGCTATCATATCACCCCTACTCCCTTTTTTCACTAGATTGGATATATCCAATTCCTGTAACCTTTTGTCATATGCTTTAGCCCAGTGATGGCTAACCTTTTTTTCTTTGTGTGCCAACACGCGGGTGCATGCTGGCACTCATGTGACCTCCCACACTCCTCCTCCCCCCCCATGCATGTGCACGTGAGGGGTGGGATTCAAAAATTTTAGCAACTGGTTCTGTGCCTGCTTGCTGGGTGAGTGTGGCCATGGTGGGCGTGGCCTACTCAGCCTCCTGCACCATGGTGGGGGGGCATTTTCATTCTCCCCAGGCTCCAGAGGTTTTTCTCGAGCCTCCAGGAGGGCAAAAACAGCCTCCCCCTGGCTCCGGAGACTCTCTGGAGGCCGGAAATGGATGCGTTTCCGGATTTCTGGAACTTCTGGGAGGTCCATTTTTCGCCCTCCCAGAGCCTCTGAGCAGGTGCTGCACTTACCTGGCATCCAAAACGGGCTGCATGGAGACTCCTGGGCAGGGTGGGCGGGGCTGGGCGGGGCGGGGCCAGCCAGTCATTGCAACTACCGGTTCGGCGAACCAGATGTAAAATTAGCATCTGGTTTTCCTGAACTGGTCCAAACCGGCTGAATCCCATCCTTGCATGACTCCCCCATCCCCCGTTTTGGGTCTAGTAGGCCTCCCTGCAGCCTCCTGGGCCCAAAAACAGCCTTGCGGGGTGTGACACCCCCCCCCTGTGCTCCCCTGCCCCTGCACATGTGCATGTGAGTTGCCTGATCATCAGAGAGGCTTTTCAAAGCATTTTCTAAAAAGCCTCTCTGACGATCCCAGCTGAGTTGCCTGATCGGCAGAGGCTTTTCAAAACATTAGAAAAAATCCTTTGAAAAGTTTTTTTTAAAAAAGTTGGCCACGCCCAACCAGTCACATTATCACCCCCCCCACCAAGACACGCCCACAAAACCGGTAGTAACAAATTTTACATTTCACCCCTGGTTTGACTCCCTCTTCTTTGTGGCAACCCCTGAGATATTGGAACACTGCTATCATGTCTCCCCCTAGTCTTTCTCTTCATTAAACTAGACATACCCAGGTCCTGCAACCGTTCTTCGTATGTTTTAGCCTCTAGTCCCCTAATCATCTTTGTTACTCTTCTCTGCGTTCTTTCCAGAAACTCAACATCTTTTTTATATTGTGGTGACCAAAACTGGACACAGTACTCCAAGTGTGGCTGTATTAAGGCTTTGTAAAGTGGTACTAATACTTCATGTGATCCTGGTTCTATCCCTTTATCAATGCAGCCTTTCCTTTCCTTTCCTTTCCTTTCCTTTCCTTTCCTTTCCTTTCCTTTCCTTTCCTTTCCTTTCCTTTCCTTTCCTTTCCTTCCCTTCCCTTCCCTTCCCTTCCCTTCCCTTCCCTTCCTTTCTTTCCTTCTTCCTTTTGTCGTTTTTCCCTCGTCCTTCCCTTCCCCTTCCCCTTCCCTTTTCCTTTCCTTCCCTTCTTTTTCTCTTCCTTTCCCTTTCTTTCCCCCCACCCTTCTCTTCTTTACCTTACCCTTACTCCTCTCTCCTCTCCTCTCCTCTCCCCTCCCCTCCCCTCCCCTCCTCTCCTCTCCTCTCCTCTCCTCTCCTCTCCTCTCCTCTCCTCCCTGTTTCCTTTCCTTACCTTTCCTTTCCTTTTCCTTTCCCTTTCCCTTCCCTTCCCTTCCATTTCCTTTCCTTTCCTTTCCCTTCCTTTCCCTTCCTTTCCCTTCCTTTCCCTTCCTTTCCCTTCCTTTCTTTCCTTTCCTTTCCATTCCTTTCCCTTCCTTTCCCTTCCTTTCCCTTCCTTTCTTTCTTTCCTTCCCTTTCCATTCCTTTCCTTTCCTTTTCTTTCCCTTCCCTTCCCTTCCTTTCCTTTCCTTTCCTTTCCTTTCCTTTCCTTTCCTTTCCTTTCCTTTCCTTTCCTTTCCTTTCCTTTCCTTTCCTTTCCTTTCCTTTCCTTTCCTTCTTCCTTTCCATTTCTTTCCTTGTCCTTCTTTTCTCTGCCTCCTTACCATTGCTCTTCTCTTCCTACATTTTGGCTGTCCCATCTAGACTGTAAGCAATCTGGTTGCCCTCCCTCTGAGAAGGTTGCTGGACTTCCTGTGCCCATGGCCAAACCCAACCCAACCTCAAGATCATTCTTACATTCTGCATGGAAAAGGAAGAATGGCTGAATCAGAGCTTTCTCACTCTTTTTTTCAGGTGGAAAAGCTCCACTAGAAGGACCAAACATCCAAGCACACGGCCATGTTGCCACGATGGATCCTCTCCCTGGCTGCCTCTTTTCTACTGCCTGCAACTGGGGAGGTAGTGACCAATTTCAAAACCTGCACTCAGTTTTTTTTAAATCATAAACCCCCCAAGTTGCCACTGCTGTCAAAGAATCTGGCCACAATCTGCCAGTACTACCGGGGCAAGTATCGATTTGCTACAATGTACGACAAAGATCGGCGCATCCCTATATTCTCGGCATATAAATACCAACCAGGTGGGAGCAGAAGAAAAAATGACTGGAAGATCGAACCGCAGGTAAAAAGAGTACCTATTTGAAGTTAAACATTCATGTAATGGAGGCAACCTTAAAGCAACAATCAGATGTTAGGAAATAAGGACAGGCATGAATTTAAGAATTATCTATATATATAAATGTGAAAAACACTCAGCCAGAATCACGAAATCTCCACAACCGTAAAGCCTACAAACTTGAAATTTGCCACGTATGTTCCTCTTGGCTTCTAGGTGCTCGCTAAGAAAGGATTTTTTGAAATGACCATCAGATCATTAGTGTTTCTTATATTATTATTAACATGCTCTGATGCTAATTAGTTAGATGTTCTACTCCCCCTCCCAATCTGAAAATAACTCTGGAGAGAAGGGGATAGGACAGGAGAGGCTTCTGTGGGGCAAGGCGGAGAGAAGGGGATAGGATAGGGGAGGCTTCTGTGGGGAAATCCTGAGGAAGAGAAGGGGATAGGATAGGGGAGTTTTCTGTGGGGCAAGGCTGAGGGAGAGAAGGGGATAGGATAGGGGAGGCTTCTGTGGGGAAATCCTGAGGAAGAGAAGGGGATAGGATAGGGGAGGCTTCTGTGGGGCAAGGCTGAGGGAGAGAAGGGGATAGGACAGGAGAGGCTTCTGTGGGGCAATCCTGAGGGAAAGAAGGGGATAGGATAGGGGAGGATTCTGTGAGGCAATCCTGAGGGAGAGAAGGGGATAGGATAGGGGAGGCTTCTGTGGGACAAGGCTGAGGGAGAGAAGGGGATAGGATAGGGGAGGCTTCTGTGGGGCAAGGCTGAGGGAAAGAAGGGGATAGGATAGGGGAGGATTCTGTGGGGCAAGGCTGAGGGAAAGACGGGGATAGGATAGGGGAGGCTTCTGTGGGGAAATCCTGAGGAAGAGAAGGGGATAGCATAGGGGAGGCTTCTGTGGGGCAAGGCTGAGGGAGAGAAGGAGGTAGGACAGGAGAGGCTTCTGTGGGGCAAGGCTGAGGGAGAGAAGGGGATAGGACAGGAGAGGCTTCTGTGGGGCAAGGCTGAGGGAGAGAAGGGGATAGGATAGGGGAGGCTTCTGTGGGGAAATCCTAAGGAAGAGAAGGGGATAGGATAGGGGAGTCTTCTGTGGGGCAAGGCTGAGGGAGAGAAGGGGATAGGATAGGGGAGGCTTCTGTGGGGAAATCCTGAGGAAGAGAAGGGGATAGGATAGGGGAGGCTTCTGTGGGGCAAGGCTGAGGGAGAGAAGGGGATAGGACAGGAGAGGCTTCTGTGGGGCAATCCTGAGGGAAAGAAGGGGATAGGATAGGGGAGGATTCTGTGAGGCAATCCTGAGGGAGAGAAGGGGATAGGATAGGGGAGGCTTCTGTGGGACAAGGCTGAGGGAGAGAAGGGGATAGGATAGGGGAGGCTTCTGTGGGGTAAGGCTGAGGGAAAGAAGGGGATAGGATAGGGGAGGATTCTGTGGGGCAAGGCTGAGGGAAAGAAGGGGATAGGATAGGGGAGGCTTCTGTGGGACAAGGCTGAGGGAGAGAAGGGGATAGGATAGGGGAGGCTTCTGTGGGGTAAGGCTGAGGGAAAGAAGGGGATAGGATAGGGGAGGCTTCTGTGGGGTAAGGCTGAGGGAAAGAAGGGGATAGGATAGGGGAGGCTTCTGTGGGGAAATCCTGAGGAAGAGAAGGGGATAGCATAGGGGAGGCTTCTGTGGGGCAAGGCTGAGGGAGAGAAGGAGGTAGGACAGGAGAGGCTTCTGTGGGGCAAGGCTGAGGGAGAGAAGTGGATAGGATAGGGGAGGCTTCTGTGGGGCAAGAAGAAAGAAAGAGGAGAGGCCGATCGTAACTACTCATTAATTTTCAAGCTGTAAGTGTCGATTTATCAAACCCGATCACATAATTTCATAGCGGAGCACAGGTATTCAACTAGTTTGCACATAATTAACCCCAGAGTACTGCAGGAACTAGCCTGTCCCCAGGCTGTTTTTTGCTGTCCCCAGGCTCTAGAGCCTTTCTAGGAGTCTGTGAAGGGTGAAAACAGCCTTCCCCACCCCCCCGGACGCCCTCCGGAGGCCGAAAATGGCCTATTTGCCAGCTGAGCTCACATGCCCACCAATATGTCTACGTGTGCCACCTGTGGCACGCGTGGCATAGGTTCGCCATCATGGGTATAAGGTTTCCTGTCTGAGCAGGGGGTCGGACTAGAAGACCTCCAAGATACCTTCCAGCTCTGTTATTCTATTCTAGAATATTCTATTCTATTCTAGAATATTCTGTGCTGTGCTGTGCTGTGCTATTATCTATCTGAAGGCCACTGAGTACGCAAAGTCCTATTGTAGAGTATCGCATATCTCACACCCTGACAGATTCATGGTAGATTTCCCCCCTCCCCCCCAGATTCAGGATATCCGATTCAGCGCTGTGTGAATGCTAACTAAGCCCATCCTTCCTTATTCCTAGCTTGCGCTGCCTAGGGACCGTACACGAAAAAGCATGGAATCGGAAAAAACTTGTAAAATCAACCGCGAGCTCCTTCAACACAGCCAGGCTATTTCCAATGATTACAAACAGACTACTGTATACAACCGAGGACACTTGCTACCTGTGTCCCATCAACCGGATCGGGACAGCAAAGCCGCGACCTTCACCTTAACCAACATCGTGCCCCAGTTTCGCCGGCTCAATCAAGGAAAATGGGCAGAATATGAAGGAAATATGTTGAAATTTTCTAAAGGGTGCCTTGATACCTATGTCCTTGTGGGAGTGGTGCCCGGGGATAAATTCATTGCTCATAGCAGAGTGAACATACCTAGTCATATGTGGGCTGCAGCTTGTTGTGTGACTAAATACAAGCAGAGAAAATCTTGGGGAGTGATGGCAGAAAATAATCAGACTCAGATAGTCCAGCCTAGCCTAAGGGATCTGGAAATAGAACTTGCTAAACACTACAGGAAGAAGAAAATTAACCTTTTCAACGGTGCTTGTTATTCCGCCGAACAATTTCACATAACAAACACATCCAGGGTACAAACCTAATAGCTTACCTGTATGACACATTAAATGAAAGCAATAGCTAGTTAGCCAAAAGCAAAAGCAAAAGTTAGCAATAGCACTTAGACTTATATACCGCTTCATAGTGCTTTGCAGCAGTGGTGAAATCCAAATTTTTTTACTACTGGTTCTGTGGGCGTGGCTTGGTGGGCGTGGTGTGGCTTGGTGGCAGTGGTGGGTTTCAAAAAAAAAAATTACTACCGGTTCTGTGGGTGTGGCTTGGTGGGCGTGGCACGGCTTGGTGGGCATGGCAGGGGAAGGATAGTGTAAAATCTCCATTCCCTCCCAATCCAGGAGAAGGTTACTGGAAAATCCCCATTTCCTCCCGCTCAGCTGGGACTTGGGAGGCAGAGAATAGATGGGGGTGGGTCCAGTCAGAATTTTTACTACTGGTTCTTCGAACTACTCAAAATTTCCGCTACCGGTTCTCCAGAACTGGTCAGAACCTGCTGAAACCCACCTCTGCTTGGTGGGTGTGGCTTGGAGGGCAGGGGAAGGATACTGCAAATCTCCATTCCCTCCCCACTCCAGGGGAAGAATACTGCAAAATCTCCATTCCCACCCCACTCCAGGGGAAGGATACTGCAAAATCTCCATTCCCTCCTCACTCTAGGGGAAGGATACTGCAAAATATCCATTCCCTCCCCACTCCTGGGGGAAGGATACTGCAAAATCCCCATTCCCACCCCACTCCTGGGCCCAGCCAGAGGTGGTATTTGCCGGTTCTCCGAACTGCTCAAAATTTCCGCTACCGGTTCTCCAGAACCTGCTGGATTTCACCTCTGTTTTATAGCCCTCTCTAAGCAGTCTACAGAGTCAGCATATTACCCCCAACAATCTGGATCCTCATTTTACCCACCTCGGAAGGATGGCAGGCTGAGTCAACCTTCAGTCCCTCGGCTTACAACAGTTCATTTAGCGACCGAAGTCACAATAGTACTGAAAAAAGGACTACCTGCGCATCGGTCTTAGAATTCTTTCTCAGTGGCTTTCTTAATCCTCGCAATAAACTTGCTTATGAGAAATCTCTGTGTGACTTTCAGTAAATCCATCTTAGAAAAGTTTGACCGTTCCATTTTGCACAACATTGTCAATCACTCAGATATGTGGGTAAGGTGCGGTGGCAGGGAGAATACACATTGCAAACACATGCCAGTTTGGGTTTGGGGTTATTTATTGATTTAGCATATGGCATATCATACGTGGACTAGCAATATATACCGTACTAACATTTCAGAATCCGATCTGGGTCGGTCACCGGGACCAGAGGTTTTGTCTTCTGAGCTTTTGGACTTGTGTTGGAGCCCATCTTCAGGGAACTTTGCTCTAACAGATTTAACAGATTAACAGAGTTGGAAGGGACCTTATAGGTCATCTAGTCCAACCCCTTGCTCAAGCAGGAGACCCTATATATTTCTGACAAATGGCAGTCCAATCTGTTCTTGAAAGTCTCAAGTGATGAAGCTCCCACAACTTCTGAAGGTAACTTCTGTTCCATGGGTTGATTCTTCTCACTGTCGGAAACAGGGGTGGGTTCTAAATTTTTTTACTACCGGTTCTGTGGGCGTGGCTTATTTTGTGGGCGTGGCTTGATGGTCATGTGACAATTCTTTAGGATTTAGCAGAGGTACTGGTCTACCAGGCTTTTAACTGCTTGCAGAGCTGTACCGATCTACCCATTTATTTTTTGCAGGCACTTTTCTACTCATGTATTTTTGCAGGCACTGATCTACTCATGTATTTTTGCAGGCACCGGTCTACTCATTTGTTTTCTTTTAACACTGATCAGCTGTAGGGCGGCCCTTTGAAGCCCTGCGGCAAGAGTTTAAACAGTTTTTTTTCCCTCTAGCCATCAGCTGGGACTCAGGAGGCAGCAATAGATTGGGGGTGGGGCCAAATAAAAGGTAAGAATAATGCGGGGGTGGGGGGGCGGGGAGGTTGGGGGGCAGAACTGGTTCGGTGACATCATATCGTCACCGCTACCAGTTCGGGAGAACCGGGCCGAACTGGGAAGAACCCACCACTGGTTGGAAAATTTCTCCTTATTTCCAGGTTAAATCTCTCCTTGGTCAGTTTCCATCCATTATTCCTTGTCTGGCCTTCAGGTGCTTTGGAAAATAGCTTGACCTCCCTCCTCTCTGTGGCAGCCTCTCAAATATTGAAAGGCTGCTATCCTGTCTCCCCTGGTCCTTCTCTTCACTAGACTAGCCATGCCCAGTTCCTGCAACCGTTCTTCATATGTTTTAGCCTCCAGTACCCTCATCATCCTGGTTGCTCTTCTCTGCACTTTTTCTAGAGTCTCAACATCTTTTTTATAGTGTGGTAACCAAAACTGGATGCAGTTTGCTCTAGCTCATTGTGTACTGTTCTGGGTGTGTTGTTTATAATGTTTGTTGTATGTGGCTTTTTAGAGGTTGATGGATGGCTTTTATGTCATTAGCTGTGTTTGCTTGGCGAATTAACCAACTTGCCATAGCCAGTTCACCGCAAACAACTCGTCACTGGACAACTCACTGCAGGACAATTGAACAATTCTGTTTAATTATTTAAAATAATAAAAAAAATGTCCCGAATGACAATTGCAGACAGAAGGTGGCAGCACCTCCCTAATCAATGAAACCCAGCAGCTTATCTCAATAGCTTTTTGACAGAAGAGAGCAGTTGTTGCAGCATACAAATGTAAGAAAGAGATGGGTGGGCAGACAAGATAGGAAAGTGGGAAGGGGAGGGGAGGGGAAGAGAGGAAGGGGGAAAGGAAGAAGGAAAAAGAGAGGAAGGAAAGGAAACAGGAACAGAAAGGGAAGGGGAAAGGGAAAGAATGGAAATCAAGATACAAAAAAGATAAAGAACAATACGGTATAGAAATGGGAAGCAAAGATTTTGATAAAATTTGGATGGGTACAGATAATAAATTATTAGCTAAAATGTACAACTATTTAGTAGAATATGACCTGATGGAAGAAGTGGTTAAAGGCCCAATGCTAGCATGGGCCAAAAACATTGGGAAAAACATAAATCTGGAAGAATGGGATCAAATATGGAACAACAATATAAAACTTACCAAGGCAACTACTTACAAGGAGAACCAGTATAAGATGATTTATAGGTGGCACCTAGCACCAGCTAGGATTGCCAAGATTTACCTTAACTCAAATCCAAAGTGTTGGAAGTGTGGACACCAGCAAGGTACCTTTTACCACTGCTGGTGGACCTGCTCTCAAGCAAAAAAATATTGGAAGATGATTTGCAATTGGCTTTCAGAAATAATAGGTGAAACCTTTGAATTAGACCCTAAAACACTTCTCCTGGGAATCCTTAAGACGGAAATGGCAAAAAAGAAGAAATACTTGGCAGTGCATATAATAACAGCAGCAAGAATCGCTTTCGCTCAACAATGGAAAGAGAAAAATATACCAACTAAGGGACAAGTAATCGGCAAAATAATGGAATGTGCCGAGATGAATAAATTAACATTAGAAATTAATGACAGAGAAGATTCGGATTATTACAGCGTATGGGATAAGTGGTACGGGTGGTTAGAGAAGAGGAAATTGAAATAAAAAGGAAAGAGACCAGAGCAAGTACAAGAAATAGAAAAATGAAATAGTAAGAGAAGATGTACTGTGGATGGTAGGAAATATAATAAGGCAAGGAAAGGTTACATGGGTAAGCAAAAGACATAATTTATGTATTTACTAATTTATTGTTAAAGATTATTATATATACATACACTAAAAATGATATGTGAACACAATTCTTTTTTGTTTTTTACCATGTAACTGGTTTGCAAAGATCACCTACTTATGTATAATATGTACAATTTGTATTTATTTCCTTTTCCATACTATGTAACCGGATGGATAAAATTGTATTATTATAATTTCTTACAATAAAACATTTAAAAAAAAAAGGAAAGAATGGAAGTGGAGGAAGGAGGGAGGAAAGGAACAAGGAAAAAGAGGAAGAATAGGAAACAGGGAAAGAAAGGGAAAGAAAGGGAAGGGAGGGAGGAAGGGAGGGAGGAAGGAAGGACCTTGTAAAGAATAGACAAAATAATCAAATGATCAAAACATGAAGAACAGTTGCAGTAATTGAATATGTCTAGTCTAGTGAAAAGAAGGACTAGGAGTGACAGGATAGCTGTGTTCCAGTATTTGAGGGGCTGCCACAAAGAAGAGGGAGTCAAGCTATTCTCCAAAGCACCTGAGGGCAGGACAAGAAGCAACGGATGGAAACTGAACAAAGCAACCTAGAACTAAGGAGAAATTTCCTGACAGTGACAAAATTAATCAGTGGAACAACTTCAGAACTTCAGTGCCTTCAGAAGTTGTGGGTATTCCAACACTGGAGGCTTTTAAGAAGGAACTGGGCAACCATGTGTCTAAAATGGTATAGGGTCTCCTGCCTGAGAAGGAGGTTCGACTAGAAGACCTCTAAGGTCCCTTCTGACTCTATCTTCCTTCTCCAAATTACCATTTTCAGGCTGCGGAGACTTCCACCCTCCCCACGACTTAAATGACAATGATTCTCCTTTATCCTGTGTAGAGTTTGTGTGTGTTTCTCCAGAACCTGTCAGAACCTGCTGGATTTCATCCCTGCACTCAGAGCTACTCTTTCTCCAAAACATGAGACAAGAAACCGGACAGTTTAAAGGCCACGGAATGCAGAGAAGTAAAATTAAAAACAAAAATAAAATAAAGTATAAGCTAATAAAAATATAAAGATATAAAAAGATAAAGATAAACTTTCTCCTTATTTCCAGGTTGAATCTCTCCTTGTTCAGTTTCCATCCATTATTCCTCGTCTGGCCTTTGGGTGCCTTGGAAAATAGCTTGACCCCCTTCCTCTCTGTGGCAGCCCCTCAAATATTACGCTGCTATCATGTCTCCTCTGGTCCTTCTCTTCACTAGACTAGCCATGCCCAGTTCCTGCAACTGTTCATCGTATGTTTTAGCCTCCAGTCCCCTCATCATCCTGGTTGCTCTTCTCTGCACTCTTTCTAGGGGCCATCAATGTTCATGTACCTTCAATTCCAGTTTTGAACCTGTTCCTAGAAACCATCTTTTTTTTTTTAATTTGATTTATATGCCGCCCTTCTCCGGAGACTCAGGGCGGCTTACAATGTGCTCAGCAATAGCCTTCATCCTTTTGTATATTTATACAAAGTCAGCTTATTGCCCCCACAAACTGGGTCCTCAATTTACCTGCCTTAGAAAGGATGGAAGGCTGAGTCAACCTTGAGCCTTGGCGAGATTCGAACCTGCAGTAATTGCAGGCAGCTGATGTTAATAACAGGGTGCTTTAGACCACTGTACCACCAAGGCTCCATATCTAACGTTTCTGCGCCATGCGATTGTGTGAGGGCCTCAGTTGGGAAAAGCATAGATATAGGTAAGCCTTAACTTACAAACACTCATTTAGTGTCTATTCAAAGCTACAATGGCACTGAAAAAAGTGACTTATGGCCATTGTTCGCACTTGTGACCAAGATTCAGGCGCTGGGCAACTGATTCATATTTATGACCGTTGCAGTGTCCTTTAGTCACATGATTCCCCCTTTGTAACCTTCCAACAAGCAAAGTCAAGGGTGGGGAGCCAACTTCACTTAACGACTGCATGATCCGCTTAACGATGGCTGTGATTTGCTGAACAACTGTGGCAAGAACGGTCGCAAAACACGCCACAGCCCCACTTAACAACTGCCTTGCTTCGCAGTGGAAATTTTGGGCTCAATTATGGTCGTAAATCGAGGACTACCCGTACTCAAAGCTCCTTTGGTGGACTTCATAAAGGATTTTTTTGTTTATTTTGCCATCTGCAGTAAGAGCATGGGCACCGGGTACTCTTATCTGCGCGCCGCAGAATCAGATTGTGTGTGAAACACACCCTTTATCAAAACGACTGATCGTCACGAAGAACGAGAAGCAGTTGTTCAGTTTGAAAACATGGTTCCCTTTTTGGGGAGGGGTGGAGGCGATGGGAAGAAACTTGAGATGGGAGAATAAAATTGAGGGGAAAATGGCTTCCTGGAGGCACGGCACACTGTGTGAGGTAAATTCCTCCTTGGCCATTTTTGTGATTTTTTTAAAAACAGAAGGACTAGGGCTGACATGATGGCAGTGTCCTAATATCTCAGAAGCTGCCAGAAAGAAGAAGGAGTCAAGCTATTCTCCAAAGCACCTGAGGGTAGGACAAGAAGCAATGGATGGAAACTAATCAAGGGGAGAAGCAACTCAGAACTAAGGAGAAATTTCCTGACAGAACAATTAATCAGTGGAACAACTTGCCTCCAGAAGTTTTAAATGCTCCAACACTGGAAGTTTTTAAGAAGAGATTGGACAACCATTTGTCTGAAATAACATAAGGTTTCCTGCCTAAGCAGGGGGTCAGACTAGAAAACCTCCAAGGTCCCTTCCAACTCTGTTATTCTATTCTAACATAATGTGACTAAGTTTTTCTCAAAGAATTCAAGGCTCCCTTTTACAGTCTCCTGAAGTAATTTGGGCTGAGAAGGATAAATTGTCTTCTTGGACATTGAAATAAATCAATGCTTGAGTTCCCACTTGGGCTAAACTATTACCAAGTTTGATGACTAAATCAGTGAGGAGCGGAAGCTCAAATCCCACTAAATAGCATTTCTCACTCAATTTTGTAAAACGGCCCATCTCCTTTGAAGTCCCACGGCGCTCAAACTGAAACAGGTGGTTTAAAAGTGGTCCAGCTTGGGTTTTTATTTATGTATCTTAATTTTATATTCATCCTGCCTTTATTATTTTTATAAATAATTCAAACATACTTCTTCCCTCCTTCTATTTTTCCCATAACAACAATCCTGTGAGGTGGATTGGACTGAGAGAAACAGTGATTGGCCCAAAGTCACTCAGGTGGCTGTCATTCTTTTTTTTTTGTTTGAAAATTTTTTATTTATTTTTAAACATAAAACATAAAACACATCTTTTTAGAGCAAAGGTTTGATCCGGTATAAAATAAGTATAAATTCCAAATTTCATCCATTAACATCTTAAAGAAGAAAAAAAAAAAGAAAAAAAAGAGAACAAATCTAAACTCAATTCTTATCATTCAATCTAACGTTTTGTTCTAGTATTTAACATTCTACTATATATCACCCTAAATCTTAAATTCCAAATCTAAACAGCTTTTTATAATATTCATTTATCATTTTAACAATCAGTATTTCATATATTTTCCTTACTTCAAAGACTCAAATCAAATCAGTGTTTCTTCAAAATCACATCTTAAGACCGACATAAAATATTTTACTCCTCTCTTAAAAACATTTCAAAATCCATTCACTTTAAAATTTATTCCACATTTGCACCTATAATTTATTATACCCAAAATATTTTATTTTTGCTAGTTAAAGCTTCTTCTCCATTACAACTAATTCTAGTGTTTAAGTGGTTCATAACTTATATAGCTATTCCCCAGCAATATTTTCCTCCACTTCTATCAATTTGGCTTTAACTATTCTTCAAAAATATCTCCTTCACTCCTCCTAGGTTTAATTTTGGCTGTCATTCTTAAGGCAGAACTAGAACTCACCATCTCCCCTGGTGATTGGCCCAAATCACCCAGCTGGCTGTCATTCTTAAGGCAGAACTAGAACTCACCATCTCCCCTGGTGATTGGCCCCAAGTCACCCAGCTGGCTGTCATTCTTAAGGCAGAACTAGAACTCACCATCTCCCCTGGTGATTGGCCCAAATCACCCAGCTGGCTGTCATTCTTAAGGCAGAACTAGAACTCACCATCTCCCCTGGTGATTGGCCCAAATCACCCAGCTGGCTGTCATTCTTAAGGCAGAACTAGAACTCACCATCTCCCCTGGTGATTGGCCCCAAGTCACCCAGCTGTCTGTCATTCTTAGGCAGAACTAGAACTCGCCATCTCCCCTGGTGATTGGCCCCAAGTCACCCAGCTGTCTGTCATTCTTAGGCAGAACTAGAACTCGCCATCTCCCCTGGTGATTGGCCCCAAGTCACCCAGCTGGCTGTCATTCTTAAGGCAGAACTAGAACTCACCATCTCCCCTGGTGATTGGCCCCAAGTCACCTAGCTGGCTTTCATTCTTAAGGCAGAACTAGAACTCACCATCTCCCCTGGTGATTGGCCCCAAGTCACCCAGCTGGCTGTCATTCTTAAAGCAGAACTAGAACTCACCATCTCCCCTGGTGATTGGCCCCAAGTCACCCAGCTGGCTGTCATTTTTAAGGCAGAACTAGAACTCACCATCTCCCCTGGTGATTGGCCCCAAGTCACCCAGCTGGCTGTCATTCTTAAGGCAGAACTAGAACTCATCATCTCCCCTGGTGATTGGCCCCAAGTCACCCAGCTGGCTGTCATTCTTAATAAATAAATAAATAAATAAATCAGATTAAAATTGGGGGAAAAAAAGAAGATTGGAATCCTGAATATGTTGATTTTAGTATGATGGACACTGGGTAATTTTCCCAAGCCCCACCCACCAAGGTGAAGTAGGTCAAAATATGTTTCATTATTTACTGTATAGTCTTAGAAGGATCGATGATTCTCATTCAAGGCTTTAAAATCTAATGCATTAAAAAGTAATCCTAATAATGTTTTCAGTGTTTTGGCTTTCACCACATAGCCCTCATTCAGCCATGGACGTATTTTTCAATGGATCAAAAATTGGGGAAGAAAAAATGACGATGATAGATGATATTTGCAATGAGAAGAAATCAAAAACTGGTATTTACCCAATGCACTTTTCAGATTCTTAAGTTCTCAAACTCTAACATATATGAATGAAAACGGTATTTTTCAGTTTGCTCATCTTCTTGCCTGAATTTGAGCAGAGTGGTTTGTAAACCATGGTTTCTGGCTTAGTCTAGTGCATGAATATAACCCATATGCTTGATTCAGTAAACCATAACATAACAAACCATGGCTTAGTGCATTGTGAAAACCAAGCAACTAAAAAGCTAGGAAAGTTATCAAAACTGGGTTTCAGCTAAGAGAATTATTCTATGTTAGATGGAAAAGACATTCCAGATATCAAAGAATGGATTCAAAAGATGTGTTTTAAAATGTTTTTATATTGTAAAAAAAAATAAAATAAACAATATGTGTCCAGAAAGATTTAATAATATGTGAAAGGATGGAATTAAATATATACACTGCTCATAAAATAAAGGGAACATAAGCAGACGACATCCGAGATCTGAATAAATGAAATAGCCTTATTAAATACTTTGTTACATACAGTAGTTTTGTGTTCCCTTTAGTTGTTTGAGCAGCGTATAAACTACTGTATGTAAAGAACAAAGTATTTAATAAGACTATTTCATTCATTCAGACCTCGGATGTCTTCTGCTTGTGTTCCCTTTATTTTTTTGAGCAGTATATTAATATGGTATTAATACTATAAAGAACTGTCTTTTTTTTCCTTTTAGAAAAGGTTTTCCTTTATTTAATCATAATGTATATATATTTTTAAGGTATTATCACAATTGTATCATCTGTACTTGATATTTTAGTTAACTTTCACTATAATGTAAAAAATATATCAGCGAAAACAAGTTACTAATAAGGAAAGAGGTGAATTTGGTTGTACTTACCTTATTCATCTGCTATTTCTCAGTTTGGCTAAGCAAATACGACACGTTTTCACAGTAATACGTAGCTCAAGAGAGGTGAGAAAGAACAAAGGAAAAATACAGCTCAGTAGTGGTGAAAAAGAACAAAGGAATTAAGGTATATACCGCAGTCTGTAATGAATCATTGCTTTCATTTTCTTACAAATACGCTCCCTTCTGAAAAAGTTTTTTAAGTAAAAATGGGGTATAGGGTGGGGGAGGAATGTTTTACAGGTAGACCTCAACTTAACAGCCATTCATTTAGTTGCCATTTAAAACTACAACGGCACTGAAAGAAAGCGACTTATGACCATTTTTCACACTTACGACCGTGGCAGTGTTCCCATGGTCATGTGATTGAAATTTGGACACTTGGCATGTATTTATGATAGTCGCAGTGTCCCGGGGACCTTCTGAAGAGCAAAGTCAATGGGGAAGAGCCAGTAATAAACATATGACTAACCAACTTAACAACTGCAGTGAGTCACTTAATCCGTGAGTCACTTAACAACTGTGATAAGAAAGGTCGTAAAATGAGGCAAAACTCACAGTCGTTCTTAGCAATGGAAGTTTGGGTTCAATTGTGGTCGTAAGTCGAAGGTTACCAATAGTACTGATTGAGCAGACTTTGGATTTGAAGACAAAAAATGGTTCAGACGACACTGAATACCGAACACTGAACAATGACATATTAACCGTTCGTAACTTTTTAAAACAGTTGTGCCTTTTCCTGGGTTGTCCACCTGTCCTCCCACAGGAAGTAGAGAGGGATCTTAAAATGGGGGAAAATATTTAGTTTAAGGAAAAGCTAACAGGTGTAAAAGATTCCTTTGTGCTCTTCCCTGCACAACCCTACAATTTATTAAGGGCCTTGTAGCATCTACAAAGGAGCCCCTGGTGGCGCAGTGGTGAGAATGCAGCATTGCAGGCTGACTCTGCCCACTGCCAGGAATTCGATCTTGACGTGCTCAAAGTTGACTCAGCCTTCCATTTATCCAAGGTCGGTAAAATGAGGACCCAGATTGTTGGGAGCAATAGGCTGATTCTGTAAACCGCTGTTCTGTCCCCGTCCCACACACGCACCCCCACAGACAGCCCAGAGTTAATAAGCCACACAACAAAGTCTTTGAAGATAAAGCTGGCAGCAACCCAGTGGCTAGCTGCCAATTCAGACTTTACTCACACAAAACAAAGATCAGACTGCAAGCATTCTGATAAAGTAGGCAAAGTTTCAGCAATACAAGGATTAGTCCAAATGCAGTCCGACAAGGCAGGCAGAAGTCCAGTAACGCAGAGATCATGGATTATTTCTAGTTTTTGCTCGTCACAAACTGAACCGGCCACCACACCCACATTTATACCCTGTGGGGTGTGGTCCAGTGACTCAGTTAATCTCTGACACGCCTTCCCCTCTGCTGCGCATGCTTCTCCCTGCGCCGCTGTCGAGGATCCAGCCAGCACTTATCTCCTTCATCGCTGTCCACCTGTGGCTGCGGGGACGTGCTTGGCTCTGGGCCTATCTCTTGGCCTTCGGTGTCCTCCGGAGGCATTGCCAGAGAGGAGGGTCCTGGAGTGGGAGGCCTTGCCAACTCCTCTCCCTCACTCTCAGAGTCTGCATCTGTCGATAGCCCAGGCTCAGGCAACGGAGCCACAACACCCGCTTAGAGAGGGCTGAAAAACATTGTGAAGCTGTATATAAGTCTAATTGCTATGGCTATTGCTATCTCCGCTGACATTATTAAACCAACCTAAATAGGGGTTTTTTTCTCTCTCTTATTTTGAGATTGGCTGCTCTTTTGTCCTCTTAGCTATGTTCATCCCATTTTACACTAGAGTTTTTGCATCTGGATTAAGATTAATGGGAGTGCAGTGTTTCAATATTTGAGGAGCTGCCACAAAGAAGAGGAGCTCAGCCTATTCTCCAAATTCTCCATCTTTTGCTTCTTGTCCACCTGAAGGCAGGACAAGAAGCAATAGATGGAAACTCATCAAGGAGAGAAGCAACCTACAGCTAAAGAGAAATTTCCTGACAGTTAGAACAATTCATCAGTGGAACAACTTGCCTCCAGAAGTTGTGAATGCTCCAACACTGGAAGTTTTTAAGAAGATGTTGGATAACCATTTGTCTGAAGTGGTGTAGGGTTTCCTGCCTGGGCAGGGGGTTGGACTAGAAGACCTCCAAGGTCCCTTACAACTCTGTAATTCTATTCTATTCTAACCTGCAGAAGAATGTATTTCTGAGATGTCTCGTTAATTTAATACAGCTAAAACAGCAGTAAGACTTAAGGGATTTCATGCTAGTCCTAGTGAGAACTATCGGAACCCGATTCTAATGTATTGAAGAAATCCTTTTCTGTCAAGGAGGAAAAGAGGGGAGGAGTGGGGAAGAGGAAAGGGAAGTAGGGGAGGAGAGGAGAGGAGGAGGAAGAAAGTAGAACAGTAGAAGAAAGTTTGTACAGTCACCCACGCTCTTGTCATCTCTCGCCTGGATTACTGCAATGCCCTCTACATGGGGCTGCCCTTGGGGTGCATCCGGAGGCTCCAGCTGGTCCAAAATGCAGCCGCGTGGGTTGTTACCGGAGCTTCCCGTTACTCCCGTGTTACACCTCTCTTGCGCGAGTTGCACTGGTTACCAGTAATCCTCCGGATCCACTTCAAGGTGCTGGTTCTTACCTATAAAGTCCTTCATGGCATGGGGCCGGGGTACTTGCAGGAGCACCTACTGCCAGCCTCTGACCGACCAGCGCGCTCGCATAGGGCAGCCCTCCTCTGGGTGCCGATGGCCAGGCAATGTCGGCTGATGGCGCCCAGGATGAGGGCGTTCTCTGTGAGCACGCCGACCCTCTGGAATGGTTTACCCGTCTGGCTCCGCACGGCTCCAGACCTCCGCTCCTTCCGCAAGGACGTAAAGACGTGGCTTTTTAAACAAATCACCTGACCTGCGGGGTGTTTTTATTTATTTATTTATTTATTTATTATTTGAATTTCTATACCGCCCTTCTCCTTTCGGACTCAGGGCGGTGAACAGCCAAAATAAAAACATTTATACATAAATACGATTAAAAATAGATTTAAAATAATTAAATTTGGCCCATAGTTTAAAATTTATCAATTTAAAATCCATATCAAAATTTAAAATCAACCATAAAATCATAAAATCAAGAGAGATCGGCTAATTGAAAGAGATGAGTTTTTAGGGCCCGACGAAAGGTCCGGAGGTCGGAGATCACTCGTATCTCTGGGGGTAGATTGTTCCAAAGGGTAGGTGCCACCACAGAGAAGGCTCTCCTCCTGGGGGTCGCCAGCCGGCATTGTCTAGCCGACGGCACCCTGAGGAGGCCCTCTCTGTGGGAGCGAACTGGCCGGTGGGAGGCTATTGGTGGCAGAAGGCGGTCCTGTAAGTACCCCGGCCCTAAGCCATGGAGCGCTTTAAAGGTGATCACCAACACCTTGAAGCGCACCCGGAAGTCCACCGGAAGCCAATGCAGCTTTTAGTTTGGTTTTAATATGGGTTTTAATTATTGTATTTTTAATTTTATCTAAATTTATTTTTACTGTTCTACGGTTTTAATCCTTTGTGAGCCGCCCCAAGTCCTTCGGGAGAAGGGCGGCATATAAATTTGACCAAATAAATCAAGAAATAAATAGAAGAGGAGGGGAGGGAGGGAGGGAGGGGAAAGAAAGAAGAAGGAGAAGAAGGTTTGTTGTGAAAAGAGGGAAAATAGGGGGTAGAAGAGCAACCCGAAATGTGATTAAAATGTCTTATATTTATGCTTTCGTTAGAAAAAAATATATGTGTATATATGATCAATTATATTCAAGGTTGACTCAGCCTTCCATCCTTCCGAGGTAGGTAAAATGAGGACCCGGATTGTGGGGGCAATAAGCTGACTTTGTATAAATATACAAAAGTATGAAGGCTATTGCTTAATGCACTGTAAGCCGCCCTGAGTCTCCGGAGAAGGGCGGCATATAAATTGAACCAATAAATAAATAAAATTATGGATAAGAGAATGTACATTTACAATATGTATATAAGAAATAAAAATAAAAAACGTTGTTTTTTTTTTTAAAAAAGAAAAGAAATCCTTTTCTGTCATTGGTGTGAGGCTACCAAGAGTTGAAGTTAAGTAGCAACAAGAAGACACAGTTGTCCATTCCTGCACGAGAAAGCAGAAAACGTTTTGGATAGAGAGAGAGCTATTGATTTGGAAGAGGGGTAAAAGAGATTGGACAATCATTTGCCTGAAATGATATATAAGGTTTCCTGCCTGAGGAGAGGGTTGGACTAGAAGATCTCCAATGTCCCTTCCAACTCTGTTATTCTGCTCATAGTCTCTTGTTATATTCCGCATATCTAACACTAAATCCGAATTAACGAAAAGCAGCTGCTATGTTCACATAACTCATTATTAGCCAAGCAAACCAGCAGGAGCCGACTTTAAAAGATGGCGCCTCGCGTCCTGATGCATTTGCTGGCTCTCCACAGATGGTGAACCACAAACTACCGTTCTTACCGACTTGTTGTTGTAGACTGTTTTGTAGTTGTTTGGTTTCTAGGTAAACAGCGGACCTCGTTCTACGAAGTTGTAGAGGGGTGTGAATGAATGTTGGAGAACATGAAAACCACTTAAAACACAAAACCTAGAGGTTCACGGACTTATCCAGGAAGATTTCTTTATTAGATAGCAAGGTTTCTTTATTAGAGGAAGAATAGAATAGAATAGAATAGAATAGAATAGAACAGAACAGAATAGAATAGAATAGAATAGAATAGAATAGAATAGAATAGAATAGAATTAGAGAAGGAATAGAATAGAATTAGAGAAGGAATAGAATAGAATAGAGTAGAATAGAATAGAATTAGAGAAGGAATAGAATAGAATAGAATTAGAGAAGGAATAGAATAGAATAGAATAGAATAGAATAGAATAGAATAGAATAGAATAGAATAGAATAGAATTAGAGAAGGAATAGAATAGAATTGGAGAAGGAATAGAATAGAATAGAATAGAATAGAATTAGAGAAGGAATAGAATAGAATAGAATTAGAGAAGGAATAGAATAGAATAGAATTAGAGAAGGAATAGAATAGAATTAGAGAAGGAATAGAATAGAATAGAATAGAATAGAATAGAATTAGAGAAGGAATAGAATAGAATAGAATAGAATAGAATTAGAGAAGGAATAGAATAGAATAGAATTAGAGAAGGAATAGAATAGAATTAGAGAAGGAATAGAATAGAATAGAATAGAATAGAATAGAATAGAATAGAATAGAATAGAATAGAATAGAATAGAATAGAATTCTTTATTGGCCAAATGTGATTGGACACACAAGGAATTTGTCTTTGGTGCATACGCTCTCGGTATACATAAAAGATACGTTCATCAAGAATGAAAACTTCTACAAAGATTCCACAAGAATCTCTGTGGGGGTGCGTGAGTGGAACGGGGACAGAACAGATGAAGTATAGTGCAGGTAGTCCTCAACTTACAATGGTTTGCTTAGTGACCACTCAAAATTACAACAGCACTGAAAAAAAAAGTAACTTGTGACCGCATTTCACACTTATGACCGTTGGCAGCTTCCTCAGGGGTCACACATGACCAAAATTCGGATACTTGGCATGGCAACTGGCATAGATTTATGATGGTTACAGTGTCCCCTTTCGTGATCTCCTTTTGTGACCTTCTGACAAGCAAAGTCAAAGCCAGATTCACTTAACAGCCATGTTACTAACTTAAGAAGTGCAGGGATTCACTTAGCAACTGTGGTAAGAAAGGTCATAAAATGGGGCAAAACTCACTTAACAACTGTCTCACAGGAAGTGGTTGGCCCATGCCTTTGAAAAACCTGACCAACAGCGCAGACAGTTTTAACATCTACTGTACCAACTCCTTCAGTAACAGAAATGTTGGGCTCGGTTATAGTCATAAATCAGGGATTACTGTATCCTAAACTACAGTAGTAGCCAAAATTGTGGAAACCTTTTGGGAAAAGTGTATTTTCTAATACTAGCTAATAACACCACTTTTTTTTTTTTGAAGTACCATAAAATGATATATCAATGGAAAGATAATTTAATCAAGAATGTAATGCAATAACTTTTATGAAGGATTTGCTATTAGAATAGCAGTTACAGTATAAAGAAATGTAAGTTAATACTTAGTTGGGTAACCTTTAGCATGAATTATGGCCTTACAACGTCTTCCCATGGAGTGGAACCAAGTCTTTGAATTCTGCAGCTGTTATAATGTGAAACCAAGATGGAATGATGGCTTCTATTAACTGGGTTTTATTGCTGAGTCGCCTCTGACTAACCAGTTTCTTTAGTCGGCTCCATAGGATTTTCCATTGGGTGAAGGTCTGGGCTATTCCCAGGCCATTCCAGCAGTGGAATAGGATTATCCTGAAACTCTTAAAAAAAAATGGTGTTATTAGCCATCAAACCTCAAAAATAACACTGTTCCTAAAAGGTTTCCACAATTTTGACCACTTCTGTACAGTAATCGTCATGGCCTGTGTTGGCAGGATGAATTGAAAATGAAATTCAAAAGATAAAAGATAAAGGAATATCACTATTTACATATTACAGTCCTTGGTCTGCCAGACGTTTTCTTTCTTTGTCATTGGCACAGCAACGTAAATGAATTGACCAAAGGAAATTGGTTTGCAACTTCAGCTAGATGCCTCTTGATTTTCGAAGGAGTTGGCACGAGGGGTGGTAAAAATTGTCCACTCCGTCGGTCAGGTTTCTGAACCGCATGGGCAAACCACTTCCTTCAACCGTAGCTCAGCTAAAAAAAAAAAAACCTTATTTGAAAATGCAACTTCCTAGATGAGTAGTATTTATGACTGTTTTCAATTTCAGCTCCTTATAGGGTGGGTAGGTGGGCGAAAAGTACGTAAGGCTGGTAAAATACCATCAAACTGCCTTCTGCTCTGAACCTCCACAGAAGAGAGATCTACAGACTCCGAATTTTGTTAGCTAAAACTCCCTTTCAAATTGATCTGAAGTTCAACTCAAGAAGACATGACCGACTTATTTCTTGAGTTTGGGCTCCTTCTGTTATGCAGCATTTTCCAATATAGTGAAGGGCTTGGAAACGGTAAGTTAACTTGTCTTCCGTTGCGATTCTCACCTGAAATTATGTAAGGGAAAGCCAAATATTCTAGCAGTTCCATTTCCCACGGATGGATTTGTCTCTGAACGTGCCCGTGAATGAAATCAAAATTCTGAAGCAAAGAACGTAAGAAAATTTTTATTTATTTATTTTTTTGCATATGATTTAGTCGCAGTTGACAGGATGGGAGAGTGGTTGTATGTCTCAGGGGAAGGCAAATCAGGTGGCAGCTTAACACTATCCGTCTGCAAATGTTGCTTCTGCAAAACAGAGATCCTGGAATCATTTTTTTTTTTAATTTGATTTATATGCCGCCCTTCTCCGGAGACTCAGGGCGGCTTACAATGCATTAAGCAATAGCCTTCATACTTTTTGTATATTTATACAAAGTCAGTTTATTGCCCCCACAAACTGGGTCCTCATTTCACCTACCTTAGAAAGGATGGAAGGCTGAGTCAACCTTGAGCCTTGGAGAGATTCGAACCAGCAGTAAATTGCAGGCAGCTGTGTTAATAACAGGGTGCGTAGACCACTGTACTATCAAGGCTCTTTGGTGGTCTAATTGTCCCTGAGGACATTTTTAGTTGATAGGAAGATTATTAATAAGTTTGTCTCATTCTTGGTAGAGAATTTACTGCTAAACTAACATTTCCAGCAGCATCAACCAGTTTGTTCCATGCTGAGGGGGTGCTGGGAATTGTAGTTCACGAATAACTGGTAGATCAGACTTAGCCCATTCCTGAAAATGAGAGGGACAGAGAGAGAAAAATGTAAGGGAAAGTTAGCCTCAAGGTAAATCCAACTTTGGTGACTGTACCCATGATATAAAAAAGATGTTGAGACTCTAGAAAGAGCAACAAAGATGATTAGGGGGCTGGAAGCTAAAACATATGAAGAACGGTTGCTGGAATTGCATTATGTCTGGTTTAACTAAGAGAAGGACTAGGGGTGACATGATAGCAGTCTTTCAATATCTGAGGGGCCGCCACCAGGAAGAGAGGGGATGGGGAGTCAACCTATTTCCCAAAGCACCTGAAGGCAGGAGAAGAAGCAACGGATGGAAACTCATCAAGAAGAGAAGCAACATAGAAATAATGGGAAATTTTCTGAAAGTTACACCAGTCAAGTCTGTTGAATCGTTTGCTTTCAGAAGTTGTGGGTGCTCCATCACTGAAGGTTTTTAAGAACAAATTGGACAGTCATTTGCCTGAAATGGTATAGAATCTGCTGGTTGAGCAGGGGTCAGACTACAAGACCTCCAAGGTCCCTTCCCACTCTGTTGTTCTATTTCTGTTCTATCCAGGAACCTTTTCTCATCAATGTTAGGGAGTACACGCACTGCAATTTTCTTATTCCTAGATGCTTTTTCTTTTTTTCTTTCTTTTTTTTAAAAAAAAAATCCTATCCTTCCAAGAAACTTGGGAATTTCTGATGGTCTTTCATCCACAATTTCATAAATTTTGGCAGAACAAGGAGAAATGGGGAACTCAAGCAAACCCTCCAGTTGCCGAAGGAGGAAACCCGTATCTGATTAATGGCGAAGTCTCTAGCAGCCACCTACAGACAAGAAAAATCTGTAGAGTTTTATTAACCAGAAATATTGAAAAGAAAAAGGGAGTTAATTACAAAAGGAAAGACAAGAATTTACCTAGTTTTGTTTCTACCTGGAAATTGCTCCTGGGCTTTTTTTAAAAAAAACCTTTCTTTTTCGCTGCACCCTTCTTCTTTCCTCTTTAACTTTTCTGATTTTCCTTTCTAATTTGTATTTTATCTCCTAACGAACTTTAATTTTTTTAAAAAAAAATAAAATAAAATCAGGAAGAACTCAAGGGAAGGTGGATTCTTAACTTCATTAAGAAGTCAGGAAACCTGTGATAGAAGTCTCACAAGGCATGTTTTTTCCATTTTTGTTCACAGCGATGATTTTGGGTAAAAGGAAAGGGGCTGAAAGTAAGACCCTGGTTGAAAGTAAAACTTGGCTGATATGACTGCAAGTTATTTTAAAATCTACATTCAACATCACTTTAGCTCTCTGGTGTGTGTAAATTGCCTTTTTGCCAAATTTGCCAAAATCCATGCATTTTAATTGTTGCAACATAAATTGTCAGTTTACATTATCAAATGCTTTCTGGGAATCCAAAAAGATTAATGCTAATTGATTTTCACTATGTATTTCATAGTACTCCAATGTATCCAAAATTATTCCAATATTATTTCTAATTTGCCTCTTAGGTAAAAACCCATTATACAATTTTCTTTGTTATATATAAAATGTTCATATCCACAATGACAGTGTACTGACCGGGTATCTCTTTTAAATACAAATAATAACTCTTATACATACAATAGCTATCACTATTATTCTCAAAATCTATTCATCATATTCTTCACATATCCTTATTAAATCTTTTCCGTTATTTAATTAAATGCTCTATTCAGTATTATCTATAATTAGTTAATAATATCAAGCATTATAAACATCATATAACCATCACATTTGTAACCAATATCATCCAAGTCTATTAATCATAATTCATTATATCAATATTCATTATTTAATTGCAGATTTACTTCATTTTTATTTACATATCCTCCTTGATTCTAAATGTCTAACTTCTGCTTCTATTTTCTAATTTTCTAGCCTTGCTGTATTGATGTGCAACCTTCTTTCCTTCTATAATGCTGTTAAATCCTAAGAATAGAATAAAATAGAATGGAATAGAATGGAATGGAATAGAATAGAATGGAATGGAATGGAATTAGAGAAGGAATGAAATGGAATGGAATGGAATGGAATTAGAGAAGGAATAGAATGGAATGGAATGGAATGGAATGGAATGGAATGGAATGGAATGGAATTAGAGAAGGAATAGAATTGAATAGAATAGAATGGAATGGAATGGAATGGAACAGAACAGAACGGAATGGAATTAGAGAAGGAATAGAATGGAATAGAATGGAATGGAATTAGAGAAGGAATAGAATAGAATAGAATAGAATAGAATAGAATAGAATAGAATAGAATGGAATGGAATGGAATGGAATGGAACGGAACGGAACGGAACGGAACGGAACGGAACGGAACGGAACGGAACGGAACGGAACGGAATTAGAGAAGGAATAGAATGGAATAGAATGGAATAGAGTGGAATGGAATTAGAGAAGGAATAGAATTGAATAGGATAGAATAGAATGGAATGGAATGGAATGGAGTGGAGTGGAGTGGAGTGGAGTGGAGTGGAGTGGGGTGGGGTGGGGTGGGGTGGGGTGGGGTGGGGTGGGGTGGAATGGAATGGAATGGAATTAGAGAAGGAATAGAATAGAACAGAACAGAACAGAACAGAACAGAATAGAATTCTTTATTGGCCAAGTGTGATTGGACACACAAGGAATTTGTCTTCGGTGCATAAGCTCTCAGTGTACATAAAAGCTATAAGTGATAAATCATGATCATAGTCATCATAAAAATACATTCATCATAAATCATAAGATACAGCACTTAGTGAAAGTCATAGGATACTAAATAAGCAATCAACATAAATCGCACTAGGAAACTAAATAAAACAATATAAATCGTGAAGCTACAAGCAACGAAGTTATAGTCATAAGTAGAAACGGAGGTAGGTAATAGGAAAGATGAGAAGAATTATATAATAATAAGGCAGAGGAGGTCCCCAACATTTTTAACCCCAGGGACCAGTTTTGTAGAAGACAGTTTTTCCCATGGACTGGAGGTGGAAGGAGAAACATGCAACCTAAATCCTTCACATGCACCTGCCACTCCTCTCCAGCTGTTTGGCCTGATTCCTAACAGGCCATGGCCTGGGACCAATGCACGGCCCAGGAGGTGGGAACCCCTGTCCTAAAGAATTAAATGAAGGAGCTTCTGCTTCCTTGGGTCTTTTCCATCCTGGAAGACTGGTGGAAGAATGCAATGGATCCCATCCAACTGCGACTTTCAGGCCGGCATGATCAAACAGCACCATATTCATTGTTTCTCTTTTTTTACAGATGTATGTCCTGAACCCGATATAAGTAAATTTGCAGAGTATTACATGGATCGGTATGTTGTGGGTACTTGGGCTCAATATTATTGTGATGAAGGCTACAAGAGACCAGCTGGAGTAAATAACATTATCCGATGCAAGAATGACTCTGGAGTCATTCAATGGATGAGCAGTTCCCAACCAGTTTGCATAGGTAAGAGATGGGATTGCTGAGAAGCCTTTGGGAAATAGAGTTAGTCCTTGACATATGACCACAAATGAACTTCAAATTTCCATTGCTAAGCAATGGCAATCACTTAATAAATTGCTATGTGAGTTTTTTGGAAAAAACGGGCCAAAAAAAGCCTCGAAAACGGGCTGAAAAAAGCCTCGAAAATGGGCTGAAAAAAGCCTCGAAAACGGGCTGAAAAAAGCCTCAAAAATGGGCTGGAAAAAAGCTCCGAAAATGGGTTGAAAAAAGGTCTGAAAAAGGCATGAAAACGGGGTGTACGGAGCCCAAAAAATGGGCTGCGGATGGGCAGGGCTTCGGCAATATTCTGCCTATAAGACGCACATACATTTTCACCCCCTTTTGGGAGACAAAAAAGTGCGTCTTATAGTCTGAAAAATACAGTAAGTGAGTTAACAGCAGTTGTTAAATGAATCATGCAAACTGTGGGAAGGGATATCCATTTTTCTCGGGGGGGAAAGACACTGGAAACATGGAGGTTGATTGGAAAGAAAGTTTAATGACGATCCAGTGTTTATGGTTCTGGGCAGCTGACCACATGGAGTTGAGAGTGGGAGTTTTTTTATACCTTCTCTTGGGCTGTGCACTTGAGCTTCCTGTTCCTGTGCAAGAACATGTATTCTATTGGCTGTTGTAGGGGTCATAGCTGGCTCTATAGGTTGTTTGAGCTACTTTTGGTTAAGGTTTGGAGGATGATGCAATGAGGGCTTGTGCTCTGAAAGGGTGTTGGGCAATTCCTATATTGTAGCTTAATGGCTTTTTCCTGTGTTGGATCTTTGGTGATGGCTGCTTCTAATCCTACCATTCCGCCTTGCTTTCAAAATATCTTGTCTTGAATGGATTGTCAAATCGGCATTTCTAAAAGCTGGCCTCAAGATCTGCTCTGACGATTAAGAAAGACTTGGCGGCTGCTTTCTGCCTCCAAGAGCATCTTTCTCCATTTCTCCTTTAGTGAAAAATAATAATCTGCCTTTTAAAAATATTCCTCAAAATATTTCATTCTTCTAGGAGGGTGGGTGCTGACTTTATATACAACATTAAGCTCTCATTCATCAAGCAGCTCCCGTGTTGCATTATTTCTCAACTTGCATGCACAGAGCCATGGATCTAGAGGTGGGCTCAGGGGTGGGTTGCCACCGGTTCAGACCGGTTCTATAGAACCGGTAGTAAAACCGGTGGGAGGCTCCGCCCACTGACCCTGACGTCATCAGAAGTGATCTGCGCATGCGCAGAAGCTTCTGCACATGCGCAGTAGGAAGGCGCGTGTGCGAGCGAAGCGTGCATGCGCGCGCAATCCCATTGCAAACCGGTAGTAAAGATAAGTAGAACCCACCCCTGGGTGGGTTTCAAAAATTTTAGCATGGGGTTCTCTGCCTGGTTGCTGGGTGGGCGTGGCATGGTGGCCTAATCGGCCTCCTGCACCATGGTGTGAGGGGCGTTTTTGTCCTCCCTGAGCTTTGGAGGCTTTTCTCAAGCCTCCGGGAGGACGAAAACGGCCTCCCCAGGCTCTGGAGGCCCTCTGGAGGCCAGAAATGGATCTGTTTCTGGCTTTCCTGAACTTCCGGTAGGCCCATTTCTTTCCCTTCCTGAGTCCCCACTCACGTCCTGTACTTAGCTGCATCCAAAACGGGCTGCGTAGGGACTCCTGGGAGTGGTGGGGCGGGGTAGGAGGGGCCAGCCAGGAGTGGGATTTGGGGGTTCTCCGAACTGCACAGAATCTCAGCTAGAGATTCCCCTGAACCCTTGCAAACCGCCAGCAGCCCATCCTGCATGGATCTGGAAAAGATCTAAGCCAAAAAAAAAAAAAAAGTGACTATTTTGATAAGAATATTTGCAAAACGGTAGCTTTTATCGGGCTCTCCTTCTTACGGATTCTCAAAAATCTGGGGGAGCTTGGCAAAGGAGATGCAACACACCAATATGTGGATAATGCTAACGTGGACCAACATAGGGGTGGAACAATTTTCTGCCTGTCCCCAGAACTCTGAACTTGCTTCAGTGAGACACCCCCCCCCCCCACTGTTCTTTATCAGAGGATCAGGTGAAGCTGATATCATCGCTGTAGGAAAAACATTGTGGTTAACTTATACTGTCTCCAGGAAGTACGTGTCTGCTTTTGCAGGGAGCTATGACTACTTCAACTGCGCAGTTTCTGTTAAAAATTTTTTTTTATCTTATTTACGTATTAATACTGTAAGATACAAAAATACAAAAGAAAATAGTAGGAAAGATAGGGGAGGGGAAAGAGAAGGGGAAAGTGTGGGGAAAATGAAAGAAAGGGACAGTTTTTTTTCACCCATGCCCATCACTCTTCTAAATAACTAATTCCCACAACACTGTGAAACTATTTAGTAAGGCTGTATTACCATTATTCTTCTCATTTTTCCTATTACCTATCTCCATTTCTGGAAAGGGACGCAGCAGCTCAGCGGTTCGAATCCCTAGCGCCGCATAATGGAGTGAGTTCCCGTGACTTGTCCCAGCTTCTGCCAATTTAGCAGTTCAAAAGCAGGTAAAAAATGCAAGTAGAAAAATAGGGACCACTTTGGTGGGAAGGTAACAATGTTCCGTGCGCCTTTGGGGTTTAGTCACGCCGGCCACATGACCACGGAGACGTCTTCGGACAGCACTGGCTCTTCGGCTTTTTTTTAAAAAAAAATGATTTATATGCCGCCCTTCTCCGGAGACTCAGGGCGGCTTACAGTGCGCTAAGCAATAGCCTTCATCCTTTTTGTATATTTATATAAAGGCAGCTTATTGCCCCCACAAACTGGGTCCTCATTTCACCTACCTTAGAAAGGATGGAAAGCTGAGTCAACCTTGAGCCTGGTGAGATTCGAACCTGCAGTAATTGCAGGCAGCTGTTCTTAATAACAGGGTGCTTTAGACCACTGTACTACCAAGGCTCTTGAAACAGAGATGAACACTGCCCCCTAGAGTCGGGGACAACTAGCACATATGTACGAGGGGAACCTTTACCTTTACCTTATCTCCATTTTTACTTATAAGTATAACTTTGCTGCTTGTGTCTTTACAATTTATATTGTTTTATTTAGTTTCCTAGTACAATTTATGTTTTGCTTATTTCGTATCCTATGACTATCACTAAGTGCTGTATCTTATGATTTATGATGAATGTATTTTTATGATGACTATGATGGTGATTTATCACATAGCTTTTATGTACACGGAGAGCTTATGCACTAAAGACAAATTCCTTGAGTGTCCAGTCACACATGGCCAATAAAGAATTCTATTCTATTCTAAAAATTAAAAAAAAGGCATTGATTTCCGACTCCCTTTGGTGCAGTAGAAATAAATAAACTAATAAAATAATAACATCAAAAATCCACTGTTTACTTTTTCATAATAGTATAAACTAGCCACTTCTATAACAACAAACCTATCTAATCGGTAAAGCCCAAAATCAAACTTTCATTTTTTTTCCCCACCTCAAGCACAAGGTCCAGAAGTGGTTTCCAAATAGAAACCAAGGCAGTTGTGGTTTTTTTTTTTTTCCCTTTTTATCAAAGCAGTCAATCTCTGCTAACTCTACCAACTTCTGCAGCCATTTGTCCATTGTGGGGATCGAAGTGTCCTTCCATTTTTGTGCATAAAGTAATCTTGCTGTCGTCAACCTATACAGCAGTGATGGTGAACCTTTTCGGCACCAAGTGCCCAAACAGGAACCCATGCCAGAACGCCAGAAATTCAAAGACTAACTGGCTGGCACACACACACTGTTTTTTTTGGTCGTTTTTCGGGCCATTTTCAGCTGTTTTCTGGGCCATTTCTCAGGCTGTTTTGAGGCTCTTTTTGGGCAGTTTAACCCTGTAAATTTTATCAATTCAGGTTGCCACATCTTCTGCTCTTTCTTTGATTATCTCAGCCATAGCTTCAGCACAAATGTCCTTTAGATTTTCCCGTCTATTTTCTTTTAACCCTCTCAATCTCAAAGCAAATTCCATAGATCTATATTGTAACATAACCAATTCGTCATCCACCTTCTCTGTTTTAGTCATAATGTCTCCTACTTTATTTTCCAAGTTCAGATTGGCTTCATTAATTTCTTCTACTCTCTCCTCCAGCTGAACAAGGTTTTTTGCCAATCCTGAGACCGCTAGGAGAATGTCATCTCTGATTTCATTGTGCTTTTCTTCAACAACTTCTTTAATTGCATTTATCTCCTCCGCAAATTCTTTTAATTTCCCTTCCATAATTACTGTTTGGTTGTTCATAGCTGCAGTTTGATTATTCATGGCTTCTTTTATAAATTCTTTTTGCCATTTTTTGAGGCGTTTTCAGACCATTTGGGGGCCTTTTTGAGGATGTTTTCCAGCCATTTTTAGGGCCATTTTCTGCCCATTTTTGGCCCATTTTCAGGCTGTTTTGGGAGCTATTTTCTGGCTGTTTTTCAATCTGTTTTTCAGCCATTTTCAGGCCATTTTTCAAAAACCAGAAGTGCAGCTGGCGACGATGCCCGTGCCCACAGAGAGGGCTCTGCGTGCCACCTCTGGCACGCATGCCATAGGTTCGCCATCATGGCTATAGAGCATCAAAGTTCCAGGTTTTTGTCCAAATCTGCACAGTGTCACATGCCAATCAAGTCTACTGACTTCAGGCCCCTGTGTCATAATTCTTCTGCTACCCTGTCCCCTGTGCCTTTAATTATAGTCTGATGCTCAAAGAGGAAAACCCAGATGTGTTTTAGGAAAACCCAGATGTGTTAAAAAGCCTTTAAAGACCTGGGGGTATGCAGTTTGATCTTGAACATCCCACTGCTGGAAGGAAAATCCATCTGATTCAGTTCCAAGCTGGGAGAAAGACACTGGAAATATGGAGGCTGATTGGAAAGATGGTTTATTGATGAAGCAGAACCACCAGCCACTGTTGTGGCTCCATTATCTGAGCCTGTGTCATCGGCAGGAGAGGACTCTGAGAGTGAAGGAGAGGAGTTGGCAAGGCCTCCCTCTTCAGGACCGTCCTCTCTGGCAATGCCTTCAGTGTCTGCCCAAGGGCAAGAGATAGGGCCAGGGCCAAGCACGTCCATGCAGCCACAGATGGACAGTGATGAGGGTAATGAGTCTTGGCTGGATCCATGCCAGCATCGCAGAGATAAGCGCGCGCAACAGAAGAAAAGGCGTGCCCGAGATTAGGCTGAGTCACTGGACCACACCCCATAAGGTATAAAAGGGAGCGTGGTGGCCAGTCAAACCTTGTGACGAACAAAGCTGAAAGCTTCCACGCCATTCTGCATTGCCGGACTTTTGCTATAGACTTTGCTGAATTATCTTTGGAATTGATTGACTCTGTAATTATTGAGTTGTTTTCCTTTGATGTATCAGAAGTGGGGAGAAGTTATCTCTCCTCTTCGTAAGTAATAAACTCTTGGCAAGCAGCCACTAGGTTGTTGCCAAGTTCCGTTATCATAAGGAAAAGGATTTTGCCGGCTGGTTTGGTCTTTAACTCTTGAACGTCTGTTGGTGTGTGTGCGTGTGTGATGGGGATAGAACATCCACATGTGATTCTGGGCAGCTGAATGAGTGGATGGATCTTTATAGGTTTCTGTGACTTTGAAGTGTGGACTGTTCTGGGGTTGGTGCAATGAAGGGGCTTGTGTTCTGAAAGGGTGTTGGGCAGGGGAGGGCTGCTGGGGGTTCGCAGGGGTTCGGGAGAACCTCTAGCTAAGATTCTGTGCAGTTTGGACAACCTCCAAATCCCACTCCTGGCTGGTTCCGCCCACCCCGCCCCTCCCAGGAGTCCCCACAAGACCTGTTTTGGCTGCAGGTAAGTGCAGGACATGCACGGAGGCTTGGGGAGGGCAAAAACCGGGCCTACCGGAAGTTCAGGAAGGCCAGAAATGGGCCTGTTTCCAGCCTCCAGAGGGCCTCTGGAGTCTAGGGAGGCCGTTTTTGCCTCCCAGAGGCTCAAGAAAAGCCTCAGGGGCCTGGGGAGGGCAAGAACGCCCCCTCACTGTGGTGCAGGAGGCCAACTAGGCCACGCCCACCCAGCAACCGGGCAGAGAACCCCTTGCTAAATTTTTTGAAGTCCACCCCTAGTGTTGGGCAATTCCTATTGTGGCTAATGGCTTTCGTCCCATGTTGGATCTTAGGTGAGGGGCTGTTTTCTGATCCTACCATTCTTTCAAGCAGTTTCAAAATATCCTGTCTTGTTGTGGAATGATGAGACCAAACAACATTCCTGGGTCAGCCAGAGACAGTTTTATTGCACAAGGTTCAGAGCCAGTTTTGTACCTGAAGCTTTGAACAAGGAGAGAACTCTGATACAACTGGTTTTATACATTTCTAAGACAAAGGATTCAGTGAGATCATACATTTTCTATATATGGTTAACATGAGACCATACATCTGATTTTCCCTATATGGTTACATACATTGGATAATATGTTCATCTAATTACTTAAACCATTAATTTTAGTTTATAAAATTATCTTAGCCACACAACTTTTCTTAAGTGCTTGTAGTTGTTAATAGGAGAGTTACTGCTGTCCTTGGGTAAATTTATTGGATTAAGTAACTCTTTGTAACATATATGTCTTTGTGTCATTCATAGTGAGGTCACTCAGATGTTTTCCATATGGCTGTCCTTTCGTGACATCTAGGTTTCATCAGAAGATATATTACCACTTAATGAGGTTTAACTGTTTGTTAATGTAATCTCCAACAAGCACTTTCCTCTCTTATAATAATGTGAATAGAGAGGGCCCTTTAGAGCTCATATATCTGACTCTGTATGCTTCCTTTCTTTTATCCACATTAGTCTTGAATGGATTACCTAATCTGCATTTCTAAAAACTGGCCTCCTCAGTTTCTGCTTGCGGGCAGGGAGAGTGGGGTGGGTTTCTTTTCTCGCTTAAGAGCACTTTTCTCCATTTCTCCCTTTGGGGAAATATAATATCCTGCCTTTTTAATATTCCTCAAAATATTTCATTCTTTTAGGAGGGAGGTGGGCTTCCCACACCACTATCTGTAAAAATATTGGTAAGGCTTTTGGTGGACCAAGAAGATGGAACAAACAAGGGAGTGAAGATTCTGGCAGCCAGAAGGATACTAAGCCCTGCTGTAAAAGCAGGGACACCTTCAAGGACTCAAAAAAAAAAAGTCAAGATGGCCGCCCCAATCACGTGATCAGAGCCCCACCCATATGTCACAATGCATGTAAATAAGATGGTGGGTTTTTGATCATGTGGTTGGGATGTGAGGAGTGCATGACATGGATTTTGAGGGGTCCTTGGTGCTCTCTGAGCTTGCTTGTCATCAGTGCTTCATTACCTAGTAATAGTTATAGTTGGCAAGATTAAGTAGAAATAAAATGTAAAAGTTAAAGGCAGGGATTTCACCATTTGAAGGATCCTTGGTGCTCTCTGAGATTCATTGTTTTCTGGCGGAAGTTTCATTACCCAAACTGAGTAGCACGGATGATGTTACCTAGTGGGGTCATGAAACGTCTGCCAGAAAACAAGCAAGCTCAGAGACCAACCAAGGATCTCTCATTTCAACCCTGCAAATATTCCCTTTTATTAGTACCATGTGGATTTTGTAATGTTGCTAACAAACATTACAGTTACTTTGCATTTGCATTTGACTTGTTTTTCTCTCTTTTAAAATGGTGATAAGGGTTTATCAAACCATTACAGACTGGAATGTGGGAAGATCTCTTGCTGTACGAATTGATTGATAGCTTGCCGGGATAATGCCTCCTGATAAGAGAGAAGTTTGCTAGGGCTAACTGGCATCTGGTTTATCTTGTGATCTCCAAACAATCTTTTTTTTCGCTTATTAACATCCTAAAATGTATGCCCCCTTCTGTCGTCCCACTTCATTTTAATGAATTTAACAGGTTAACAGAGTTGGAAGGGACCTTGCAGGTCATCTAGTCCAACCCCCTGCCCAAGCAGGAGACCCTACATCTGCCTCTAGCTAGGATCGAACTCACAACCTCCTGATTGTGGGGCAAGAGCTCCACCTCTAGGCAGTTGGGTAGAAGCTGTGGATCGGAGCCAGCAAAGGAGTGCACCGGCAACAGCATGAGCCAAGCGTCGGCAGGGGCCGGCTCCGGGTCGCCCCCTCCGCCGAACATGTGTGGTATTAAAGGTAAAGGTAAAGGTTCCCCTCACACATATGTGCTAGTCGTTCCCGACTCTAAGGGATAGTGCTCATCTCCGTTTCAAAGCCGAAGAGCCAGCGCTGTCCGAAGACGTCTCTGTGGTCATGTGGCCAGCATGACTCAACGCCAAAGGCACACAGAACACTGTTCCCTTCCCACCAAAGTGGTCCCTATTTTTCTACTTGCATTTTTTACCTGCTTTCGAACTGCTAGGTTGGCAGAAGCTGGGACAAGTAACAGGAACTCACCCCGTTATGCGGCACTAGGGATTCGAACCACTGAACTGCTGAACTTTTGATCATCTTAGCCACTGAGCCACCGTGTCCCTTTGTGTGGCATTATGGGATGCAAATACGTAACATGTTTGACTACAGGTAACAGATTGCCTATGCAAAGGGGAAGTTATTTTTGCCGTGTCCATTCACCTTTTCTCTTTCATTTTCTTTGAAGTCTTAACTGTAATACAATACAATACAATACAATAATTTTATTTCTATACCGCCCTTCTCCCGAAGGACTCAGGGCGGTGTACAGCCTATTAAAAGCACAAGACAAACATCAATTAAAATAATTTAAAATTATTGTAGGTCATCTAGTCCAACCCCCTGCCCAAGCAGGAGACGCTACACCAGGGTTGTCAAACTCCCGGCCCACAGGCCAGATGCGTCATGTGCTGGCCACGCCCACATCCAGTTTAGCGAAGGGGGGAGAAAGTCCCAATACGTCATGTGACGCCGATGTGAGGATGTGAGTTTGACACCCCTGTCCTACACCATTTCTGACATTCTCTTCTTGAAAGCTTTCAGTGTTGAAGCTCCCACAACTGACGTCACAAATGAACTTCCGACTCGGTTGCTTATTGGAAAAGGTAAACCAAAGAAGAATCTAGAGCCAGATTTAATTATCAGACGGCCATCTTGATTTTTTTTAACACCCTATTCAGTGGTGGGTTTCAAAAATTTTTTACTACTGGTTCTGTGGGTGTGGCTTGGTAGGTGTGGCAGGGGAAGGATACTGTACAATCTCCATTCCCACCCCACTCCAGGGGAAGGTTACTACAAAATCCCCATTTCCTCCCGATCAGCTGGGACTCGGGAGGCAGAGAATAGATGAGGGCAGGGCCAGTCAGAATTTTTACTACCGGTTCTCCGAACTACTCAAAATTTCCACTACTGGTTCTCCAGAACTGGTCAGAACCTGATGAAACCCACCTCTGACCCTATGTCCCTGCAGACCTCTCTCCCATCTCCTTCCAACTTCATCCAGATTCAGAAACTACAATCTAGGGAATCTGGTTGTATACCTCTAAGTTTTTTGTTTTTCTTACTAGAATTTCTGCAACATTGAGCCTATCGTTGGTTGATTTTCTTTCAGGACAGTCTCCTACCGAAAAATGGGAGAATAGTTCCATCGGGCCCCAAATCAGCACCAGCACCCCAACAGCCGTAGAAGGTAACTCCAAGTACCTGTTTTTTGAAATACCGCTTGCAATAATAGCAAATTAATTCTCTGTATCGACCCATCAGAGGCCAAATGAAAACCAATGAACCCCATCCATGCAACAAAGTTTGAGAACAGCAAATAAGGATTTGGGGAGGGGGGAATCTTTAAAGGAGTGTGCACTATATAAGAAAAATCAGTGTATAAATATTTTAAATAAATAAATATTTGTAACAGGTCATGGTTGTCCTAAAGGTGCTTTTTTTGGGAGGCAATTTGATTTTTTTGGGTTGTTTTTTTTTCTTTTGAAGACATTTCGCTTTTCATCCAAGAAGCTTCTTCAGCTCTGACAGGATAGTGGGGAATGGAAGGATTTATATTCTGAGAAATAAAGCCTCCTGAAAAAACACCTTTGGGACAGCCATGACCTGGAGGACTGAGAATCTCTACAGAATTTTAGCTATACAATTTGGGATAGACACCCTTTGAATGGTGTGGGAGTAGGAATGGATTTCCAGTGGGGAAAAAATTGCAGATTACAGGAACCAGTTGCACCACTCAGGTGACCGTGAGGATACAGATAAACCTCCAAGGGCTTCAAGGACCCTCTAAAACAGTGGTGAAATCAAAAAAATTTTTACTACCGGTTCCGTGGGTGTGGCTTGATGGGCATGTTGTGGCTTGGTGGGCGTGGCTGGGGAAGGATAACTGCAAAATCTCCATTCCCACCCAATCCAGGGGAAGGATACTGCTAAATCCCCATTCCCCCCCTACTCCTGGGGGAAAAGATATTGCAAAATCTCCATTCCCACTCACTCTGGGGCTAGCCAGAGTGGTATTTGCCGGTTCTCTGAACTACTCAAAATTTCTGCTACCAGTTCTCCAGAACCTGCTGGATTTCACCCCTGCTCTAAAAGGATGCAAATGACCAGCTGTCTGCAAGGAGTATAGATTAAATTATGATTTTATTGTACTTGTTTCTTAACTTGTGTTCGCTGCCCTGAGTCCTTTGAGAGAATGGCGGCATATAAATACATGTAATAAAATAAATAAATAAATAAATAAATCCTTCCATTCCCCACTATACTGTCAGAGTTGAAGAAGCTTCTTAGATGAGAAGCAAAACATCTTCAAAGAAAAATAAAATCAAGAAAGTCCAGTTGCCTCCTGAAAAAAGCACCTTTGGGAGTCAAGATAGATAGCCACATCTAGAATCTCCAAGATACAGTCGATTAAGTTAGAAGGTTATAACTTTAGCCTGGCAAGATTCTGTCTATTGGGTGTAAGGGGGGGAAAAAAAGAACTGATCTCAGTTGAATTTCACCGTGTGATCTCTGGCCTTAGACCTGACATTTGTGGTTCAATGAATTGTTGGAAACACAGCAATTATCTTAGCGTGTTGCATGAATAAGGCCATTGCGCTGGGCTGTAATGGGGTTGATGGATAGTGAATGCAACAAGAACATTTTGTTAAGTGTGAATTAGCATGTTATGCGAAGCCACAACAATTTGGATGGATTCTGCCCGGTCTCTACAAATTCAACCAGCGTATGTCCCTAATTAAAGGTTGTCCCTGACCTGTTAATTATAATATTACTCAACTGAGTAATATTATTACATCACCAACTTCTCTAAGGACCGTGAATCAGTAAATCAATTTATCCTGCTCTGATTGTCATGTTTAGTCACCGGCTAAATTCTGATGAATTTAGGGTTGTTGATTTTTGGGGAGGAGGTTCTCTCATCTTCTCTTTGCCCCCACTAGGATTTTGTGGCATTCCTGTCCCATTGAAGCACGCCACTGTTAAGGTGACGAAGTATAAAGTGGGACAAAAACTAACATTTAAATGCTTGAATGAATCTCAAGCATGGGCTCCCATCAGTGGTATTACTACGTGTGAGAACTCTAACGGAGTTGCCGTCTGGTCCAGCTTAAATCCACAATGCACCGAAGAGGTCTCCTTTAATTCGGGGGAGCAGTTTCTCAATCCAGGTAAGAGGGCTGTGCAAGACATTTGCTGCGTCCTTTAATCCTGAAGTTTGAAAAAGACAGTTTGCAGGCAGTGTGGGGCTGGGAAGCAGCAACATCTGTGGCACAGTTGGCGTTGAGTCGGTAGCACCGATTACTTTGGGTATCAACTTCATTTGCAGCTTCATACGGAGGCTTCTGCCTGATAAAGTAGGTTGTCATGGAAGGTACCACCAGACCTCAGGTCTGCTTAACTAAAACTGTATTTTGATGTATCATTAATACTGATGAAGCGTAGCGAAGGTAGGAGGTAGCGAAATTGGAATGAAGGCATCTATCTATCTATCTATCTATCTATCTATCTATCTATCTATCTATCTATCATCTATCTATCATCTATATCTATCTATATCTATCAATCTCTCTGTCATCTCTCTATCATCTATCTCTATCTATCTCTATCTATCATCTATCTCTATCTTTATCTATCTATCTCTATCTATTATCTATTTATCTATCATCTATCTATCTATCTCTATCATCTATCTATATCTCTATCAGCTATATCTATCTATCTATCTATCTATCTATCTATCTATCTATCTATCTGTATCTATCATCTATCTATCTATCTATCTATCTATCTATCTATCTATCTATCTATCTATCTATCTATCTATCATCTATATCTTTCTCTATCTATATCTATCATCTATCTATATCTATCATCTCTCTATCTATCTGTATCTATCTATCTATCTATCTATCTATCTATCTATCTATATCTTTATCTATCTATATCATCTATCTATATCTATCATCTATCTATCTATCTATCTATCTATCTATCTATCTATCTATCTATCTAGTATTTGCAAGCCATTGGCACCTGTGTCATATAGACTGTCACTGCGTTATTTTATTTACCAGCTGAGCTTCTCATTTCTGGACTATCAGATTTTCCGTACCTTGCCAAGAATTGTTATCAGAAGCTACTACGCATGTCCATCCACCCACATTCCTTCTCACTCTTTCCTTTGTTCTCCTGCCAGCAAGGTCCGGCTTGGACCGGCAGGAGACCTCGCTTGCCAAAATGTAACAATTAACTTTTCTTAGTTAGTGAGGTGTTTTATTTTCTTTATAACAAATAAATGAGTTTTATTAGAAACCTTTCTCGCGTTTCTTTTCAGAATATTGCAACTTGGAATAAGCCTCGATTCATCTCCTCTAATCTAAACCAGGGTAATTAGTCCCAGAACCAAACATGGGATTAATAAATGCCCTGACATAGACACCAGTGTCCAATTCCACAATCTATCTATCTATATCTTTATCTATCTATATCTATCCTATCTATCTATCTATCTATCTATCTGTATCTATATCTATCTATCTATATTTATCATCTATCTATATCTATCATCTATCTATCTATCTATCTATCTATCTATCTATCTATTATCTATCTATCTATCTATCTATCTATCTATCTATCTATCTCACCTCTTATTTTCCCCAAAACAATCTGCTTGTGAGGTGGATTGGGCTGAGAGAGAGGGACTGCCCCAAAGTCACCCAGATGGCTTTCATGCTTAAGGTGAGACTAGAACTCACATCTCCTGGTTTCTAGCCTTGTGTCTTCATCACTAGACCACGTTTTTATTTATTTTATTTATTTTAATTAGATTTATATGCCGCCCTATCTCTATAGGACTCAGGGCAGCTCACAACAATTAAGATATACAGTCTCAATCCAAGTAAGAAACATGTTAAAATACATATTAAACGTATATTAAAATACATTAAAAATCAAAACCCCATCAGTCCAGGCTGGGCAATTTAAACAACCATGTTTTTAGTTCGCGGCGGAAAATGCGAAGGTCAGGGGCCAACCGGAGCCCCCGGGGGAGTTGATTCCAAAGGGTGGGTGCGCCCACAGAGAAAGCTCTACGTCTGGGTGTCGCCAGCCCGACATTGTCTAGCTGATGGCACCCTGAGTAGGCCCTCCCTGTGAGAACGCACCGGATGATGGGGAGCTGTTGCTGGTTGCAGATGGTCCGACAGATATCCTGGGCCTAAGCCATGTAGGGCTTTATAGGTCATCACCAGCACCTTGAATCTCACCCGGAGGGCAATCGGCAGCCAATGCAAGTCGCGCAGGAGAGGTGTAACATGGGCGTATCGGGATCCTCCCATCACAACCCGCGCGGCCGCATTCTGCACCAGCTGAAGCCTCCCAGTGGTCTTCAAGGGCAGCCCCAAGTAGAGAGCATTGCAGTAGTCAATACTTATTTTTTTTTATTTATTTATTTTTATATGCCGCCCTTCTCCGGAGACTCAGGGCGGCTTACAATGCGTTAAGCAATAGCCTTCATACTTTTGTATATATTTTTATACAAAGTCAGCTTATTGCCCCCACAAACCGGGTCCTCATTTTACCCACCTTAGAAAGGATGGAAGGCTGAGTCGACCCTGAGCCTGGTGAGAATTGAACTCGCAGTAATTGCAGGCAGCTGGATGTTAAATGCTGCCTTAGTAGGAGGCATTAGCCTCCTACGCCACTCAGGCTCCTTAAGGGAAGTTTACTCCCATATAGTGATATTGAGGAAGTGGAATATGACTGTTTCATTTAGTTACCATGAAATTTATGGCTTTCTTTTTTTTTCCCCCTCCTCTCTTAGCTATTTTATTTATTATGGCTGCAGGGACTATGGTCTTCATTTTATAAAGGTTCCTTGCCAGCAGAAGGGCTCCAGGTAACTTTCAATGGTATGTGAGATGTAAAAAAAAAAAAAAAAAAAATCTATGTCTTCTCACAAATTTCTCCTAGCACTCCTAACAGGTAGGAGGTCCCTGGGAATTCCCTTTTCTTTGGCGTAAACTCATGGAATGCTTAGAAACATTTTGCATGATTAGTGTTCCATTGTGTACAAACGGAACACAAAGATTAACACAGTGCAGAGCTTCAGATTCCAGAAGGAGCATGTGGGATCCTAGTTTTTATGTTTTGTAAAAGCCACTGTGGCATTTCCCCGCCCAGCATGTGGGGAGCCCCTTTGGCAGTGCAAATGTAGATCAAAGCGCTGCACAAATCACAATCCATGACACGTGAAGAACGATTAATCAGCGGGACAACTTGCCTCCAGAAGTTGTGGGTGTTTCCTTCAATTTATTTATTTATTGTTTATTTATTTATGTATTGGTTCGATTTATATGCCGCCCTTCTCCGGAGACTCAGGGCGGCTTACAATGCATTAAGCAATAGCCTTCATACTTTTGTATATACCTGCTTAGTAGGGCTTTCGGCCCCCCCTAAGCGGTGTTCCTTTTTATACAAAGTCAGCTTATTGCCCCCACAATCCGGGTTCTCATTTTACCTACCTTCGAAAGGATGGAAGGCTGAGTCAACCTGGAGCCTGGTGAGATTTGAACTTGCAGTAATTGCAGGCAGCTGGTGTTACTTAACAGTGCTTTAGCCTGCTGCGCCACCAAGGCTCTTTTTAAAAATATGAAACTCTTCACGAATTTGCGTGTCATCCAAATGGGTGGTTTTTTCCTGGAAACTGCGATCATATGATCGCAAGGGGACAATCACTGTAACTTCAAAAAATGGGTCATAAGTAGCTCTGTTGTAACTTTGAGCAGTCATTAAGTGACCAGTTGTAAGTCAAGCACGACTGAATAGCACTAACTATTGCCCTGAAGGCAGGCAATTTTAAATCCTGTATTTTTTTTTATGTTTCTGCAGGCACAAGAAAGCTTCCTGGGAAGATACTTATCCAGTATAATTCTGTAATTCAGTTCTAGAGAAGGAGAACAGGAATAGAAATGGAACATCCAGAGCTCTGGTGTCACATGATATACATAGGACCTGAAATGATTGAGGTCACAGAACATGCTTAACTGTTTTTTGTTTTTTTGTTTTTTGGATTTATATGCCGCCCTTCTCTGGAGATTCAGAGCGGCTTACAATGCGTTAAGCAATAGCCTTCATACTTTTGTATATTTTATACAAAGTCAATTTATTGCCCCCACAAACCATGTCCTCATTTTACCTACCTTAGAAAGGATGGAAGGCTGAGTCAACCTTGAGCCTGGTGAGAATTGAACTCGCAGTAATTGCAGGCAGCTGGAAGCTAAATACTACTTTTTACAGTAGCATTAGTCTGCTGCGCCACTCAGGCTCCTCTGTTACTGGTTAACCCACTTTCTCAGTTTACACAATACATTAAGCTACAAATTAACAAAACAGGCTGAGTTTGTATGATAAACCACCAAAAAAAAAACAAAACCCACCTAACCAAGTTTAAAACTAATTAGGCTTAGCTTGTTCTAAGAACGAAGCCACCGGAACTTTTAACTGAGCTGGTTGAATGTGTTATAGAAACCCTGCCAATGGGTTTCCAAATCATTCCTGAAAACCATGTTTGCTACCCATCCTTGAAAGTAAACCAGCTTTGCAGTGCCTTTTCAGGAACGGCCCCCAAGTACCTCACTTCCTGTAGAGGATCTCTTGCTTGCTTTATAGCTGGCTCTGGGACATCAGAAGGACTTTTCTGTAAGAGTTTCCAATGGCCCAGATTCTTCACCAACCTCTTTTGTTATTTTTCCTTTTTTTTAGAATAGAATAGAATAGAATAGAATAGAATAGAATAGAATAGAATAGAATAGAATAGAATAGAATAGAATAGAATAGAATAACAGAGTTGGAAGGGATCTTGGAGGTCTTCTAGTCCAACCCCCTGCCCAGGCAGGAAACCCTACACCACTTCAGACAAATGGTTATCCAACATCTTCTTAAAAATTTCCAGTGTTGGAGCATTCACAACTTCTGCAGGCAAGTTGTTCCACTTATTAATTGTTCTAATGGTCAGGAAATTTCTTCTTAGTTCTAAATAGCTTCTCTCCTTGATTAGTTTCCACCCGTTGCTTCTTGTTCTGCCCTCAGGTGCTTTGGAGGATAGTTTGACTCCCTCTTCTTTGTGGCAACCCCTGAGATATTGGAACACTGCTATCATGTCTCCCCTAGTCCTTCTCTTCATTAAACTAGACATACCCAGTTCCTGCAACCGTCCTTCATATGTTTTAGCCTCCAGTCCTCTAATCCTATTTGTTGCTCTTCTCTGCGCTCTTTCTAGAGTCTCCACATCTTTTTTACATCGTGGCGACCAAAACTGAATGCAATATTCCAAGTGTGGCCTTACCAAGGCATTATAAAGTGGTATTAACACTTCACGTGATCTTGATTCTACTATGACTGTCTTTATTTTACTATGACTGTCTTTATTATTGCTTTATAGAGGCATGGTTTTGTTATGATGTTATGTAGCTTTTGTTTATTTGTATGACCAATCAATGTTATTGATAGACTGACTGGCTGTTTAAAGAAAAGGTTGGAGTCTCTATCTTCTTTTTGGTGAGACTCAAGGGACGTGTAACCAACGTTGAAGCTATGGAACTATAAGGATGGAGACTATTGCAAAAAGTAACCATTGTGGTGGAACGTAGCCTGAATTCCCAGAAGGGAGGGGCTGCATTCCAGAGGACCAAGAGACAGCGAAGTTAAGATAGGTTAGTTGGGAGGAAGAGAATTAAGACGGCTCCTCCTTAGTAATTCTCAGAATATATCATGATTGATACAAATAGTTGCTTTATTTGGTAACTATAGTTTAGTTTAGCTTTACTTTGGATTTCTCTCTGTAGGTGAGGAATAATAAAAGAAGCTACTTAGAAGTAACTCCATGTGTCTTTCTTGATTCTTCATGTCAAATATTAACTTTATATTAAAATGGCATAGTTACAGTTACAGTTCTGAGGCATCTTTGTAAAAGAATTGTTCTTTTCCTAACTGACAAACATAGTAGAAAATACTTCATTCATGGTCTGAGGACTCAAACACCTCTTCTCTGCTTTCTAGAACAGTCCTCTTAACATAAGATATGTTGACCAAGCCCCAAGCATGACTCCTTATCTTTGACTGTCACCTGTTGTCACATAAACGTCATTTATTTATTGGCTATGGATGGAATAAAAATAATATTGTGAAGAAGATTCAGGGAAGAAAACTTTACCAGGGCATGTTTGACTTGTGGTTAATTCAAACCAGAGTTGCAAAACTGGAGATAATCATTTGATGCCAGCAAAGAGTTTGATTTTTTTCATACTTCTTCACTGCCACCTACTGGCCACTCAAGTATTTCCAGCCAACTCCGGAATCCTAAAAACTTCCTAATTTGTCAATATGATTATGGAAATGCCACTTCACTGCAAACCAAGGGTGAAATTCGAAATTTGTCCCCACTGGTTCTGTGGGCATGGCTTAGCGGGTATGGCAGGGGAAGGATATTGCAAAATCTCAATTCCCACCCCATTCTGGGGCCAGTCAGAGGTGGTATTTGCTGGTTCTCCGAACTACTCAAAATTTCCGCTACCGGTTCTCCAGAACCTGTTAGAACCTGCTGGATTTCACCCCTGCTGCAAACCCAAGACAATTTGTGGATACTGTATATATCTTTGACATGCTACAGTCTGGCAAAAAATATCATTTATGGTCATGATATTCTCTGGAATGCAGAATCGGTTTTTCTAAACTGAATCTATTTTTACTCCAGTATAATTATGTATGTATAGTTTTGGAATACGCATTACCAACTGATTTGCAAACACTGATGGAAAGGTAGATTATAATATACGGATGGATGGATGGATGGACGAGTTTTGTAGATCGCTAATGTCAAGTATGGGAAATGAGGAGTCCAGGCAATTCAAATGAATATAAAAGTTTATGGCACGCTTAAGCTCTGTACAAGAATCTGAACTACTAACAGTCAAAGCAAATTGGCGGTTGAAAAGAGACAAAGGAATTCAAGGTGGGCTGGGCTTAAATCTCTCAAGAGACTTGAGACCGATGATGCATTTGACCCCTCCTTCAGGCTCAGCTTGGTCACCTTCTACTTCTAACCATTAAATAGAAATAATTATTGAAATGTATTTACTACTCTCCTTGTATTCATTTGGAACAGTTCTTTTAGGTCACATTCTGCAGGGTATTTAAATTAACTTGGGCTCAGAGGATTGGAAATATTTATGTTTGACTGAGGGGCAGAAGGCTCTACATTGTCCCAGAGGAAAAACTGGGTGATTGGGTCCCTCCATTTTCCCATATATTTGACCATGAAAAGACGGGAAGGAGATCTTTGAGAGTTACAGCCAGGATATTTCCACCTGAGGCCCTTTTCCTACAACAGGTTGGCAGCTAAAGGTAAGGAAAGACAGATGTCCTTTACGTCCATTTTATGATGACCCTTAATTCTATGATATGTTGGGAAGTATTATTCCCACCAGGTCCTTTCATATACAGTACAGGTAGCTCTTCAACTTATGACTGTAATAGAGCTGCCCATTACAGTCATAAGTTGCGACACTCGTAAAATGGGTCACGCACCTGACCATCCTGATTTTACAACCTTTTTATGGCAGTTATTAAGCGAACAGTATAGTCATTAACATTTATTAAGAGCTCACTTAATGACTATAACAAGCAGTTTTTAAGCGCTTGTAATTGTTCATTATGGGTAAAGTTTTGTCCAAAACTGGAAATGCAGGTAGTCCTCAACTTACAACCAGTGGTGGGATTCAGCCGGTTATCTCCGGATCGGGCGAACTTACAACCATTGCAGCATCTTCATGGTCATGTGATCAAAATTCAGATGCTTGGCTGCCGGCGTGTATTTATGATGGTTGCCCTGTCCTTCTGACAAGCAAAGCCCGTGGGGGAAGACAGATTCTTTTAATGACCAATTGATTCACTTAATAATGCAGTGATTCACTTAACAACTGTGGCAAGAGAGGTTGTAAAATGGGGCAAAACTCACTTAACAGTTGTCTTGCTTAGCAATGGGAATTTTTTGTGATCGTAAATTGAGGACTACCCACAAATGCCAGGTTTGGGCTAAAATGTCATAAACAGTGGTCATGGGACCATGGGACACCGCATGCTAGTTTCCAAGTGACTGATATGTGGTCATGGGGTGTGAGCCCTAGTCATCAGAACTTCAGAACCAAGTTGTTCAGAACTTTGGACAGGTCCATCGTAACTTTAAACAGTTGCTAAGTGACCAGTCATAAGTCGGGAACTACCCCTATATGCTGGGTGGTTATCTTCTTATCCAACACACACAAACTCTACAGTGGATAAATTACAGATGCTCCATCAATTCTACCTTGGTTGGGGAGAGAGCAGTGGTGGGTTCCTCCCGGTTCGGCCCAGTTCGGCCGAGCCGGTAGTGGTGACAATATGACGTCACCAAACCGGTTCTCTCTCTTCGGGAGCTGGGCCCTCCCGCCCGCCCCCGTGTTATTCCTACCTTTTATTTCTTTGTTTGTAGCTCAGCTGAAGAGTGTGGCAAGGTGGATTGCCGCACCTCATCTGGGCAGATTTGTAACGCCCTTGCGCGGAGCACGAGTTCAGCACGCATGCGAGCGAAGCAAAGTGCGTGCACGAAGAGAACCTGTAGTAAAGCCGGTTAGAACCCACCACTGGGAGAGAGGGAGGGAGGGGGTGTCCACAGTCTGCAAATGGAATTTGAGGAAGGAAGATCATCCCATCCATTCTTTGAAAGGGGGTCTCCTCCCTCTCATTCTCCCTCCCTGTTCTCTATTTTGTCTCTCCCTTACATTCTTTTTCTGCTGTTCTTCCTCTTCTTCTTTGAGTAAACCTTAAAAAGGTGCTTGTGAGTTTAATTAATTGGTACGGTGCTGCCACCTTCTGACTTCAATTTAATGCCAACAGATGTCCTGGAAAGTGCTGAGTAGCCATTTTTTTATCTGCACTGTATCTTCTAAGGTCAAATCAGGATTTCTAATTGCAGGTTGATGGACATCCACATGGAAACGGCTAACAAGAATGAGGCATTTTAGGCTCAGTGAAATCTTGCATAAGTTTTTGCATTTTGCACAGAGAGAGAGAGAGAGATGAGTGGTTCTTATTGGCTATAAACTGGATGAGAGCACCCAAATTTATCCAATCCCAGAGAAACTCCCTGTCACCTTAGGATAAAATAGAGGGTAGGAATCAGTGGTGAAATCCTCTACGGATTGCCACCGCTTCGCTGCTGGGAACAGCTGTGCAGTGCGATTTAGATTCACTAGAAAGCAGGATTTCCAGTAGCATTTCCGGTAGTATTTCACCACTGGTAGGAGTTCAGTTTACTTTGGATGGATTTATCACCTCAAGAGAGGGACAAGTGAATCGCAGTGGGCCTTGTCTTGCTTTACGTTTGAACCTTCTCAATTTAGAGGTCCTCGAAGCGAGGCGAAATTCACTTGTTCCTCTCTTGAGTTATCCCACACTGAATTGTCCTGCGGCGAGTTGGCCATGGAGAGTTGGCTGTGGCAAGTCAGCTGTGGTGATGCCAGGACAAGTGGGCCGGGGCGAGTCAGCCGCAATGCGTTATCCCAATGTGTTGGTCATCACCTTTAAAGCGCTCCATGGCATAGGGCCTAGCTATCTTCGAGACCGCCTGCTGCTACCGACAATCTCCCATCGACCCGTGCGCTCCCACAGAGAGGGCCTCCTCGGGGTGCCATCAGCCAAACAATGTAGGCTGGTGAACCCCAGGGGGAGGGCCTTCTCTGTGGGGGCACCTACCCTCTGGAATCAGTTGCCCCCAGAGATAAGGAGAATCCAAGACCTCGGTGCCTTCCGCCGTGCCCTTAAAACCCATTTTTTCCAGCAAGCCGGGCTGGTTTAAGAAGAAATTTTTGAATGTTTTTAATTGGTTTGTGATTTTTAATTTTTGAGCCAAATTTATATATATTTTAATTGTTTTTTAATATTTGTATTTCATGTTCTTAATTCTGGCTGTACACCGCCCTGAGTCCTCAGGGAGAAGGGCAGTATATAAATTGGAAATAAATAAATAAATAAATAAATCCTATTCCGAATGTGAGAGGATGCTCCAGAGGCTAGATGTCAGGTTCCGGAATGGCTCTTTGAAATAAGACTCCAGGTAACTTGGTTCCTAGTTGTAGGGATCTTTATCAGGCCCTCCGGCACGTTCCAACAATCACCAACTTTCCAAGTGAGATATTGTCAGCGCTTTCGCGCAATGCTCCCCACCACCGTTTTAAAGGCTCCCGTGCTCTACTTGTGACTCCACCCATTGGCCCCATCCCCATCTTGCATTTCTTGTACAGTTAACCCACATTTGAACAAGCAAGCCAACCTACACCAAACCTAGCCTGCTTTAACTCCGCTTTTCCTCTCGGCTCATCAGACCAGCCGAGGCTCGGCTTGGCTTGTCTCTGCTCAGGCAAGGCCCCAAACTTCAGCTGCTTCTGGGGCCTGCCTCTCAGCTATGCAGCGGCAGTGCAGGCTTTGGTGGCGATCATAGCGGCAGCTGACGCCTAGACTGGGCGACCGGACATACTTCTGAGTGTCGCCAGGTCAGCTCCTCAGTCCTGCCTGAATGACAGCCCCAAGCCACGAGGCGAGATCTCCTGGGATCTCCTGGTGGTCTCCTATGCATGTTCTTCTTACCACAGACCTGCTTTGTTTCTGACCTCAGACAAGTTCCTTCAGCAGTGCCATCTGCTGAGGCATTTTGGAACAATTACACATTTTATAAAATGGTATTTCCAAATTTTCTAAAAGCACACAGAAAGATGAAAGCATTTAAAATTTTATTCTTTACACAGTCATCGAGTGACAATATAAACTGGGGTTGGAGATATAAAATAACATGATAGAATCCAGAATCCACTCAATTCAGGAAAGATCAAGTAAATCAGAAGGAACAAGCCACAAGCCACTGAGAAAGATCAAGCAGATACATTTCTTAAAATAAAATACAGTGATTTAAAGATGCAAAGAGCTTAATAGTAATGTGTGCCATTATCAAAACCAACACCAATTTGGGAACTAAACATAATATAATATTAAAGATTATAATAAAAACATGAGTTTCTCTTTACTTTTAGCTTCATATAGCTAGCAAATACCCTGTTTCCCCAAAAATAAGACATCCCCTGATAATAAGCCCAATCGGGCTTTTAAGCACATGCGCTAAAATAAGACATACACACCCCTGGAAAATAAGCCTTCCCTGAAAATAAGCCCTCCCCAAAAAATATTTAAATGCATGCGCTACTGGTCCTCGCCATTTCCTCTGGTTAGGGTTAGAGAGACAGAGCTGGAAATCAGGTAAGACGGCAAGAGGAGCCTCGTCTTGCTCCATGCGCCCCAAAAGAATAAGACCTCCCCAGAAATAAGGCCAAGTTCAAAACAATATAAGACAGGGTCTTATTTTCGGTAAAACACGGTAGCTCATACGTCCATTTCCTTATATAGAATTAATGATTAAAATAAGGTTAGGTTATGGTTTTTTTCAGGGGTGAAATGCTCCCGGTTCGGACCGGATCGCCCGATCCGGTAGCGATGGCAGCGGGTGATTCGGAGAAGCAGTAGGAAAAATCCCTCCCCCCCCACCCATGCCCAGCTGAGCTGCGCGATCATCAGAGGCTATTTTTTTAACTTTTAAAAGCATTTTTTCTACAACCTCTTTAGAGGTTGTTTAAAAAATGCTTTTAAAAGGCTCTGACAATTCCAGCTGAGTTGCCTGATCGTCAGAGGCTTTTTTTTTCCTTTTAAAAGCAAAAAAATAATAATACTTTTAATAGTAAAAAAAAAAAAAAAAAGTTGGCCATGTCACATTACCCCCCACCAAACCATGCCCACAGAACTGGTAGTAACAAATTTTACATTTCACCACTGGTTTTTTTTTCCCCACTTTAAAAAAAAAACACCACTTTTTTCACTTTCATTTCCACTTAAAAATTCTAAAGATTACAAGAATAAAGATTCCCCTCCCGATTTAAGGCCTAGGGTGTCTGACAATATAAAAGATGCTTTTTAAAAAAAGGTAGCAACCAAATAGTGGAGCTGAAATCCTCAATGTGTAACAGCTAAATAGAAAAATTCATTCATATTATCAGACTCAGTTTTGAGTATAACATCCCCCCCAATAGAGCCTTGATAGTACAGTGGTCTAAGCACCCTGTTATTAACACAGCTGCCTGCAATTACTTGCTGGTTCGAATCTCTCCAAGGCTCAAGGTTGACTTAGCCTTCCATCCTTTCTAAGATAGGTGAAATGAGGACCCAGTTTGTGGGGGCAATAAGCTGACTTTGTATAAATATACAAAAGGATGAAGGCTATTGCTTAGCGCATTGTAAGCCGCCCTGAGTCTCCGGAGAAGGGCGGCATATAAATCAAATTAAAAAAAAAAAATTCCAGTGTTCTCTGATGACGATGATCTTGGATTCTGGTCCTTCAAGAGTGCCGATACTCTATCATGGGATCCTCAGCCCAAGCGGGGTAGAATAAGGCCAGCTTCTCAGAGACAGTGTCCTCAATGGGCCACCCCCAGGTTTTGAAGAAAGGAGCCAGGTTTCTGTTGACTTCCTGAGAGAAGATTTCTGCCCACAGGTTCATCTTGTATCGATTGTCATTTGGGATGTTGCTCATGGTTTGGTATTTCGCTAAAATGTGAATGTAGGAATCCCAACCAAAGGCTTCCTGCAGCTGAAGAAAAATAAGGCAATTGCATAGATCAGTGACAATCTATTACATTATTTTACACTGAATGACCTTATGTTGTCTGGATCAAAGGCCACCAGTATAAAAACAGAGAAGTCACAAACCTATTTTTTACACTTTTAATCAATTGCAGGAATTGACTTCAACTGATAGCATTTTCTTCCCCTTTTTGAGAAAGATTTCCCCCCCAACCCTACAATCCTACATCGAGGTACTCTTTGACTTACCACCACAATTATGCCCCAGATTCCTGTTGCTAAGTGAAATATTTCTTAAGTGAATTTTGTCCCATTTTTTGACTTTGCTTGCCACAAGTAAATCACAGTTGTTAAGTCAGTGACATGGTTGTTAAGTGAATCTGGCTTCCCCCATTGACTTTGCTTCTCAGAAGGTCACAAAAGAGGATCACATGATCCCAGGACACTGCAGTCATCATAAATATGAATCAGTTGCCAAGCATCCGAATCTTCATCAACGGACCATGGGGATGCTACAACTGTCATAAGTGTGTAAAACAGTTAAAAGTCACTTTTTTCAATGCCATTGTAACTTTGGTCACTAATTGAACTGTTGTAAGTCGAGGAGTATGTGGATTACGCCAGTGGCCTCCCATGAACAGCTTTCTTACCTGCAAATAGGGTTCAAGTGCAGTGAACTTTTCAAAGTCGTCCAGTTTAGCTCCATTTCTAATGTAGTTCTCAATCCTCTCCTTTCTTGCATGCAGTTGAAGCTCTGAGTGGGCTATTTCTCGGGAGATGCTCAGCACAGTCTCATTGACGTAAACGGACCAGAGGTTGCAGGTGGCTTCCGTGGTATGGGGTGGGAAATTCCATCCACTTTTCTGCTGGTTATGACCCAGTTCGTGGATTGGGCCCCAGGTTCCTTTGGCGTAGAAATCTTGCACATCTATGATCTCAGGTAGGGCACGTACTTTGCTCATGACTGGATAGCCAGCATGCATCCTACCTAAGGAAAGAGTTGGGATAGATACAGTTACATAGATCCTTCATCACAGAGGGGGGAAAAATAATAAGCTTGGGTGGGCAAACTTTAGCCAAGAACTAACTGATTTGACCTTTGGTCTACTTTCAAGTATCGGCTGCAAATAATCCCTTCAAATTTCTGATAATGGTTATCTATCTGTTCCCTGCAGTCTCCGTATAAACTGAATTTTTCAACAAAATGGAAATGAAAGCCCATGGTACACTTGTGAGTTTGCTGCAGTGTGTTGGGAAACGATGTGAATTGCAACATTAGTACAATAATTATATTATAGCCATAGCACTTAGACTGATGTACCGCTTTACAGTGCTTTACAGCCCTCCCTAAGCGATTTAGAGAGTTAGCATATTGCCCTGAACAATCTGGGTCCTTATTTTACTGACCTTGGAAGGATGGAAGGCTGAGTCAACCTTGAGCTTTGTGAGATTTGAACTGCCAAATTTCAGGCAGCCGGCAGTCAGCAGAAATGGCCTGCAGTACAGCACTCTAACCACTGTGCCACCGTAACACATTTTGACCAGTAAATTAAGAAAGCAGACCAATAATATTTTAGGGTTTTCCTCTAAAATGTGTGATGTGAACTAGTTTATACTTGCCTGCTGCTATCTGAACATCTGCCACAATCCTCTCTGGTCTGGGAAAAATAGAAGGGATGGCTGCTAACTGGGTGATGGCCCTCATCATCTGATCCCAGGTCTGGAGTAGGAAAGCGATCCCATCGTGACTACATACAGCGTCTGATGGCAGTGTGAGGATGATATTTTCGGTTTCTAGTTCCGCCCAGGGAGCAGGATAGTGGCGGATAGTATCTTGCCAATCCTGGATGTTGGTTTCACCTAAAGAAACATTTAAGACAGAACACCTGGGTATAATATTTTCTTAAACCAAAAATAGGTGGAAGGAAGAAAAATGTTTTCTTAATCACAATCATAGATGTGTCCAATGATACATTCCATGAAAAGGCAAAGAAGTACAGAAATTTCTTTAAGAAATCTCTGCTGCATCTATAGTCTTGGGAAATGTTTTTTTTTTTTAATTAATTGTTGGAATATATTTCTCTGCAATACAGTAGTATTCATCCAGTAGATGGCAATGTTTACAAGTTTGATTCTATGCTATATATACTCTCTGCTCTTTTGTTCTAAGTAGAATTTCCAGTTTTTTCTGCTACAGTGTAAAACAGTTGAGCAGTAAAGCACATGGTGACTGTACTCATTGCTCTGTGGTGCTATATATAAACAGGATTTCTAACATTTTTACCATAGAAAGATCAATTGTTTACAATTGTGAGGAATCACCCATTTTTAAAATGAAATTTCCAAGATACCCTGATTAATTTATTTCACTATTTCTAATTTTTCATTGCAGAGCAATGATTGCATAAAGAAATAAAATAATAATTATGCCTTCAAAGGCCTTGAATACAATATTCTGTAGTCTCCTGGTTTAAATATGAACTTTTCAGGATGATATTGACAAAAGTGATGCTTTGGCTACCCTTTCACAACATCTGCAGGCTGTGGGGAGATCTGGGTGGGGGATAATAGGCTTCAGCTGAGCCCTGGTAAGACAGAGTGCCTGGGGGTTTAAGGTGCCTCAAGCTCCTATTGTTTATTATCTTTAGTTCTGTATAGGGTATCACTACCCCAGACAGACCAGCATGCAACCTGGGAGTCTCAGGAATTCTGAGAGTTGAAGTCCACAGGTTGTAAAAGAGCCACATTTGCCCCCCCACCCCCGTCCTAGACTCACGATTCCTGCTCAAAGAGCATGTGGCAGTTGCAGCTATGAGGGCCTTTGTGCAACTTTGTGTTGTGTGCCAGTTACACCCCTATCTGGATCATGAGGCTCTGTGCGCACTGCACAGTCACTCACACCCTGGTCATCTCTCTCAGATGGATTACTGCAACGGACTCTACATGGGACTATTTTTCAGGAGCATTCTGCTGGTGTGCATAGTTCTGGGGCCTTTAGAGTGGTACATAAAACACCACTGTTCAGCACATAAAACACCACAGGTCCAGTTCAAGGTGGTGGTTATTACATTTAAAGACCTATGTAGGAATATATCCTATAACCATCTTTTTATTGTTTGCAAGCCACCCAAAGTCATCTTGCAGATAAGAGGGGCAGCATATAAATTAATTAAATAAATAATAAGCAAAATAAATATTTAAATGGAAGACATACAATGGTGCAGTTTATTTCTTGTAAATATTAATCCATAACATTTCTCTGAATTCCTCCAGAAAGTTTGCTAGCTTCAATGCCTTTTGGAGCCAAATCAGTTCGGAACCAACCAGCAAAGCAGAAAAGTTTTCAACTTCATAAATTGAGGAAGGAGTTGTATTACCATGCTTGAAATAAGGAGCCTGGGTGGCCCCTTTGATGGTGACAGAGAAGTAGCCCAACGAAGAGTTCTCTGGTACAATGATGTACAGGAGGCCTCCCCACAAACTGGAGACTTCCATCCTTTCCCTCTCCACTGGAAACCGCCTTGTCACCACTGGAGGACGCTTCCATTCCTTGTGATTAACTAAACTATCAGTGTGGCACCCAATCTGCACCTGTGGAAAACAACCTCCATTGAAATGAACAAGTCACAATGAAGAGAAATGGCTTAATGGTGACTTTGAATGAGGTGGTGTGTGCTTCGAGCATCTAAAAAAGGAAGGCTAACTCTGATTTTGATTAGAAGTGTTATTCATTTGATTAGAAGTGTTATTTTATAGCTACACCTGGAACTCATATTTTTAGGATAATTCGCTATATATATATGTGTGTGTGTGTGTCGGAGTGGGTTATACTTACCTTTACTACTGGTTCACAACGGGATTGTGTGCGCGTGTGAGCGAAGCGAGCGCACATGCCTTGCTTCTGCACATTTGCAGAAGCTTCTGCACATGCGCAGATCGCCGATGGTGACATCTGGGGTGGTGGGCGGGGCCTCCCGCTGGTTTTACTACCAGTTCTTGCGAACCGGTCCGAACCAGGGGCAACCCACCACTGGGGTGTGTGTGTATGTGTGTGTGTCTGTGTGTCTGTGTGTCTGTGTCTGTGTGTGTGTCTGTCTGTCTGTCTGCCTGTGTGTCTGTGTGTCTGTGTACGTGTGTGTGTATACACACACAGACACACACACTAATATAACTGTATATTATAATCATATTAAAACTATTTTTAATATAAAATATAAATTATATCTAAACTATACAAATATATATATATATATATATATATATATATATATATATATATATATATATATATATATATGTATATATATATATATATATTTCTAATAAATAATAGTCTCCTTTTTCTTGTACATTGTGCCCGCTTCAATATTCGAGCACCTCCAGGTACATTTTTGAAATGAAAAAACATTGGGAAAGAGTTTAAATGCTTTTAGGATGAAGGGCAGAATTTATTTATTTGAGACCTGTAGAAGGACAACATACCTGAGCAGGTGAGAAACACCTGTGTTCCTTGTTGGCCCTCCCCCATTGTCAGGGACATCCAAGCTGCCAATCAAACAGCAGTGACCAATCAAACAGAATCATTGGGCAGGAGGCAGTGGGAAGACAAGATGGCTGCCTGGGAACTCTGCAGCCAAAGGACTCATGAAGACAAGGCCAAATAAACAGAGTCAAAGCTCAGGAGCAGGGCCGGATTTAGATGAAAAGAGGCCCTAGGCTATTCCACTTATGAGGCCCTTTCACCTATAGTGAAAGTGTAATTTTAATTTTGCTAACAATTTGAATGTAGGCCCCTCTTGATCTTGAGGCCCTAGGCTGAAGCCTGGTTAGCCTATAGGAAAATCCGGCCCTGCTCAGGAGTCAAATAAAAAGGCAAATTAAAAGATAAGAGTGCCTTGATGAGGAGAGGCAACCAGGAAGGAGGCTACAACTAAGGAAACTGAGGAGAAAGGGCCGGGTTTTTTTCGTTCCCTCAGGATCTGGAATGAGGGAAACATTTTTCAAGCCATTTCCCTCAGAAGGAGCCAAGATTCAGAAGAGAAAAGTCATAAAGCCCGTCCAGAAGTAAATAAAGAGAAAAGATGAAGCCAAAGACAAGCCAGGGGCCAATTAAATAGAAGTGCCAAGCAGGAGGTGGGAAGGAAGAAAGACAAAATGGCTGCCTAAAGCTCTTCTGTCACAGGCCTCATGAGGATACAACTGAATAAACCAAGACAATGCCAGGAATCAAATAAACAGGCAAATTAAGAATTAGGCAGCTTTGATAAGAAGTGGCAATGGAAGAGCAATTGAGGAAACTGGGGAGAAAAATGTATTTTTCCTTTCCTCAGAGCTGCATGAAGGGAAAATTTACCTTCAGGTGGAACTAAGACTGGGGAGAGGTGAACAATCTTTAAGCCCTGCCAAAAAAGGGCGAAGAAAAAGCCAAAATGTGAATAAAATAGGAAGCAGAAATTAAAAAAAAATGATCAAAGACAGATCAAATTCTGGTGAAAAAGTGTAATTAGAGTGACAAATTAAGACAAGAGAAATAGAGAAGTTGGCCATTAATAAATATTTTGGACATAAAGAAAATATATAAATGAAAACATACTGAAGTTGGACTTTAAAGAATGTTGTGTAAATGTAGTGTAAGAGCCTGTAGAAAAATACTTAAAATAGAAAATCTTTTTGTTATTGAGATTAATTTCTGCTCTACTTGAAAGCACTATAATTGTTTTTGCAAGCTTTATTTTTCAAAAATAAAAATATTCTTCCTTTTTTTTCCCCTGCACTTGCCCTTTTCTCTGAGATGCAACAAAATCTCAACATTCATTTGTCATCAGGTCATCTTTATTTTATCTTCATTTATTTATTCAACTTCTATGTGGCTCTTCTCACCTGGACATGACGTTAAGTGGCTTACAATTATGTAAAAGAAACATTAAAACATCAGGCAAAATGGTAATACTCAATTAGCTTAAAATGGACAAAGATGTGGGAAAAGGAGATGCATGGGAGGAGAGGAGGTGGGGGTCTTATCTTAGTGTGTTAAGGACCTGCAGAATCTTAACTATATATCATGATGTGTAATTTAGAATGAGTATTACCTGCAATTTTGCATTGAGAGTGGAGGATGAGAATAATAAAGTGACTGTTGTTGCTGGAGGAGCATACATGCCAGTGCTTCTCCAAGCTTCATTTCCTAAAAACAAAGTAGACAATTTTTCAGAAAGTCATGTCTATATACATAAATGAAAAATAATTTGTGGAGTGTAAAATGTATGGAGTATATGGAGTGGAATAAAAATGTATATAACATGAATGTAGAAATGTGTAATATTAAAGATATAATTAAAATATATAGATCTCTATGGGGGGAGGGGGGGAAAAAGGAAAATGAGGGGAAGAAGAAGGAGTAATAGATTAAGATATAGGAGAAGAAGAATAAAGTAACAGATGGAAAACCACTATGAAACAATGCTTAAAAATGATAAGATATTTATATGTTGTGTAAATGTCAAATATGTGTTTTAATAAAATTACAATTTTTTTAAAAAAAAAGAAAAATAATGACCTGCACACACAGATCATTATCTTGAAAGAAGAAGCACTATATTCAAAATTAAGAACAACATTTCATACCTTTATTGCTTCCATTTACTTGAATGTTTTGAGGAGGTGCTGTAGGATAAGAGCTTGGGTCAAATGGCTTCAAGCTGGGTACTAAGGCTTGAAACTCTGGCAGAACATTATAGAGCACAGAAGCTATTTGAAGTAAAATGGCTTGGTCTGAATTAGCTTGGATTGGGTTATGTTCACTGACCTCAGGAATCCCTTTAATCTTAACCAACTCTAGAGCTTCTTCATGAACTGAAGAGAAAGGATGGGAGTTCATAGCTGGGATCTCAAGGAATATTGTAATGTCTTGCACCAACTTCTGGAGCCACAAGGAATATGGTGGTTGTAGAATCTCCTTATTTTGAATATGTTCCTTGAACTTCAAGAATGCTTTCCGGAAATGATAAGTGGAAGCTATTTTGCTGGGCTCTCCGGCAGGACAGCTGTTTTCAGCTACTTTCAAATAGTGTTGAATAATCCCAATTCCAAATTTATTCAGGATCTTATTTCCTGGATATTCTGCAATAGCACTGGAATCAGGATTCACAGAAGCCCAATACCAAGACTGACCCCCAATTAGGAGTCCTCCTCCTTCAGAGACAAATTCATGGATGCACTCCCTCTCTTTGGCATCGTAGGCTGTACAACAGTATATGCCTAGGTGTTTTTTAAAGTTGGTTAGCTCACAGGGAATCTTTACTTGTTTTAGCATGGAGTAAAGTTCCTGTAAGTTGTCTCCAATGCCCACCTTTCTTTCCTTTCCAGCAGAAAGCCAACTGATGGCATTGAGGAGGAAAGATTTCATTGATGATATGTTGAGTAAGCCTTCGTGAGAGGCAACTACAATGCGTCCTCGACCGTAGTATGCAGCTGCCAGGAAGGAGTGGTAGGTATCAGTTATACCAACTGGAAATGCCAAGGCTCCATGGATAAGCAAGGGAGATGGAACCATTTTATTCTGGAGGTCATCACCCTTTACATTGAATCTCTCCACTCCTTTCAGAAGAGCTTGTAAATCCCTTTGAATATCTAATCCATGTCTTAAAAAAAAACAGTAAAATTATATTTTTCATGCGTATGATAGTCTTCAGACTAGAATCCTAACATTGGAAGGGTGGCTTGACTAAATATGAGCTGTAATATCAAGTATCAGCAATGCAGAGTGGAGGAGGAGGAGGAAGAGGAGGAGGAGGAGGAGGAGGAGGAGGAGGAGGAGGAGGAGGAGGAAGAAGGAGAAGAAGAAGAAGAGGAAGAGGAAGAGGAAGAGGAAGAAGAAGAGGAAGAGGAAGAAGAAAAGATGCTAGTTTGCTGCTAAATGGATACTAGATGAGAAAAGCATTGAAGATTGAATGGACACTTACTCAGATTTTTGTGCTGAAGCTCCCCAAATTGAAGGCAATGCTTGCTGACATAATTTTATTGGAAGAATTGGATGGACGCCTCATAGATCTTCCATAAAACCAAAATAACCTGTCTGCTTAAGAAGCTACCTGTTGTTCTATTGGTCCTATCTCATTTGTAGTGTGTTTGTCATTTCTGACAGGGAAGAAATATAAATTTTCTTTTAACTCTGAATATGTTTTGTTCAGGTGGAATTTAAAGAATCTGTAGAAATAATTCCAAAATAAATGCATCACATGTTTTTGTTTTTGTTAAATAATTGAGGAATCCAATAAGGCTGGATGCATTTTCCCCAGTCCACTCAGTTCAAGCTGGGTGAATGAAACTAATTTATACAGTCATGATATATGAAACTGAACGTCTTTTCGTTCAGTTTGAGGGACATTGGACTTTATTGTAAAGTTCAATATCTTTGCTTCTAAAGCATAAATAGAAAATACAACAATTAAAACATCATTCTCAATCAATCTCCTTGTTAATGACTAAATTAGATATATGATAGTTTGTCCCTTCCCAGTCTAGAAGTACAATAATCCCATTCTTCATGGAGACTGCTATACAAGTTAGCAGCCAACATATTTGTACAAGCACATGGCATACAATCCAACATTCCCAAAAATAATTTTTGGAATGAGACAACTGCTTAATCTGGGGTAGTCTATTTTGCAAACCTTAAATAATTGGGACATGGGTCACAAAAAAATCCGCTGTTATATATAGGATTAATAACCATAGAAATAGAGATGGAGTAATACTTACTCAGTGATGAGGGGAATCCTGGGAATTTTTTCAGGCACAGAGAAAACACTATTTTCTCCCACATTGGCAGTGAAATACACTCCAGCCACACTGGTCACCAGGTTTCCAGGAAAACGAACCAGAACTGCCTCCTTCCCATGTTGATATGACCAGTGCCAGGCCTGGCCACCAATGAGCAGTCCACCACCTCTCTTTACGAACTGCACAAGGTCATCAGCCTGCACATCATTGTAGGCATCTCTGCAGAATACTCCAAGGGAGTCCCCAAGTGTTGCATCTGGTTGAACTTTAATACCACTACTGTGGAGCAACTCGGAGAGGGCATCCAGGCTTCTATGGACTCCTATGAGTTCCTTTGGGGAAGGCCTGAGCCAGGACAGAGCATTTTTAATGAACGGCAAGAACTGGGGAAACTGTAACATGGCTTCATGCGCAGTGACCACGATCCGGCCTTTCCCATATTGGGATGCAGCTATAAGAACTTGCCCCTTGGAATCTACAAGCACTGGGAATGCTCGGTCTCCTGTGAGCAAAAGCTCACAAGGGTTGAAATCTCCTGTGACATCGATGGACAGAATGCCCCATACTAAAGAATCGTAAGAATGTTGGGAATCCATTAGAAAGTTGTGCTGCTGAATCTGAAAAAGAAAGTTTACATTTCTGTCAATATATTTTATGTTGCATATAATGCTGCAAGAGGTAACAGGACATGCAAACACTCACAAAACATTCAGATACCTATGTGGTATCAAGTGGTGGGCTGTGATTTTTCTTGCAGTATTGCTGGACATTATTGTACAGCTACAGTATGTCGTTTTCTAAACTACTGGCTGTGCTCATTTTCCAACAGATTTTTTTTTTCATTCGGATGGATGTTACCTTAGAGTCCCTTGTTGAGAAGTCAAAGATGATCAATGATTGCAAAAGGCAAATGTTTCTATCTTCAAAAACACAGAAGGGCAAACGCCCAGATAACTACAAAATAGTACGACTCATTGATTGATACCAAGAAAAATTCTGGAAAAAGATTACTTATGAGGCAGTTAGAAAAGAATACAATGCTCTGCATTTTGATTTAAATATGAATGATTTAGCTTACCTTCTCAGAAGCTCTTGCAACTTAGGTATGAGTCTTTCAAGTACCTTCCTGTAAAGTGAGGCTAAGCATTCCTGGGAACATTATTTATAGACTGTTGGAATGAATATTGTGGGTGGATGACACGTTCATTTTATTAATTGGAACAAATGGAGAAGAGTGTTTCAAAATGCAAGGGAGGAGCCCGGAGTTCAGATTTCCACAGAACTGTTTTGAAATCCAAAGACAGGATTTCTGTCTTGATCCTTAGCAAACTTTCCATTACTGTTTTGATTTTACTCTAATTGATTGTGGTATTTTCCTGAGCCAGTTTCCGGGACTGAGAACAGACAATACTTTATTGTGCTGGCTTTACTCCTATCTCCACAGTCAGTCCACTTAGTGTTGATTGAGGGAGTGAGATCCAGCTCACAGCTCCTACATTGTAGGGTGCCTCAGGGTTCGATTCCCTCTCCCCTTCTATTTAACATTTACATGAAGCCGCAGGGTGAGGTGGTCTGTTGTTTTGGATGAGATATCATCAGTACGCTGATGACACCCAGCTTTATATCTCTAACCTGGGCCCCTTGAGTGATGGGGTGAATGTCCTATCCCAGTGTCTGAAGGATGTTGGGGATTGGATAGAGTGAAACAGGCTCTGACTCGATCCCAGCAAGACCGAGTATCTGTAGTTATTTGGACCCTCTGGAGATAAGATTCTTCCATCTTTAGTTCTGGATGGGGTTGCACTATCCCGGACAGATTCAGTGCACAATCTGGGGATCCTCCTAGAATCATGGCTCCCGCTCGAAGAGCAAATAGCAGCCATGGTTAGAAAGGCCTTGGCACAGCTTCATATTATATATCAGTTGTGTCCCTTTATGGACCAAAAGGCTCTACTCAGTCGCTTATGCCCTTGTAACCTTTCATTCAGACGACTGCAACACAGTCTACATGGGGCTGCCCCTGAAGAACATTCGGAAACTTCAACTGGCGCAGAATCTAGTAGTGCAAGTGGTAAATGGTGCCAAATATACAACACAGATAATACCACCACTACTGCATGGGCTGCATTGGTTACTGGCATGTTTTCAGATGGAATTCAGGGTGCTGTTGTCACCTTTACAGCCCTGTATGCCTTGGGAACAGATTACTTGAGGGCATTGGTGGGATCCTGCCAGTTTAACAACTGGTTTGGTGATTGTGCGCTTTGGGCGTGCGCTCTGCACATGTGCGTGCGTGCTCAATTTTACGAAAATTTACCTTCCGCATTACTGCTGGGGAGTAACACAGCTGAGGCGTGGCAATCTGCTCTGCCGCGCGAATCAGCTGAGAAGATGATACAGAGAAGTCAATAAAGTGCAGGGGTAGGCGGGCAGGCCTACCTGATCATCAGAGCGAACCGGTTCACTCCCAGCTGATCGTTGGAGCTACCGGTTTGCGGAACTGGTCTGAAATGGTAGAATCCCACCCTTGCTTGAGGGGCTGCCTCTTTCCGAAAGTCTGTACCTGTCCAATTAGATCTAGCAGACTGGGCATGCTGTTGGTCCCATCAACCAAAGAGTATCCACTGGCCAGAATGCCTATTCTGCAGTAGCCCCTACCTGTGGAATATCCCCCCACCTTGGAGGCTCAGGGCAAAGGACATTGGCTGAAAATCAACATATGAAATATTTAATGTTTGCTCATATCCCCGTACAAACTGAATCCACTTCTGGTTAATAAGATTCATTGTCTGTAAAGAAGACTAGATGAATCTGAGGCAGAGAGAAATCAGTGGAAAATTAAGTTCCTTGTAGGAGACACTTATAATTGATTTTCTGGTGATTGTGAGAACTTATCTATTTTATGTATTCGATTCATGCTTATAATTATATAAATTACCTAATACGTTCTTGACAAATCAATCAATCAATGGCCTATTGTGACCTCTTTAAGTTTCTGTTTTGTGTCACTATCTAGTAACCATCACTGAATTCAGCAAATGCAGATGTCCCTATTGTTTAGGTGTTAGAATGATTCCTGGTGTCACTCACACAAAATATTTAAGATATAAACAAGGTAGGTAATTCATGCAGAACATGGATTTTTGGAATTCTGGAGTGGTGCGGTGGCCTAGAGGTGGAGCTGTCACCTCACCGGAGGCTGTGAGTTCGATCCCAAGTAGAGGCAGATATTTCTCTCTCTGGGCACACTGAGAATAAATCTGTTGAACAAAACTCCGGATTGGTGACAGGAAGGGCATCTGGCCATTAAAACACTCTGCTAGTTCCATTCAGTTGTCCAGACTCTACCCCGCAAGGGATTATGGGGTCATTAAAAGATGATGATGATGATGATGGGTTTCTGGAATTCTCTCTAACCCTTTAACAGCAGTGGCCACAGGAAACCTCTATATATTCCCCTTGTGTAATGAACTAATATGAATGTCAGCCTCAGCTTTGCCTGCTTCAGCTGCCATAAGAAACGGGGGAGGGATTAGTTATGGGGCGAAGGGAGGGGGGAAGATGCAAGAGGTGTTTTTTTTTTCTTTCCACTGTAGGACGTGTCTTCCGAGGAATCGAAAGTGGATCTTCAAAGGGAACGGCTGACCAACTGCCCTACATTCCTGATGAATGACGCTGCCAGACGTGATGCCACCTGACCTTTGGGAGACCTTTGGATTGGCTGATGACCAATGGACACCGGGGGGGGGGGGGAGAAGCTTAGTAGATGCTATTTCGCGCGTTTTGCTCACTTCCAGCTTTACCTGGGTTACTATCATTTCATATTAGTACTAAAGTACTAAATTCTTCTAAAGTACTAAATTCTTCAAAATGCTTGAGTTTGGGGTTTTCTTTCCTGGATACTGAAGGAAGCATACCTGACAATGTTGCATATGCTTTTTTTGTGGCTACATTTCTGTTCTTTCTCTTGAAAGGCTAATCAGTGTGTGTGTGCATTTTACCTGTGTGGGTCTAATCAGAGGAGGTGCATATGCGTTACCTCTGAATGTGGGGATTATGCTCTTCTCTCATGCTGTGTTTGTGTGTATCACCCAATGGAAGACGGGGCAAATGAGGAAAGCAGTGTGTGTGAGCCTTTGCAAGACAAATTCAGCTTTTCTCTGTGTATCGTGGCATGGCACATAGACCCAAAAGGCTTATGCTGTAATGGACAATACCAAAAATGTGGTATAGAATAGAATAGCCTCCTCTGCTTAACATGCTTTCCTTCCTCATAAGTGAAAAGTTATTGTTTCCTCTCTTGCTTTTTTTTTTTCTTCCAGAGAAGTCTGACTCTTTCTTCCAGAGAAGTCTGAGTAAGCCTCCCAAATGTCAGCTGCCAATTTCAAGGGGGAGGAGATGAAGTAAGAAAACATTTCTTTTTTTTTTTCAATGACTTCCTCTCCATGTGCAGCCCGTTGCTTTGAATTGCAGGGACAACTTATGGTTTCCTTATTCACAGGGAGATGACCAACACACTCAGCCACCAGGACATCTAAAATGACAGTGGGCACCCCCCCCCAAACATTATTAGGTTGTGCCCACTGAGTAGGTGGCTCAGTGGCTAAGACACTGAGCTTGTTCGTGGCAAGCAGGCAGTTCGTCGGTTCGAATCCCTAGTATAGGTCTCCTGCGTGAGCAGGGGGTTGGACTACATGACCTCCAAGGTCCCTTCAAACTCTGTTACTGTAACCATATGGCATCTACCCTAGCAGTCATTTTGCTGTGAAAGAACATGACACTCTGCTCTTGTATTTAATTTAAAAAAGTGTTTGCCCTCCAGGCATGGCTAACTGAAGGATGCAAAGGTTTTCCAGAAGAGAGTTAAAGGTAAAGGTAAAGGTTCCCCTTGCACATATGTGCTCGCCGTTCCCGACTCTAGGGGGCGGTGCTCATCTCCATTTCAAAGCTGAAGAGCCAGCGCTGTCCAAAGACGTCTCCATGGTCATGTGGCCGGCATGACTCAACACCAAAGGCGCACAGAACGCTGTTCCCTTCCCACCAAAGGTGGTCCCTATTTTTCTACTTGCATTTTTTTACGTGCTTTCGAACTGCTAGGTTGGCAGAAGCTGGAACAAGTAACGGGAGCTCACCCCATTATGTGGCACTAGGGATTCGAACCGCTGAACTGCTGACCTTCTGATCGACAAGCTCAGCGTCTTAGCCACTAGACCTGCCAATTAGCACGGAAGTCTAAGAATGTGATTCAGTCCTGGGGAGAGCTGGTGGTTTGAGGGCATTCCCTTTACCTTCTTCACCTTTTAGCCATTTGAATTTTTTACCTTTGTTTTAAGAGCATGCTCCAGAATAGTCATTTGATTTACTAGATTTGCACAGCCCTGGGCTTTGCTGGTGGTCTCCCATCCATGTTCTTATTACTCTGCTTAGTTTCTGACCCTAGAGAAGTTCATTCAAGGGCTGCCACCCATGGAGACATTTTAAAACAATTAAACCTTTTATAAAATAGGGTTTCCAAGTTTTCTAAAATCACAAAGAAGGAAGCATTCAAAAATTTATTTCATACATTGTCAAAACGATAGCAGAAACTGGAAAAAAGTAAACTAACATGATAAAATCCAGAATCCACTCAAGAAGGGATCAAGTAAATGGGAGGGCACAAGCCACTGAGAAAGATCAAACAGTTATATTTTTAATAGACACAATTTTTATTTAGAGCAGCAAAGAGCTTAATAATCATCATTTATGTTTTAAAAAAATTAAAAAAAACTTTAAAAAAATAATCATCATTTCAAATGTGTGGCATCATTAGAGAGAGTTCTTTGTGAAAAATACATGAAATGCCAATTTGGGAACTAAACTTAATAGAATATCAGAGGTTTTAATGAAAACATGAGGTTCTCTTTACTTTTAGACTGATATGGCTAGCAAATAGTTTACTAGTCCCATTTCCCCATATTGGATCGGTGATTAAAATATGGTTGGATTGTGTGCGTGAGACATGTGTATTTGTGTTTTCATGTGGGCTTAAAATCTTCACTTCTAAAAATTACAAGAATCAGGATTCTCCTAAGAAAGAGATTTTTTTTTTTAAAAAAAAGGTAGCAACCAAATAGTGGAGCTGAAATCCTCCAAAGGCAACAGCTGAAGAAGACTTGATGCTGCAGCTGAAGACTCTTCCAAGTTCATTCATTTTATCAGGCTCACTTTTGAGTATAACATCCCCCCAATTGCTCCCCCAGTGTTCTCTGATGAGGATGATCTTGGCTTCTGGTCCTTCAAGAGTGCCGGTACTCTATCATGGGATCCTCAGCCCAAGCAGGGTAGATTGAGGCCAGATTCTCGGAGACAGTGTCCTCAATGGGCCACCCCCAGGTTTTGAAGAAAGGAGCCAGGTTTCTGTTGACTTCCTGAGAGAAGGTTTCTACCCACAGGTTCATCTTGTCATTTTTCTCATATGGGATGTTCCTCATGGTTTGGTATTTTGCTAAAATGTGAATGTAGGGGTCCCATCCAAAGGCTTCCTGCAGCTGAAGAAAAATAGGTAATTGTATAGATCCGTGCTCTATACCTCGGTGATTACATTATTTTTTTAATGTTATATGACCTTAGGTTGTCTAGATCAAAGGCCACCAGTATAAAAACAGAGAAGTCACAAACCCATTTTTAACATTGCAGGAATTGACCTCGACTGATAGCATTTTCTTCCCCTTTTTGAAGAAGATTCCCCCCCCCAACCCTACAATTCTACATCGAGGTAGCCCTCAATTTACGGCCACAATTGCACCCCAGATTCATGTTGCTAAGCAAGACATTTGTTAAGTTAGTTTGACCCCATTTTACGACCTTGCTTGCCATAGTTCTTAAGTAAATCGGTGCAGTTGTTAAGTTAGTAGCATGGTTGTTAAGTGAATCTGGTTTCCCCATTGACTTTGCTTCTCAGAAGGTCACAAAAGAGGATCACATGATCCCAGGACACTGCAACCATCATAAATATGAATCAGTTGCCAAGCGTCCGTATTTTGATCAAGGGACCATGGGGATGCTACAACCGTCGTAAGTGTGAAAAACGGTTATAAGTCACTTTTTTCAATGCCATTGTAACTTCAAACAGTCACTAAATGACTTTGCTTGCCACAAGTAAATCACTGCAGTTGTTAAGTCAGTGACATAGTTGTTAAGTGAATCTGACCTCCCCCATTGACTTTGCTTCTCAGAAGGTCACAAAAGAGGATCACATGATCCCAGGACACTGCAACCATCATAAATATGAATCAGTTGCCAAGCATCCGAATCTTCATCAACGGACCATGCTACAACTGTCATAAGTGTAAAAAACAGTTATCAGTCACTTTTTTCAATGCCATAGTCACTAAACGAACTGGTGTAAGTCAAGGACTACCTGTATTACACCAGTGCCCTCCCATGAACAGCTTTCTTACCTGCAAATAGGGTTCAAATGCAGTGAACTCTTCAAAGTCATTCAGATTAGCTCCATTTCTAATGTAGTTCTCAATCCTCTCCTTTCTTGTATGCGGTTGAAGCTCTGAGTGGGCTATTTCTCGGGAGATGTTCAGCACGGTCTCATTGACGTAAACGGGCCAGAGGTTGCAGGTGGCTTCCTTGGTATGGGGTGGGAATTCCCACCCACTTTTCTGCTGGTTATGACCCAGTTCGTAGATTGGGTCCCAAATTCCTTTGGTGTAGAAATCTTGCACATTTATGAAGGCAGGCACGGCCCGCAGATTAATTATGATTGGATAGCCAGTGCGCACCGAATCTAAGAAAAAAGTTGGGAGGGATATAATTAGATGGAGTGTCTAAGGATGGCTAACCTTTTTTTTTTAAAATTTGATTTATATGCCGCCCTTCTCCGGAGACTCAGGGCGGCTTACAATGCGCTGGAGCTGAGCTAGGGCAACGTTCGGGTGCCCACAGATATGGCTCCGTGCGCCACCTGTGGCACTCGTGCCATAGGTTCGCCATCACAGGTCTAGGCTCTGCAAAGGCAAAAAACATCGCGATATGTCACAATACGTCAAGTGACACAATTGAGTTTGACACCCCTGGTCTAGGACAACTCGTTGCAGCCAACGCACCGTGCCCATCTCTCCAGTGTCAACTCACCACGGCCAAGTCGCCACGGGACAATGTGCCGTGGACAATACCATGAGGATTGTCTGTCACTGTTTCTTCGATATTATTTCCACTCTTGTCAATGGAAGTAATGTCAAAGAAACAGTGACCGGATAACATTTAAGGCATTGAGTTATTCGGCATGGAATTGTTCTGCAACAAGTTGTCTTAGTAATTCCAAAATGATGTGCTGCAACCCAAGGAATCAAAGCAAACTCACATGGGAACTGTAAAATATTTTACCAAAGTTTAATAAACAGTCCTTTTAATTCCATTCATTAAGTAGTAAAATATCCCATGGTGCACCTGTCAGTTTGCTGCGGTGTGCTGGAGAATTGTGCAAACTGCAGCATTAACAGAATAACAGAGTTGGAAGGGACTTTGGAGGTCTTCTTGTCCACCCCCACGCCCCCCCCCCCGGATCAAGCAAGAGACCCTATACCACTTCAAACAAATGGCTGTCCAATCTCTTCTTGACCACCTCAAGTGTTGGAGCACCCACAACTTCCACAAGTAAGCTGTTCCACTAACTCAGGGGTGGGCAACTGTGGCCCTTTTACAACCTGTGGACTTCAACTCCCAGAATTCCTGAGACAGCTTGTCTGACACAGGAATTCTGGGAGTTGAAGTCCACACGTTGTAAAAGGGCCACAGTTGCCCATCCCTGCACTAACTAATTGTTCTAACTAAACAAATTTCCCCTTAGTTCAAGGTTTCTTCTCTCTTTGATTAGTTTTCATCCATTGCTTCTTGTCCTGCCTTCAGATGTTTTGGAGGATAGGTTGATTCCTTCCTCTTTGTAGCAACCCCTCAGATATTGGAACATTGATAGAATAGAATAGAATAGAATAGAATAGAATAGAATAGAATAGAATAGAATAGAATAGAATAGAATAGAATAGAATAGAATAGAATAGAATAGAATAGAATAGAATAACAGAGTTGGAAGGGACCTTGGAGGTCTTTTAGTCTAACCCCCTGCCCAGGCAGGAAACCCTACACCTCTTCAGACAAATGGTTATCCAACATTTTCTTTAAAATTTCCAGTGTTGGAGCATTCACAACTTCTGCAGGCAAGTTGTTCCACTTATTAATTGTTCTAACTTTCAGGAAATTTCTCCTTAGTTCTCAGTTGCTTCTCTCCTTGATTAGTTTCCACTCATTGCGTCTTGTTCTACCCTCAGGTGCTTTGAAGAATAGTTTGACTCCCTCTTCTTTGTGGCAACCCCTGAGATATTGGAACTCTGCTATCATGTCTCCCCCTAGTCCTTCTTTTCATTAAACTAGACATTATAGCATTAGAACAATAGTATTAGAACAATAGTTCTATTAAAAGACATTTTGACCTGTAAATTAGGAAAGCAGACCAATGATATTTTATAGTTTTCCTCTACAGAGTGTGATGTGAACTAGTTTATACTTGCTTTCTGATATTTGAACATCTGCCACAATCCTCTCTGGTCTGGGAAAAATAGGAGGGATGGCTGCTAAGTGGGTGATGGCGCTCATCATCTGATCCCAGGTCTGGAGCAGGAAAGGGATTGCATCGTGATTACGTACAGCATCTGACGGCAGTGTGAGGATGATATTTTCGGTTTCTAGTTCCGCCCAGGGAGCGGGATAGTGGCGGATAGTATTTTGCCAATTCTGGAGGCTGGTTCCACCTAAAGAAACATTTAAGACAGAACACCTGGGTACATTATATTCTTAAACCAAACATAGGTTGGAGAAAGAAAAATGCTTTCCTGATCACGATATTTTGAAAGGTGTGGCCAATGATACATTCCAAGAAAAGGCAAAAAGGTGCAGGAATTTCACCCTTATTTTCCACTGGTTTTCTTTAACAAATCTCTGCTGCATCCATTGTCCTGAGAAATATTGATTTTGTTGTTGTTGTTGTTGTTGGAGTTCATTGTTGGAATGTATTTTTATGCAACAACTACAGTAGCATTCATCCAGCAAGTTTGGGTCTACAGTATATACTCCCTGATCTTTTGTTCTAAGTAGAGTTTCACGTTTCCTGTTACAGTGTAAAGAGCAGTAAATCACATGGTGACTGTACTTTTTGCCCTGTGGTGCTATATATAAATAGAATTTCTAACATTTTTGCCATAGAAAGAGCAATTGTTTAGGATAGTGAGGAATCACCCATTTTTAAAATGAACTTTCCAAGATATCCAAATGAATTGATTTCACTATTCCCAATATTTCATGGCAGAGCACTGAGATTTATTAAAACACAGACTGCATAAAGAAATAAAATAATAATAATAATAAGTAAGCCTCCAAATGTCTTGAATACAATATTCTGTAGCCTCCTAGTTTAAATATGAGCCTTTCTTGACTCCACTACAATTTCAGGATGATATTTAAACAGAAGATATACAGTGGTGCAGCTTACTTCTTGTAAATACTTGGTGTGCAACATTTCTCTGAAATACTAATGGATACTAAAGGGTAGCCATTTTTCTGCTGGGTTTCTAAATGGAGATGGACTCCTGACTTTTGGAGCCAGATCAGAATCAATCAGCAAAGTAGAAAAAATTTGAACTTCATAAATTGAGGAAGGAGTTGTGTTACCATGCTTGAAATAAGGAGCCTGGGTGGCCCCTTCGATGGTGACAGAGAAGTAGCCCAATGAAGAGTTCTCTGGTACAATGATGTACAGGAGGCCTCCCCACAAACTGGAGATCTCCATCTTCGCAGTCTCCACCTTAAAATGCCTTGTTACTACTGGAGGACGCCTCCATCTCGTGTCTTTGACTAAATTATCAATGTGGCACCCAATCTGCACCTGTGGAAAACAACCTCCATTGAAATGAACAAGTCACAATGAAGAGAAATGCCTTCATACAAGTAGTCCTTGACTTACAACCATTAGTTTAGTGACTATGTGAAGTTAGAACGGCACTGAAAAAAGGGACTTATGACCATTTTTCATACTTATGACCATTTCAGTATCCCCATGGTCATGTGATTTACATTCAGATGTTTGACAACTGGTTCATATTTATGACAGTTGCAGTGTCCAGGGGTCATGTGGTCCCCTTTTGCAAACTTCTGACAAGCAAAGTCAACGGGGAAGCCAGATTCACTTAACAACCATATTACTAACTTAATGATTACAGTGATTCGCTTAACAAATGTGGCAAGAAAAGTTGTAAAATGGGGCAAAACTCACTTAACAACTGTCTTGCTTAGCTCAATTGTGGTTAGGACTACCTAACCACAACAAAAATTGAGGACTACCTGTAATAAAATTAAGGTTGACTCAGCCTTCCTTCTTTCTAAAGTCAGTAAAATGAGGACCCAGATTATTGGGGACAATACACTGACTCTGTAAACCATTTGAGAGGGCCGTAAAGCACTGTGAATGGTATATAGTCTAAGTGCTATTGCTATAATGGTGTGTGTGTTTTAAGCATGTATGAAATTGAATCACAGAATAAGAGAATTGGAAGGGACCTTATAAGTCCTCTGGTTCAACCGCCTGCTCAAGCAGGAAACCGTATGCCATTCCAGACAAATTGTTGTCCAATCTTTTCTTTAAAACCTCCAGTGTTGAAGCACCTACAACTTCTGGAGGCAAGTTGTTCCACTGATTCATTGTTCTAACTGTCAAGAAAATTTTCCTTAGTTCTAGGTTGGTTTTCTCCTTTATTAGTTTCAATCCATGGCTTCTTATGCTGCCTTCAGGTTCTTTGGAGAATAGGTCAATCCATTCTTTTTTGTGGCAGCCCCTTAGCTCTGATTCTGATTAGAAGCAGTAAATAAATCAGCATTTCTCAACCTTATCAACCTTAAAGTGTGGATTTAAACCTCCAGATTCCTCAGAATGACTGGCTGGGTAATTCTGGGAGTTGAAGCCCACACATTTTAAATTCTTCAAGGCTAAGAAACACTGATATTAATGATAAATTATATATAAGATTTATATGTATAATTTAATTCTACTATATTCATACTAAATACTAAATTACCGGATTACTGTATTATATATTCTATAACAAAACTAATAGTCTTGTAGTTTATTACACTAATACTGGCTATATTTAATATAAAATATAAATTATATCTAAAATTATAAATACACATATACAGAATATAATTCTAATAAATAATAGTCTTTTTCTTGTATTTCATGCACACATCAATATTTGAGCATCTCCAAGTATATTTCTGAAATGAAAAAGAAGTAGTGCTTTTTAGGATGCTTTTAGGATGCTTTAGGTGCTTTTAGGATGGAGGGCACCATTTATTTATTTAAGGCCTGTGGAAGGCCAATATATCCGAGCAGGTGAGAAGCACCTGTGCTCCTTCTAAGCCCTCCCCCATTGTCGGGACAACCGAGCTGCCAATCAAACAGCAGTGACCAATCAAACAGAATCATTCTGGAGAAGGAACTCAAGATGGATGCCTAAGAACTCTGCAGCCAAAGGACTCATGAAGACAAGGCCTAATAAACAGAGCCAAAGCTCAGGAGTCAAATAAAAAGGCAAATTAAAAGATAGACTGCCATGGTGAGGAGAGTTAACCAGGAAGGAAGCTATAACTGAGGAATCTGAGGTGGAAGAGAGAGGTGTTTTTTATTTTTTCTTCCCTCAGGATCTGGCATGAAGGAAACATTTTTTCAAGCCTTTTCCCTCAGATAGAGCTAAGATTGATAAGAAGAAGAGAAGAATTAAGAAGCCCATCCAGGACCAAATAAGGAGAAAAGATGAAGCCAAAGATGAGCCAGTGGCCAAACAAACAGAAGTGCTGGGCCTGAGGCTATAGAAGGAGGGAAGACAAGATGGCTGCCTGGAGCTCTTCTGTCACAGGCCTCTTGAGGACATGGCTGAATAACCCAAGCCAAAGCCAGGAGTCAAATAAACAGGCACATTAAGAGATAGGCAGCCCTGATGAGAAATGGCAATGGAAGAGGAAGGAGCAATTGAAGAAACTGGGGAGGAAAATGCATTTTTCCTTCCCTCAGAACTGCATGAAGAAGAAAGTGTTTTTCAAGCCATTTCCCTCAGAAGGAACAAAGATTCAGAAGAGATAAGTCAAGAAGCCAGTCCAGAAGCAAATAAGGAGTAAAGATGAAGCCAATTCAGATGAATATAAGGAGAAAAGATGAAGCCAAATCCAGAAGCAAATAAGGAGAAAAGATGAAGCCAAAGACAACCCAGGAGCCAATTAAACAAAAGTGTCAAGCAGGAGGTGGGAAGGAGGAAAGGCAAGATGGCTGGCTGGAGCTTTGTCGTCACAGGCCTTCTGGGGACTGAATAAACCAAGCCAAAGCTCAGGAGTCAAATCAATAGGCAAACTAAAAGGTAGGCAGCCCTGATGAGGAGAGTCAAAAGAAAAGGTGGCAACAGCTGAGGAAACTAGGGGAGAAATAAGCATTTCTCTCAGAGCTGTATGAGGGAAAGGTTTCCTTCAGGTGGAATTAAAACTGGGAAGAAGCAAAGAGTCCAGAAGCCCTGGAAAGAAAAGGTGGAGAAGTCCAAAATAGGAAGCAGAAACTAAAAAAATTATCAAAGGCAGATCGAATGGTTGGTCTACAGCAGAGGTGGGTTTCAGCAGGTTCTGACCAGTTCTGGAGAACTGGTAGCGGAAATTTCTCCGAACTACTCAAAATTTCCGCTAAAAATTCTGACTGGCCCCGCCCCCATCTATTGTATGCCTCCCAAGTCCCAGCTGATTGGAAGGAAATGAGGATTTTGCAGTAACCTTCTCCTGGATTGGGGAGGGAATGGAGATTTTACAGTATCCTTCCCCTGGAGTGGGGTGGGAATGGAAATTTTACAGTATTCTTCCCCTGCCATGCCCACCAAGCCATGCCATGCCACGCCCACCAAGCCATGCCATGCCACGCCCACCAAGCCACGCCCACAGAACCGGTAGTGAAAAAATTTGAAACCCACCACTGGCTACAGAGAGTGATAATGGAGGGATTAAGACAGCAACAATAGAGAAGTCAGCAATTAACAAACTGAAGACAAATAAGATAAATATACAAAAATGTACTAAAATTGAATATTAAAGAATGTAGAGTAGATAAAGAGCCTATAGAAAATAGTTAAAATACACTTTTTTTGGTGACTTGAGATTAATTTCTGCTGTACTTGAAAGCATTATATTTATTCTGTTTTATAATTAAGTTATATTTTAATCTTTTTTTGCAACCTTTGTTCTTGGAAAATATAAATAACCTCTTCCACTTCCCCAGTCACTGAGTTGAGTTACAAAAATGCAATCCAAATTTCTGGTACTTTGTGTCTATTGAATCTGAGTCAATCTAGTTATTGGTTGTTCAAAAAAGAACTTGTAACATGGCCAAGACATTGGACAGGAACTATCTGAAATAAGTCACCAAAACCAGGAGGAGATTAGTCTCTTTTGCCCCCAGTCGTGGAGGCATTCAGCCAAATTCAGTTGGCTGTATTTAACTGATAAGAGCCTGAGCAGATGGGAGGAAAGGAATTTCTCATAGGAAGATTTCCCAGAGGACAAAAAAGGCAGAAATTTAAAAAAACAAAAGTTGACTTGAATGGGGGGAACTGGAAAAGGGAGGTGGTGTTGGCCAGCAACTAAAGACGGATTTTGCCAGTAATGGCTGTTGACATTTTCTAGTTGATGTTGTAAAGATCAAGGCTGATAGATGAACCTGAGATGAACTGGGAAATGCTGAAGATTTGCTAATCTGAGTGCAGCCTGTAATGATCCATGGCATCACCAGAGAACAGCTGCAGGTTCAAGTGTGGTCTGAAGACTACAAAGAGGACCTTCTCTATCCTTCACAGAAGGCCTCTGGGGAAAGCTGATGGACTCAGATGGGTTTCAGAGAGAGCCAGGGGTTGTTCTTTCTGGTTTGCTGCAAAATGCATCTGAAACTTTGGTCACTTTGGTCACAGGGTTCCAGTACTGACAAATTCTTCCTTAAGTTAGGGGTGTTGTTTCTTTACCTCTTAAGGAAGCCTTGGTTCACTCCCTCACTGGCCTCCAATATACATGGTAATTTTCATCTGGTATTTAACCTCCCCTTTCTGGGGAAGATGCTTGAAAAGGTGGTTGTGCAGCAGCTTCCAAGAACCTTGGCCGAAGCCAATTATCTGAATCTCTCTCAACCAGGATTCAGGCTTGAGTATGGGACATGGTAAAACCCAATATGATCTTTTCTCCTGCTACCATCTTTGTTTTGCCCTATCATGTTGATAGGTTGGAGATGTGGATCTAAAGCTGGAGAATAAACTGTTTTAGTGCTGCAGGAATCTCAGTGTATGATTATATTTATCTCTTGCAATCTGAAAGGAAACTATTATCCTGAAATTGAAAGTTCTGCATAAACATTTTGATGGAGTAGAAATCTGAACACAATCTTTATAAACTGATAAGAGGCTCCCAATCTTTAAAAACTGATAAAAAAAAACATTAAAACAATAAATAGTAACATTCAATTAGCTTAAAACTGACAAAGATGGAGAGGAAGGGAACAAAAGGCATGAGGGTGGGGGAGACTGGGTCTTATCTTAGTGTATATAAGACCTGTAGAATCTTAACTATATATCATGATGTGTAATTTAGAACTAATATTACCTGCAATTTTGCATTGAGGGTGGAGGCTGGGAATAATAAAGTGACCGTTGATGCTGGGGGAGCATACATGCCAGTGCTTCTCCAAGCTTCATTTCCTAAAAGCAAAGTATAAAATCTTTCAGAGGTTCATGTTTGTATACATAAGATTACTGAAAAGTCTGCATTCTTGAGATTTGATGCTAGTAACTATGTCAAGGATATGCTAAAATAAATGTTCTTTGTGTTATCAAAATGAAAGGATGTCTTCTCTAAAATCAACTCTAACTGCAAAATAGCATAACTAATTTGATCATTTGGATCTTCTTGTAGATTTAGCTTACATTTTATCCTTCAATCAAACAGCTTTTCTCAGTTAACTTACATGCTTGTCTTCCTCATGAATAGTCTAGTATTGGAAGATTTGAAACAGTACTGAATATTGCTTGATAAAAAAGAATGTCCTGCACACATACGTCATTACTCTGAAATAATAACCATTACATTCAAAATTGAGAACATTTCCTACCTGCATTGCTTCCATTTACTTGAATGTTTTGAGGAGGTGCTATTGGATAAGAGTTTGGATCATTTGGCATCAGGCTGGGTACTAAGCCTTGAAACTCTGGTAGAATGTTATAGAGCACAGAAGCTATTTGAAGTAAGGTGGCATGGTCTGTATAGGCATGGACTGAGTTATGTACAGTGATTGCAGGAATCCCTTTAATTTGAACAAACTCTAGAACTTCTTCATGAACTGAAGAGAAAGAACGGGAGTTCATAGCTGGGATCTCAAGGAATATCGCAATGTCTTGCACCAACTTCTGGAGCCAGAAGGAATATGGTGGTTTTAGACCCTTCTCATTTCGGATATGTTTCTTGAACAGCAATAATGCTTTCCGGAAATGATAAGTGGAAGCTATTTCACTGATCTCTCCGACAGGAAGGCTGTTTTCATATAGTTCAATAAATTTTCCAACAATCCCAATTCCAAACTTATTCAGGATCTTATTTCCTGGATATTCTGCAATAGCACTGGAGTCAGGATTCACAGAAGTCCAATACCAAGCTTGACCCCCAATTAGGAGTCCTCCTCCTTCAGAAACAAATTCATGGATGCCTTCCGTATCTTTGATATCGTAGACCGTACAACAGTATATGCCTAGGCCTTCCTTAAAGTTGGTTAGCTCACAGGGAATCAATGCTTCGTCTAACATGGAGTAAAGTCCCTCTAAACTGTTTCCAATGCCCAGATTTCTTACAGTTCCAGCAGAAAGCCAATTGATGGCATTGAGGAAGAAACATATCATTGATGGCATTTCGAGGAAGCCTTCACGACCGGCAACTATAATGCGGCCTCGACCGTAGTATGCAGCTGCCAGGAAGCAATGGTATTTATCACTTATGCCAATTGGAAATGCCAAGGCCCCATGGACAAGCAAGGGAGATGGTAAGAGTAGACCCTTTACGTTGAGTCTGTCCACTCCATTCAGAAGAATCAGTAAATCCCTTTCTATGTCTAATCCATGCCTTTTAAAAAAAACAACAGTAATTAATTTATAATATTTTCCATGAGTAAGATAGACTTCATATGACAGACTTGGATCCTAATATTGGACCTGTGGCTTGACAAAATCGGACTGTAATATCAATATCAGTATCAGAACTTGGAGGGAGAGGAGGAGGAGGAGGAGGAGGAGGGAGTTGTTTTTTTATAAGTCATGAACCTAAGAACTTTTTTCCCCAAATTAAAGACAAGGTTTGCTGATAGTATTTCCTTGGAATAATTGGATGGAAGACTCAGATTTTCCATAAAACCAAAATAATCTGTCTTCTTAATGAGCTATCTGCCGTGGTACTTTAAATTTTTTAACACTATCTTAAGTATGTTTGCCATTTCTGACAGGAAAGAAGTATACATTTTGTTTTAAATTTGAATAGGTTTTGTTCAGGTAGAATTTAAAGAATCTATACAGATGATTCCAGAATAAATGCATCACGTCAGTTTCTGTCAAATGATTAAGAAAAGCAATAAGGCTGGATGTATTTTCCCCAGTCCACTCAGTTAAACTGGGTGCATGAACCTAGTTTATACAGTCCTCACATGTGATACTGGCAAAGTCTTTCAATTTGAAGGATAAAGACTAGTACCCTATTTTGTTATTAATATAGTTTATAGATGACAGGCTAAAATTTTTAAGTAGATTTAGTACCGGTAGTTTAATAGTTTAAAATTCTGTTCGCAAGGAGTGGGAAACCAACATTGCTGTATTATACTAATCAGCATTCAACTCAGGAGGATGCTATGTGTATATATGTTAATCTTTATTTTCTTTCTTAAAGACACTTTCTCTTTTGAATGTCCCTTCTTTTGTTTTTTATTAATTTTTAAAAATATTTTAACATTGTGCACTTTAACCTTCTTTGGATAAACTAAAAGATTCAAAAATGAAAAATAACAATAAAGACCTTGCTTCTAAATTCACCAAAAATCCATGATTGTATATAGGATTAATAACCATTAAAAAAAAGCAGTGGAGTAATACTTACTCGGTGATCAGGGGAATCCTGGGAATTTTTTCAGACACAGAGAAAACACCATTTTCTCCCACATTGCCAGTGAAATACACTCCAGCCACACTGGTCACCAGGTTTCCAGGAAAACGAACCAGGACTGCCTCCTTCCCATGTTCAGATGACCAGTGCCAAGCTTGGCCACCAATAAGCAGTCCACCACCTCTCTTTACGAATTGCACAAGGTCATCAGCCTGCGCACTATCGTAGGCATCTCTGCAGAAGACCCCAGGAGAGTCCCCAAGTGTTGCATCTGGATGAACTTTAATGCCATTACTGAGGAGCAATTTGGAGAGGGCATCCAGGCTTCTGTGGACTCCTATGAGTTCGGTTGGAGAAGACTTGAGCCAGTCCAAAGCATTTTTAATGAACGGCAAGAACTGCTGAAGCTGTATCATGGCTTCATTCGTAGTGACCACCATCCGTCCTTTCCCATATTGGGATGCAGCAATCAGAACCTGCCCATTCGAACCTACAAGCAATGGGAAGGCTCGGTCTCCTGTGAGCAAAAGTTCACAAGGAATGAAAGGTCCCGTGACATCAATGAACTGAATACCTTGCAACAGAGATTCGTAATCATATTGGATGTTGATGGAGCTATTTGTTGGTCTGAAAGAGAGAAAGAGAATGAGATGTCTCCTCCATATTTACTTTTTCCTGTACTGTCAAAATCTTTTGTGGTACAGATTTGAACAAGTTCTATTACTGAAGGAATGTGGCATTGAAAATGCCCTACCTTTCCTTGTCTACTGAAGCATATTTAGAAAAAACAGGTATCAAAACGCACTGCGATCAAGTATTGATGATAGCAATGGCACTTAGACTTATATACCGCTTCATAGTACTTTACAGTTTTCTCTAACTGGTTTACAGAGTCAGCCTTTTGCCCCCAACAACCTGGGTCCTCATTTTACAGACCTCAGAAGGATGGAAAGCTGAGTCAACCTTGAACTGCTGAGGATTGAACCCTTGGCAGTCAGCAGAATTAGCCTGCAATATTGCATTCTAATGTTACCCAGGTTGGGTAACGAAACGTCTGCAAGAAAACCACCAACCTAAGAGCACCAAGGGTCCCTAATTTCAACCTTCAGCTACAAATTTATTTGAATCTCCTTTATTGGCACTGCAACTATTCTGAAACTATTTATTCACACAAGAAGGTTTGATTTCTCTATCTGTCTGATTAGAGTGTTCAAATGTTACCTGTATTTGAAATTGGCAGAGGAAATGGAAGAAAATGAGAAAAAAAAAGTTGGGAATCTGTACTGAAAGTACTTCAGTGGCAGTTGATCCTTTGTCTTAACTGGATGATATTCCCTTTACAATCACGCTTTGATTCCAGCCCCCTAGTGAGATTCTTTGGCACAGCAAATATATATTTGAATCGGAGGACCTGACTAAGCTGATAGATCATTAGGCTAAAATATTTTTTATATGCATAAACATTTCCTTGCTCTTATTTTGCTTTGGGGACTTTGCTGAAAGATGTGAGAATCTTGGGACAACAATCATAGTAAACAAGCTATTTGCAGGTAGGATTATTAAAGGCAGATAAATAGGTAGAATTATACTTACTGGGTGGTGCTGGGATCATTCCATACTTTTTCAGGGACAGAGAAGATCCCATTTTGTCCCTTCTTGGCAGTGAAATACACTCCAGCAACACCAGTGACCAAGTTTCCAGGAAATTGAGCCAGGACTCCCTCCTTCCCATGTTGATGTGACCAGAGCCAGGCTTGGCCACCAATGAGCAGACCCCCACCTCTCTGTACAAACTGGACAAGGTCATCAGCCTGTGCACTATCGTAGGCATCTCTGCAGAATACTCCAAGGGAGTCCCCAAGTGTTGCATCTGGATGAACTTCAATACCACTATTGAGGAGCAACTTGGAGAGGGCATCCAGGCTTCTGTGGACTCCTATGAGTGCCGTTGGAGAAGACTTGAGCCAGTCCAGAGCATTTTTAATGAACGGCAAGAACTGGGGAAGCTGTATCATGGCTTCATGGGCAGTGACCACCATCCGGCCTTTCCCATATTGGGCTGCAGCAATGAGAACCTGCCTATTCAAATCCACAAGCAGTGGGAAGGCTCGGTCTCCTGTGAGCAAAAGTTCACAAGGATTAAAATTTCCTGTGACATCGATGGACTGAATGCCTTGCAATAGATAATTGTAATCATGTTGGATATGGATCAGGCTATTTGTTGGTCTGAAAGAGAGAAAGAAAGGGAAATATCTCCACATTTCATTTTTCATATACATGTAGTCCTCGACCTACAACAGTTCATTCAGTGACCATTCAAAGTTACAACAGCACTGAAAAAGGTGACTTTTGGCAGTTTTTCACGTTTTATGACCGCTGCAGCATCTCCATGGTCACATGACCAAAATTCAGATACTTGGCAAGTGGTTCATATTTATGACAGTTCAATGTCCTGGGGGGAAGGGGCGGTGTCATAGGACCTCCTTATGCAACCTTGTGACAAGCATAGTTAACAGGGTAGCCAGATTTAACAACCATGTTACTAGCTTAACAAGTGCACTGATTCATTTAACAACTTTGGCAAGAAAAGTTCTAAACTGGAGCAAACTCACTTAACATATGTTTCACTTAGCAACAGAAATTTTGGCCTCAATTCAACGCTGGGGACCAGTTAAAGCTAAACTGAGAACCAGTTAAATATAAGGTAAGGAGTGGAGGAAAGCATCCCTGGAAAATAGCATATTATGCTGTGATCCAGCAAAAATAAACCTAGGAGGAGAGAGGAGACATATTGGGGAGCAGTTAAAGCTAAACTGTGAACCAGTTAAATATAAGGTAAGGAGTGGAGGAAAGCATCCCTGGAAAACAGCTGAAAAGCTGTTATCCAGTTAAAAATAAACCTGGAGGAGTGAAGGAGAAAATGCTGGAAGCAGTTAAAACTAACTGTGATCCAGCCAATAAATAAGGTTAGGAGTGGAGGAAAGCATCTCTGGAAACCAGCTAACTAAGCTGCAATCCAGCCAAAAATAAACCTAGGAGGAATGAAGGAGATACTTTTGAAGATGGATATTGACTTTAAAATGTTTTTCAGAAAGGAATGAAATATTTTATATTGGTTATTAGATGTATTTTAAAAGAAACATTGATTTGATTTGGGTCTTTGAAGTACAGAAAATACATGAAATACTGATGGCTTAAAATGATAAATGAATATTATAAAGTGCTGTTTGGATTTGAAGTTTAAGAATTAGGGCGACTACATAAATAAAAACTTAAATGTTAGAATAAGATGTTAGATTGGATGACAAAATTGGGTTTAGATTTGGGGATTTTGTTGTTGTTGTTGCTGTTGTTATTTTTGTTAATTTTTGTTTGTCTTAAGATGTTAATTGATGAAATTGGGAATTTATATCTATGTTATACCGGGCCAAACTCTTGCTCCAAAAAGATGTTGTTTTATGTTTTATGTTTTAAAAATAAATAAAAAAAATTTCCAAAAAAAAAAAAAAGAAAGAAATTTTGGCCTCAATTGTGGTTGTAATTCAAGGACTACCTTGTACTCTAGAAAGCTATTATCAGTGGTGGGATTCAAATAATTTAACAACTGGTTCTCTACCCTAATGACCGGCTGGGTAGGTATGGCTGAGTGGTCATGTGGCTGGGTGGGTGTGGCCAACTGAACATCACTCACATCGAGGGGCCCTTCGCCTCACCCGGCCTCTCCACACCATGCCTGGCCATGGAGGGGCCATGCCTGACCCCTCCCCTCTTGTCACACCCAGCCTTGCCTCGCCTGGCTTCTCTTCAACGTATGACCACAATTGAGCCCAAAATTTATGTTGCTAAGTGAGAAATTTATTAAGTGAATTTTGCCCCATTTCACAACTTGCCACATTTGTTAAGTGTATCACTGCAGTTGTTAAGTTAGTAACACGGCTGTTAACTGAATCTGGCCTTCCCATCAACTTTGCTTGTCTGAAGGTTGCAAAAGGAATCACATGACCTGGGAGACTACAATCGTCATAAATGTGAGACAGTTGTCAACCATCTGAATTTTGATCACGTGAGCATGGGGATGCTGCAACAGTCGTAAGTGTAAAAAATGGTCATAAGTCACTTTTTTCAGTGCCATTGTAACTTTGAATGATCACTAAACAAACTGTTGTAAATCAAGGATTACCTGTACAAAAATACAAGAAGCTGCTCGCAAAAGCTGCCTTAAATACCAATCATTAGATTAGAAAGGGGGGAAATACATGTTAAAGATAAGCAGGATTAACAATACACACCAGAATGCTTCCTTCCTGCCTTCCTGACAGGATTAACCCCATAAAGTGGGAAAAACAAAAGGCTGTTGGAAGGAGATTTCTTCCAACAGCCGGTTTGCTGAATTACTCAGAAAGTTAGCTATTGGTACTTGTGAACCGGTGCGAACCGGATGAAACTGGCTATTATGATATAGAAGCCAAGTCTGAACAAACTCTTATTACTAAGGTTATGTGACAATGAAGATACCTTGTCCGTTGAAGCAGATTTAGAAAGTACAGCTATCAAAATGCACTGAAATAATTTGTTAACACTAATATTGATAACAACAACAATTTGTTATCTAATTGGAGGATTAAAAGTAAAGCTATATTTCGATTTGGTAGAGGAAATTGTGGGCAAGGAGAGAAGATATTGGGAAACTATTTTGAAAGTGCTTCAGCGGTTGTTGATCCTTTGTCTTAACTATGGTAGATGATTTTCCCCTTGCAATCAGACTTTGAGTCTATTCCCATCATGTGATTCTTTGGCACATCAAATGAATGCCTGAATCAGAGGACCTGACCAAGATGATAGATTAGGCTAAAATAGTCTTTATATGCAAATTCATTTCTTTGGTGGGGGGTTTTGTTTTTGAAATTATACCAATAGGCATGATAATCTTGAGGAAAGGACTACAGTAAACAAACCATTTCCCGGTAAAATTATTAAAGGAGGATTAAGAGGTAGAATTATACTTACTGAATGATACTAGGATCATTTCGTATTTTTTCAGGGATAGAGAAGATCCCTTTTTCTCCCTCCCTGGGAGTGAAATACACTCCAGCTGCACCAGTCACCAGATTTCCAGGAAAACGAACCAGGACTGCCTCCTTCCCATGTTGATGTGACCAGAGCCAGGCTTGGCCACCAATGAGCAGACCCCCACCCTTTTTTATGAACTGCACAAGGTCATCAGCCTGTGCACTATCGTAGGCATCTCTGCAGAATACTCCAAGGGAGTCCCCAAGTGTTGCATCTGGATGAACTTCAATACCACTACTGAGGAGCAACTTGGAGAGGGCATCCAGGCTTCTGTGGACTCCTATGAGTGCCATTGGGGAAGGCCTGAGCCAATCCAGAGCATTTTTAATGAACGGCAAGAACTGGGGAAGCTGTATCATGGCTTCATGGGCAGTGACCACCATCCGGCCTTTCCCATATTGGGATGCAGCAATCAGAACCTGCCCATTCGAACCCACAAGCACAGGGAAGGCTTGGACTCCAGTGAGCAAAAGTTCACAGGGAATAAAATCTCCAGTGACACCAATGGATTGAATGCCTCGCAATAGAGAATTGTAAGCATTTTGGATCAGGCTATTCATTGATCTGAAAGAGAGAAAGAGAGAGAGACCTGTAAACCTGTAGATTTAATTTTTCATTTACTGGAGAAAGCTCTTGTGACAGATAACTCTAAACACACTCTATTCCTGAGGTAGTGAGGTGCCCTACCTTTGTCTGCTGAAGCACATTTAGAAAATGCAGATATCAAAATCCAAAGTGACTATTCTGTAATTATTTACTAACACAAGAATGTCCGATTAGAGTGTGAAAATTATACCTCTCTTTGAATTTGCTGGAGGAAATTGTGGGAAATGAGAGAAAATGTTGGGAATCTATACTGAAAGTACTTCAATGGCTGTTGATCCTTTGTCTCAACTGGGCCATGCTCCCACCGCACTCAGACTTTGAATGTGGCCCTCGTGTTCAGTTCTTTGGCCCAGCAAATGATTGTCTGAATCAGAAGACCCAACCAAGCTGATAGGTTAAGCTAAAATAATTTTTATATACATAATCATTTCCATGGTGGGGTGAGATTTTTGTGGGGGATTATCCAAAAAAGTAATAGAGGAAGCGAATGCAATGACTCAGTGGTTAAAGTCGCTGAGCTTCTCAGCTGGAAAACTGACTGCCTGGGTTTGAGACCTGAGTGCCCAAATTAGGTGAACTCCCGTTCCTTGCTCCAGCTCCTGCCCACCTATCAGTTCGAAAGCATGCAAATGCGAGGTACCACTTCAGTGTCAGCATTCCAGTGCCTTTGACATATAGCCATGCTGGCTACATAACCATGGAAATTGTCTTTGAACATAGCTAGCTCCCTCAGCCAAGAAAAGGATATGAGCACCACGCCCTGGAGTGGAAAACTTTTACCTTTTTTATCCATAAAGGTGGAAGAATCTTCGGATAAGGATCAGAGTAAAAAATATAATCTGGACCTGGGTACTTGCAGGACCGCCTTCTACCACCAATAGCCTCCCACCGGCCGGTACGCTCCCATAGAGAGGGGCTCCTCCGGGTGCCGTCAGCCAAACAATGCCGACTGGCGGCCCCCAGGGGGAGAGCCTTCTCTGTGGGGGCACCTACTATCTGGAACGAGCTCCCCCCAGAGATACGGAAGATCCCGGATCTGCGCTCCTTCCGCCGCGCTTTAAAGACCTTACTATTTCACCAGGCCGGCCTGGCCTAATTTTCCCCCTCTTTTATAAAAGATTTTTAATTTTTAAATATCTTTTAGTATTTTATATATTCAATTTTAAATTGGTTTTAAAAGTTTGGGGTTTTAAATTTGTCGGGGCCAAAATTATTTAATTTGATTTTATTCTACTTTTAAATTTTGTATGTATGTGTTTTTATTGTTTGGCTGTGCACCGCCCTGAGTCCTTCGGGAGTAGGGCGGTATAGAAATCAAATCAAATATAAATATAAATATAATCTCAGACAGCATTATTAAAGGCAGATAAAGAGTTAGTATTATACTTACCGGATGATAACAGGATCCCTCCATATTGTTTCAGGGACGGGAAAGATCCCATGTTCTCCCACAGTGGCAGTGAAATACACTCCAGCCACACCGGTCACCAAATTTCCAGGAAAACGATCAAGAACTTTCTCCTTCCCGTGTTGAGATGACCAGTGCCAGGCCTGGCCACCAATGAGCAGACCCCCACCCCTTTCTACAAACTGCACAAGGTCATCCGCCTGCACATCATCGTAGGCATCTCTGCAGAATACTCCAAGGAAGTTCCTGAGTGTTGCATTCGGACGTACTTTAATATCTCTACTGAGGAGCAATTCAAAGAGGTCATCCAAGCTTCTGTGGACTCCTATGACTGTCACTGGGGAAGGTTTGAGCCAATCCAGAGCATTTTTAATGAACGGCAAGAACTGGGGAAGCTTTAACATGGCTTCATGCCCCATGACCACCATCCGGCCTTTCCCATATTGGGCTGCAGCTATGAGAACTTGCCCCTTCGAATCCTTAAGCACCGGCTGGGCTTGGTCTCCTGTGAGCAAAAGTTTACAAGGATTGAAATCTCCCGTGACATCGATGGACTGAATGCCTTTCACTAACAAATCGTAAGAATGTTGGGAATCCATTAGAAAGTTGTGCTGTTGGAGCTGCAAAAGAAAGTATACAATTTTTTTTTCAGGGTATTTTATGTTGCATATAATCCTGCAAGAGATAACAATACATGTAAACTTTCATGAAACCTGTCAGATAATTATCAGGTGTTAGGTGATGGGTTGTGTTTGGGTCTTGCAACATTGCTGGATATTATGTCATCAAAGGAGCACAAGAAAGCATGTTCCTCCTGCGCCAACTCAGAAAGCTCAGACTGTCCAAGGAACTGCTGATACGTTCTACAGAGGAATGATTGAGTCTGCCATTTGCACCTTTATAACTGTCTGGTTTGGCACTGCGGCCAAACAAGAACAGACACAGACTTCAGTGGAAGAAAAAAGCAATTGCTACCAGCCTGCCTTCCATTGAAGAGCTGCACGAGCGATAAAGAGAGCTGTGAGAATATCTACAGACCCCTCACATCCTGGACATAAACTGTTTCAACTTCTTCCCTGAAGATGACACTATAGGGCATTGCACGCCAAAACAACTAGACACAAGGACAGTTCTTTCCCCCATGCCATCGCTCTGTTAAACAACTAATTCCCACAATACTGTCAAACCACCTAGAAGGGCTGTATTATCCTTCTCATCTTTTCTATTATCTATTCCCATGATGGCGAAACTATGGCACGCGTGCCACAGGTGGCACGCAGAGCCATATTGGTGGGCACGCAAGCGTTGCCCTACCTCAGCTCCGGCGCGCGCATCTGATTTTTGGGCCTTCCGGGCCCGCTGGAAGTTGGCAAATGGGCCTTTTCCAGCCTTCAGAGGGCCTCCAGAGAGTGGGGAAGCCTGTTTTCGCCCTCCTCAGGCTCCAAGAAAGCCTCTGGGACTGGGGTGATATAACTCTGATTTTACAGCTCTTTAAGGAATGTCCGAGGTTATGTAGCTCATTTGCTCTCTCAGTATGATTCAGAAACTACTCTTTGTTTTAAAGTCCTAATGTTCAGCCACCAAGCAAGAAACAATTAATTTCTCTTCTAAAATAGGGTTTTTTTCCTCCTATAAGCACTCAGCGTTTTTGTGCACTTGAAGGACATAGTCACAGCACTATCAAGAGCTTCCACTTCCAACCTCCCAACCCCAGATATCTCCAGATATCACTCACAGTGTTGCCAAGTTTCCTTCTTGTTAGTATCTTTTATTCAATGTTATGTTTGTCTCTCTTCAAGCCCATTCTTGTCACATACGTTCTGTTTGGAGAATCACAAGAAAACATAGTGGTTAACAAGCAGGCAGTATCAAAAGCAGGAAATGAAGGAAAATAAACACGAAAAACAGAGAACTCGTTTGATCAGAGCTAGAAAACCTGTTTATTCTACCAAAACTATTTTCCAAATTCCTCTAAGGTCTTCTGCTGTTGCAGAGATGAAACTTTTCCAAATTGGTTGACGGTGTCCCTTTCACGGCAGCAGAAATTAGCAGATAAAATGGCTCGGATAGCTCTTTCAATCAGCTTTATATTATAAGGCCAGTCCCTAGACTCCCTAAGAAATTTCTAGAGAGGGACTCGAATCTCTTCTTGGGCCTCTGAAGAGAGTTCAGTTTCACTAAAAATTATTGCTGACTGTTCTTTTCAACCTTTTGGAGCTTTGAGCCAGCATTTTTACCTGCCCTACACCTGATGGAGCTGGAAGTAGCATTTTGGTGATTTTAAGAAGCTAAAGAAGGCTAGAGGAAGAAAAAAAAAAGGAGCAATGGACTTGCTGTTTTATGGAATTTTCAGTGCTCCTGAAAACCCACTGAACCATATCTATGGGTATTTAGCAAAAGCAGAATACAGGACAAGAAAGATGGATGGGCTGAACCCACTTCAAGGCTCCATGGAAGCACAAACCCCTTCAGAGAGTCAGAGGGGTACCTAGTGGTACATTTGTACACATCAGGGTATGTTTAGTGGCTAGTTTGAGGTTTGTTGTATCTCAGTATATTGTGCAAAGCTGGCCCATTGGATTAGGATTCAAACTTATCGCTCAGTGCATCATGCAAACCCAGAATGTGGGTTAATTCAGATTTCCACAACATGCTAAATCAGGGGTCACCAGGCTCCATGTTACTCTAATTTTTATTGCAACTAGGCTCAAGATCTCACAGGAGGTGCTTGGTGCAGGGACTTCTAGTTTCTGCTCCTGGAACCAGAAGTCCCAGGCCTTTCTCAGGAAGGGGTTTTTCTCTCTCTTCCTGTTGCAGATATGATTGCTACCGTCTTTCTCCTACATGTTCTCCATGTTAGGATCATAATCTCAGGAGTTGCACTTTCTTCTCAGCTCTTAAAAAGCCTGGGCCTCTCACACTTCCCACTTTCTCCCTTTACTCTCTCCACTGAAACTAGTCCTACCTAGAAGGTCAGAGCTGTCAATGGTCAGTTGACCACTAGATGGCACTAAAGATCCCACTGCAGCACCCAACTTTAAGACCCCCATATGTCTTGGGTTTTCAATGCCAGGAGTTGTCATTGCTAAGAGATGTGGGCGTGTAACGTCATGCTTTATGACTGTATCACTTAGGAACAGCAATCCCAGTTTGCGTGCTTGGCAATGGGTATATATTTGTGATGGTTGCAGTATCCTGAGATCATGGAATCACCATTTGCACCCTTCCCAGCCAGCTTCCGACAAGCAAAGTCAATGGAGGAAGCTGGATTCGCATAAGCACCATTGAACAATTGCAGCAATTCACTTACCATGGCAAAAAAACCCGGTCATACATTCAATGTGTCCGACTCTTGGTGATATTCTGGGCCAGGACTCCCCATATCCTCTGATCTTGCATTACTTCTTTGAGTTGTTCTATGCTGTGGCTGAAGTCAGCTTTGATGGTGTCCAGCCTTCATGTTCTTTGGCTGCCTGGTTTCCTTTTACCACTTAATCTTCCTGACAAAATTGATTTTTCTAGTGAATTCTCCTGCACGACACTGCCAAAATAAGTTACAAATATGTTCCTATGATCCTATTTATTTATTTATTTATTTATTTATTTATTTATTTATTTATTCAAATTTATATGCCGCCCTTCTCCCTAAGGACTCAGGGCGGCGAACACAGGTTAAAAACATACAATAATAAAAGGAAGCGTAATTAAAACCAATTTAAAACAGCGACAATAAATAATAAAACCCAGGAATCAGAATCAACCCATTTGTTGAAACAGCCAAGTCTTTAGGTCTCGACGGAAGGAGCGGAGGTCAGGCGCCGTCCGAAGCTCGGTGGGTAACTCATTCCAGAGGGCAGGAGCGCCCACAGAGAACGCTCTACCCCTGGACGTCGCCAGCCAACATTGTCTGGTCGATGGTACCCTGAGGAGGGTAGCCCTGTGTGAGCGGACAGGATGGTGGGAGGCGGGTAGGAGATGGTCCTGCAAATACCCCGGACCTAAGCCATGTAGGGCTTTAAAGGTAAGTACCAGCACCTTGAAGCGGATCCAGAGGACCACTGGTAGCCAGTGCATCTATCTAAACCTATGTAGTTTCAGATTAACACATTCCTGGTTAGCTATTAATTTGCCTTTTTCTCCTTGGGAACACATCATATGCTGCGCCTCTATTCCCTTGTCATTACTCCATTCAGAGGAGAAAATTATTGTTGCCAGAACCATTGAAAACACAAACTGACTTCCAGTAGCCTTGGCATAGCTGACTAACGGATGGAAACTAATCAAGGAGAGAAGCAACTTGGAATTAAGGAGAAACTTCCTAACAGTAAGGACAATTAACCAGTGGAACAGCTGGACTCCAGAAGTTGTGAGTGCTCCATCACTGGAAGTTTTCAAGAAGAGACTGGACAGCCACTTGTCTGAAATGGGTATAGAGTCTCCTGCTTGAGCAGGAAATTGGATTAGAAGACCTCGAAAGTCCCTTCCAGCTCTATTCTGATCCTGATTCCCTGACGTCACTCTGCCCACCCATCCCATCTGTACAGGTAGTCCTCGATTTATGACCACTTTCTGTTGCTAAGCAAGGCAGTTGTTAAGTGAGTCGTGTTCAATTTCAGCTCTGCCTGTCTTGCCTTTGTCCTGTCCTTAATTTTTTTTTAAAAAAAATTATGGTTTAAATTGTCTTTAAAATGCCCCTTCCAGCTCTATTCTGATTGATTGATTGATTGATTGATTGATTGATTGCAGCAGGCCAAAAGTCTGTAAATTATGGTTCTGTCTTTGCTCAGGTCTGGCCATCAAGCTGCCTATTGAAATCATGTGGCATCTGTTTTGGTTGCTTTAACTGAGCCGGCTTTGACCCAGAACCAGGTCCTCACACAAAGAGTGCAAATTACACAGTGGACATTGTTTGCCTGCTGACATCATGATGATGATCCTCTACTTACAATCACTTTCAATTGCTAAGCAAGGCAGTTGTTAAGTGAGTCATGTTCAATTTCATGACTTTTTGTTGTGGTTGTTAAACGAATTACTGTAGTTAAGTGAATCACATGGTCACTAAGCGAATCTGCCTTCCCCTGTTGATTTTTGCTTCTTGGAAGCTGGCTGGGAAGGCGACCCCGGGGATTCTGCCACCGTCATAAATGCATGCAAAGTGCTCAAATTGTGATTATGTGACTGTGGGGAATGCCGCCATGGTTGTAACTGTGAGGACCAGTTGTAAGTCACTTTTTTCAGTGCTGTTGTAACTTTGAACAGTCCCTAAATGAATGATTGTAAATCAAGGATTACCTGTATTGCTTTTGATGGTGGCAGTCAATAAGATTCAGCAATGGTTAGAGCAGGGTTAATAGATTATAAATAGAATAATAACTAGAATAGAATAATAACTTTATTGTCAGTTTGAATGTAGACTAACTGGCATATATTAAAAAGAAATTTTGTTGCATGCAGCTCTCCAAGAGTCACCACCTCCAATATACACTACAGAATAGAATAGAATAGAATAGAGAATGGAATGGAATGGAATGGAATGGAATAGAATAGAATAGAATAGAATAGAATAGAATAGAATAGAATAGAATAGAATAGAATAGAATAGAATAGAGAATGGAATGGAATGGAATGGAATAGAATAGAATAGAATAGAATAGAATAGAATAGAATAGAATAGAATAGAATAGAATAGAATAGAATAGAATAGAATAGAATAGAATGGACGTTGTCTTACCTGAACGTCCCTTTTCTGGGCGCTGCGTACACTATCCATGCATGGGTTAATCCTTCAGTGCTTGGCAACAACTGAGTGAAAACAAAAGGCTTTTGTTCCCCTTTCCGGCTCCCAAGCCACGCCTCTGGTCCCATGATCCCCCAGTCTGAACGAAGGCGCAGCAGACAGGAATCCATACTATAGGTAACTTATAACTCAACTTTATTAACTCAAATCAACTTAAGGAAAGAACGTAAATTCAGCCATAACGGTGGCAGGCAGCCCTAACGGGCGGGATATGGATAGTGTACGCAGCGCCCAGAAAAGGGACGTTCAGGTAAGACAACGTCCATTTTCCTGTGCGCTGCTCCCACTATCCATGCATGGGATATACCCAAGCTTAAACTCCCTGGGTGGGGAGCTGACTGCCTCCAGAGTCCTCTTCTGTCAGTACTTTCTGCAGGACTTTGCGGCCAAAGGATGCCTCCGCCGAGTTGTACTCATCAATCTTGTAGTGGCGGATGAACGGTGTGAGGGACGACCACGTCGCCGCTCTGCAGATGTCCACGATCGAGGCTTGGGTGGACCAGGCCGCCGTGGTGGCTGCACTGCGCGTCGAGTGCGGTAGGATCTTGTCGGGAGTCGCTATGGCATTCAGGTCATATGCCAGGGCGATGCAGGCCTTGATCCATCTGCTGACTGTGGCTGCTGATATCTTCTGACCCATGGACTTCGGGTTGAAGGCGACCAGGAGTCCCTCTGTACGGCGGAAAGGAGCAGTCCGTCGGATGTAAGTACGGATGGCACGTCGCACATCTAGGGTATGCCACTTCTCCTCTCTGGGGTCACGAGGTGAAGGGCAGAAGTCCGGCAGTATGAGCTCCTGAGCTCGGTGGAACCATGAGTTGACCTTCGGGATAAATGCCGGATCCAGGCGCAGGGTCACCGTGGATTCGTGGAAAATGCACAAGTCCTTGCGGACTGACAGGGCTGCTAGCTCTGAGACCCTCCTTGCTGAGGTGATTGCCAGCAGGAAGGTCACCTTAAGCGATAGGTACTTCAGAGATGTTGAATCTAGGGGCTCGAAAGGGGGTCCGGTCAGTGCCCGCAACACTAGAGGTAGATCCCATGAGGGGTATCGGTGCACTGTGGGGGGTCGCAGGTTGGTGGCCCCATGCAGAAACCCCTTGATGCGCGGGTGTTGCGCGAGGGATTGGTATGGAGGGCACGCGATGATTGTTGACAATGCCGCTGTCTGTCTCCGTAGGGTTGCGGGGGCCAAACCCTTGTCTAGGCCGGCCTGTAGGAACCGCAGGATGTCCTGAATGGTGGCTGATGTGGGGTCGATGTGCTGTTGGGCGCTCCATCGACAGAACGCCTGCCATGACGACTCGTAGATGCGGGTCGTAGCTGGGCGTCTGGCCGCCTGGATAGTGGCAACCACCTCGTCTGGTAGGCTGTCCTTCTTCAAGATGACCCGTTCAAGTGCCAGACGGCTAATTGGAGCCACTGGGGCTCTGGGTGCGTGACTGCTCCTTGGCACAGGACGAGCTGCTGTGGTGGGATCAGCCATGGCTGTTCTACGGACAGTGCTACAAGATCGGCGAACCAGAGTCTCCGGGGCCAGTTCGGGGCTACCAGGAGTAGGTCGGCTTTTTCTGCCAGTAGCTTCCGAATGAGTCGCGGGAGCAGCGGGACTGGTGGGAATGCGTACAAGAGACCCTCGGGCCACCTGCAGCGCAGCGCATCGTGGTCCTCCGCTTGTGGTGTCGGGTAGCGTGACACGAAGCGGGGAAGCTGAGCGTTGGTCGGGGTTGCGAAGAGATCTACGACCGGGCTTCCGAAGCGTGAAGAGAGTTCTTGAAACAGGTGAGGATGGAGCTGCCACTCCGCTTGATCTATTGTTTCGCGGCTGAGCCAGTCCGCCCTCACATTCGTTGCCCCGGAAATGTGATCTGCTCTGATCGAGAGCAGGTGTCTCTCTGCCCAGCTGAACAGCTCCACGGACTCCTTCATCAGGGTACGGGACTTCGTGCCCCCCTCCCTGTTGACGTGTGCCTTGGCCGAGATGTTGTCGGTCAGGATTAGGACGTGATGCCCCTGCACCGTCGTCTGGAAGCTGCGGAGTGCCAGTCTGATCGCTCGAAGCTCTAGGAGGTTGATGCTGCGTTGACGTTCTTCTTGCGACCACCGACCTTGTGTGACTAGGTTGTGGAGATGGGCTCCCCACCCCTGAAGGCTGGCATCGGTGGTTAGTATCAGACGGTCTGGCTCTAGGAAGCTGGAGCCCTTGAGGAGCGACGGTGACGTCCACCACCCGAGGGACCTGCGGACCTGTAGAGTGAGGCGAACCTCCCTCTTGGAGTTGGCCCTTCCCGTTCGCTGGAACGGAAGGAGGAACCACTGCAGGGGCCTCGAGTGTCTGCGTGCCCACGGTACGATGCCGAAGCAGGATACCATCTTCCCGAGGAGGGTTGAGAGGTGGCTCAGAGCAACTTTCCTCCTCGTCAGGCCCTGCCGTGTTAGGGTTCGGATGCTTTGGACTCTGTCCGGTGATAAAAATACCTGCCCGCTGGCCGAATCTATCTGTGCCCCCAGGTGGAGAAGTCTGGTGGTGGGCATGAGCTGACTCTTTGCAAAGTTTATGGTGAAGCCGTGATCCTGAAATACCTTGATCACCATCTCCATGTCCTTGTAAGCTTGGTCGGGCGTGGACGACAGGACCAGAATGTCGTCCAGATAGCATAGCACCCGGATCGGGACGGCCCGGAGCTTGGCCGCCACCACCGCTACCAGCTTGGTAAAGGTGCGCGGGGCCGAGGAAAGTCCGAATGGCATCGCCCGATATTGGTAGTGACGGCCCGCGTACGCGAACCTCAGGTACTGCCGGTGAAGCGGGTGAATCGGCACGTGCAGATAAGCCTCCCGGAGGTCGACTGATTGAAGGAGGTCGCCCTGTCTCACTCCCGCAAGGATGGTCTTGAGGGAGTGCATCTTGAACCTGTGGTATTGTACCGACAGGTTCAGGCGCTTTAAATTCAGTATGCCCCTCCAGCCTCCGGAATTCTTGGGGACCAAGAAGAGGGTCGAGTAGAATCCTGAGCCCCGCTGGTTGTGCGGAACGGGCTCTATGGCCTCGACCTCCAGGAGGTGGGCGATCTCCTGCGACATCAGGTCCTGAAGCTCCGAGGATCGAGGGGTTGGACAACTGACAAACCGGTGGGGCGGCTGGCCGGAGAATTCGATGGACAGACCTAAAGAGGTCGTACGCCTTACCCAGGAGTCCGAGGTCGATCTGGCCCATTGTTGATGGAAGTGGATGAGCCGTCCCCCTATGGGCCCCGAGGGCCTGAAGTCATTTCCCCCTTCTGGCGGGCTTAGGGCCGGCCCCGCGGAAGTTGCGTTTGGGCTGTTGGTGTCTTCCTCGGTCTCGGAACTGTTGTCTGTCGTTGAATCTGTCTCCCCCTTGGTAATGGGAGCGATGCGAGAAGGACCCCCTGGGTCCGGCGCCTGCACGAAAGGGCTGATGGAGCGGGTAAGGCGTGTACCTGCGTTCCTGGCGCCTGTAGGTTGAAGGGAGGATCTTCCTCTTGTCCTTCCCTTCAATGAGTAGGGGTTCCAGCGAGGCACCAAACAGATCTGGTGCTTTATATGAGGAAGCCGCCAACTTCCATTTGGCCTTGAAGTCGGCTTTCCAAGGTCGAAGCCAGAATAGCCTCCTCGCTGTAAGGGTCGAAGCCAGCGCCCTTGAGGCGAACTTGGCTGAATTCAGGGAGCTGTCGGCGGTGTATTCGGTAGCAGCTATTATCTTGTTTAGATCCTGATGCAGCCTAGTGTCCTCAGGTGGGAGCCTGTCTTGCAGGTGCCGAAGCCAGATAAGCGAGGCTCTGTTGAAGAAGGACGAGGCTGTCGCGGATCTGATTGCCCAGCCCACGGCCTGGTGCGCTTTGCGGAAGGCCCATTCCATCCTCTTTTCCTCCGCCTTGAGCGAGTCTAGAGGGTCGGTAGAGATCAGGGAGCTGGCAGCTAGGGTAGCCACTGGTTGGTCTACTGAGGGGAGCACCAGCAGGTCTTCTAACTCTGGGGCTGAGCAGTAGAGTTTTTTATCGAGGTTGCTGGGTGTTGCCATGGAGGCCGGCTGCACCCAGGGGTTCTGAATCACCTCTGTAAATAGCTGCGGGCAAGGGATGTAGTCCTTCTGCGGCTTTGAGGACTTGAAGAGGGCGTCGTGAGGGCCCGCCGTTGAGGTGGAGGGCACTGCGATATCTCCTGGCACTCCAAGGTTGGTTGTAAGTCGTGCCTTGTGGAGGAGCGACTTGAAAAGGGCTGGGCGGAAAAGACCTGTAAAGGCCGGGGTGTCCGGCGCTAGTCCTTCGTCCTCGGATAGCTCCATCTCCTCTGGGCCCTCCTCTGCTTGGTCTGATTCGTCTGAAGAAGAGTCCCGACTTCGCTCTGGGAGGGGCTGGGGCTGAGGGTGGACCGGCCGCGCCTGACTGGGTGCGGTTTGTATGGGCACCTGGGCCGCCTGCTGCATTGTTGTGGTGAAGAAGGATGATAGGGCCGCCGAGAACATGGCCTGGAAGTCCACTGGGGGTGGCAGGCCCAGTCCGCCCTGACCCTGTGGGTCTACCCTTGAGGGTGTGGAACTTGCCTCCCTGGCCCGGCGGTGCTGACTTGGCGCAGGGGAGGCTGGAATCTCCCATCCGGCCCTTGACACTGTCTCGTTGCGATGCGTTGTGCGAGCGGGCCCAAACCCCTCCGGGGTATTGGGGGTGAGTGTGATGTCGGCCACAGATGTTAGTCCCCGCTCCGCCTCTCTTGGGGAGAGGGGAGTAGGCTCCCCAGGTGCAGGGTCCCTGGACGTGGTTCCTGCAACCGCCTTGTGCGCCCTCTCCCACTGCCGCTCTAGGGTGTTATGCCTCCTCGGGGCGTCCCTATCCTGGAAGGGTAAGGAGCCTTCTGAGGCCGCCTTGCTGGCCGAGCTGAGGTGCCTCTTTTTTGATTTCTTTTTCCCCCTTTTTTCGTTTGTGCGTGGGGGGCTTAGCTCCAGCTCCATGTCTGACGATGGGGGGGAGTGAGACATGGCTGAGGCGGCTGGGAAATTGAATTAGGAGCCTTGTCCTGCAGCTCACGGGTGATCGCTGAGTGAGCGCCCCAGGGCCTTACCAAACCTCTTCAGACGGTGGTGGTAGAGGCGGTTTGATGCCCCTCCAGCTGTGTGGGGAGGGGGGGTGCAGGTCTGTAGCTGGCTCCCCGTGGGTTGGGGAGGCACGAGCTTGAGGATCTCGCCCAGGTGGCGGCCCGAAGGTCCACCAATATGGCGCTGTCACGTGTTGCAAGGCAGACCTGGCAGCGGACTTACAATGGCGGCCCGAGGGTCCGGCCAGACGCCGCGCAATCCCTTAACGAGGGGCTTTCCGTAGTGCAGGGAGGGCTGCCTCCTTCATCCGGCGCTTTCCCTGTCTCGCGCCCTCGCTCCGGTGCAGCCCAGCGACGCTCCGACTTCAGCGTCGGCTTCGGATCTTCGCCGCGTGGGCGGCCCGCGCTTCCGGCTCCGCCGGCCAGCTGATGAGCGCGGCGCCCTCTATTTGAATTTCGGTGCGTGGGCGGCCGGCGCTTGGGGCTCCGCCGGCCAGCTGAAGAGCGCGCCGCCGCTAGTCTCCACGTGGGCGGCCGGCGCTTGGGGCTCCGCCGGCCAGCTGATGAGCGCGCCGCCGCTAGTCTCCACGTGGGCGGCCGGCGCTTGGGGCTCCGCCGGCCAGCTGATGAGCGCGCCGCCGCTAGTCTCCACGTGGGCGGCCGGCGCTTGGTGCTCCGCCGGCCAGCTGTGATTCCGGCGTGGGGCGATGAGCCACGAGCTCCCTGTAGCTTAGGCTAGGAGGCCGGCGAGCGAGCGTGTGAGCGCTCTGCCCCACTCCCCCTCCTCCGCTCCAATCGCCCCACACAGCAGTCAAGGTAAAAGAAAAAAGGAAAAAACGCGAGGGGGAGCTACTCAAAAATAACAGAAAAAAACTAACGCTCAAAGGAAAGGGAAAAGCCAAGAAGATTATAGAATTAAAAGGAAGGAAAGCCCCCACAGACTCACCAATACCAGCAATCTGTGGAGCTCAAAGAAATCACTACAGTGTTTGCCAGCAACTGAGTGAAGACTGGGGGATCATGGGACCAGAGGCGTGGCTTGGGAGCCGGAAAGGGGAACAAAAGCCTTTTGTTTTCACTCAGTTGTTGCCAAGCACTGAAGGATTAACCCATGCATGGATAGTGGGAGCAGCGCACAGGAAAATAGAATACTTTCTTGGCCAAGTGTGATTGGACACACATGGAATTTGTCTTTGGTGTATATGCTCTCAGTGTACATAAGGAGAATAAAATACATTCATCGAGAATAAAAAGATACAGCACTTATTAGTCAAGGTTACTAATAAGCTATCATATCATACTAGGAAACAAATAAAAACAATATAAATTGAAAGATACAAGTAACATGGTTATACTCATAAGTGGGAAGAGATAGATAGTAGTAAGGAAGAGAAGAATAATAGTAATACAGTCTTTATAAATTATTTGACAGTGTTGTGGGAATTATTTGTTTAGCAGAGTGATGGCGTTTGGGGAAAAAACTGTCCTTGTGTCTAGTTGTTCTGGTGTGCAGTGCTCTATAGTGTCATTTTGAGGGTAGGAGTTGAAACAGTTCATGTCCAGGATGCGAGGGGTCTGTAGATATTTTCCCAGCCCTCTTTTTGACTCGTGCAGTAGACAGGTCCTCCATGGAAGGCAGGTTGGTAGCCATTGTTTTTTCTGCAGTTCTAATGATCCCCTGAAGTCCGTGTCTGTCTTGTTGGGTTGCAGAGCCAAACCAGACAGTTATAGAGGTGCAGATGACAGACTCAATCATTCCTCTGTAGAACTGAATCAGCAGCTCTTTGGGCAGTTTGAGCTTCCTGAGTTGGCGCAGGAAGAACATGCTTCGTTGTGCTTTTTTGATGACATTTTTGATGTTAGGTGTCCATTTTAAGTCTTGAGATATGATAAAACCTAGAAACCTGAAGGACTCTACTGTATGTAAACATAAACATGACAAAATAAATACTTGAATACAAAATTATGTATATACCCACATATATTATATAACATGGAGAAACAACACAGTCTAGTCCATCTGAATAAATGCACATGGGGAAAAAAAAGAATCTTGCGAGTTTACCAGACAGATGGCATATAGGGAACAAAGCTGTTGCAGAATCTGGTAGTCCTGCTAGAAATACTCCGAAACCTCCTCTCAGAGGGGAGCAACAGAAACAGTGGGTGTATGGGGTCTCTAAAATATAGTTTTTCCAAGGACTGTGCAGGCCAATGAAGAACCATAGGTTTTTCAGCAACATGTAGTAGGGAATGCAAGCAGAAAGAGAAATGAACAGGACGGGTTACTCGGCTATGTGCAAAAGAGAATTATTACATACATAGAAAGAAACGTATTAGCAGGCAGGGATTAAAATCAGAACTCGGGACAGCTCCCAGAGATACCAGCATTTACAACTGAGTTTTTAAAAGCGAATATTTCCTGGAGGACATGATAGCACTGTGTTTTCCTTGGCGATAGATTGAAAATCATTTTTTCACTGTTTGCTTTGTAGCTTTGTGGAAACCTTTGCAAGAAGCAATTTTTGGGACTGTCACTAATTCGGGAAGGTGATTTCAAAACTGCTGGGTCAGGAAAAGGGAAGAGTTATGCATATTTTCCCTTTTTTACCCTCATTTGAGAAATGCTGTAAGGATTTGCTGAATTCACCTCATATCTTAGTGCACTTAGGTTGGGTCAGGGGTGAAATGTAAAATTTGTTACTACCGGTTCTGTGGGCGTGGCTTGGTGGGGGGTAATGTGACTGAGTGGGCGTGGCTAACTTTTTTTTTTAACTTTTAAAACCATTTTTTCTACAACCTCTTCAGCCGAAGAAGTTGTAAAAAAAATGCTTTTAAAAGCCTCTGATGATCCCAGCTGAGTTGCCTGATCGTCAGAGGTTTTTTCCTTTTAAAAACATTTTTTCTACAACCTCTTTAGCCAAAGAGAAAAAATGCTTTGAAAAGCCTCTGACAATCCCAGCTGAGCCGCACGATCATCAGAGGCTTTTTTTTTTTTTACTATTAAAAGCATTTTTTTTCGGCCAAAGAGGTTGTAGAAAAAATGCTTTTAAAAATTAAAAAAAAGCCTCTGATGATCACGCAGCTCAGTTGGGCATGGGGGGGGGGCAGGGATTTTTGCCACCGGTTCTCCGAACCACCCACCACCATCACTACCGGATCGGGCGATCCAGTCCAAACCGGGAACATTTCACCCCTGGGTTGGGTGTGTTGTGTGGGATGGCTTCCATGCATACTTTCGCTAGTTTTGGATCTATGGACACAAAGAGTACAGATAGTCTTCAACTTCTGACCACTTCTTCTTCTTCTTCCTAATGTATTGTCACAGGTTCAGGGTCCGCTTTTCGGATCATTGTATGCCACTTTGCACAGTCAGATGCATCTTCAGGGCGCAGGCCCACGACTTCCTCTGCATGTGCAGCCCGTTGCTTTGAATTGCAAGGACAACTTATGATTTCCTTATTGACAGGGAGATGACCAACACACTCAGCCACCAGGACCCCTAAAATGACAGTGGGCACCCCCCCCAAACATTATTAGGTTGTGCCCATATGGCATCTACCCTGGCCATCATGTTGCTGTGAAAGAACATGACGCTCTGTTCCTGTATTTAACTAAAAAAAAATGTCTGCCCTCCAGACATGGCTAACTGAAGGATACAAAGGTTTTCCAGAAGAGAGTTAAGACCTGCCAATTAGCACGGACATTTAAGAATGTTATTCAACCCTGGGGAGAGCTGGTGGTTTGAGGGCATTCCCTTCACCTTCTTCACGTTAGCCATTTGAATTCTTTACTTTTTTTTAAAGAGCATGCTCCAGAATTGTCATTTGATCGACTAGACTTGCACAGCCCTGGGCTTTGCTGGTGGTCTCCCATCCTTGTTCTTATTACCCTGCTTAGTTTCTGACCCTAGAGAAGTTCATTCAAGGGCCGCCACCCACGGAGACATTTTGGAACAATTAAACCTTTTATAAAATAGGGTTTCCATGTTTTTTTAAAATCGTAAAGAAGAAAGCATTCAAAAATTTATTTCTGACATAGTCAAAACAATAGCCGAAACTGGGGGAGGGGGGGAGTAAAGTAACATGATAGATCATGGCATCTGGCCCTCTCAATTCCTGGCAAGTAGATGGGGAAGAAATGGAGGTAGTGACAGATTTTATTTTCCTGGACTCCAAGATCACTGCACATGGGGACTACAGCCAAGAAATTAAAAGACGTTTGCTCCTGGGGAGGAAAGCAGTGGTGGATTGCTACCGGTTCACCCTGGTTCGGGTGAACCTGTTGCGGCGGTGGCAGGAGGCTCCGCCCACCTGCTCAAATGCTTCTGCATATGCGCCCATGAGCAAACCGGTAGCAATGGGATTTGAAACCCACTACTGGAGGAAAGCTATGGCAAATCTAGGCAGCATCCTAAAAAGCAGAGACATCACCCTGCCAACAAAAGTGCGTATAGTCAAGGCTATGATTTTCCCACCTGCAATATATGGCTGTGAAAGTTGGACCATAAGGAAGGCTGAGCGCCAAAGAATGGAGGCCTTTGAACTCTGGTGCTGGAGAAGACTCCTGCAAGTCCCTTGGACTGCAAGGCGATCCAACCGGTCAGTCCTAGAGGAGATCAATCCTGATGGCTCTTGAGAAGGCCAGATCCTGAAGATGAAACTCAAATACTTTGGCCACCTAATGAGAAGGAAGGACTCACTGGAGAAGAGCCTAATGCTGGAAACGATGGAGAGCAAAAGAAGAAGAAGGGGACAACAGAGAATGAGGTGGCTGGATGGAGTCACTGAAGAAGTCGGCGTGAGCTTAAATGGACTCCAGAGGATGGTAGAGGACAGGAAGGCCTGGAGGAACATTGTCCATGGGGTCGCGATGGGTCGGACACAACTTCGCAACTAACAATAACAAACGTGATGGAACCCAGAATCCACTCAATTCAGAAAAGATCAAGTAAATCAGAGGGAACAAGCCACTGAGAAAGATCAAACAGTTATATTTTTAATATACACAATTTTTATTTAGACCAACAAAGAGCTTAATAATCATCATTTCAAATCTCTCTCATTAAAGAGAGTTCTTTGTGAAAAATACAGGAAATGCCAATTTGGGAACTAAACTTAACAGAATATTAGAGATTATAATGAAAATATGAGGTTCTCTTTACTTTTAGCCTCATATTCGTAGCAAATAGTTTACCAGTCCCCTAAGAAAGAGATTTGTGTTGCACATGGAAATCCTCCATGTGCAACAGCTAAATAAAAAAAAAAATTCATTGAAATTATCAGACTCAGTTTTGAGTAATACATCTCCCCAATTCCAGTGTTCTCTGATGAGGATGATCTTGGATTCTGGTCCTTCAAAAGAACCGATAATGTATCATGGGATCCTCTGCCCAGGCAGGATAGATTAAGGCCAGATTCTCAGAGACAGTGTCCTCAATGGGCCACCCCCAGGTTTTGAAGAAAGGAGCCAGGTTTCTGTTGACTTCCTGAGAGAAGGTTTCTACCCACAGGTTCATCTTGTATCGGTTGTCATTTGGGATGTTGCTCATGGTTTGGTATTTCGCTAAAATGTGGATGTAGGAATCCCAACCAAAGGCTTCCTGCAGCTGAAGAAAAATAAGGCAATTGCATAGATCCGTGATCTATATCTCAGCTACTACATTATTTTACACTGAATGACCTTATGTTGTCTGGATCAAAGGCCATCAGTATAAAAACAGAGAAGTCACAAACCTATTTTTTACACTTTTAATCAATTGCAGGAACTGACCTCAACTGATAGCATTTTCTTCCCCTTTTTGAGAAAGATTTCCCCCTCAACCCTTCAATCCTACATCGAGGTAGTCTTTGACTTACCACCACAATTACGCCCCAGATTCCTGTTGCTAAGCCAAATATTTGTTAAGTGAATTTTGTCCCATTTTTTGACTTTGCTTGCCAGAAGTAAATCACTGCAGTTGTTAAGTTAGTGACATGGTTGTTAAGTGAATCTGGCTTCCCCCATTGACTTTGCTTCTCAGAAGGTCACAAAAGAGGATCACATGATCCCAGGACACTGCAACTTTCATAAATATGAATCAGTTGCCAAGCATCCGAATCTTCATCAATGGACCATGGGGATGCTACAACTGTCATAAGTGTAAAAAACAGTTATAAGTCACTTTTTTCAATGCCATAGTCACTAAACAAACTGGTGTAAGTCAAGGACTACCTGTATTACACTAGTGACTTCCCATGAACAGCTTTCTTACCTGCAAATAGGGTTCAAATGCAGTGAACATTTCAAAGTCATTCAGATTAGCTCCATTTCTAATGTAGTTCTCAATCCTCTCCTTTCTTGCATGCAGTTGAAGCTCTGAGTGGGCTATTTCTCGGGAGATGCTCAGCACAGTCTCATTAACGTAAACGGACCAGAGGTTGCAGGTGGCTTCCGTGGTATGGGGTGGGAAATTCCACCCACTTTTCTGCTGGTTATGACCCAGTTCGTGGATTGGGCCCCAGGTTCCTTTGGCGTAGAAATCTTGCACAGCTATGATGCTAGGCACGGCCCCCACATTACTCATGACTGGATAGCCAGAGTGCATCCAACCTAAGGAAAAATTTGGGAGGGATACAATTAGATGAGAGGCTAATGGGAAATCCTGGGTCTGTAGGTTAGCCTAAAAAGTTGAGTAAATATTTCGGAAGCAAGCCATAGCAAACCACTTTGGTATTGTTATAACAACACAACATGGATGTCTCCATGGAGATAACCAGAAGTTCACCTCAAATTTTCCTTAGGAGTTTAATTTAAAGGACACAAAGTGAATTTTGCTCAGGAAGGATGTCAAGTACCAGTCCTATAATAGAAAATTCCCTGAGTGACGTTATGTTTCTTTGTGGGACTTCTTGCTTCCATAATTTTCTGCCCATCCACCTGTTGTCACAGGACGGGCATCATCCAGGTCCCCTTCTTGGCACAATGTCATCTGATGGGATTTAGAGCCTACAGTAACTTAGTAAAAACACTATAGTTTTTATTCGAAGCGTGCAGCCCAAAGCCAAGATTATGCAAATTGAGTAGATATAATTTTTTTGTATGGGTAAAAATAAATGATTTTAATGATGGGTGGATATATCTTGGAGAAAGATGAAATCCTTTATATCCCAGATCCTGAATTGCAGTGGCTCCCAATCTTTTGGGCAGTAGGGACTGGTTCCATGGAGAGAGGTTTTTATGTGGACCGGAGGGGACGTGGTTTTGTGTGCTGCCTGCGTCCCACGGATGGGGTATCGCTTACTTGTGTGGCCCAGTTTCTGGTATGCCGTGGCCGTGTGACAATCCACGAACCAGGGGTTGGGGACCCCTACTGTATTGTATTATGTTTGAAAGGTGAACAGGGAACAGGACTAGACAATATTGGTTCAGCCTTAGAGTGAAATTCTTTCCCACATCAACCCTGATTTGAGGACACTCTTCCATAGGAATCATAGCCAAGGTGAACTCACAGGTGAACTGTAAGATAATTTACTAAAGTTTAATAAACAGTCCTTATGATTCCATTTATTAAGCAGTGAAATATCCCATGGTGCACCTGTCAGTTTGCTGAGGGGTGCAAACTGCAGCATTAACAGAATAATAGGAAGGGACTTTGGAGGTCTTCTAGTCCAACCACCCGATCAAGCAAGAGACCCTATACCAGTGATGGCTAACCTTTTTGTCATCGCGTGCCAAAAGCGGGGGGAGTGTGGTGGGGTCACACGCACATATGCCCACATCCATAATTCTATGCGCCCTGCTTTGCCTATCCAAAGAATAGGTTGACTCCCTCTTCTTTGGGACAGCCCCTTAAATATTGGGACACTGCCAAATAAATAAATATTGGGACACTCATAGTTCTATTAAAACACATTTTGACTTACAAATTAGGAACAGACCAATCATATTTTATGGTTTTCCTCTAAAATATGTGATGTGAACTAGTTTATACTTGCCTGCTGCTATCTGAACATCTGCCACAATCCTCTCTGGTCTGGGAAAAATAGAAGGGATGGCTGCTAAGTGAGTAATGGCCCTCATCATCTGATCCCACGTCTGGAGTAGGAAATCAATCCCATCATGACTACGTATAGCATCCGATGGCAGTGTGAGGATGATATTTTCAGTTTCAAGTTCTGCCCAGGGAGCGGGATAGTGGCGGATAATATCTTGCCAATCCTGGATGCTGGTTTCACCTATAGAAACATTGAAAACAGAACACTTGGGTATATTATTTTCTTAAACCAAAAATAGGTTGGAGAAAGAAAAATGCTTTCCTGATCACCATATTTTGAAAGGTGTGGCCAATGATACATTCCAAGAAAAGGCAAAAAGGTACAGAGATTTCACCCTTATTTTCCACTGGTTTTCTTTAGCAAATCTGTGCTGCATCCATTGTCCTGGAAAATGTTGTTGATTTTTTTTGTTGGAATTCATTGTTGGAATGTATTTCTATGCAACACCTACAGTAGCATTCATCCAGTAGATGGCCGTTTTTACAATTTTGGATCTATGGTATATAGTCAATGCTCTTTTGTTCTAAGCAGAGTTTCCGGTCTCCTGTTACCGTGTAGCACAGCTGAGCAGTAAAGCACATGGTGACTATACTCTTTGCTCTGTGGTGCTATATATAAACAGAATTTCTAACATTTTTACCATAGAAAGAACAATTGTTTAGAATTGTGAGGAATCACCCATTATTAAAATGAACTTTCCAAGATATCTAGATATATTGATTTCATTATTCCTGATCTTTCATTGCAGAGCACTGAGATTTATTAAAACACAATTGCATAAAGAAATAATAATAATTAAGTTTCCAAAGGTCTTGAATACAATATTCTGTAGCCTCCTAGTTTAAATATGAGCCTCTCTAGACTCTACTACCATTTCAGGATGATATTTAAACAGAAGACATCCAGTGGGTGCACCTTATTTCCTGTAAATACTTGGTGTGCAATATTTCTCTGAAATATGAAAGAGTATCCATTTTTCTGCTTGGTTTCTAAATGGAGATGGACTCCAGAAAGTTTGCCAGCTTCAATGCCTGTTGGAGCCAGATCAGAACCAACCAGCAAAGTAGAAAAGTTTTGAACGTCATAAATTGAGGAAGGAGTTGTATTACCATGCTTGAAATAAGGAGCCTGGGTGGCCCCTTCGATGGTGACAGAGAAGTAGCCCAATGAAGAGTTCTCTGGTACAATGATGTACAGGAGGCCTCCCCACAAATTGGAGATCTCCATCTTCTCAGTCTGCACCTTAAATCGTCTTGTCACTACTGGAGGACGCTTCCATTCCTGAAGATTAACTAAACTATCAGTGTGGCACCCAATCTGCATCTGTGGAAAAGAACCTCCATTGAAATGAACAAGTCATTCTAAAGAGAAATGGGTTCATATAAGTAGTCCTTGACTTACAACCATTAGTTTAGCAACCGTTTGAAGTTAACACGGCACTGAAAAAAAATTGACTTATCACTGTTTTTCACATTTACAACCGTTGCAGTATCCCCATGGTCATGTGATCAAAATTAAGACACTTGGCAACAGGCATGTATTTATGATCGTTGCAGTGTCCCAGGGTCATGTGGTCCCCCTTTGGCAACCTACTGACAAGCAAAGTCAATAAGGAAGCCAGATTCACTTTAGAACCGTGTAACTAATTAACAACTGCAGGGATTCACTTAACAGCTGTGTCAAGAGAGGTCGTAAAATGGGGCAAAACTCACTTAACAACTGTCTTGCTTAACAATGGGAATTTTGGGCTCAGTTGTGGCCATAAGTTGAGGACTACCTGTAGTAAAACTAAGGTTGGATGGGCATTCCATCCTTCTGAGGTCAGTAGAATGAGGATCCAAATTGTTGGGAGCAATATGCTGACTCTGTAAACCATTTAGAGAGGGTTGTAAAGGCACTATGAAAGGTATATAGTCTAGGTGCTTTTGCTATGTTGTGGTGTCTGCTTTAAGCATCTATAAAATTGAATAACAGCATAACAGAGTTGGAACGGTCCTTGGAAGTCCTCTAGCTCAACAAGGAAACCCAATGTCTTCCCAGACAAATTGTTGTCCAATCTTTTCTTTAAAACCTCCAGGGTTGAAGCACCTAAAACTTCTGGAGGCAATTGATTAATTGTTCTAACTGTCAATAAATTATTCCTTAGATCTAGGCTGGTTTTCACCTTTATTAGTCTCGATCCATTGCTTGTTATGCTGCTTTCAGGTGCTTTGGAGAATAGGTCAACCCCTTCTTTTTTGTGGCAGCCCCTTAACTCTGATTCTGACTGGTAAATAAATCGGGATTTCTCAACCTTATCAACCTTAAAGTGTGGATTTAACCCTCCAGGATTCCAGCAGCATGACTGGCTGGGGAAGTTGAAGCCCGCACATTTTAAAGTCTTCAAGGCTAAGAAACACTGATATCAATGATAAATTATATATAAGATTTATACATATAATTCAATTCTACTATATTCATACTAAATACTAAGTTACTGGATTACTATATTATATATTCTATAACAATACTAATAGTCCTATAGTTTACTACACTAATACCGGGTATATTTAATATAAAATATAAACTACATCTAAAAATATAAATATACATATACAGAATGTAATTCTAATAAATAATAGTCTTTTTCTTGTATTTGAGCACTTCCAAGTATATTTCTGAAATGAAAAACATTGGGAAAGAGTTTAAGTGCTTTTAGGATGGAGAGCATCGTTTGTTTCTTTATTTAAGGCCTATGAAAGAATAAGCTACCTGAGCAGGTGAGAAGCACCTGTGCTCCTTCTCAGCCCTCCCCCATTGTCAAAGTGACCCAGCTGCCAATCAAACAGCAGTGACCAATCAAACAGAATCATTTTAGGGAAGGAAGACAAGATGGCTGCCTGGGAGATGTCAGCCAAAGGAGAGGCTGAATTAACAGAGCCACAGCCCAGGAGCCAAATAAAGAGGCAAATTAAAAAAAATAGACTGCCCTGGTGAGGAGAGGCAATCAGGAAGCAGGCTGCAACTGAGGAATCTGAGGAGAGAGTGGTGTTTCTCCCACCCACCCACCCTTCCCACAGGATCTGTCATGAAGGAAACATTTTTTCAAGCCGTTTCCCTCAGATAGAGCTAAGATTGATAAGAAGAGAAGAATCAAGAAGCCCATCCAGGACCAAATAAGGAGAAAAGATGAAGCCAAAGATGAGCCAGTGGCCAATCAAACAGAAGTGCTGGGCCTGAGGCTAGAAAGAAGGAAGACAAGATGGCTGCCTGGAGCTCTTCTGTCACAGGCCTCGTGAGGACATGGCTGAATAACCCAAGCCAAAGCCAGGAGTCAAATAAACAGGCAAATTAAGAGATAGGCAGCCCTGATGAGACGTGGCAATGGAAGAGGAAGCAGCAATTGAGGTATCTGAGGAGAGAGAGGTGTTTTTTTTTTTTTCCCCTTCCCTCAGGATCTGGAAAAGGGGAAACATTTTTCAAGCCATTTCCCTCAGAAGGAGCCAAAATTCAGAAGAAAAAAGTCATGAACCAATTCAGAAGCAAATAAGGAGAAAGGATGAAGCCAAAGACAACCCAGGGGCCAATTAAAACGAAGTGCCATGCAGAATCTTAACTATATATCATGATGAGTAATTTAGAACTAATATTACCTGCAATTTTGCATTGAGGGTGGAGGCTGGGAATAATAAAGTGACCGTTGATGCTGGGGGAGCATACATGCCAGTGCTTCTCCAAGCTTCATTTCCTAAAAGCAAAGTATAAAATCTTTCAGAGATTCATGTTTGTATACATAAGATTACTGAAAAATCTGCATTCTTGGGATTTTATGCTAGTAGCTGTGTCAAGGATACACTAAACACTGTGTTATCAAAATGAAAGGATGTCTTCTCTGAAATCAACTCTAATTGCAAAATAGCATAACTAATTTGGTCATTTGGATCTTCCTGTAGATTTAGCTAATATTTTATCCTTAAATCAAACAGCTTTTCTCGGTTAATTTACATACATGTCATCCTATTGAACATAGTCTAGTGTTGGAAGATTTGAATCAGTACTTAATATTACTTGATAAAAAAGAATGTCCTGCACACATAGGTCATTACTCTGAAATAATAACCATTAAATATCAAAATTAAGAACCAAATTTCCTACCTGTATTGCTTCCGTTAACTTGAATGTTTTGAGGAGGTGCTGTAGGATAAGAGTTTGGATCATTTGGCATCAGGCTGGGTACTAAGCCTTGAAACTCTGGTAGAACGTTATAGAGCACAGAAGCTATTTGAAGTAAGATGGCTTGATCTGAATTAGCTTGGATTGGGTTATGTTCACTGACCTCAGGAATCCCTTTAATCTGAACCAACTCTAGAGCTTCTTCATGAACTGAAGAGAAAGGACGGGAGTTCATAGCTGGGATCTCAAGGAATGTCGTAATGTCTTGCACCAACTTCTGGAGCCACAACAAATATGGTGGTTGTAGAATCTGCTCATTTCGAATATGTTCCTTGAACTTCAAGAATGCTTTCCGGAAATGATAAGTGGAAGCTATTTCACTGGCCTCTCCAACAGGACAGCTGTTTTCAGCTACTTCCAAAGAGTGTTGAATAATCCCAATTCCAAATTTATTCAGGATCTTATTTCCTGGATATTCTGCAATAGCACTGGAATCGGGATTCACAGAAGCCCAATACCAAGACTGACCTCCAATTAGGAGTCCTCCTCCTTCAGAGACAAATTCATGGATGCTTTCCATCTCTTTGGCATCATGGGCTGTACAACAGTATATGCCTAGGCCTTCCTTAAAATTGGTTAGCTCACAGGGAATCTTTGCTTGATTTAGCATGGAGTAAAGTTCCTGTAAGCTGTCTCCAATGCCCACCTTGCTTCCCTTTCTAGAAGAAAGCCAACTGATGGCATTGAGGAGGAAAGATTTCATTGATGATATGTTGAGTAAGCCTTCATGAGAGGCAACTACAATGCGTCCTCGACCGTAATATGCAGCTGCCAGGAAGGAGTGGTAGGCATCACTTATGCCAACCGGAAATGCCAAGGCTCCATGGATAAGCAAGGGAGATGGTAACAGTGGACTCTGAAGGTCATCGCCCTTTACATTGAATCTGTCCACTCCATTCAGAAGAATCAGTAAATCCTTTTGTATATCTAATCCATGTCTTTAAAAAAAACAAAAAAAAAACAACAACAGAATGTATGATCGATATTGAGTACACTGTTATCTTTATGTATATAAATCAATATTAGAATTACCAGTTTATGTATAAATGGCAAATTGAAGTAAGGGAGAAAAATGGATATGTAAGAAATGTTTACTGATGCGAAATTGTTGAAAAGAAGAAAATTGTAAAAATTTCTTTTTTTGTTTTTTAAGAAAAACTGTTTAATAAAAATTATTTTTTTTAAAAAAAAACAGTAATTAATTTATAATATTTTCCATGAGTAGGATAGTCTTCATATGAAGGACTAGGATCCCAATATTGGACCTGTGGCTTGACTAAATTGGACTGTTATATCAATATCAGCACTTGGAGGGAGAGAGGGAGGAGGAAGAGGTTGTTTTTGTAAGTCATGAGCCTAAAAACTTTTTTCCCCAAATTAAAGGCAAGGTATGCTGACAGAATTTCCTTGGAATAATTGGATGGAAGACTTAAAGATCTTCCATAAAATCAGAATAATCTGTCCTCTTAACGAGCTATTTGCTGTTAACACTAACTTATTTGTAGAGTACGTTTGCTATTTCTGACAGAAATATACATTTTGAATAGGTTTTATTCAGGTGGAATTTAAAGAATCTATACAGATGATTCCAGAATAAATGCATCACTTGGGTTTCTATCAAATGATTAAGGAAATCAATATGGCTGGATATATTTTCTCCAGTCACCGTATTTGAAAAGCCCATGCCATACGATCTAAAATTCTCAAAAATAATTTTTGGAATGAGAGAATTGTTTAATCTGAGGTAATTTATTACGGACAACTTTGAATTATTGGGACAAGGGTCACCAAAAAAATCCACTATTATACGTAAGATTAATAACCATAGAAAAAAGAAGTGGAGTAATACTTACTCAGTGATGAGCGGAATCCTGGGAATTTTTTCAGGCACAGAGAAAACACCATTTTCTCCCACATTGCCAGTGAAATACACTCCAGCCACACTGGTCACCAGGTTTCCAGGAAAACGAACCAGGACTGCCTCCTTCCCATGTTCAGATGACCAGTGCCAAGCTTGGCCACCAATGAGCAGTCCACCGCCTCTCTTTACAAACTGCACAAGGTCATCAGCCTGCACATCCTCATAGGCATCTCTGCAGAAGACCCCAGGAGAGTCCTCAAGTGTTGCATCTGGATGAACTTTAATGCCATTACCGAGGAGCAATTTGGAGAGGGCATCCAGGCTTCTGTGGACTCCTATGAGAGCCGTTGGGGAAGACTTGAGCCAGTCCAGAGCATTTTTAATGAACGGCAAGAACTGCAGAAGCTGTATCATGGCTTCATGGGCAGTGACCACCATCCGGCCTTTCCCATATTGAACTGCAGCAATCAGAACCTGCCCATTTGAACCCACAAGCAGTGGGAAGGTTTGATCTCCTGTGAGCAAAAGTTCACAAGGACGGAAATCTCCCATGACATCGATGGACTGAATGCCTTGCAACAGAGAACTGTAATCATATTGGATATGGATCGGGCTATTTGTTGGTCTGAAAGAGAGAAAGAGAGTGAAATCTTTTGTGGTACACCTTTGAAAATGTCCTACCTTTTTTTGTCTCCTGAAGCATATTTAGAAAAAAGCAAGTATCATAGCACACTGTAACGAGCACTGAGGATAACAATAGCACTTAAACTTATATATCGCTTCACAGTGCTTTACAGCCCTCTCTAAGCTGTTTACAGAGTCAGCCTATTGTCCCAACAATCTGGGTCCTCATTTTCCCAACCTCAGAAAGATGGAATGCTGAGTCAACCTTGAACCAGTAAGAATTGAACCCGTGGCAATCAACAGAATTAGCCTGCAATACTGCATTCTAACATTACCTAAGTCGGGTAATGAAACGTCTGCAAGAAAACCAGCAAACTCAGAGAGCACCAAGGACCCTTCAACACTAAGCTACAAATAGTCTCCTTTATTGGCACTGCAACTATTTTGAAATTATTTATTCACACAAGGAGGTTTGATTTCTCTGCCTATCTGATTAGAATGTTCAAATGTTACCTGTATTTGAAATTGGCAGAGGAAATGGAGGAAAATGAGAAAAAAAAGTTGGGAATCTGTACTGAAAGTACTTCAGTGGCAGTTGATCCTTTGTCTTAACTGGATGCTGTTCCCTTACAATCACGCTTTGATTCCAGCCCTGTTGTGAGATTCTTTGGCACAGCAAATGTATATCTGAATTGGAGGACCTGACTAAGCTGATAGATCATTAGGCTAAAATATTTTTTATATGCATAGCCATTTCCTTGCTCTTATTTTGCTTTGGGGACTTTGCTGAAAGATGTGAGAATCTTGGGACAACAATCATAGTAAACAAATTATTTGCAGGTAGGATTATTAAAGGCAGATTAAGAGGTAGAATTATACTTACTGGGTGGTGCTGGGATCATTCCCTATTTTTTCAGGGACAGGAAAGATCCCATTTTGTCCCTCCTTGGCAGTGAAATACACTCCAGCCTTACCGGTGACTAGGTTTCCAGGAAATTGAGCCAGGACTCCCTCCTTCCCATGTTGATATGACCAGTACCAAGCTTGGCCACCAATGAGCAGACCCCCACCTCTCTGTACAAACTTCACAAGGTCATCAGCCTGTGCACTATCGTAGGCATCTCTGCAGAATACTCCAAGGGAGTTCCCAAGTATTGCATCTGGATGAACTTCAATACCACTACTGAGGAGCAAGTTGGAGAGGGCATCCAGGCTTCTATGGACACCTATGTGTGCCGTTAGGGAACGCCTGAGCCACTCCAGAGCATTTTTAATGAATGGTAAGAACTGGGGAAGCTGTATCATGGCTTCATGGGCAGTGACCACCATCCGGCCTTTCCCATATTGAGCTGCAGCAATCAGAATCTGCCCATTTGAACCTACAAGCACTGGGAAGGCTTGGTCTCCTGTGAGCAAAAGTTCACAAGGATTGAAATCCCCTGTCACATCGATGGACCGAATGCCTCGCAATAGAGAATTGTAAGCATGTTGGCTGTTGATGGAGCTATTTGTTGATCTGAAAGAGAGAAAGAGAAATATCTCCTCCAGATTTAATTTTTCATTTACTGGAGAAAGCTCTTGTGACAGAAAACTCTAAACACACTCTATTCCTGAGGTAGTGTGGTGCCCTACCCTCGTCTGCTGAGGCACATTTAGAAAAAGCAGATATCGAAATCCAAAGTGACTATTCTGCAATTATTTACTAACAGAAGAGTGTCCGATTAGAGTGTTAAAATTATACCTCTTTTTGAATTTGCTGGAGAAAATTGTGGGAAATGAGAATGGTGGGAATCTATACTGAAAGTGCTTCAATGGCTGTTGATCCTCTGTCTTAACTGGGCCATGCTCCCCCTGCACTCACACTTTGAATCTAGCCCTGTTGTGCAATTCTTGTGTGAATCAGAGGTAATGGATACCAAGATAACCAAGATAATGGATTAGGCTACAATAATTTTTATATAGCCATTTCCATAATGTGGTGCAGCCTTTGTGGGGGATTATCCATAAAATAATACAGGAAGGGGATGCGATGATTTAGTGGTTAAAGTCACTGAGCTTGTCAGCTGGAAAATTGACTTGGGTTAGAGACCCAAGTGCTGCACAATGGGAGTGAGCTCCCGTTCTTTGCTCCAGCTCCTGCCCAGTTCGAAAGCATGCAAATGCAAGTAGATTAATAGGTACCACTTCGATGGGAAAGTATCAGCATTCCATGTGCCTTTGGCATACAGCCATGCTGGTCACATGACCGCGGAAATTATATTCGGACAACGTTGGGTCCCTCGGCCAGGAAAAGGAAATGAGCACCACGCCCTAGAGTCAGACATAACTGACAGGGAAACCTTTACCTCTTTTATCCATAAAGGTGCAAGAATCTTGGGATAAGGATCAGAGTAAACAATATAATCTCAGACAGCATTATTAAAGGCAAATAAAGAGGTAGCATTATACTTACTGGGTGATAACAGGATCCCTCCGTATTATTTCAGAGACGGGAAAGATCCCATGTTCTCCCACAGTGGCAGTGAAATACACTCCAGCCACACCGGTCACCAGATTTCCAGGAAAATGATCAAGGACTGCTTCCTCCCCATAGCGATATGACCAGTGCCAGGCCTGGCCACCAATGAGCAGTCCACCACCTCTCTTTACGAACTGCACGAGGTCCTCCGCCTGCACATCATCGTAGGCATCTCTGCAGAATACTCCAAGGGAGTCCCCAATTGTTGCATCTGGACACACTTTAATACCACTACAGTGGAGCAACTTGGAGAGGTCATCCAGTCTTCTGTGGACTCCGACGACTGCCGTTGGGGAAGGTTTGAGCCAATCCAGAGCATTTTTAACGAACAGCAAGAACTGGGGAAGCTTTAACATGGCTTCATGCGCAGTGACCACCATCCGTCCTTTCCCATATTGGGCTGCAGCTATGAGAACTTGCCCCTTTGAATCCTTAAGCACCGGCTGGGCTCGGTCTCCTGTGAGCAAAAGCTTACATGGATTGAAATCTCCCGTGACATCGATGGACTGAATGCCTTTCACTAACAAATCGTAAGAACGTTGGGAATCCATTAGAAAGTTGTGCTGTTGGAGCTGCAAAAGAAAGTATACAATTTTTTTTTCAGTGTATTTTACGTTGGATAAAATCCTGCATTAGATAACAATACGTGTAAACTATTATGAAACCTGTCAGATAATTATCAGGTGTCAAGTGATGGGTTGTGAGTGGTTCTTGCAAAATTGCTGGATACTATGTCATCAAAAAGGGACAACAAAGAATGTTCTTCCTGCGCCAACTCACAAAACTCAGACAGCCCAAGGAGCTGCTGATCCAGTTCTGAAAAGGAATTATTGAGTCTGTCATCTGCACCTCTATAACTGTCTGGTTTGGCATTGCAACCAAAAAAGAACAGACATAATTCTTCCCAGGATGAAGACATTTAATGCTCAGCAGCCGCTCGAGCAGTTGAAGGATTTGCACTTCTAAAATACTTGTGATTTCCATTTTCAGAAAGGGTTTCTCTTTTTTTTCCCCTGACTGCCACACTGGCCTCTCCTCTACTGTTGTAAATCTCAACATTGCCCATGATAACCCACTCTGTAATTATTTCCCATAACTTGGCTTCTTTTTATTTTTCTTTCAGATAATATCCCTCCTGTCTCCATCCACTGCTTTGGATAATGGAGGTTGCTTCCTTATCGGTTAAGTGTGCAGAAAATTGTCGCCTTTATCTTGGAATAAAGCTGAAGGGTGTTCCAGTCTTTACTGAAAGGTGAGTCAGAAAAATCTTTTTCCTTGACTCTTCCCTTCCCCGTGCCACACCTAACAACCTGTGCATTAAAATCAAGATACAGATTAAAGTGCATTAATTATGTCCAAGGAGCATCAGATAAGGTTACACAGAATACCACATTACCATATTTGTAAGAACTGTCTGCTGAATCACTGGTTCTTCCCTTTCATATGATCCTTCCATACCTGACCACTTCTCAAAGTCAGAGACAATTGTATTATCTCTTGAGATTATTTCCTAGAAAGATTGGAATCTGGTGGTTTCCCAAATTATTTCTAGCTAGGTCTCTCAGTTTGCATTTCTAAGAGATTTAAGTCAGCCCAAGATTTCAAGTACCTGCGGAATGTCTCAAGGTCATCGAAATGAAATAATTGGAGCTTGAGTTATATATCTACTACATTACAGAACAGACAAAACCCAAAACATAATTGAATCTTCAGTATATTCAATGAAATACACGTACTCCTCGACTAAGCGCCACAATTGAGCCCAACATTTCTGTTGTACAAAGGGGCAAAACTCGCTTAACAAGTGATAAGTTAATAATCCGATCGTTAAATGAAACTTGCTTTCCCATTGATTTTGCTTGTTAGACAGTGGCAAAAAGAGGTCACATGACCTTGGGCACTAAATGAACTATTCTAATTCAAAGACTACCTGAACAATATAAAGTAAAATCTTTGCAATTACTTGACCTACTAAAAATAAGGGTAGGGTTGAAGTAGATGTTAAAAAAGCAGAATATTTGCAGCTCAGAGTTCAAATGAGGGGTCCTTGTTGCTCTCTGAGCTTGTTTTCTTGTAGATGTTTCATTACCCTAATTAGGTAATATCATCAGTGCTACAGTAGCACTGATGAAATTACCTAGTTAAGGTAATGAAATCAGAGGTGGGTTTCAGCAGGTTTTGACCAGTTCTGGAAAACCGGTAGTGGAAATTTTGAATAGTTCGGAAAACCGGTAGTAAAAATTCTGACTGGCCCTGCCCCCATCTATTCTCTGCCTCCCAAGTCCCAGTTGATCAGGAGGAAATGGGGATTTTGCAGTAACCTTTCCCTGCCACGCCCACCAAGCCATGCCCACCAAGCCACGCCCACAGAACCTGCAGTAAAAAAATTTCAAACCTACCATTAAATGAAACGTCTGCAAGAAAACAAGCAAGCTCAGAGAGCACCAAGGACTCCTGAAGTAGATATCCCCATGCATTCAGGCCCAGATTTTTCTAAATGACGCTTTGCAAACCCTCTGAAATTCTGGAAAGCTGTGCCCAGTTAGCATAGACAGTATTCACCTATTCTATATTGTTATCATTTTCTTAATACCAAAGATTTAATCTATCTGCTATAAATCAGTAAATTTCCACTGATTTGCCTTACCTTTTCAGCAGCTCTTGCCTCTTAGATGTGAGCCTTTCAAGGGCCTACCTGGAAAGTGAAGCTAAGCACTCCTGAGAATATTATTTATACACTGTTGGGAGGGAAATTGTGAGTGGGTGACATGTTGCTGCTTTCGTTAAATGGCACAAATCCACAGGAGTGTTTCAAAGTGCAAAGGGGGAACCAAAAATTCAGATTTCCACAGACCACTTTTGAAATCCTAAGACAGATAAAAAAAAAATCTGACTTTGTCCTTAGCAAAACTTCCATTTTTACATCCTAGGTTATCTAGCTTGTTTGCTCTCTCAGTATGATTCACAAACTGGCTGTTATCTTAAAGTCCTAATGTTCAGCCACCAAGCCAGAACAATTGATTTCTCTTCTAAAATAGGATTGCTTTTCCCTCCTATAAGCACTCAGCATTTTTGTGCACTTGAAGGACATAGTCACAGCACTATCAAGAGCTTCCACTTCGAACCGCCCAACCCCGGATATCTCCAGATATCACTCACAGTGTTGCCAAGTCTCCTTCCTCTTGTTAGTATCTTTTATTCAATGTTATGTTTCTCTCTCTTCAGGCCCATTCTTGTCACATACGTTCTGTTTGGAGAATCACAAGAAAACATAGTGGTTAACAAGCAGGCAGTATCAAAAGCAGGAAATGAAGGAAAATAAACACGAAAAACAGAGAACTCGTTTGATCAGAGCTAGAAAACCTGTTTATTCTACCAAAACTATTTTCCAAATTCCTCTAAGGTCTTCTGCTGTTGCAGAGATGAAACTTTTCCAAACTGGTTGACGGTGTCCCTTTCACTGCAGCAGAAATTAGCAGATAAAATGGCTCGGAGAGCTCTTTCAATCAGCCTTATGTTATAAGGCCAATCCCTAGACTCCCTAAGAAATTGCTAGAGAGGGACCCGAATCTCTTCTTGGGCCTCTAAAGAGAGTTCAGTTTCACTAAAAGTTATTGCTGGCTGTTCTTTTCAACCTTTTGGAGCTTTGAGCCAGCATTTTGACCTGCCCTACACCTGATGGAGCCAGAAGTAGCATTTTGGTGATTTTAAGAAACTAAACAAGGCTAGAGGAAGAAAAAAGGAGCAACAGACCTGCTATTTTATGGAATTTTCAGAGCTCCTGAAAACCCACTGAACCATATCTATGGGTATGTAGCAAAAGCAGAATACAGGACAAGAAAGATGGGTGGGCTCAACCCACTTCAAAGCTCCATGGAAGCACAAACCCCTTCAGAGAGTCAGAGGGGTACCTAGTGGTACATTTGTACACATCAGGGTATGTTTAGTACCTAGTATGAGGCTTGTTGTATCTTAGTATATTGTGCAAAGCCAGCCCATTGGACTAGGACCCAACTTATCGCTCAGTGCATCATGAAAACCCAGAATGTGGGTTAATTCAGATTTCCATAACATGCTAAATCAGGAACCACCAGGCTCCATGTTAGCCTACTATATTGTGCAACTAGGCTCAAGATCTCACAGGAAGGCTTGGTGCAGGGACTTCTAGTTTCTGCTCCTGGAACCAGAAGTCCCAGGCCTTTCTCAGGAAGGGGATTTTTTTCTCTCTTCCTGTTGCAGACATGATTGCTACAGTCTTTCTCCTATCTGTTCTCCATTCTAGGATCATAACCTCAGGAGTTGCACTTTCTTCTCAGCTCTTAAAAAACCTGGGCCTCTCATACTTCCCACTTACTCATCTTTGCTTTTCTCCAGTCTAGTGAGACTAGTCCTGCTGCTCCAAAGAAGAAGGGGGGGGGTCAAATTATTCTCCAAAGCACCTGAAGGCAAGACAAGAAACAACGGATGGAAATTAATCAAAGACAGAAGCAACCTGGAATTAGGGAGAAACTTCTTAACAGTGAGGACAATTAACCAGTGGAACAGCTTGCCTCCAGAAATCGTGGGCGGTCCATCATGGAGGATTTTAAAAAGAGACTGGACAGTCACATATCTGAGATGGTATAGGTTCTCTTGCTTGAGCAGGGGGCTGGACTAGAAGACCTCCAAGGTCCCTTCCATCTCTACTCTACTCTACTCTACTCTACTCTACTCTACTCTACTCTATTCTATTCTCAGAGCTGTCAATGATCAAATGACCACTAGATGGCACTAAAGATCCCACTGCAGCACCTACTTTAAGAACCCCTTATGTCTTGGGTTTACAATGCCAGGAGTTGTCATTGCTAAGAGATGTGGGCGTGTAACGTCATGCTTTATGACTGTATCGCTTAGCGACAGCAATCCCAGTTTGGGTGCTTGGCAATGGGCATGTATTTGTGATGGTTGCAGTATCCTGAGATCATGGAATCACCATTTGCACCCTTCCCAGCCAGCTTCCGACAAGCAAAGTCAATGGAGGAAGCTGGATTCGCATAACCAGCATTGAACAGTTGCAGCGATTCACTTAACAACCATGGCCAAAAAAAAAAAAAAAGGTCATACATTCAGTGTGTCCGAATCTTGGCGAATCTTTGAGGCAGGACTCCCCATATCCTCTGATCTTGCATTACTTCTTTGAGTTGTTCTATGCTGTGGCTGAAGTCAACTTTGATGGTGTCCAGCCATCGTGTTCTTTGGCTGCCAGGTTTCCTTTTACCACTTAATCTTCCCCTCAAAATTGATTTTTCTAGTGAATATGAGCCTTGGTAGTACAGGGGTTTAAGGCACCCTGTTATTAAGCTGGTTATTAAGACCAGCTGCCTGCAATTACTGCAGGGTTCGAATCTCGCCAAGGCTCAAGGTTGACTCAGCCTTCCATCCTTTCTAAGGTAGGTAAATTGAGGACCCAGTTTGTGGGGGCAATAAGCTGACTTTGTATAAATATACAAAAGGATGAAGGCTATTGCTTAACGCACTGTAAGCCGCCCTGAGTCTTCAGAGAAGGGCGGCATATAAATCAAATTAAAAAAAAATTTTTTTCCTGCACGACACGGCCAAAATAAATTCCAAATATGTTCCTATGATCCTATCTAAACTATATAGTCTCGGATTAACACATTACACTTAATCTTCCTGACAAAACTGATTTTTCTGGTGAATTCTCCTGCACAACGTGGCCAAAATAAATTCCAAATATGTTCCTATGATCCTATCTAAACCTATGTAGTCTCAGATTAACATATTCCTGGTAAGCTATTAATTTGCCTTTTTCTCCTTGGGAATACATCATATGCTGCACGTCTATTCCCTTGTTATTACCGTATTTTCCGGGGTATAAGATGACTTTTTAACACATGAAAATCTTCTCAAAAGTCGGAGATCATCTTATACGCAGGGTGTTGTTCTCCTGTAACCAGGCAGACCAGCCTGAAAGGCTCTGACGAGCCTTAAATGGCTCTGGCGATCCAAGATCTGATGATCTGCTAATCAGGCAATGCAGCTGGGATCGCCAGAGCCATGGAGAAGGAAAAAAGTTTTCCCCCTCCAGCTTGCTTACCTTAGCTGCTAGTTGCAAGCTTGTCTTGCTTCGCTTGCCTGAATCCATTCCATCAGCAAGCCACGCCCTGCCTGCAATCAAGCAGGCAGGGAGTTGTGGACTTCAACTCCCAGAATTCCTCAGCCAGCAAAACAAAGCTGGCTGAGGAATTCTGGGAGTTGAAGTCTACAAGTCTTAAAGTTGCCAAGGTTGGAGAACTCTGTTCTATTGAGTAAGTTTTTTTCCCCTTTGGGATCTTTTAAAAAAATAGTTAATTGGGGGGTTTTTTAGTTGTTCTTTTTTAGACCTAGCCATTTAAAGTTTAGGAAGTTTTAAATTTAGCTTTCATATAAAAATAAAAATAAAATAAAATAATATTTGTGCAGCTTTCTGAGATTTAGTGTGTTTTTGTAGTGTTTCACTCTAACTACACAAACACACAAAATCTCACAAAGCTGTATGTGGAATTTTGTGTGTGTAAAGTGTGAAAGTTGGGTTTTTGGACTTTTTGTGGCTGTGTGAGGTTCCTGCTTGTTGCAGGGGCCATTTTGGGTCTAGCACAGCTGCTTTTACATTGTGGGTGAGCCAGTTGTGTTGTGTTGTGTTGTGTGTGTGTGAAGTGTGAGAGTTGTTTTTTGGGGGGCTTTTTGTGGCTGTGTAAGGTTCCTGCTTGTTTCAGGGGCCATTTTGGGTCTAGCATAGCTGCTTTTTATTTGGTGTGCGTTGGAAGAGGGGTAGTCTTATATGGCGAGAATAGCCCAAACCCTATATTTTAACAGGAAAATTTGGGGGTCGTCTTATACGCCCAGTCGTCTTATACGCCGGAAAATGCGGTACTTACTCGGTGATGAGGGGAATCCTGGGAATTTTTTCAGGCACAGAGAAAACACCATTTTCTCCCACATTGCCAGTGAAATACACTCCAGCCACACTGGTCACCAGGTTTCCAGGAAAACGAACCAGGACTGCCTCCTTCCCATGTTCAGATGACCAGTGCCAAGCTTGGCCACCAATGAGCAGTCCTCCGCCTCTCTTTACGAACTGCACAAGATCATCAGCCTGCATATCATCATAGGCATCTCTGCAGAAGACCCCAGGAGAGTCCTCAAGTGTTGCATCTGGTTGAACTTTAATTCCATTACCGAGGAGCAATTTGGAGAGGGCATCCAGGCTTCTGTGGACTCCTATGAGAGCCGTTGGAGAAGACTTGAACCAGTCCAGAGCATTTTTAATGAACGGCAAGAACTGGGGAAGCTGTATCATGGCTTCATGGGCAGTGACCACCATCCGGCCTTTCCCATATTGAGCTGCAGCAATCAGAACCTACCCATTCGAACCCACAAGCAGTGGGAAGGGTTGGTCACCTGTGAGCAAAAGTTCACAGGGAATAAAATCTCCCGTGACATCAATGGACTGAATGCCTTTCACTAACGAATCGTAAGAATGTTGGGAATCCATTCGAAAGTTGTACTGTTGGAGCTGCAAAAGAAAGTATACATTTTTTTTTCAGGGTATTTTACGTTGGATGTAATCCTGCAAGAGGTAAAAATGCATGTAAACTTTCGTAAAACCGGTCAGATACTTATCTGGTGTCATGTGATGGATTCTTGCAAAAATGCTGGATATTATGTCATCAAAAAAGCACAACAAAGAATGTTTGTCCTGTGACAACTCAGGAAGCTCAGACTGCCCAAGGAGCTGCTGATCCCATTCTACAAAGGAATTATTGGGTCTGTCATTTGCACCTCTATAACTGTCTGGTTTGCCACTGCACAAGCCAGAAGGAGGGCCGTGAAAACATCTTCAGACCCCTCACATCCTGGACATGTTACAGGGCATTTTGCGCCAAAACAACTAGACACAAGGACAGTTTTTCCCCCCATGCCATCACTCTGCTAAATAACTAATTCCCACAACACTGAACTATCTATTACTATTCTTCTTCTCATCTTTCCTATTACCTATCTCCTTATCTTCTTAAGACCATAACTTTGTTGCTAGTATCTTATGATGTATTATTTTATTTAGTATCAGTATGATTTATGGTTGATTGCTTATTTAGTATCCTATGATTATCACTGAGTGTTGTATCTTATGATTTATGGTATTTCATTATTATAATCATGATTTATCACTTGTTGCTTGTATGTACACTGAGAGTTTATGCACCAGAGATAAATTCCTTTTGTGTCCAATCATACTTAATCAAGAATTCTATTTGTCTATTTCTATCTACTTATTGTACAGGTTTTTTTTTTTTTTTTCATTTTCTACAATATTGGCTGTGCTCAGTTTCCAACAGGGAATTTTGTTCAAATGGATGGATGTTAATTTCAGAGCCCCTAACAAGAAATGATAGAAACTCAAAACAAATCTGATCCAGGATATGCTTGTCATTGGTTTATATATGTAAAACAGATTTATTTTAGATAAGAAAAGCTGGGGATTTGAAGTTGTTAAAAATAAATTGGAAATTGTACACATTCATATAATAAATATCTTATACAAAATGTGTTTGAATTTAGAAAGTGATTATGTTAAGTATTGTATGATTCAATTGGCTATAACATAATGCTGGAGTAGTGGGAAATAAAGGACTGAAAAAGTGAATCTTTCACTTCAAACATGGAGTCGAGGGTCTTTCTTTCCCAACAACTGAGTTGGGACAAGTCTGACACAAAAGTAGCCCTTGACTTACAACAGTTTGTTTAGTGACAAAGGCACTGAAAAAAGTGACATGACCATTTTTCAAGCTTATGACTATTCATGGTCACACGATATACATTCAAATGCTTGACAACTGATTCATATTTATGATGGCTGCTGTGTCCTGGGGTCATATGACCATCTTTTACAACTTTTTGACAAGCTAAGTCAATGGGGAAGTCAGATTCACTTAACAACCGGGTTACTACAGGTAGTTCTCGACGTACAACCACAATTGAGCCCAAAATTGATGTTGCTCAGTGAAATATTGCCTTGATAGTACAGTGGTCTACGCACCCTGTTATTAACACAGCTGCCTGCAATTACTGCAAGTTCAAATCTCACCAGGCTCAAGGTTGACTCAGCCTTCCATCCTTTCTAAGGTAGGTAAAATGAGGACCCGGATTGTGGGGGCAATAAACTGACTTTGTATAAAATATACAAAAGAATGAAGGCTATTGCTTAACACACTGTAAGCCGCCCTGAGTCTCCGGAGAAGGGCGGCATATAAATCAAATTAAAAAAAAATTGTTAAGTGAGTTTTACCTCATTTTACGACCTTTCTTGCCACAGTTGTTAAGTGAAGCATTGCAGTTGCTAAGTTAGTGATACGGTTGTTAAGTGAATCTGATTTTCCCATTGATTTTGCTTGTCAGAAGGTTTCAAAAGGTTATCATGTGACCCCAGGATACTGTAACTGTCATAAACACAAGTCAGTTGCCAAGTTTCTGAATTTTGATCATGTGACATGAGGATAGTATCTCCAATACTGTTGTAAATCTCAACACTGCCCATGATAATTAGTAATTATTTCCCATAACTTTGCTTCTTTTTATTTTTCTTTCAGATAATATCCCTCCTGTCTCCATCCACTGCTTTGGATAATGGAGGTTGCTTCCTTATTGGTTAAGTGCAGAAAATTGTCGCCTTTATCTTGGAATAAAGCTGAAGGGTGTTCCAGTCTTTACTGAAAGGTGAGTCAGAAAAATCTCTTTTTCCTTGACTCTTCCCTTCCCCGTGCCACACCTAACAACCTGTGCATTAAAATCAAGATACAGATTAAAGTGCATTAATTATGTCCAAGGAGCATCAGATAAGGTTACACAGAATACCACATTACCATATTTGTAAGAACTGTCTGCTGAATCACTGGTTCTTTCCTTTCATGATCCTTCCATACCTGACCACTTCTCAAAGTCAGAGACAATTGTATTATCTCTTGAGATTATTTCCTAGAAAGATTGGAATCTGGTGGTTTCCCAAATTATTTCTAGCTAGGTCTCTCAGTTTGCATTTCTAAGAGATTTAAGTCAGCCCAAGATTTCAAGTACCTGCGGAATGTCTCAAGGTCATCGAAATGAAATAATTGGAGCTTGAGTTATATATCTACTACATTACAGAACAGACAAAACCCAAAACATAACTGAATCTTCAGTATATTCAACGAAATACACGTACTCCTCGACTAAGCGCCATAATTGAGCCCAACATTTCTGTTGTTAAGCGAGACATTTGTTAAGTGAGTTTTGCCCCATTTTATTACCTTTATTACCTTAAGTGATAAGTTAGTAACCCAATTGTTTTAAGTGAATCTTGCTTTCCCATTGATTTTGCTTGTCAGAAGGTCGCAAAAAGTGATCACAGGACCTTGGTCACTAAATGAACTGAATTGTAAGCCGAGGACTACCTGTATAAAGTAAAATCTTTGCAATTACCTGACCTACTAAAAATAATTGTCCCAGATAGGGCTGACATAGATATCAAAAAAGCAAATTATTTGTAGCTCAGGGTTGAAATGAGGGGTGCCCTTGGTGCTCTCTGAGCTTGTTTTCTTGCAGATGTTTCATTGCCCTAACTAGGTAACATCATCAGGGCTACACTACCACTGATGAAGTTATTTATTTATTTATTTATTACATGTATTTATATGCCGCCATTCTCCCGAAGGACTCAGGGCGGCGAACACAAGTTAAGAAACAAGTACAATAAAATCATAATTTAATCCAAATAATTAATTAGTAGTAAATAATGAATCCCGGAATCAGTCTCAGCCTATTTGTTTGAAAAGCCAAGTCTTCAAGTCCCGACGGAAGGAGCGGAGATCAGGAGCCATCCGGAGCTCGGTAGGTAATTCATTCCAGAGGGTGGGAGCACCCACAGAGAACGCCCTACCCCTGGGCACAGCAAGGTGACATTGGCTCGCCGTTGGAACCCTGAAGAGAGCGGCCCTATGCGAGCGAACAGGACGGTGAGAGGCAGGCAGGAGAAGGTCATGCAAATATCCTGGACCTAAGTCATGAAGGGCCTTATAGGTGAGGACTAGCACCTTGAAGCGGACCCAGAGAACCACTGGTAACCAGTGCAGCTCACGCAGGAGGGGTGTTATATGGGAGTAAGGAGGGGCTCCCATAACAACCCATGCAGCTGCATTCTGGATCAGCTGGAGTCTCCGGGTGCATCTCAGGGGCAGGCCCATGTAGAGGGAATTGCAGTAATCCAAGCGTAACCAGGGCATGAGTGACTGTGCAAAGGTCATCTCGGTCCAGGAAAGGGCGCAACTGGCGCACCAGGCGAACCTGTGCGAAGGCCCCCCTGGTCACGGCCGTTAGATGGTCTTCTAGGGATACCTATAAGTTACCTAGTTAGGGTAATGAAACATCTGCAAGAAAATAAGCAAGCTCAGAGAACACCAAGGACCCCTAAAGTAGATATTCCCATGCATTCAGCCCCAGATATTTCTAAATGATGCTTTGCAAACCCTCTGAACTTCTGGAAAGCTGTGCCCAGTTAGCATAGACAGTAAACTATTCACCTTTTCTATATATATCATTATCATTTTCTTAATACCAAAGATTTAATCTATCTGTTATAAATCAGTAAATTTCCACTTAAGCACGAATGATTTGGCTTACCTTACCTTATAACATTCAGTGTGTCCAACTCTTGGCGATAATCTGAGCCAGGACTCCCCATATCCTCTGATCTTGTATTGCTTCTTTGAGTTGTTCTATGCTGTGGCTGGAGTCAGCTTTGATGGTGTCCAGCCATCGTGTTCTTTGGCTGCCTGGTTTCCTTTTACCACTAAATATTCCTGACAGAATTGATTTCTCTGGTGAATTCTCCTACATGACATGGCCAAAATAAGTTCCCACGATCCTATCTAACCTATGTAGTCTCAGATTAACACGTTCCTGGTTAGCTATTTATTTGCCTTTTTCTCCTTGGGAACACATCATATCCTGCACCTACATTCTCTTGTCATTACTCCATTCACAGGAGAAAATTCTTGTTGCCAGAATTATTGAAAACACAAACTGACTTCCAGTAGCCTTGGCATAGCTGATCCTCCAACTAATTCTACAACAAGCTTATTGATAGAGGTCTACTACTAGTCATGATGTTGTCCTGATAAAAGGGACCTCCTTCCCTGTACACATGAGCCGGATTTACTACCAAACCCCTCATCATACGTGTGAATTGCTGAAAGTGTCCTTGTAAGAAAACATTCACAATAAGCTGACTTGACCCTGGGTGGCAACAGGGAGAAAATAATCAGTCAGGAATCTAATCTGTGGCCCAGTAAATAGAAATATTTAAATTTGCTGATCATATCTCAGCGATAATATAAGGAGAAACAATGAGAAAGTCACCCAGATGGGTTTATCAAAAACATTGCAACCGTCATGCAGAAACATTGCAACATCATGCAAAAAACACTGCAGAATCATGCTGCAGTGTGCTCCAGGTCTGCCTGTCTTGTTAAATTTTTTTAAAAAAATTAAATGTTTACATTGTCTTTAAAATGTCCCTTCCTGCTCCATTCTGATTGATTGATAGATTGCAAGGGGGCCAAAGGTATGTAAATCATGGTTAAGTCTTTGCTTAGGGCTGGCCATCAAGCTGCGAATGATTCGCTGGGAGCCCAGCGTGCAGCGTATGCCTAATGAAATCATGTTGCATCTGTTTTGGTTGCTTTAACTGAGCCAGCTTTGGACCACAACCAGGTCCTCAAACAAATGTTGCAAATTATACAGTGGATATCATTTGCTTGATGACATCATGATGTCACTCTGCCCACCCTTCCCATCTTCACAGGTGATCCTCCACTTACAACCACTTTCAGTTGCTAAGCAAGGCAGTTTTAAGTGAGTCGTGGCCAATTTCATGACTTTTTTGTTATGGTTGTTAAACGAATCGCTGTAGATAAGTGAATCACTAAGCGGATCTACCTTCCCCCACTGATTTTTGCTTCTTGGAAGCTGGCTGGGAAGGCGACCCTGGGGATTTTGCAACCATCATAAATACATGCGAAGTGCTCGAATTGTGATTATGTGACTGTGGGGAATGCCGCCATGGTTGTAAGTATGAGGACCAGTTGTAAGTCATTTTTTTCAGTGCCGTTGTAACGTTGAACAGTCACTAAAGTCGTAAGTCGAGGTTGTAAGTCGAGGATTACCGGTATTGCTTTTGACAGTAGCGGTCAATAAGATTCAGCAATGGTTAGAGCAGGGTTAATAGAATATAAATAGAATAATAATAACTAGAATAGAATAATAACTTTATTGTCACTTTGAATGTAGACTAATCGGCATACATTAAAACGAAATTTCGTTGCATGCAGCTCTCCAAGGATCACCACCTCCAATATACACTACATAAAAATGACAAAATGAATAAATAATTAAATACAAAATTATGTATATTCTATTATATTTTCTATTAACCACCTATAATATTATATGACAAAGAGAAACAACACAGTCTAGTCCAGTTGTATAAATGCTCATGGGTGAGAAAAATGAATCTTGTGAATTTACCAGATGGATGGCCTAGGGAACAAAGCTGTTACAGAATCTGGAAGTCCTGCTAGAAATACTTGGAAACCTCCTCCCAGAGGAGAGCAACAGAAACAGTGGGTGTGTGGGGTCTCTAAAATATAGTTTTTCCAAGGACTGTGCAGGCCAATGAAGTACCATAGGTTTTTCAGCAACATGTAGTAGGGAATGCAAGCAAAACGGAAGAAATGAACAGGAACGGCTCCTAGACTATCTGCACAAGAGAGAATTATTACATACGGTACACAGAAAGAAATGTATCAGCAAGCACGGATTAAAATCAGGACTCAGGACAGCTCCCAGAAATACCAGCATTTATTATTTCCTGGAGCACATGAAGCACTGTGTTGTTTTCCTGGCAATAGGTTGGAAATCAGGGGTGAAATGCTCCAGGTTCGGACCGGATCGCCCGATCCGGTAGCGATGGAGGCAGGTGGTTCAGAGAACCGGTAGCAAAAATCCCTGGCCCCCCACATGCTCAGCTGAGCCTCACAATCATCAGAGACTTTTTTTTTTTTACTTTTAAAAGCATTTTTTCTACAACCTCTTCGGCCGAAAAAATGCTTTTAAAAGTAAAAAAAAAAAAGCCTCTGATGATCGCGCGGCTCAGCTGGGATCGTCAAAGGCTTTTAAAAGAAAAAAAACCTTTTTTTTCTTTTAAATGCCTCTGACGATCCCAGCTGAGTTGCCTGATCGTCAGAGGCATTTAAAAGAAAAAAAGCCTCTGCCGATCAGGCAACTCAGCTGGGATCGTCAGAGCCTTTTGAAAGCAATTTTTTACCACCTCTTCACCGAAGAGGTTGTAGAAAAAATGGTTTTAAAAGTTAAAAAAAAAAATTGGCCATGCCCACCCAGTCACATTACACCCCCACCCCCACCAAGCCACGCCCACAGAACCGGTAGGAACAAATTTTAGATTTCACCACTGTTGGAAATCATTTTTCACTGTTTGCTCTGTGGCTCTGTGGAAACCTTTGCAAGAAGCAATATTTGGGACTCTCGCTAATTTGGGAAGGTGGTTTCCCAGTCTATGTCAGAAGAAACTTGTGAGACAATGAGAGAATAATTTGGCTATATTTGTGAGACTGGGAAAGATAATACTGGCTTTTTAAGAATCGAACGTATGCTGACACATATTTTTCAGGGATTTACATGCATTCAATGTCTATAGTCCAGAGCATGAATTTGTGTGTGTTTATTTTGTACATCAGGTTGCATAAATCCAGCTTAATATGCTATTCCTGGCATGTGATGTTTTGTTTACATACAGAGAAAGAAGCACTCTTGCGATCTTTTACTTTTACGCTTGCTGTCAAACATCAGCCATAATACTAATTACTGTTTTGAACAATATGCAGGCTGTATTACACGAATGGCTATTTTATAAGTGAAATTATGAGTGAAATATTTCTGCACCTATATTGGTTCTCGCTGTCAGGAAGTTTCTTCTTAGTTTTAGGTTGCTTCTCTCTTTGTTCAGTTTCCATCCATTGCTTCTTGTTTTGCCTTCTGATGCTTTGGAAAATACATTGCCGCCCCTTTCTTTCTTTCTGGCAGCCCCTTAAAAGCCTGTTGCCTATCATACCCTTGGGCAAAGCCATTTCCTCTTTTCAGGGGTCCATGAAAGTGCATCTATAGTATGTAAATAATTAAGTTGGAAAAAGGTGAACAACATTTTTACAGAACTATAGATACGTTGAGGCTGAGTGTGACAAGGAATGGCTGGGAGGGGAGGGGCCAGGCTAGGCACCCCTTGACATGAGTGACATTGAGTTGGCCATGTCCACCCAGTCACATGACCACCAAGCCATGACCACCCAGTCACATGACCACCAAGCCATGCCCACCCAGTCACATGACCGCCAAGCTACGCCCACCCAGTCACATGACCGCCAAGCTACGCCCACCCAGTCACATGACCGCCAAGCCAAGCCAAGCCCAACAAGCAAGCCATGCCCACAGAACCAGTAGTAAAAAATTTTGGAACCCACCCCTGGCATTGTTATCTGTGGTGTGCTGATATTTGTCTAGCCTGAGATGAGTGTCCATGATCGTTAGTCATATCATTGCACAAATATTCTGCTATCCCCTCTAGCAAAATTGACACTGACGTTCTCTGCATAATTGAAACAAGGCTTATTAAATACTTGAAGGGCCACCACAAAGAAGAGGGGGTCAATTAATTTTCCAAAGCATCTGAAGGCAGAACAAGAATCAATGGATGACAACCCATCGAGGAGAGAAGCAACCTGGAATTAAGGAGAAACTTCCTAATGGTGAGGACAATGAACCAATGGAACAACTTGCCTCCAGAAATTGTGGGTGCTTCATCACTGGAGGTTTTTAAGAAGAGACTGGACAGCCATTTGTCTGAAATGGTATGGGATCTTCTGCTCCAGCAGCGGGTTGGACTAGAAGACCTCCAAGGTCCCTTGCAACTCTATTCTATAGAGTCAGTGGCCGGAATCAAGAGCCACCTTCCAATCTTGTTCTGGTTGGAGGGGCTGGAAGAGAATGAGGCCAAGCTCCCCTTTTTGTACCCAAGGAACAGCCCACCCCACTTTCGTGCCAATTCTGTGCATCCAGCAGTTCCTGCTGAGGACCTGGGAACCTTGCTCGCTGCCTACTCTGCAGGGCAACTGGAAGAAGCCATGATTTGCAGCAGCTGTTTCACAAGTGGGCTGCCGACTAAGGTGTAAGGTGGGCATCATGCTACCTTCTGGGACTCCACAGATACTTCACACCTCTCCACTTAGACTCATTCAAGAAAACAGGATGGGAAGCCAACCTGCTGCTTTATCTTTTGTTGCCCAAAGAGACTCTGGATTTATGAGGAAAAATAAATGCATACAAGCATCTAGGGGGTGCCAGGGAAACAATTGACTCATTCCCTGAAAGGGATCTCTCTCTTGCTTTCTCCCTGATTCTAGGACATCAGGAGGATTTCTCCCTAAGAGTTTCTGATGTAATTTCTCCTCCTCCTCCTTTTTCTGAGACTATCTTTATCCTTTTTTAAAGGCAGGGTTACACAGTATTTGTTTATTCATATGACCTACCCAGTGGTGGGATTCAAATTTTTTTACTACCGGTTCTGTGAGCATGGCTTGTTGGGCATGGCAGGGGAAGGTTACTGCAAAATCCCCATTTCCTCTTGGTCAGCTGGGACTCAGGAGGCAGAGAATAGATGGGGGTGGGGCCAGTCAGAAGTGGCATTTACCGGTTCTCCGAACTATTCAAAATTTCCGCTAACAGTTCTCCGGAATGGGTCAGAACCTGCTGAAATCCACCTCTGGACCAACCAACATCATTGATAGGTTGACTGGCTGTTTATAATCAGAATAGGGTTGGAGGGAACCTTGGAGGTCTCCTAGTCTAGCCCCCTGCTCAATCAGGAAACCCTAAACAATTTGAGACAAGTGGCTATCCAGTCTCTGTTTAAATACCTCCAGTGATGAAGCACCCACAACTTCTGGTGGCAAGGAGTTCCACTGGTTAATTGTCCTCACTGTCAGGAAGTTTCTCCTTAATTCCAGCTTGCCTCTCTCCTTGATTAGTTTCCATCCGTTGTTTCTTGTCCTGCCCTCTGGTGCTTTGGAAAATAAGATGACCCCCTCTTCTTTGGGGTAGCCCCTCAAATACTGGAATACTGCTATCATGTCCCACCTAATCCTTCTTTTCTCTAGACTGGCCACACCCAGTTTTACCATGAAAAGATGAGAAAATATTTGAGAGATCCAGGCAGGATTTTTCCACCTGAGGCCTTTTTTCTACGACAGGTTGGCAGCTAAAGGTAAGGAAAGACAAGTGTCCTTTACATCCATTTTATGATGACCCTCTGTGCTATGTTGGAATGTATTATTCCCACCAGGTCAGGTTCTTTCATAGATTTGCTCAGTAATTATTGTGTTATGCAACACGCATAAACTTTATGCTGGATAAATTGCAGCCACTCCATCAATTCTGCCGGGTGGAGAAGGAGGGAGGGGGTGTCCACAATCTGCAAATGGAATTGGAGGAAGGAAGACCATCCTGTCCATTCTTTGCATTTTCCCTCCCTGTTCTCCATTCTGTCTCTCTCTTACATTCTTTTGCTGCTGTTCCTCCTTCTTTTAATAGGCCTTTAAAGGACGCTTGTGAGTTTTATTAGACAGTATGGTGCTGCCACCTTCTGCCTTCAATTTAACACCAACAGAGATCCTGGAAACTGCTGAGTAGCCATTTTTATCCACACGGTACTGTATCTTCTAAAATCAAACCAGGTTTGATACATAGACCTTCAGAGGACAGGGAACAGTCAGCTCAGCCATAAAGGGTTTAAAAGGCTAAGAAAAGTTGCTAGGCTGGGGGAAGTTAATAAGAGCAAAGATAGGCTCTGAGATCGAAAGGCAATTGAAAATAAACCCTGTAACAATAACTCTCCAGAAAGAAACTACGTGACGTACTGCCTCTTTGTTCTCTCAAAACTATCATGGTCTTTGTTGTGCTGCCCTCGCGTACCTTACCGTTTTTCCCTAACTGTTTCACCTGTTGTATCGAACAATTTAATCAAATACTTGGCTGTTGCAATCAATCACACATATATTCTGAGTCAAGTTGGAACCGTTTCTGAACCACTTGAACACTTACCACTGTTCAACTTGCTGAAGAACTGGTGGGGAGATATGGGTGAGAAGGAATGCAGACGATCCAAGAATAGACTATGTGAGCCAAGAACCAAGGTCACTATTGCAGGTGTCCGACAAAGAGGGGAACTGCTCTCAAAACAAAAGACTGATTCAGAATTGGACAGTGTCATCCCTCTGGGTGGGAAGAAGGGGAAGCCAATGTTTAACTACGTGGCATTGCGCAGGAAAATCTCAGAGCCGGCTTTTATTCTTAAATGCCGAAATGGTGTGCTCAATAAAGATTCACTTGGGGAATTTTAAAGTTCCTGAGAGTGGCTGCTTTCCTTGGGTGAGCTAATCGGACGGTTGACATTCCAGTCATCCTCAACTTACAGCCATTCATTTAGTGATCATTTGAAAATGCTTACAAGGATCATTTGAGGATGCATCACAGCATCCTCACGGGTCATATGATCCAAATTCAGGCCGTTGGCAACCGGTATATCTTTATGAGGGTTGTGGGGTCATGTGATCACCCTTTGCAACTTTCCCAGCTGGCTTCTGATCAGCAAAGTCAATGGGGGTGGGGAGCTGGATTCGCTTAACAACCATGTGATTCACTTAACAACTGTCATGATTTGCTTAACAAATGTCAAAAAAGTCAATGAAATTGGTCCTGACTCACTTAACAACCCATTTGCTTAGCAATGGAAATTCTGCTCCTAGTAATGGTTGTAAGTTGAGGACTACCTGGACTGTATAGAGAGAGGAATTGCATCCCCTGCTCCTTTTTTTAAATTAGTTTCAGCTGCCTCCAGTACTGAAATAAAGCAATTTGCACTCCAGTGAAATTTATTTATATATTTATTTCATTTCTGTTCTTCCTTTGTTATTTTTGCATCTGCTGTTCTTTGATTTAAATGCATGCATGTAGCTTTTCTTGAAGGTTTTTATAGCAGACGAAGCAAAGGACATTGATAAAGCAAGCAAAAAAACAAAATCATGTGTGAGCTTTCTATGCAGGGTTGTTCTGCTTTAATTTCTCGAACTTCCAGTTACGTAAAACCAGGCAGGCTCAAGACTGGCTCTGTTTTCTGGATGTGAAAGTCGGTTTGCAGAGTCAGTTCAGCTGAAGGAGGAAGAAAAAAGCAGCAGTTCATCTGAGATTGTCAGAATGGAGCTGGAAGGGATCTTGGAGATCTTCTAGTCTAACCCCCTGCTGAAGCAGGAGACTCTATGCCATTTGACACAAGTGACTGTCCAGTCTCTTCTTAAAAACCTCCAGGGATGAAGCACCCACAACTTCGGAAGTCAAGCTGTTCCATTGGTTAATTATCCTCACTGTTAGAAAGTTTCTCCTTAATTCCAGGTTGCTTCTCTCCTTGATTAATTTCCATCCATTGTTTCTTGTCTTGCCTTCAGGTGCTTTGGAGAATAAGTTGAACCCCCTCTTCTTTGGGGCAGCCCCTCAAATACTGGAATACTGCTATCATGTCCCTTCTAGGCCAGCCAAACCCAAATCCTGCAACCGTTCTTCCTATGTTTTAGTCTCCAGGCCTTTTATCGTCTTACTTGTTCTTCTCTGCACTTTTTCCAAACATCTTTTTTGTGGTGACTAAAACTGGATGCTGGATGTTAACCAAGGTAAAACAGCAGGTGGCAGTTCTTCCCATGGATTCCATAGAACAGCTCTTTAACTAGTTGCCCACCAAATCTTGCCCTGAAGAACTTAAACATGCGGGTCATTAGATTCGGTTCCTTATTTCACACACCACAAAGCTGATTTTCTTGTCATTCTAGCAGGATGTTAGTTGAAGGCAATGAGTTGATGCTGTGCAAAATACACTTTTATGACTGTAACATCTCCATTGCTTAATGGGTGGGAATATGCTGCTCTCACAAATAGCAATAGCCCTTAGACTTATATACCGCTTCACAGTGCTTTACAGCCCTCTCTAAGCGGTTTACAGAATCAGCATATTGCCCTCCCCACCCCCAACAATCTGGATCCTCATTTTATCCCCTTCTGAAGGATGGAAGGCTGCGTCAACCTTGAGCCAGTCAGGATTGAAGGAACCGAACTCCTGGCAGTGAGCAGAGTTAGCCTGCAGTACTGCTTTCTAACCACTGTGCCACCATGGCCAAAGAAAACAAAGAAAGGGAATCATGAATGCCAACTAAAAATGCCAAAATGCACAGGTTAAGAAGAGAGAATGGGAATGTAGATGGTTAATGCAATGGTTTTGGCAGTGAAATATGTGTTTATAAAGCAGTTGAAATGCCTGTTAGCTTCTCTTTGCTTCCCCAAGGAATGCAGAAGTAGAAGGATCGAGGGATTCAATTCTTGCTTATTGGGTGATATCAGGATCCCTGCTATCTGCACACTTGGTAGACACCATTATCTGCAACTTCACCCGTGAAGTAGATCCCGGCAGGACCTGTGATTTTGTTCCCAGGGTATGCATGCAACGCGTTGTGTTTTCCATTCGAGTAGGACCAGTACCAGGCCTGGCCTCCGATGAGCAATCCCCCACCTTTCTTAACAAAATTCAGGATTTCGGCAACTTGCGAGTCATCGTAGGCATCTCGGCAATACACCCCTATCGACTCCTCAAGCTTTCCATTAGGGTTAAGCTTCAGGCCATAGCCCTGCAGTGCCTGGTACAAGGAATACATGGTGCTGTGGAATCCCACTGTTGACGAGGAACTCGGCTTCAGCCACTCCAAAGCATTTCTAATAAAGGGCTGCACAGGCTGGCTTGGTAGAATCAATTCGTGGGAAGCCACCACCATTTTGCCTCTGCCATAGTAAGATGCCGCAATGAGTATTTGGCCCTTTGAAGACTTCAGCACCGGGAAGGCGTGGCCTCCTCTGAGCACAAGCTCACCGGGTTGATAATTTCCCCTTAAATCCAGACTATGGATGCCTCTCGTTAGCTGGTCCATTGGAATGAGCTTTAAGGGGGTATCTACCGATGGCTCTGAAAAAGAGGAAAAAGTATCAATTTCTGCCTTTATTGCTGTATGGGTAGTCCTCGATTTATGACCACAGTTGAGCCAATGTTTCTGTTGCTAAGTGCGAACATTTGTTAAGTGGTTTTTTTTTGCCCCGTTTTATGATCTTTCTTGCCACCGTTGCTAAGTGAATCACGGAAGTTGTTAAGCTAATAACATGGTTGTCCTGCCTTCATGATGAGTCTTGAGGACGGAGAAGCAACCTAAAACTAAGGAGAAACTTCCTGTTGGTGAGAACAATGCATCAGTGGAACAACTTGCCTCCAGAAATTGTGAAAGTTCCAATACTGGAAGTTTTTAAGAAGAGATTGGACAACCATTTGTCTGAAATGGTACAGGGTAGTGATAGCGAACCTTTTCAGCACCAAGTGGATCGTGCTCTAGAAAAGATGAACTTCCAAGTTCTGCCGCGCATGTGCACCCGATAATCAGCTGGCCAGCGCACATGCGCACACCGGATTTTGGCACCGCCGCATGCACGAAGAACAGCTGATTGTCACACATGCATGTGTACCAGAAACCCAGAAGACAAACAGGCATGGCCACGCATGCTGGCCGACATGGCTTCGTGTGCCATTTTGGGCACACGTGCCATAGGTTCGCCATCACGGGTATAGGGTTTCCTGAGCAGCAGCTTTCCTGGGCAGGGGTTGGACTAGAAGACCTCCAATGTCCCTTCCAACTCTGTTATTCTGTTCTATTATTCTGACTCCTCATGGAACATCAGGCAAGATTGGAGGAAACGGACTGGCGTTCTCTGCTTCCCAAATGGGATCCTGGAAAACCGATTGGATGGATTGTGGTAAAGTGCCAGATCTCCAGTCCAGGAGTATGACTGGGATAGAGAGTTGGTTAAACACGTGATCATATTTTCCCTCAACATACTTTCTTCAAAACTTTACCAAATGTGGCAAGAAAAGTTGTAAAATGGGGCAAAACTCACTTAACAAATTTCTCACTCACTCTGTTTCCCCCAAAATAAGACCCAACCGGAAAACAAGCCCTAGTGTGATTTTTCAGGATGCTCGTAATATAATCCCTACCCCCAAAAATAAGCCCCAGTTAAGATTGTCAGCAGACGGAGGCATTTAGTACTGTGTTTCCCCCAAAATAAGACCTAACCGGAAAATAAGCCATAGTGCATATTTGGGAACAAAAATTAATATAAAACCCAGTTTTACTTTGGGGAAAACACAGTAGGGCTCAATTGTGGTCATAAATTGAGGACTGCCTGTATATAGGTCTTCTATGGAAGGCAGGCTTGTTGCAATTCTTAACTATTAGCCTTTAACTATCCGCTGAAGTCTGTGCCTGTCCTGTTTAGTTGCTGTACCAAACCAGACAGTAACGGAAATACAAATCACAGATTCAATCATTCCTTTGCAAAACTATATCAACAGCTCCTGTACTTCCTGAGTTGACGGGCAGGAAGAACATTCTTCCTTGTGAAAATAAGAGCCAAAGGGGGAAAAGAGTTTTTATTGGCAAGCCACAAATCAAAGTCCATGCCTCTTAAAGAAACATTGCTTTCAAGCGTATGCTAAGCAAGGATATCTTGCTTTTTCTGTTTTTTTCTGTTTTCTGCTGTGATAGTAAGGGAAAGCAGGAACGCTAGGTACATCTCCCTGCTCGTTTCCCTGGTGTGACAAGGAAGCCGATAATTGAGAAAGGAAAAAGACCCCCAGGGAACTTCATTTAACCCGAACAAACAGGCTTACCTTATTCAGAAGTTCTTGCAAATTGAGGGCGCTTCCTCAGAGCGTCTGGTTTTAATGTGACATTTGATACGGAGGGCTTGGTTCCAGGCTTAGGCAATCAGCAACTTGGAATGGATTTATGCTTGGCTCATTTCAAAGAAATCACACCAAAGAAAGCAAACAGAAAACGAAAGTGTGGGATGGCTTGTGGAAACACCCACAGACACCCAAGCATGCAGGCTTCAGTGGGAGGAGAATTCTTATCCATAGCCTATTCAGCATCTTTTCAAGCAAAGTTTTGTGTAGCTGTTATACAAAAACAGGAAATTCTTTCTCTTTCCACATTCTGCTCTCTTTTGTTAGGGCTTTTCTAATGACAGAGAGATGGCAGAATGGCAGTAATATCTCCAGAGCCACATTTTGGTGAAATGTATAGATTATCCATGTAGTAGGCTTTACTCTTATAGTCATCTTTCTTATTTCTCATCTCTTCTCATCTCCTCATCATCCCTACTATCTTCTCCTGTTGGTATCTTACGATGTAACACTTGTTGTTTGCATCTTATGATTAATGATTGTAACTATGATTTATGATCTATGACCTATTACTTTGCAGTTGTATGTACAGAGAGCTTATGCACTAGAGACAAATTCCTTGTTTGTCCAATCACACTTGGTCTATAAAGTATTTTCTAATCTAGTCTAGTCTAGTCTAGTCTAGTCTATTGTTCTGCTCTGCTCTATCCTATCCTATCCATTTTACTCTACTCTATTCTTATTTTATAGAAATAATATCTTGACATGTCAACCCAAAGTTTAAGTGCAAGTACTAAATAGCTAACTTATAAGCATAATATAAATGAAAGCTAAATGGCTGGCAGAAGGCAAGAAGCCCCAAGCAGTTCCGTTTTCCAGATGATAAATATTGTTTGATATTTAAATAAAGAGAATATTTATAGCTCAGGGTTGAACAACGACTGTCTCCGAGTTCATATCAAGCCCAGACAGCACCAAGGACTCCAAATATCTTAGGTGTCTGCAAGACAAATAGTATCTTTTTTTTTTTTGATCCTCAAGATATTGTAGTAATTTTGAGAAGAATGAAACTGTTAATTTTATTGTCAACCTTTGATACCTTAAAATCATAAATACAATGGTTGGAAGGGATTTTGGAGATCATCTGGCCCAACCTCCTGCCTAATGCAGGAAAATGCTGGAAATATTGATAGGTTAATGGTCCTCTTTTTTTTTTTCCTTTTTTTTTTTTGAGGGATAAATTGGAGAATAAACAGGAATACTTTCAAGTCTCTTTGTTCCAAGGAACCGGGTATCTCTAATTTGTACCTCTGAAGAGAGAATGAAATGTTTTTAATGTATCGCAAACAATTCAAATGATGGTTTGACATTCTCTTCCCTACAATGCTGGCAGTGGTGATGGAAGGAATCAGATCCACCTAATTGTCAGGAACGCTTGCAAAGATCTTTGAAATTGGGAGATCTCTACGTTGAAGGCTTCTTCACCATTTATGAATCCTGGTGCACTTTGCTCTCACGGCATTGATCCTATACACAGATCAAAGATCTCAAAATGTCCTTGTCTCTAATCAGAAGCTGTTGAAAAGGATGATCATTCAAGGGAGGGGACCTAGGTGCTCTTGCAGATGTTTCATTACCCAAACTAAGTAACATCCCCAGTGCTAGTGACTACCTATCCAAGTCCAATCCTCCGTCCACGTCATGAGAGCTGGTAACACGACAAAGTAAGGAATTACTAGGAGTGGGCAAAGCATGGTATGGCCTTCTCCCACAGAGCCATTATAATCCATTGGATTGGATTATATTTTGCTACAGAAATTATAACGAGATACAAACGGATTGATTCCTAGTGTTACTTACAGCAGGAATGTTTGATTTAATATGTAAGGTATAAGCAAGGAAGCTAATTCATGCAGAACATGGTTTCTGGAATTCTCTCTAGCCCTTTAACAGCAGTGGCTACAGGAAATCTGTATGTTCCCCTTGTGCAATTAACTAATATATTGCACCTGCTTTTTTGTGTCTTTCTGCATTTCTGTTCTTCCTTTTGAAGGGCTAATTAGTGTGTGTGTACATTTTGCCTGTGAGGATTTGATCGGAGTAGGTGCATATGTGTTGCCTCTGTCTGTGGGGATTATGCTCCTCTCTCATGCTGTGCTTGCATGCGTCACCCATATGGAAGACGGGGCAAATGAGGAAAGCAGTGTGTGAGCCTTGTGCAAGACAAATTCAGGCTTTTCTCTGTGCATTGTGACACGGCACATAGACTCAAGACGTCTTGAGCTCCCAAACACAAAGACAGGATATGAAAAATAAATAGGTTTTGTGTCCCAAAGTTTCAGACAATGATTGGTGATTGGCAACCAAGACTCTTGTAGGTGATAGAGCAACGATGACATCTTAAAAGGCATCAAATCTACACCCCCACCTGGATCTACCTAACCAAAATAATTTCTGTCTATAAGGTGGCTCTGCTTTGATGGATGGGGCCAGACGAAATGACATTTATAGGCCTGACACTTTGCAACTTCTTCTGCATTAATTCAGCTCTTCCACTGAATGCAGGTGGAGAGATTTTGGAAAATAGTTTCTCACTAGGAAAACGGCAGGCGCAAAGAATCAGGACCACCTGTCAAGTTGCAGTTGAGAATATTTATTGCTCAAGCCTACACACGAGAATAAAGTCGACTAAAGTTCAACTCTTAAATCGGCACTAGAAAGGGTCAACAGAATTGGGGGTGGACTTAGACCATTTGTGGGAACATAATGGTTCTAGGCTGATGACTTGCTTCACTCCATCACCCCCAGCTCTGCTTGCTGGTTCTCCTACAGAACAGTGGCTAATTAAGGACAGAAATTTACTCCTACACATTTGGACTACTTTGGTGTGAAAAAAAATGGTATGGTCACAGCCACCATCTTGAATTTGTTGCCCCCCACCCCCCCATGCACACCCCTGGTCCAGTTGGGTATCTCTTAACAGGAGCCATTGAAGAGATCAATTTTCTCCCGCCCATAGAGGTCAGCAAGAATTTTCTGTAGTTTCTCCAAGCTCCACTCTTTTACTTCATTCTCACTGTTTTTTGCAATGGCCGCCCATGAAGCCCTCTTCTTCTTATCCTTCACGCAGCACGCTGCAGACCAGATGTGGCTCGGTCTATTGACCCGGTGCTCCGAGAGATACTCCTTTCCCGGGACAACCCCTGCAATGACATACATATCAAGGCAGGCCTGAGCTTCCTTTCTGATACGGTTCTCATAGTTTGCCCAGGAATCTTGGTTGAGTTTGCTGAACTGGGGCACGATGTTAGTCAAGGTGGAAGTGGCAGCTCGACTGTCTTCATCAGGCTGATGGCCCACCGGGTTCAAATGTCCTTTTTCAATACTTAAAGACTGGGTGTAATCCCCAAAAATAGCCTGGCTCTTTTTTATCATATCAGCAGGAATGTTGGCTTGACGCTCGTCCTCCATGTTCTTGCCTAAAGTGGGATCTACAAGCTGGAAAACAAACGGAACCGAGTTAGTAGTTCACGGGAAACATGCAACAGCAACGCAGGTTGGAGGATCAACCGAAGAGAGCTTCGAAGGAAGGAATCTGGACAATGATAGAATTTTAGGCTCATAGAAATGATAGAAGTGAGACTATGGAATCCAAAATCTCTTTCAATGCAAGGGATCCAAATTAAAACAACCCTAATCTTCCAGTCTTCACTTGAACACTTCTGATAAAGGGAAGCACATTCTTGGTTGGTGGCATCAGCAATATGACTTTTACAGAGAGGTGTCAAACTCACCGCATCACATTGCGATCATGTGACATCTCGCGACCTCTTCCCCCTTCGCGGAGCTGGGGTGGGCATGGCCTGTATGTGATGCATCTGGCCCGCGGGTTGCCAGTTTGACACCCCTGAGCTGGATGGATGATTGATCTATGTCAGACTCTGCCTTCCTATATTGTAACACCAAATTCTCTGCATGCTGGTTGGGGAAATCAATAAAGGAGAATATTTGTAGCACAGGGTTGAAACGAGGGATCCCTGGTCCTCTCTGAGCTTGCTTGTTTTCTTGCAGGCATTTCATGACCCAACTGGGGAACAGCATCAGAGCATTGATGAGGTTACCTAGTTTGGATAATGAAATGTCTGCAAGAAGACCACCAAGTTTAGAGAGCACCAAGGACCCCTCGTGGCTGGGGAATTCTGGACATCTCCGGAATCCAGCTTAAAGCCGTGGAGATTGAGAACCATTGAGCTTGATGGGTCAATGGTTAGAAACAGTATGAAGTAGACCAGTGGTCCCCAACCCCCGGTCCGCGGACCGGTGCCGGGCCGTGGAGTACCTGGCACCGGGCCGCGCAGCGGCCGGGGGACATGAACGCTGCAGCGCAAAGGCTCCTGGGCCGTGCACAATGGGCCGTGCGCAAAAGCTCCTGGGCCGTGCCCCCACCCCTGCGCGCGCTCAGCGGGCCGCGGCGATAAAAAGGTTGGGGACCACTGAAGTAGACCATCTCTAGAGCCAGAGGGGTGAGGGGGAAAATGCCGTTACCTGAGGCTCAATCATCCAACCTCGGTATCTGGGACCATGTCCGGGTTTGCATTTGTAAGCAGAGTATATGGGGATGCGCTTCTCTCGGTCATACATGGTGGCAAAACGGTAGGCGTTGTTGTAAAACTGGCAAATCCTCGCAGGGTTGCCCGGCGTCAGACCATCTCCGGGTGGTGACTTATCCAAAAAGAACTCAAGGCAATTCTTGAAGTCTTGCACCACTTCAGCGTTTGCAGCCAGGGGAAAGCAGGCAACCATCAAAAGCAGGGATGACAGCGACAACATGGCTTACGAAGCTCTGAGCCTGGAAGAAAGATGGCCATCAAAATCCTCACCAGACCCCTTGCCCTCCTACCTGGGCAAAGTATGGAATAAGACAGGTTATGGCTTCGCACAACGAGCAAGAACCCGTTTCCTCCACCACAGCCTATAGTGCCACCGCTTTCTTTTCTACCCTGTTTCTTGCCGTCCACATTCACACCTTTTTGCTTGTGCGTCTTTCCTGATAGTTAGAGCAATTGATCAATGGAATGGCTTTCCTTCAGAAGTTGCGGGTGCTCCATCACGGCAGGATTTTAAGAAGAGATTGGACAAACCTTTGTCTGAAATGCTATAGGGTCTCCTGCTTGTGAAGGGGGGTTGGACTAGAAGACCTCCAGGGCCACTTCCAACTCAAGCTATTCTGTTATTTGCTTTAACGTAACAAGAGAAGCAGAACATGGATTAACGCCTTCCAATTCTATCTCCCTATGCATACAATGAAGTGGACTGCAGCTCGTGAAAGATGATGCTTTTAATCAATTGTTAGTTGGAAAGGGGGGCTACCAGATTCCTCTGGATTTGTGGCCCCTACGGATTAACACGGCCCTCCTCCTACAAAGTTATCAACTCCAGAACTCTGGGATACTAAGAAGCAATCTCTGAACAGTATCACAATTTAGGGGAAAGATGATAGTATCTGGATGCAGGGAGGATGGTCAAGAATTCCTTTTTATGATCAGACGAACCAAGACAGAAATAAGGAATATGCAGGTTGCAATTCAGAAAAATCATTGTCCTGCCTGTAGAAAGAAGCTCTGCAGCTCCCTAGATTTTGTAAATATAAGGGGAAAGTTCCCGGGGAGGGGGGACGGAGGGAAAGAAAGAAGACTATAAGGATAAATGTACAATTATGAAGTAAAATTGAAAAGAAAGTGAAAAGAAAGTATATATTATTAGAATATTGGAATTGCTCGGATACCGAACAAGGAAAATATTCTACAACAAAGGAGAAAGAAAGGAGAGAGGAGTAGAGGGTAAGAAGAGGAGAGGGAGAGAGAGGAATGGAAGAAAGGGGAAAGGAGAGGAAAAAAAGGCAGGGGACAGGAGGAGAGAAGGTGAGAAAGGGGGGAAAGAGGGGAGGAGCAGGGGAAAGGAAGGGGATGGAGGAAGAGGAAGGAGAGGAGGGAGAAAGTAGGAGAGGAGAGGAGGCAGGGAAGGGAAAGGAGGAGGGTTGTTGTGAAACGAGGGAAAAGAAAGGGTAGAAGAGCAACCCCAAATGTAATTAAAATGCCTTATTTTTATACTTTCTTTAAGAAAAATATGTATATGAATGACCAATTATATATAAGAGAAATGTACGATTATATTATGTGTATAAGAAATAAAAATGAAAAACTTTTTTCAAAAAAAAAAAGTGGGGGGGAGTTCCCAAGAACTGCACAATCAAGGGACAGTCCACCGATGAGGTTGTAGGGTTCTCCATCTCCACCCAGAGAGGTGGTTGGCCTCCCCTTTGTTGGAGTCACTCATGAGAGGCTGGACAATACCCATTGGGGTGCTTTGATTGGGATCCCTGTCCTGACCAGGAAATCGATGGGTTCAAGGGACTCTCCAATTACAGGCTGACTCATATTTATGACGGTTGCAGCAGGGGTGAAATCCAAAATTTTTCCCTAACGGTTCTGTGGGTGTGGCAGGGGAAGGTTATTGTAAAATCTCCATTCCTACCCCACTCTGGGGCCAGCCAGAGGTAGTATTTGCCAGTTCTCCGAACTATTCAAAATTTCCGCTACCGGTTCTACAGTACTTGTTAGAACCTGCTGGATTTCACCCCTGGGTTGAAGGGTCCTGGGTCATGTGATCAGCTTTTGCAAACCTTCTGACAAGCAGAGTCAATGGGGAAGCCAGATTCACTTAACAACAGGGTTACTTACTTAAGAAATGCAATGATTCACTTAGCAACTGTGGCAAGAAGTCTTAAAATGGGGCAAAAACAAATGTTTCACTTAGCAAGATAACTTTTGGGCTCTGTTTTGATCGTAATTTGAGGACTACTACCCGTATAGGAAAGCAGGTCTTCACTCACTGTATAGCAACTCTTTCTCCTGAACCCCAGTATTATCCTTCCTAAATATGTAGTTCAAAACTGACAGCAGCCAGAGGATGGAACAATAGTGCAAGATTAGAAGATGTGGAGGGACCTGGCTCAGAGAATCACCAAGTCAGACATGACTGAATGCATAACATCATAATCAAATACATAGATCCCAGTGACCAAATACCTCTTCTCAGTCACACTAAGATTTAGGCCAAACAGGCTTTGGTTACCAAAAGGCAGGTGCCAACTCCATGTAGGGGAAAAAAAATGACCTGACAGAAAGAGCATTTGACTGTGGGATCAGTGTCCAAAGAAGTTCTAACTTTTAACGTTCACCTGGAGTTGAACTGTCACTCATTCTGGATGCCCTGAACTGAGTCCCAACTCACCCATTCTAGTTCTACAGCTTGTTTCCCATAACATGCAAAAACAGGCCAGTTAAATATCTATGGGCTGCATTCGTACAACTTAGTTTTAGCCTTGGTTAGCTTTCTTGTGGCTTAATACGCTCAACAGAGCTCAAGCAGCTATTTGGTTCGGTTCCGATTCAGGATATCCTGTGGGGAAAAGCCTGTTATAGAAACCCAGCCTTTACTTGCAGAGTCCTGGAAAACCCGAGATGCTCCTCTGTAGAGCTTATTTCTCTTAATTATTTTCTGAATTGCAACCTGGTTTGATTGGCAAGGAAACAACGAAATGGGTCTATCATCAACCCAATTTGCCCCCAAAGGAAATGCTGCCAAACAGTTCAGGCAAAGAATCCATCAGAGTTTGAATATTTATTCAGAAGTACAGGATGGGTTATTATGATATACAGCAGCTATTCCAAACACACCGAAAAAAAACGCTTCCTAAAGCCATTTTTTAGGGTGCAAGACTCACCTTTGGCTGTGCGATCCTTGGAGCAGGAGAAGATGAAGGTGAGAATGGCGTGGACAAGTCCGAAGTTTGAAAAGAAAGTCCAGGCTGTGAAAAATCTCTCCACGACTAGGATTTATAAAGGAACAGAAAAAAATGCCCCCAGGAGCTGAAGCAATAAATGCAAGGATGAGTCTGGAATCTAAATTCTAAAACATCCGTCTTGATAATATTTTATTTTTTTTTAAAGAACGCCCTAGTTTACCTCAGATTTGCAATTCAAGCTGGAGGAGTTTATGTACCAGAATCCCATCTGGATGCGCACATCAGAAAACCTGGGTGTGGTATTAAAAGGGAAGATAGCGCCAGCCTGATTGCGATGCGCCTTGTTTTCCATCGATTAGGAAGCTGGAGGCAAGTGAAATTTTTATTAAGCTTTTGGGCTTCTTAAAAAAAAAAAAAGAACTTGACACATCTGTTTATTTGTAATAAGAGTTTAGACAGGGAAGAAAATGAAATTGCAAAAGGCTCTGAGGGTTTAGCTCTACAATCTTGAGTTTTTCCAATTCAGAATGCAAAGTTCTGGGCTCGTTTGTGGTGCTCACAAAAACTGTCAACTGTTTTTTTGAGAGCTTTCTCGTCTTTAACAATGGCAGCTGAGTCCCAGGGGCCATGCACACTTCAGGCCTGGAGTTAATAAGCCACCCAAACTTTAAGCCAGAGTTGCAAAAGTTGCAAAAGTGATGGCTGGAAGGGGCAGGTTCATGCATGCCACATAACCTTTCCCCTTCCCTCCACTTTTTTTTTTTTGCAATTTTTGGAGTTGAGAAATATGAAGAGCAAAATTAGTGGTAGATTTTGAAGACGTTTATGGCAGCTATTATGCTTCTTAAAATGCAAGAACTACGGTCCCCAAGCTAGTCCTCCATGAGTGAAGTATATGTGATTGTTGAATTTGGTTGGTGTGGATTCACGGGAACATCGTTGGTTCATTTTTAATAATGAATTCATCAATAACTACCCATCTTTCCTTCTTATAAATGGGAAGAATTTGAGATTAAAAATGGATACAATTGTGAGGAAAAAAATCCAGAAATTCACCAATTCCTCAGCGGAGCAGGTTAACTAACCTCTTGCTCCTTGACTGCAGAATAAGCCAGAAATAATATCAATTCCTTCATCACTCATTAAATAAGCCTATTTAAAAAAATGAGAATGTCCAAATACTAACCTATAATCTTACAGTTGTGGATCTCAGAAACTCTGCAAACCAAACGGATGTAATCTTGCGGGCCAGTGTGTGGTTTCATAGGAAGGCAGAAGCACCCCACAAGTTGCTGTTGTTGTTGCCCAAAACCTGTGAGACCATTATGTCTGGAGACACTATGTAGGTATCTTGCTCATGAGATCTCTCTCCAAGAATTTAGTTATTGATTTATTAATCAAATTTATATTGCGGCCCATCTCCCCAAAAGACAGCTCTAGGCAGTGCACAATAAATACATGAGCCAATATAAAATCGATAAAAATAGAAAACGTCTCAATAACAATTAGCAAGAACACAAAACTTCTAACCCTGGGCAAAGGGAGGATAAAAATAGCTCCCTCAACAAAGGAATCATGGGGAGAGATCTTTGGTCCTGGAGTGCCCCAGGCCTGGCAGCAATTCCAGATCTTGAGGACCTTATGAAAAATTCAAGGGAGGGCCAATCTAATTTCAAGAGGGTAAAGGCTCCACAAGGTAGGCATCATGGCAGAGAAGGTACCCACCAGATGTAGACCCCTAACTGAAAGCACCTGCAAGCGTGCCTTTCTCTGCCAGGTGGGATGGAGTGGGCTGGGGAGAGGCAACTGTTCTCAGTCTTGGCAACGTTATACCATCTGCTTTAATCCAGAAATGACGACTTCCACTCGCTAGGATCTTGGCCATTTATAAGAAAGATTTATTCAGTTATGGATGAAACCAGGTCACTAAAGAACAAGGTGGCTGAAGACCATCAAAGGTGACACCAAAGCTGAGCATGGAACAACTCAAAGAAGTAGCGATGTGGAGAGGCCTGGCCCAAAGAATCGCCAAGAGTCAGACACGACTGACTTGGTAACATCATTATCATCCAGCTGCCACAGTTGCTCTTATCAGGTAGAGGACTCTCAGTTGCCAATCACTGTCATAGACAGAAGCCTTGGAAATCAGAAATGGCCTTTGGTTTTGGGAGCTCAGGACACCTAACCTTTCCTCTTCCTCTTCCCACATATTCCCTGTGAAATGGAGCCAAGAGAGACCCATTGAGACCCAAAATCAAGCTGAAGGTAGGCCTGAAGCTGTGTCTGCCAGTCAAGAGCCCACCGGGGCTCTTGACTGATGGGGAGGAACTGGCCAAAGCCCATCATCAGGGGGGTTTCTGTAGTTGAGGGGGCATCACAAACTGGGTTTTCCTCATCTTCGTCACTCAACCTTCTTTTTTTCCAAAAGGGCATCAAGAGAAGAAGACATCTCTGATTTTACACACGAAGATGTAACAAGTAAGGATGGTGGAAAAATTCATTCCATGTAGTTCCCCCCCCCCCTTGTTCTTCTTGTAAGAATTTACAGTTCATAAATGGGACTGAAAAGCATGGAAACAAGAGGAAGTGACCATGGCTGTACCAGAAACAAATCTTGAATAGTCCTTTAGGCAATGTAAGAGGAATTCTCTGCCATTGTTGACAACCCTATTTTCAGTAACTGCAATTTACATAGCTTTTAACCTTCTGCTAATAAATCCAGCCTGGCTCTTTACAATGTAGCCTGTTCTGGCAATCCAAAAAATAATCAAGATTGAATCTCATCCGCATCCATTACAAAGGCGCTCTCTCACTGATATTTTATTCTCTCTAGTATGGCCATTTCAGAGTGAGATAAGGATAAGGATGGACCAGGATAGGCAAATGCATTCGTTTAGAATATCCCCAGGTGGCAAGACATTGAATTCAAAAGCAGATTTCTTCATTTGAGGAAAAATGTGAATAGAACATTTTGGCAGGACTCCCAAGTAATATTTTGATTTTCTTTGCAATATATTTCCTGAGCAGAGTGCTGAATTGAATCTGCTGGTTGTGCAGAAATGGTATAGCTTGAATTACTTGCTCAGCTGCTAAGATCAGTTAAAAAGATGTCCTTTAAAGTCAAAGGATCCTAGAATTACAGACTTAATCTCCCTGTATTTGGATATCCTTACTAAATATCCAGCCTCTACTTGAAGAAACCACCCTACACGGGAGCCACTGACTGACAGCTTTTACTGTCAACTTCTTCCCGATGTCTAATTTGTATCCACATCCTTGACATTTCTTCTGATATCCTCATTCATTGTCTCTATATCAACAATTCACCACCACGTTGTATTTTACTATTTCACTTCTACATTGATAGATCCTTTCTTCTTGTGTTTATCACACATCCTAAACAGTCTTATTTTCTTTCTATATTTCTTTCCTTTCTTCACTATATTCTTCCTGTTCTTTTCTTTTCTGTATTTTTTTTTCTTTTGCACATTTCACTTTCTATACTTTCCTTTTTCTATTGGATTTTATTATTGCGATAAATAATTAAAAAAGGAGAAAGCACAAAACTTCTGACACGCTTTGCTTGGCTGATATTCCTCTTAGCTGGACAATTTGTGGGTTGCAAAAGATTCAGGAGCATCTTGGCTGCCAGTAGAGAGTCTAGAGGGAGGTGGAGAATGAGGCTTGAAGAGCCTAGAGGAGGAGAAATGGAAGAGGTTGGGGCTAGTCTGGTCCAGGAGGAGAGATCAAACCGCCAAGGAGAATGCAATATTGTTCCAGGAAACTTTTTTTCCAAAAGGTAACTTGAATTTCTTGGATTTTTCTTTGAAAACATTTCAAATGAGGAATACACAAGCTTGAAAGGAGGTTGGTGACTGAGGCATCTCCATCCAACTATCCCACTGCCCCCCTCTCCATGATTTCCAGTGAATATAGCTGGGCACCTGTTACAGCCATTTTCATGGGTGGCTACCAACCCTTCTATGGCGGCAGACTACATAATATTAACTGTATTGTCTTGAACCTTCTTGTGTTGAGCTTCTGAAGATGACCCAAGTTCTGATTTTGTGAGAGTAGGAAGAGGCTAAAAAAAGATTTCCTTTTACACTCAGGCCTTCTTAAGAGTGTTTCTCCTTTCCTTGAATAGCCTGATGTGTTAAGTTTCAAGTGGTGGTTGTGATTTGCGGCTTTAATAGTTTCAAAACTTGCCCCGTTCTTAAAAGCCTTAAGATAGCTGACTATATTTCCATGCTATTCATGATCAGTTCTGTATCATCTTCCCTCTTATCTGCCTTTATAATCAGATGCCTTTGATTAGTCACTTGGATAGTGTGAGTGAGTCTGCTTCTGGTTGTTGCCATCTTTTGTTCTTTTTATTATTGCATTGGGGGACGGGGGGTGTTTTCTCCTTGTGAACTACCCGGAGTTGCTGGGAGTTGGGCCATGTACACATTTAATAAACTAATTCCAGATATTGTCACAAACAAATATTCACCATGTTTGCCTATCTCCAATGTGTGCAATTCAAACTAAGGACATGCCGGAAACCATTTGTACCTCCAGCAAATCACAAGGATGCCAACGTGTTGACACATGTACAATGATGTAACTTCACAATGCCCCTGTAACAATTTTCAATGGAGTATGTATTATAGGAAACAGATATTTTAAGCGGGAGTAACACTACAGATTCTTGTCCTTAAAACTATCCCTAAATGCCCCATTCCTGCTCAGTTTTGTTGAATTACAATTGGAAAGCCTATGCTAGTTAAATTGGATTAAAATCAATATGATGCTTAAATGAACTTTTGCCCAGATGCAAAGATTTTTCCACCACTGTGCCAAAAAAAACTCCTGTAGACACTGGATAAATGTCAATGGAGACTCTCAAATCAGGTCATGGTTGTCATGAACTGAAGAAGCTTCTTGCACGAGAAGCAAAACGTTTTCAAAGAAAAAAGCAACAAGAAGAAAGTCAAATTGCCTTTTGGGAAAAAAAAATACCTTGGCTATAAGACACTGACCTAATTTTCATGGCACTCAACCACAGTGTGGTGGTTCAGTCACTGTGGTTTGCAGGCCAGGGTTCAAGTACCAAGGTTAGTGTTAATCTTAGATGATGATGATGATCTTTAGCTTAATGTGTTGCGCCAACTGCTGCTTTGTTCAATGTACTATTTGGATTCAGAAAATGGGTCAGCTTGGTAGAGCTAAACATGTTGTGCGGATGTACGAAGTATGAATTTACACGTATAAACCAGGAAAGTGTGCCATTTTCAGCAAGCCGTGGTGTCACAAGCACACAACCAAGTCAATCTTAAAGCAGGCAAAGGCAGAGTTCACAATCAGGGCTCTCCTATAAACTCTGGCTCCCCCTTGTGCCTAGAGGCTGCAATTACTACCTGAAGTTACGACAGAACAGCCTGCCTTTTGTGCACAGTTCAATTGTGTCCTCTTCGGTGTCCATCTAAAATGTTTATTAGGGATGAAAAAGGAACCAAGGAAATATAGATATATAGTAGTGGCCAAAATTGTGGAAACCTTTTGGGGAAAGTGTATTTTTGAGGTTGGATGGCTAATAACACCACTTTTTTTGGAGTTTCAAGATAATCCTATTCCATTGCTGGAATGGCCTGGGAATAGCCCAGAACTTCACCCAATTGAAAATCTACGGAGCCGACTATAGAAACTGGTTAGTCAGAAGCGACCCAGCAATAAAACCCAATTCATAGAAGCCATCATTCAATCAATCTTGGTTTCACATTAGAACAGCTGCAGAACTCAAAGACTTGGTTCACTCCATGGGAAGACCTTGTAAGGCCGTCATTCATGCTAAAGGTTACCCAACTAAGTATTAATTGACGTGGTGATAATTTTTGTATATCTTGTTTTTCTATGTGTTTCACTTTTCTTCTTTATACTGTAACTGCTATTCTAATAGCAAATCCTTCATAAAAGTTATTGCATTGCATTCTTGATTAAATTATCGCTCCATTGATATATAATTTTATGGTAATTCCCCCAAAAAAGTGGTGTTATTAGCTTGTTTTAGAAAATACGCTTTTCCCAAAAGGTTTCCACAATTTTGGCCGCTACTGTATGAACAGGAGCAGGAGGATTGTGAGGGCAAGAGGATCTGCTTTGCAGGAAGGAAGGAAGTCTTGAACGCCTCATCGTATCTTCAGAGAAAAGCTCTGAATCCTTGAATGCATCTGAAACGGTGAAGTGGCCCGAATCAAGAGCCACCTTCCAATCTTGTTCTGGTTGGAGAGGCTGGAAGGGAATGAGGCCAAGCCTCCCATTTTTGTACCCAAGGAAAAGGCCACCCCACTTTCCTGCCACTTCTGTGCATGCAGCTGTTCCCGCTGAGGACCTGGGAACCTTGTTTGCTGCCTACTCCGCAGTGTAACTGGACCAAGCCAGGATTTGCAGCAGCTTTTCCATAAGTGGGCTACAGATCCATGTAATGTGCTCTAAGGTGAGCATCATGTTTCTCTCCCTCCCTCTTCCTTTTAGATACTTTGGGCCTTGATGATTCAGTCTTCATTTACGCATCTGAAAAGCAACTAAGTAGAAAAGGCTGGGTTACGTCATTCCGCAATACGCTGCTCAGTCTTCCGTCAACACTCTCAGGAGCCGTACCAATGTCCATAAAGTAATGACACATAATAGGGTACAGCCAGACCTTTTCCTGCTGCATGGCTTTGGTGAGGGACACCTCGGTGGAGTGAGTCACATCAACTGGCCCCTGCTGTACCCGTGGCCAGTCACACACATTGTGGAGTGCGGTTATTGTTTTGCTGAATGAGAATGCGTGAAAGCAGAGAAATGTAGAGCTGGAGATATTCCACAGTCGTTTTCTTCCTTCCTCAGCAGCAACCATGAAATCCATTAAATGGTAGAGGCTCTCCTGCCTAACCAGGGGGTTGGACTAGAAGACCTCCAAGGTCCCTCCCAGCTCTGTTATTCTGTTAAATCACTGTTTGTGGCGATGAACGTGTTCCTGGAATGAGACATGGCTGGTTTTCTCCCTGTGTGCACACTCAAGAGAGAAAGACAATCTTCCACTTACGGTTATACTGCTGCAAAGTGCAGCTTTCCTTGTAATTGGTTTCACAACCACGGGACGCTGTGTCGATTGTTTCTTGTGTCCTTTCAAACGGGAGAACCACAACGTGTCCCAGTTGCAACTTTTTTCTCGTAATCCCAAAGGCCGGCTGATGGATCTTAGCCTTCACGTCTAGATCTTGGGTTCAAACAGGGAGACATTCCCCAATCACTATAACCGATTTCAAATGGTGCTAGAAAGAAGAATAGACTCCGAACACCAGAAGAAATCAGTTATCCTTTAAAGGGGTCACTGGAATCTGCGAATCCACGAACTTTGCATGTGTGGCTGCCGAGTATTTTGACAGAGCCACCCTCACTTCCGTATTTAGAAACCCCGACTAGGAAACGGGATATTAATTATACCAATAGAACAAACCCTGCTCTTGTTCGGGATTTCAGGTGTTGGCATGATATACATGGGAATACAAATCCGACAAATTTCCAGCCAGCTGCCCTAAATATTTGCTCACTTAATTTATTTTTAAATGGTGACCATGTGGCACAGAAACCATTCTGGAAAAAAGAGGTTTTCTGCCTAGTCAGCTTATTTAAACTTTCTTGCAATCAGCTCTGAATCTCTCCTATTTGCAATCTTCTGTCAATGACATTCTCCAAGGATGCATAAACACGCTCGCTTCCAAGGCCCAGTATCTTCCTGACTTGCCTAAGACGGCCAGGTCTATTTAGACCATTTCAATGGTCTAACCTGGCTTAATGATTAACTCAGTTTTACTGCTGAGGCTGTACATGAAAGAGAGGCAATAAATCCAATGTAAATGTGCTGGTGGCGGAAGCTTTTATCGGAAGCCTATGGGAACCAAGGTGGACTCCGAAACGGGTCAATGCGTAGCCATTCTTCCCCCAAAAACACTGATTTCAAATGGTGCTAGACATTGTGTACTTAAATCTAAACCACCATATGAAACCAGATTCCTGAAGGAGCTCCAGGCAAGACTTCCTTGTAGCTGGACGTGTTGAAGACCGATATTCCGGCATGGTGGCTATTTCCTTTTCGTTTCAACGGAGCCGAGACGGTAAAGACTCCTAAAGAAAAAGCCATGTTCTTTTTTTTTCCTCCCGCGTCATCCTCTTGAAAAAGCCAACATGTAGTTCTGAGCTTGCTGTGGGAAACCTTTAACCGCTCTCAGGGTGGAAGGAAGCTGCAAGAATAAAAAGAAAGCTGAGCCCACAAGGAAGAAAAAACGGTTGACCTCGCCTCTTTTCCAATCTCAACAACGTATCTTAAGTCTACATAAATTCATAAGCGTGCCGCAAAGATCAAAGTAAAGGAGTCCCTGTGGATTTTACTCCACTAGTCGTTGCTGACTACAGATAGTCCTCGATTTACAACAGTTCATTTAGTGACCGTTTGAAGTTGCAACGGCCACTGAGTGAGCTATGACCCGTTTTTCACACTTACGACTATTGCAGTATCCCCCACGGCCATGTGATCAAAATTCAGATAGTTGGCAACTGACTCATCATTTATGACGGTTGCTGGGTCCCCGGGTCATGCGATCCCCTTTCGTGACCTTCCAAGAAGCAAAGTCAAAGGGAGAAGCCAGATTCACTTACCAACCATGTTACTAATTTAACAACTGCAGCAATTCACTTAATGACTGTGGCAAGAAAGGTCATAAAATGGGGCAAAATTCACAACTGTCTCACTTAGCAACAGAAATTTTTGTGCTCGTAATTCGAGGACTACCTGTATAGGGGGCGGTGCTCACCTCTGTTTCAAGGGCCAATGAGCCAGCACTGTCTGAAGACAATTTCCGTGGTCATGTGGCCAGCGTGGCTATACACCAAAGGTGCACAGAACGCTCTTAACTTCCACCAAAGTGGTACCTATTTATCTACTCGCATTTGCATGCTTTCGAACTTCTAGGTGGGCAGGAGTTGGGGCAAGGAACAGGAGGTCATCCCAGTCAGGTCAAGTGAGGGGGGTGAGATCAGATGAGAAGGAGAGGGTCTGCCCCAGGCCAGGAGACACCCTGAGGCTTGATGGTTCTGGTTTCCCTCAAGTTCCTCCTCCAGATGACAAAAAAATGCAAATGAGGTCTTCTTCCCATTAATAAATAGAAAACACAAGTTCCTTGCTTAATCCTCTTTCTTGTTGTAATCATCAACTGGTTCAGAGATGGAGGCCATCCTGAAGGTATTTCCTCAGCGAATGATAAATTGATTGTCTTGAAACCGGCACATGCGTGAGATGAGCCTCAAGGGCAAGCCCACATGACCCACTGTAGTGTAAAAAAAATGGTCAAACTCTTTTTGGTGGTGACCAACTCCCGATGACTTCTCCACGTGGCTCCCTTGGCAACAGCCATGGCATTGGCACTGACGACTTCCAGGATGTAAGCCTGAGATTTAGGGTCAGGGGGCACCATCAGTTGCTGAACAGCAACACGGAGATTTTTCTCCTCTGCATTCTGTAATCGAAAGGTTCATTCTTGACCAAGGCCAAAAGGCTTTAAAGTTTGAAGGATCTCAATCTGATATCCGCCTAATAATAGCGCAGGTTACAGCACTGATTTTTTTTGGAGGGTGGGATTAATCCTTTAGATGCTGCCTTTCCCTCAATCTCTTATCTTGAAATATTCTTTTTTTTTTCCATTTCCTTTCTTGTCACCTGTAAAAAATAAAATAAAAAATTCAGGTTTTATTTCGCTGCTGGAAAACTTCTTTGTCGTCTCTTCCCTAGGGAAGGATATTTCTTTGACTAAAAATTCTAAATTAAAAACTATCCCTAACAGCAGTTAATGGACATCAACGGCAAAGCATGCAACCTGAAAGTGGGACTCTGAAAATTACTCACAAATAACGTGAACTGGCGAATTCTTTAAGAAGTTTTTTTTTACAGGAGATAACATTTCTTTAGGAAATGTTTAAAAAGATATCAAGATCACTTCCCCTGTTCCTTTCCCTGACTGGTACATAGAAAAATGTGATCTTTAAATTAAATTTAAAAATTAAATTTTTAATTAAAATTAATCCAAATTAAAATTAAAAGGCAGTTTTTGTTCCTTCCTGATCTTGTATCTGGGCTTGACTCAGAATGAAGTGGCTGCAGGAAAGCAGAAAGGGATTCTGATGTCAAAAAACGTAAAAAGTTATTTTTTAATGAAATATTTACAGAGTTGCTCTGCTCCAACTTTCAACCATATTGCCTGTTGTGCTGTGGTGTGGATCTTTTACTGCTCCCACTGCAGGAATCTTGCTCTAAATCTAGGTCTCCCTGCTGTGTATCATACATTTAGTTGTAATTCAGATTTATAAAGGTCACCCTAATCAGCACGCATGTTGGGCGACACACAATTAAAATCGATACAATGGCTAAAAATAAAATATAAAATAACATCACCTTGGAGCTAAATGTAACTGAGGGAACATAACCAAGGGAAGCTCTGCACCAAATGGACAGAACATCGGTCTATTCCAGAATCTGGGGGGGGGGGGAACTCTTACAGAATCTGGGGGGAAAAACTCTTATCTGCGAGACCGCCTTCTGCCACCAATAGCCAGTACGCTCTCACAGAGAGGGCCTCCTCAGGGTGCCGTCGGCCAGACAGTGTCGGCTGGCGACCCCCAGGGGGAGAGCCTTCTCTGTGGCAGCACCCGCCCTCTGGAATGACCTACCCCCTGAGATACGCACGATATCAGACCTCCGGACTTTTCGTTGGGCCCTGAAAACACACCTATTCCATCTAGCTGGGCTGGCTTGATCCCATCCTCTCAGTTTTAATTGAATTTGGTTTTAATTGGGTTGTTTTTAATATCTTGGGCCGAAATTATTTAATTGTTTTTTAAATTGTTTTTAAATTTTATATGCAATGTTTTATCTTGGCTGTACACCGCCCTGAGTCCCGCAGGAGAAGGGCGGTATAGAAATAAAATAAATAAATAAATAAATAAATTTTTAAAGATCATCTAATGTTTTGTAGGATTGGTGAGATCCAAACGTCCAGGCGGATGTTATTCTGAAGGTTATCATGATTTTGCTCATCCTCTGTTTCCCACTCTATTAACTCTATTTAGGCATCAACTGCATAATACAAAGATAGAAGGAGCTGACGGCTATCTAGTCCAACTCCAGAAATTCAGAGCATCCACAGTGGTTTTCTCACTTCTGCTTAAAAGCCTTTGAATGAAGAGGAGGAAATCCTCTTCCCTTCCAGGATGCATCCACTGTCTTTCTGCCACCTTTTTAATTTAACTCATCCCTTTTTTTAAAAAAAAAAAAATTACCTTTTACTAAGCTCCTGAATCACAAGACAGCACCGCATTTAACACCAAATCATGGCCCTCACCACTCTCGTTTCTCATCCTCTTGAGTTCTCAGAATACAATTTAAATTTTGTCCCAGCAGGGGGCAGCAGTTACCCAAATTTGACTGGGTCTTGGATGAGAAGGGAAGCAGGTTTTCAAGGGAGTGAAAAAAAACCTCAAGAAAGTCCAGTTGCCTTTTGAAAAACACACTGGATGGTTGAGAATCTCCATAGACATTGTGAGTGGTGGGACCTGAATGACGTCTGAATGGGGAGAATCACCCAGGCATTCCAGGACTGTAGATGAGACCATAGCGCCAAAGAATTGAGGCCTTTGGAGAAGACTCCCGCGAGTCCCTTGGACTGCAAGGCCATCCAACCGGTCAGTCCTAGAGATCAACCCTGACTGCTCTTTAGAAGGCCAGATCTTGAAGGTGAAACTCAAATATTTTGGCCACCTAATGAGAAGGAAGGACTCCCTGGAGAAGAGCCTAATGCTGGGAACGATGGAGGGCAAAAGAAGAAGAAGGGGACGGCAGAGAATGAGGTGGCTGGATGGAGTCACTGAAGCAGTCGGCGTGAGCTTCAATGGACTCCAGAGGACGGTAGAGGACAGGAAGGCCTGGAGGAACGTTGTCCATGGGGTCGCGATGGGTCGGACACGACTTCGCGACTAACAACAACAGATGAGATCATCTCTATCAAGTCACCACGAATCAAGCTTGTGTCTCTTCCTCTTGGTTCACCTTTCTCAGTGGTTCAGTTCACACAATACTTAATTATTCCCTTGAAGATCTGGAGGATGTGATCTGCACAATGCATGAAGCTTGATTAACGTTAACCTCATTTTGTGCTTCAGCATATGGTGCAAAATAGTATTTCACTGGCAACAGCAGAGAAGTGGATTGCCGTTGCCTTCTTCTTTTCAAATCCCCAGACTACCTAGGGTTCTAGGATTTCTGGGTGGCCTCCATATATAATCTAGTGGAGAGACAGTTTGGTCTAGTGGTGAAGGCACCAGGCTAGAAACCGGAAGATTGTACCGTAGCCCATGAAAGTCGGATGGGTGACGTTGGGCCAATCACCAGGAGACTATGAGTTCTAGTTCTGCCTTATGCATGAAAGGTGCCCAGGTGATTTAGTCCATCGCTCTTAGCCCAAATCACCTCACAGGACTGTCATGGGGAAAATAGGACTTTGGGCCAATCACCAGGTGACGGTGAGTTCTAGTTCCACCTTAGGCATGAAAGTCGGCTAGATGACGTTGGGCCAATCACCAGGAGACCATGAGTTCTCATTCTGCCTTACGCATGAAAGCTGCCCAGGTGACTTTGGGCCAGTCCCTCTCTCTTAGCCCAACTCACCTCACAGGGTTGTTGTGGGGAAAATAGGAGGATATGTTGAATATGTTTGCCGCCTTAAGTTATTATTTATTAATATTAGGAAAAAAGCTCATGTACTGGAAAACAAAACTCACCTCATCTTTGTAACAATCATCTTTTGGTTCAAGACATCCTCCTGAGAAGAGTTTACACCTGAAATTAGAAAGCAGCTTTGTTATTATTCAAAATATGCCAGCAAAAATTCTCTGCAATCATTACTTGTCATCCACTACTTAGACCAAAGAAAATGTGGAGACCTTGAAAAACAGAATTAAGCTTTCTCTCACCCGAACAGTTTGTGCTGCTGTATCGCTGTCCATAAAGTTACCTGAAACAACATTCCTATTGAACGTTAGAAGAAACTTCTAAAGTTTTAACAATAGAAACCAATGATCCAGAGCGATGTTTTTCAACCTTGGCAACTTTAGGAGGTGTGGACTTCAACTCCCAGAATTTGTCAGCCAGCATTCTGGGAATTGAAGTCCACAAATCCTAAGGATGACAAGGTTGAAGATCACTGACCCGGAGAAGTAGTGGGTACCATTGCGCTGTGCATCTATTAAAGCAGAAGAACAAAGTAAGGCTGAAATTGGAGAAGCTTCGATTTGGACAGCAGCACTAAGCAGTGGGTGGGCCTTTATGTCCTCCTTGCCCCTCCCTTCTCTAGAATTCTATTTATCAACTGTGCAATGGAAAATGCAGATTGCAGAACAATTTTCTTGGGACAGAAATCATGGGGCGAAGCTTGGGTTAATACTGAACCACAACTAATCCAGTAAATCTCAACCATGATTGGGACAGCAATGGCTAAAATACATTGAAAGAAATGGAACCGGGATCTTTTTTCCATAAAGAGACTGGATGGAAGAATTTCTACCCAACTCTCACGGGCCCTTAATTTATTCCTCAAGCAAATAAACAGCCACTCTGAAACTAGGGTAGGAAAGCCTATTCATTTATCTCAGTTTGTTAGTTTCCTCATTTGGGTTTGAGAAGAGCGGTTATTTTGAATGATAAATGATGATACCCAGTGGGGAGGTTTGGGCAGGGTCTTCCCTCTCTCCGTTCCAGAAAACAGTCTCAACTGAATTCTCTCATTTGGCATCCTTCAGGTGGCAAAAGCCACGGCCTTCTCATTTAAAGTGCCTTTATTTTTAAAAATGTATGCAAAGAATGATCCTATATAGTCTGACACAGGATTGTCCAACGTTGGCTACTTTTAAGACTTGTGGACTTCAACTCCCAGAATTCCCCAGGGAGCATGAGGTCAAAGCGTCTTATTCATATGCTATTTATGACTTTTATGACCAGGACAATTTTGAGAGAAAGCGAAACCTTGTGAAATGTTGAGACATTGGAAAGAGTGCGGAGAAGAATGATTAAGGGCTGGAGGATAAAATGTATGAAGAACGGTTGCAGTAGTTGGGTAAGTCTAGTCAAGAGAAAAGAAGGACTAGGGGAGACACGATAGCAGTCTTCCAATATTGGAGGGGCTCTTGAAAAGATGAGGGGGTCAAACTATTTTCCAAAGCACCAAAAGCAAGGCAAGAAGCAATGGATGGAAACTAACCAAGGAGAGAAGCAACCTAAAATTAAGGAGAAATTTCCTAACGGTGAGAGAAATCAACCAGTGGAACTATTTTCCTTCAGAAGTCGTGGGTGCTCCATCACTGAAGGTTTTCAAGAAGAGACTGGCCAGCCATTTGCCTGAAATGATATAGGGTCTCCTGCTCACATAGGGGTTGGACTAGAAGACCTCCAAGGTCCCTTTCAACTCTATTCTATGTTCTATTATTCTATGTTCTAAATTGGGGTTACAGATAGAGGACATGTAACTCCCCAGTTTTTCCACAGCTGAGCTACTTCAACTGCCACTCTAATCTGAAATAATCCCTGCACGTCGCCAACCCAAAACAACTGAGCTGGATCCAATGAATTCTCTGTCTGGCTCTTTAGTTTCATCCACTCCAAATGCCCATCGTGAGAAGGAAAGAGGAACTCATGACTGGCCGTCCCCACCCAACAAGTTCTAGAGAAGTTGACTGTTTTGTAGTATTACCCTGTAAAACAATTTATGAAACTCTTTGGAGTTTGAACAAAGGAATGACAGAAAGCAGGCCTTTGGCCCTTTCTCAGAAAACAGCTCTGTACATACCGTACAAAGCTAGTAACTTCTGGAATTTGGTTGATTTCCGTCATCTCATTTAATGAATCAGAGTCATGTTAGCTCTTTCCTTACCCTCCCAATTTTTTGCAAGCCTTCTGGTGAACTGGCATAAAAGAGAAAAAGTGGGGAGAGAATGGAATTGTGGGAAAAGCATTTCTGGGTTTTTTTTTAATGCATTTGTTTTGAGACTTCGGCAGAAAATTGCTGAAAGAAGAAACTACTCTGCTAGCAATTCTAATTCAGACATTTCAAATCAGGGAGCAAACTCGCTTATTGGGAAACGCAGGAACTGCACACTGACGGTACCAATTAAAATCCAGAATCAATTCAGAAAGGAATCAAACCAAACAAATAAAAACCTACACATACAATCATGCCAGGAACCAAAATAATATTTTAAATATGCAAAGGATCATGTTCTAAATAACAGTGTGCAAACTTATGGGTATTTCTAATATTTCTCTAGTAAATTCAGTGATATTTATTCTCAAGTTCTGGTGTACACAAAGGACTTCTTGGTCATTTGGTACAAAGAGTTAATTACAAAGAAGGGCAAAAGTCCTTGACATCTTTTCTCTTAAATTATATGCAAGTTTGCATAAAATCCATATGTTAAGAGGCATTGAATACACAGTAGAATGCAAGATGTGTACAACTATGTATTTCCACCACTAACGGTAATGCATGTGTATTATAAAACTTTATAAAGAATTATATCTCACTGCAAATACATGTCATCACCTAATAAAGGCTGCTGGCTAAATTTACCAAATGGCAGGAGTTTCGTAATTTAGGATTTAGCCTAGTTTTAGGATATGAAAACACTACGGAAAAGTCAATTCATTGTCCAAACAACTTCCCAGATTAGAGCTATGATGAAACAAGAATACAGTTTCAAGTTATGTCAATCCAGCTTTGCCCCAGCTACTACTATCTTCAGATGACAATACTCGGAACGCATAAACCACTGGCAAAACTACTCAGGAGGGTAGACATGTACCCACAGTTATATCCAAAGAATTCTAGATGACTAAGTGTTTGGTCTCTCTATTTTACTATATTGTAAACATTTGTATTTTTTTCCCCTCCTGTAAAATATATTAACATAAACACAGTTGGTATTTCTGCTCACTGGAATTCTCTCATGTTGAATTTGTTGTTTACCTATAGTACATCTTCCTCCTTCTCACCTTTTTAAAAACATACATCAGTGGGATCATGGAAATTATTGTAAGGATCTAACTGCATGGTAGAAAAATATAGGGAAAGTATAGGGAAAAAATTAATATAGAGAAATTCTCCCCTCTCCAAATGGTATGTGTGGAAGTTATGTAAGACTTCATACGTGGGGCATGATATAATATACAGTATTGTTAGTATGTCTCTGCTCTGGCCACCTAAGGGAAGGTGGAGTGTATATATTATTCTAATAGAGATTTCAAACTGACAAGGGATAGGCAAATAGGGATTTCTTTGGAAGAGGGGGGGAGAATACAGAAAGTTTACAGATTTGCAGTTAAATTTCCCAGTCCCTTCCCAAAACAGGGTAGTTGTTTTTGCTTTGCAGACAGTTCTGTAAGGCTGTTTAAACTGAGGAATGATATGCCAAAGGAACAAATGCAGATGATGAAATAGTGTTCACGAAAAGGCCATGGGCAGAGAAAGTTTGCATCCACGGCTAGAGATGGAAGGAGAAATCTGGTGATTTTTCACAAGAACCTATCTTATTTTTGCATTTTTGAATCAAAACTTTCTTCAAAGCGATGAAGTTTGTGAATAATAATAATAATCCAAGAAAGAGTGATACAAAACAAAAATAGTAAGAAAAATTGTTTGCAAAAAATAGGTGTACTTTAAAATACACACATATATATATATACTTTTTTTGTAGCTCAGCACGTTGTACCAATCTAAACTGGTTAGATTACAGTTCAGTGCACTGCGAGCACTAAGAACATGGTTTAATTTCAAAATCTAGCAGAAGACTAGTGTGTGAACCCAAGCACAGTGATCCTGCAAGCCAACCAGATGCCTCGTAGCATCCCTCACCGAGAATCAGAGCCCCTTCTCACCAACAGATCTACCAGCTTCCAGTCCAACCCACGATACAATTTGGCAACGTCCGGATGGAAAAGGCCCATTAAAAATCACCCAAATTCGCTGAAACCCCCCGCAAACAAAAGGGGTTCTCTTTCCCCCATTCCTTCTGGCAAAAGCATTTCCTGGCACCCTGATCCTGGGGTCCAGCATTGCTCTTTGATGCAGAACTATGAGCCCACAGACCCTTTATAGATGTACTACAAAACCCACCCCCAAGGAAAGTATTTCTGATCAATGGTTGCAAAGGACTTGACAGCAGAGGTTTTGGGACCTGTCATTATTTCTAAGAGCTGCATAATTAGCCCTGGAGTTTTGAAAAGCTTGGAAGTCGTGCACCGCAATGTTCTTGAGAGAGAACATGGGCCAGCTTTCGCTAATTGGACGGATTGTCTAAGTGGTGCCAACAGCATTCAGGGCAGCTGTTAGACATGGCAGCTCACACCTCCCAGAGAGAGGGAGGGAGGGAGGGAGGGAGGGAGGGAGAGAGAGAGAGAGAGAGAGAGAGAGAGAGAGAGAAAGAGAGAGAGAGAGAGAGAGAGAGAGAGAGCAGTCTCCCCAGGGCAAGTGTGTGGACTTTGTCTTTGGGCATGTGCAAACAGAAGGATAAAAAAATCCAGAAAAAGTGGGGAGGGAGGGGAATTCGAGAAGTGCTGCTCTTTCTTAAAAACAAACATTAAGCTTCTAGTCCTTAAGCTTAGAAGAAGAAAACCAGTTATTCAGGTGATAAATGAGCTGCCTTCCGCGTGATTAACAACAAAGTGCTCAAAAAAAAATCAATATGCTGAAAAGTAAAATCTTGTGGTATATAACCATTCTCTAGGACGACTCAGATTTGAATTCGCACAATATATACTACTTAAACCTACGCCGGTTAAATAACTGCTGTGTTCACACAACAAGCCATTCCACTCAATATAAACCATTGGCTGTCTAATACGAAGGTTCAATATAAAATAACATGCCATGGCAGCAGCTGGGTGGGTTCTCACAAAATGCTAAACCATAAAGTATCCAACATTTTAGCTTAGCCGAGAACGTAATAAGAATCTAACCAGGGTTTTCTTCCCTGCAAAAAAAAACAAAAGAAGAAGGAATATGTCTTGAGTAAAGAAATACTTTAACACATTTTTGAGAGTTCTATATTTTCCTTACCAAACCAGTGTTTCATGGCCTAAATGAAATTGAGTTTACATCTAGGAGAATCATAGTTAAGTAGCTTTTCCTCCATTCCTCTCCGGAGAAAGTTCTACTCATGAGAAACTAAGCTAACACATCAGAGGAATCTCTTTCCTAAAACTCTCCTCGCTGGTGTACTAAGTTTGTACCTGTGGAAAACCAGGCATGTACGTTTCTTCCAGCCTGAAAAGTAAACCGAACCTAAGCCACATTTGGATACAATGGCTTCGCGTTAAACCACGATTCACTTAGCATTGCAGCCGTTCGAAATTCCCCCGTGTGCTGCTCTCTGGTCCCCAGTTGCAGCTTTGAAGAAGACAAGGACAGCTTTCACTTCCGCTTTTTGTAAGAATAGCAGAAAGAAAGAGCGTATTATTAAAACGCTCTAAAAAAAAAGAAAAGCAGGAAGCAAGAAATACTCTGTGAAAAGAAGGACGAAGGGCCTTTCTGAGGCAAAGGCAAAGGCTGTTTAGTAGTCTGGACTTCCGTGTTCAACAAGGGACTTCTAAAAGTCCACCATCTTGAATGCGAGCCTCCCTTTAGTGAACTAGGGCCTGGTGGCTCAGCAGACTGATAGCATTGTGATTAACACCAGCCGTCTGCAATTACTGTAAGTTCGAATCTCACCAGGCTCAAGGTTGACTCAGCCTTCCATCCTTTCTAAGGTAGGTGAAATGAGGACCCAGATTGCGGGGGCAATAAGCTGACTTGGTATAAATATACAAAGGTATGAAGGCTATTGCTTAACGCATTGTAAGCCGCCCTGAGTCTCCGGAGAAGGGCGGCATATAAATCAAATTTAAACAAAAAACAAAAAACAAAGCTACCCTGCTGACAGGCTCTTTCAAAGGTTCTTCTCATTCTTTTCCAACCGGCTTCACCAACGCCGAAAGCCAAGGCAGCTTGTGGCTTGAGGAACCAACTCCCTTTCAGGATCGTTACCAATGACTCACCCACCCAGTAGTAAAACAGCACAAGGATATAATAGTTTTAAACAGGCCGAAAATTATCAGGGCCTTTGACCGGTTGCAACGATTTCAGTTTGGCTAGATTTGTGTTCCTAAAATGATAATCTGGATTCGCACCATACGTTGAATCACAAACAAGCCACAGAGGTGGGATCTCCATCAGTAGCTGGAGCATAAACTTAGATAACCGTCATATTAAAGCTTATCCTGAATGCCATGTTGATAGTATTCAGTCACTGACTGCATTGTACCTATTTATGCCAGTTTTTCTCACCCTTTGCAACTTTTAAGATGGGTGGACTTCAATTCCCAGAATTCCCCAGCCAACCTAGCTGGCTGGGGAATTCTGGGAGTTAAAGTTCACCCATCTTAAAAGTTGCAAAGCGTGAGAAAGACCGATCTATGCTGTGCTATATCCTTCCTAGGAAAACAATACTATTCTTTTTTCTTTCTTTTTTAAACGTCCCGAATAGTAAAAATGCAATTTTAGGCCACATGAATCAGAAGTAAGTTCTCAATCAGAGTCAATGGTAGTGACTTACAACCGGTGCCCTCTCTCCCTGGCTCAAAGTATTGTGTGGGTGTGAGTGCCACACTAGATTCAGAGAAACCACTACTAATTTTTAAATTTTTAAGTGTTTTAATTGGTTTGTGATTTTTAATTTTTGGGCCAAATTTATATATATTTTAATTATTTTTTAATATTTGTATTTCATGTTCTTAATTCTGGCTGTTCGCCCTGAGTCCTCAGGGAGAAGGGCGGTATATAAATTGGAAATAAAATAAAATAAAAAAATAAATAAAATAGTTGAGAGAAAGGCAATGAGACTGATAAGGTGAGTATGGGAAGAGAGAATAAGGAAATCAGCTTGTTCAGTCTTAAGACTGACAGGTTTTCACAGAGTACCAGAGTTGGAAGGGACCTTGGAGGTCTTCTAGTCCAACCCCCTGCTCAGGCAGGAGACCCTATGCCATTTCAGACAAATGACTGTCCAATCTCTTCTTAAAAACCTCCAGTGATAGAGCATTTATAACTTCTGGTGGCAAGTTGTTCCACTGGTTAATTGTCCTCACTGTTGGGAAATCCTTCCTTAATTCCAGGTTGCTTCTCTCCTTGGTTAGCTTCCATCCACTGCTTCTTGTCCTCCCTTCAGATGGTTTGGAGAATAGCTTCACCCCCTCTTCTTTGTGGCGGTCCCTCAAATATTGGAAGGCTGCTATCCTGTCTCCCCAATCCTTCTCTTCACTAGACTAGCCAGGCCCAGTTCTTGTAACTGTTCTTCATCTGTTTTAGTCTCCAGTCCCCAAATCATCCTGGTTGCTCTTCTCTCAGGCCATAGGAAAGATCTACCACTTGCAAGGAGGTTGTGCTGGGTTCACACCTGGTCTCTCTCCTCCCAGCAGGCCTCAATATAATGGATTTAAGTTATCGGAAGACACGTTCCAACGGAAGCTTAGGAAAGAGTTGGTAATAATGCCGTATAAGCAGTTGGCAATGAAACGAATAATAAGTCATAAGTTACTTTTTTCAGTGACACTGTAATTTGGAGTAGTTGCTAAACGAATGATTGTAAATCAAGGACTGTCTGTATTCTATTTCATATGGAATTAAGAACATTCTGAAGGTTTGTCCAAGGACTCTGAAGACAAAGGAAATGCTACTGATGATGGGTGTCCACAAATCTCCCAAGAGGCTTGCCAAAATTGAGTAATAGTAGCTTTGATCTCAACATTTCTGTCTGAAATATCTGGAAAACCTTAAGACCCCACTACAACCACCACCACCAAATTCTGGATAATCCCCACTCGAATCTTCAAAGAACGTCCAAGTATTGCCACGGTACCACCTAACGATTTCCAGGTTTATTCAAACATTTATTTGTATCTATTTCTACGGCTGGAGAAATTTTGTAGAACTCGGGTATCAATCTGCGCAAATAAGATTATAGCCTTATATCTACTGTAAAAATTGCTCTGCCTCAGACTCCGGGGATGGTGCCGAGGCTGTAATTCTGTCCAAAGGAGTTCCAGCAATGTGGCAGGACGACAATCAATCTTGCCGCCTCAAGTCTTTTTCAATGCAATTTTCCCATGGCAAAAGGTTTTAAGACTTGCTCATGAATAGCGTAATATTTGGTAATACCCAGTGCTCTATGGAAAACACTGCTTAAAGGGGATGGTGGATCGATGCTTTCAGGAATCATGAAACCGGTAGCATGATTCTCTAGAAGAAGGCCGTGCTGATGGCATTTCAAAATACTGTTAACAGAAATTTCAAGTCCATAATCTGGATTTGCTGCAAAAAACAACAACAACAACGGTTTTGTGGCTCCGTTATCTGAGCCTGTGTCATCGGCAGGAGAGGACTCCGAGAGTGAAGAAGAGGAGTTGGCAAGGCCTCCCTCTCCAGGACCCTCCTCTCCGGCAATGCCTTCGGTGTCTGCTGAAGGGCAAGAGATAGGGCCGGGGCCAAGCACGTCCACACAGCCACAGATGGACAGTGATGAGGGTAATGAGTCTTGGCTGGATCCACGCCAGCGTCGCAGAGATAAGCGCGCGCAACAGAAGAAAAGGCGTGCCCGAGATTAGGCTGAGTCACTGGACCACACCCCACAGGATATAAAAGGGAGCATGGTGGCCAGTCAAACCTTGTGACGAACAAAGCGGAAAGCTTCCACACCATTCTGCATTGCTGGACTTTTGGCTATAGACTTTGCTGGATTATCTCTGGACTTGATTGACTCCGTAATTATTGAGCTGTTTCTTTTGATGTATCAGAAGTGGGGAGAAGTTATCTCTCCTCTTTGTAAATAATAAACTCTTGGCAGGCAGCCACTAGGTTGTTGCCAAGTTCCGTTATCATAAGGAAAAGGATTTTGCCGGCTGGTTTGGTCTTTAACTCTTGAACATCTGTTGGTGTGTGTGCGTGTGGTTGGGGACAGAACAAAGTTTTGGGGTATATTGTCCTTTTGTGTGTGTGTGTGTTCTTATTATTGTTCCTGGAAGCCACCCACGGTTATGGCGTATCAGATAGAAAGTGCAGTCATGATGTGAACAAACTGACATTTTGGAAAGTACCCACAAAACATTTTGAAAATTCCCAAAGTGCCACCAGACTCAGCATGCACTCACTGTATGCAGGCCTAACCAAGATTTAAAGCAATTAGTTGACCGACACTTAAAGGAAATAGGGAAATTTGAGATGGAGAAACATGATTTTTAACCTCTTTCTTACCTATTGTTTCTTTTTTTAAAAAAATCAAGTTTTATTGTGTTTTCCCCCCCAATACAAACCCACATATTTTATGAAACAAGAGTATTGACCGTATCATATCATATCATATATAACTTATCATATCCAAATATATTTTACTTAGTTACAATTTCTGCCAAAGTGTTCTTTTTCCATATTGTTAATCAAATCTTCATATTTCTATTCTTATTTCTATAAACAGTATCTTCTTTCGCCCTCAAATTCTATTTTCTCCATTTTTAATCATATATACTCTCTTTTAATATTTAATAATTCATTCTTTATCCTAATATATTCAAACATGTTTGGGGAACCTACTGTTTCTAATTATCTTCCTGCTTTAATTTTTTTTTTTTGTCCCACCCTGGATTAAGCAGGATAAGATAAATAACTACCCTCTGAAAACATATTTCTTTAAAAACAGATTCAGTGACATACACCTGAAGTAATTTGTTGGTATCATGTACAGGTAAAAAATCATAGAGATATTATGGCTTTACCTCTTCATAATTATCTGCATTAAAAGCCTCATTTCATTCCTGCTCCTGGTTTTTTTTTGGAAATCTAAATTTCTAATCAGGCCTATGTGAGCTAAATTGTATACATAACCATTTGGAAAATAACTTTCATCCTTCTATTATTTTCTCTATTGGGAGCTAGAAACATTGGCCAGCTGGATATAAGCTCGAAGGCTAAGCAAGTTGAAGGATATGACAAGCAGGATGCATATAAATAAAATAATAAAAGTATTTTGTTTCTGATTTATGCCTTAAGTTATTTAAGATATGATTTTGCTATTGATATGAAGTTACATTGTTTTATTTTTAAACCATGTAGATTTGTTTGATTGAACCAGCCTAAAAATACTTAAAATCATAAATACAATAAAGTAGTTAATACCCCTTTATAAGGCTTTGGCAAGACCACACTTGGAATATTGCATCCAGCTTTGGTTGCCATGATGTAAAAAATAGATTGAGATTCTAGAAAAAGTGCTTCTAGAAGAGCAACAAAGATGATTAGGGGATTGCAGGCTAAAGTATATGGAGAGCGGTTGCAGGAATTGGGTATGCCAAGGGTAATGAAAAGAAGGACGAGGGGAGACATGATAGCAGTCTTCCAATATTTGAGGGGCTGCCCCAAAGAAGAGGGGGCCAACCTATTCCCAAAACACCAGGGCAAAAAGCAAAGGATGTAAAACTATTCTGTTACAGTATTACTATTGTTACCAGTATATATGTTCTTATTTCCTTTTGTTCTCTCCTTGTTTTTCTTTCGTAAATGATATTTTAATTTAATTTAATTTAATTAATTCAATTTATATGCCGCCCCTCTCCGAAGATTCAGGGCGGCATATACCCTGACAATACACTGTATTCAAAATGTTTATGAATAAAAAATAATAATAAATAAAAAGAAGCAAAGAATGGAAACTAACGAAGGAGAGAAGCAACTAAGGAGAAATTTCCTGACAGTGAGAACAATTAATCAGTGGAACGTCTTGCCTCCAAAAGTTGTGAAGGCTCCAACACTGGAGGTTGTTAAGAAGAGATTGGACAACTGTTTGTCTGAAGTGGTGTAGGGTTTCCTTCCATGGGAAGGGGGTTGGACTAGAAGACCTTCAAGGTCCCTTCCAACTCTGTAATTTTGTATTCTGTAAAAGCAATTACCTATGCATATTTTACAAGATAAGTAATTAGGAAGTGTCTTTCTGGGTAACTCACTTTACACACACACCAGTGGTGGGTTCCTCCCGGTTCGGTCCGGTTCGGCCGAGCCGGTAGCGGTGATGATATGACATCACCGAATCGGTTCCCCCCCGCCCTCCCATTCCCCCCCCACGTTATTCTTACCTTTTATTTGGCCCCACCCCCAATCTATTGCTGCCTCCTGAGTCCCAGCTGATGACTAGAGGGAAAAAAACTGTTCAAACTCTTGCCGCGGGGCTTCAAAGGGCCGTCCTACCGCTGATCAGTGTTAAAAGCAAACAAATGAGTCGGGTCGTAAGTGCGAGGACTGGTCGTAAGTGCGAGGACCTTCCAGAAATGACTCTGACCAGCTAGCCACGCCCACCTAGTCACACGACCTCCAAGCCACACCCACAAAATAAGCCACGCCCACAGAACCAGTAGTAAAAAAAATTAGAACCCACCTCTGACACACACACACACACAAATCTTTTCCTGTCACCTCTAAGACATGCGATGAAAGAGAGCTTATGCATTAGAATTCACAGGCAGTTATTTTCACAGAAAACTGAGGAAACCACCCCCCCCCCTTAGGATCCCGATCCAAGCAGATTGCATGGATAAAATGTTGAAATAGATTTCAGGTGTAGACTATGGCAATGGATATCTTTATGAGTGGGAGAGAAATGCTGGGACTCCCAAAAGCTGTGAGCGGCCAGTGGTTTACTTGTGCAAATCAGACACCAGATGACTTAAGCGCGGACAGAGTCTGATCAGAGGGCAGGAACTGGGGTGTAAATCAAGAGTTCGCATTTGAGCCCAAGCAAATGGCCCAGTTCTCTAACACTCACTTCTATAAAAAAGTGTCCAAGGACTGGCTTGACAGGATGAATCATTTCAGGTCTTGAGTTCCTCAACTGTCCCCAATGGCAGTCTTTTTTTTTTTTTTTTTTTTAATTTGATTTATATCCCGCCCTTCTCCGGAGACTCAGGGCGGCTTACAGTGCGTTAAGCAATAGCCTTCATCCTTTTGTATATTTGATACAAAGTCAGCTTATTGCCCCCACAAACTGGGTCCTCAATTTACCTACCTTAGAAAGGATGGAAGGCTGAGTCAACCTTGAGCCTTGGAGAGATTCGAACCAGCAGTAAATTGCAGGCAGCTGTGTTAATAACAGGGTGCTTAGACCACTGTACTATCAAGGCTCAAGTCTTCTGCTGGCTGTGGATAATGGGACTGCAGGTAGCCTTTGACTTACGACAACAACTGAGCCTCATATGATATACGTGGGTATATGTATATTTATTTATTTATTTATTTATTTATTTATTTATTTATTTATTTATTTATTTATTTATTTATTTATTGTCATGTTTATGCAGTGCATATTGGAGGTGGTGGCCCTTGGAGAGCTGTATGCAACCAGATTTCATTTTAATGTATGCCGATTAGTGTACATTCAAAGTGACAATAAAGTTAGTCTAAGTCTAAGCCCAAAATTTCTAGTGCCTAAGCCAGATATTTGTTAAGTGAGTTTTGCCCCGTTTTACGGCCTTTCTGGCCACAGTGGTTAAAAGTTAAATCGCTGTTGTTGCTAAGTTAGTAACACCCTTGTTAAATGGCACTGACTTTGCTTGTCAGAAGGTCACAAAAGGTGATCATGTGATCCCGGGACACTGCAATCATCAGAAGTATGAACCAGTTGCCAAGCATCTGGACACATGACCAAGATGTTGCAATGGTTGTAAGTGTGAAGAATGGACGCTGGCCACTTTTTCCAGTGCTGTTGTAACTTCAAATGGTTACTAAATGAACTGTTATAAATTGAGGACTAGTTTTATGTATCTATAATCCAGTGGTGAAATCTAAAATTTGTTACTACCGGTTCTGCGGGCGTGGCTTGGTGGTGGTGGGGGTAATGTGATTGGGTGAGCGTGGCCAATTTTTTTTTTTTTTTACTTTTAAAACCATTTTTTACACGTAAAACCATGTAAAAATGCTTTCAAAAGGCTCTGACGATCCCAGCTGTTGCCTGATCGGCAGAGGGTTTTTTAAAAAACCGTCTGCCAATCAGGCAACTCAGCTGGGATCGTCAGAGGCATTTAAAAGAAAAAAAGCCTCTGATGATTGCACGGCTCAGCTGGGCATGGGGGGGCGGGGGCAGGGATTTTTACTACCGGGGTTCTCTGAACTGCACAGAATCTTAGCTAGAGGTTCTCTCGAACCCCCAGCAGCCCACCCCTGGAGACAGGAGCATTATGTTAACTTCAGTTCCTAGAGAAAAGGTATGTTATAACTCCAACCAACCAACCAACCAACCAACCAGAAAATGCTGCAAAGGAAAGGCAGAATGTCACTGATTCAACAGATAATACAGTAGAATATTGAGCTGACAGCCTGCATTTCCCACCTCTGCATAAATATTTATATGTGTCTATTTATTTTATACAAGACAGACAACTAGTTTGTCCAAAAAGAAAGGTTTTAATCACACCCTTGTTGACTGTGCTGTTCTGCCTGCAGGATATTTCTTTTTGAATATCCTTTGGGGAATATTCGTTTCCCTCCCCCCCGAAAAGAGCAATGGTGTCTGTTCTCAGTTGGCAGCAGTGCATTCCACGCCGCCATCTAAGAATTCAACCTCCCCAGAAGCAACGCTCGATCTAACTGGCAGTGCCACAGCAGGGCGTGAAGAAGGAAAGATGATATATACAGCAAGCCCTACCCGGCATATGGCTCTGCTGGCTTAGAGAAGGGGGTTAACTTTGCATCTACATTGGGACAGCCGTTCACTCCGTCTCCCTGCTGGCACCCCGGTTTCTATTAAGCCCTTTTCTACAAGCACATTTCTACCTTGCTTTCCCTCAGGGAGGCTACAGTCAAGTGCTGCTTTATGTGATACACAATTTAAAAGTCACAACAACCAGGCAAACTACTATGGCCAGAATGATGGAGGAAACTAAAATTTCAATTTTGCTGAGAAAGCAGTGCATCTTCTAGGCCAGGGATGGACAATTATGGCAACTTTAAGACCTCTGGACTTCAACTCCCAGAATTCCTGAGCCTGCAGGCTGAGGAATTCTGGGAGTTGAAGTCCAGAGGTTGTAAAGTTGCCCACCCCTGGTCTAGACAGATATGGGGCAGACCATTAAAACATGTACCTGAGGTATGGATGCATCACAGACAAAACCACAAATGGAAAGGATACTTCATTTCTTTGCTTTTCCACAGTATTTTAAAGCCAGCAATGTAACCTGCTAAAAATTATTTGATTGCTTTCAACGTGCCTGTTTATTTTCGGAACAGATGCTTTCTCAGCATTACATAGTTAATGTAAACAGACCGTGTTTTAACTGGTCCTCAGAAGTATCAAATGTTCTTCCTTCCGGACAACATATTTGTATCAGGCTAGAAAATATGAAATATGCAGGACATGGCAGAATAAACAATTGTTTTTCCCTGACTCTGAACAGCTTTGTTACACCTGGTTGACCCTCTGACACAACAATCCACTACAGCAGGAGTGTCAAACTCAAGACGGGGGGCTTAGATCTAGCCCACAGGGCCGCCCTGGAAACAGCGAAGGACTGGCCCGCTGTGCCTTGGCCAGCAAAAACTGAGCTCAGGAGCCCGTTTTCTCTGGCAGAGGGCTCAGTCCACCACGAGCGCCCCCGACATTGAACTGGCCACGCCCACCCTGGCCCCCCGAGACCCAACAAAACCCTAATGCAGCCCTCAATGAAATCGAGTTTGACACATGCCTGCACTACAGGCATAAATGTGCCCCCTTCCCTTGATGATCTTTTGGTTCCTTCCCATTCCCTATTTTGCTTTATATTCTTTTTAATTACAAAACATTAAATGGAAAAGCTATAAGGTATGCAGAGTGTTGGATTCAAAAAGCAAAATTATTTCAAGCATGCACGCACGTACACTAGCAGCTATTAGAACAACTGCGTCTGTTCCTGGGTTCACAACTGCCCTGTTACATCATCCACGCCTTTACGCGTGCATGTAAATCACATGTTTGTTTATTGTATGGACGCCCATCTCAGATGCAACTCTGGGCAACTCACAACAATAAAAACAGTAACTACAAAACCATAAGCCATAATAAAAGCAAAAAAGCAAACCCGAAACCTGGTGTCTCAATCATCCCTTAGGGAAATCCTATTACCAGCTCCAGATATTCCCATTCTACCCCACCACCTAGGGGGAATCTTAGGTCTTTATGGCCTTCTGTACAGCTAAAAGGGTGGGGACTGCTGAATCACTGGGGGGGGGTATTCCATAAGGCAAAGGAAGCCCTGGACAAGGCATGTTTCTGAGATCCCACTTGATGGCAAGATTTCAGGGAAGGGACCTGCAGCGTGCTCCCCCATCAGGCACCAGGAACCAGAACGACTCTCTTGGGCTGATCAAAGTTACCTCTTTATTGCTACGTGCCTATTTACAAGAATCTCACGGGACTTCGTTTTATTAGTCATATTTCTATGCTGCCCACTCTCGGAGGACTCTGGGCGGCTTACACCAAAGACAGTATACTAAATAGCATTTTGCCCCCTAACAATCTGAGTCCTCATTTTACCCACCTCGGAAGGATGGAAGGCTGAGTCAACCTTGAGCCGGTGAGATTTGATCTGCTGATCTGCTGAACTAGCAGTCAGCTGAAGTAGCTGCAGTACTGCACTCTAACCACTGTGCCACCTCGGCTTTAAACTACGTTCTCTTGGGAACAGCCAGATAAAGGGGATTCTAGGGGAGATAAAGCCTGTGTCACTTCCTGCTGTGCAAGGACTCTAAGCTTGCCCCTCTCTTCACACCTCCTACCATTCTAGCTGGAGATTCCACTCACGCTCCTATCGGATCTAATAGGGCAGGCAGATCTCGCAGGGAGAGATGGCCCTGCAAATTTTGCCTTTCAAAGCTGGGTCCCTAGCCCTGGGAAATACAAAATGGCAGCATCACTTCCAACTGCTGGGGGGGGGAGGGGGGAGAGAAGGGCAATGGGAAGACATGGAGGCCTTCTTAAGTAGATGGGACTAGTGAGGGTAGAATGAGAAGCTTCCCAATTCTCATTCCAGTAAATGGGTTTGGGGGGAGCAGAATCACAATGGCACCCATCGGATTAATAGGCAGCCATTTTGTGAGAGATGCCGCAAACACCTCTTTTTTCAAACGTGGGCCACAAGGCTTCCGAAAGAAGCTCAAGGACCATACGCTGCTCCCCTGAATCGGCAGAAGGTCTGCAAAGAACTGGTGACTGGTGTCTCTTTGACAGCTGAGACGTATTTAATGAAGTCTAGCATATTTCGCTCCTGTTGCGCAACCCGTGGCATTCGCTCCCATTCTTTCCCTTCAAAACACCTGCCTCTACAGGTCGTATAAAGATTAGAAGGAACACAATGTTCGCAAGTTATTTCCTTTCCCTAATCTGCAGCAACCTTTTTGTATCTGGAATGAAGGGAGGGGCTGCATTTTTCCCCTCTTTACATAAGAGTCAGAACAGTGCATGTTTAAAAAAAAAGAAAAGAAAAGCAGGAGTAATCTAATGTATTTCTGGATGCAGGATGCAGTGATGGCCATTTGCTTACTTTCAAAAAGGACCTGGATAGACTTACCAATAAACTATTTGTCGTAGCTTAATAAATCATCCTTTTTTAGAGTCAATATGTCCAGTTTAGTTTAGTTCACTTTATTGTCATTGCACCTCGTACAATGAAACTAAATGCCATCTTCAGTGTACATAAGAAAACTATAAAAAATAAAACAAAAACACACATCCTTCATATTTTGTACCATTGAATTGAAAACTCCTGATACCGCATTAATATTACACTATAC